>NC_080543.1:52404588-53092088 GCF_028640845.1 Ahaetulla prasina
TGTCACCTAGGAACCTTCAGCTGGTACTCCGCCTGGGGACATCAAAGCACATTAAGAAAAGGGGGTAGGAAAGAAGACAGGAAGTATTTAAATCCTCTGATTTGAATGTCACACTTTTTCTGGGCGGTAGCAAACAGTTGATATAAGATTAAACTCACAAAAACAGCTATTTTATGACTGGGGGACAGAAGGAAAGAACAAATGGGGACTTTCTTTCTTCCTGAACTCTTTATGTGATTAAAAACAAGCCAGTGTGTGCAAAATTGCCCCTGGGATACATACAGTAAAAGCCTCAATATTTTCTCTTCTCAATTAAAAAATACCCATCCTAAGAATAAAAGAAACAAACTAAAAAATGTAGCTACTAGCTATATTTTAATATTCAGTGTTATCAGCTTGCCAGCCAGAGAAAGTTGTATTTCAGCAGGTGAAGTTACCTACAATTCTATCACAGTTTACCTTATCTAACATTAAATCAAGATATTCAGCCTTCCAAAGTTTGAACACAAAAACAGTGGTTGTTATGTATTAGTGTTGTACCTTTAAATATTTGAGCGGGAAATCAGCACGTTGCTGATTGGTCGAGACCTCCAGCAGAACTGTATAAAAGGAGAGGTTTTTCCCCCAGCCTGTTGCTGGGTTCACCCTATATTAAAGAGCTGTTGTCACTACCCTGGTCTCCAGCCTCATTACTTCCCGAACATAACATTGGCGACGAGGGTGGGATCTCGAGGCTAAGGAGAACCAGAACCGAGCTGAAGTGCGATAGTTCCGAACCCAGCAAACTCAGGGCAGAAACGCGGAAATGGCAAACACGCCACCCGCACCGTACAACCCGGCAAGGAGAAATGGGGAACGATATGACCCGCTTCAAAGCTTTCTAGAAGCCAACGAACTACAGGATCCCTGATAACCGCAAACGGGCTTACTTAAGCCATTGTGGGCCGGAGGTCATCGAGATTGCGGAAGCCTGGCAGAGCCAACGCCGATACAATCGGTATCGTGGCCGACTCTGCAGACTTTGCTGAAGAACCATTTCGCACCGACGCCGCCCAAATACGTGCAGCGGTTTGAATTGGAGAACGAGACAGATGGAGGGCGAGTCCATCGGTGACTACATGGCCGCTAAGAAGAGCGCCCAAGGACTGCGGATACCGAGACCCAGACGAGGTGCTACTCGAGCAACTCATCCGAGGGGTCAAGGACATCCGCCACGGCGACGGCTGCAGCCAAGAGCAACCTGACATTAGCCAACGCCTGGACGGCCAGAGCACATGAAATGTCTACTAAAGCAGCAGAGACCCTGCAAAGCCTCTTCAATCCAAGGCGAAGGCAGCCAACGCCAGTACACCAGGAGGAGATTCAGTCCGAATCCGACGGTGAGGGCGAGGATGAGGAAGGGGTCTGCCGGACCGAGAAACGCGACATTGAGGACCGTGACGAGTGCGGAAGCTGCGGAGGGCAGCACCAGCGCCAACGCTGCAGGTTTAAAGACGCAACATGCCGGCGTGTGGAAGAAAGGGCACTAGCTCAGGTTTGCAGAGCGCCCAACCTTCCGCCGAAAATTCAAATCGGCCAATCAGAACGCGGAACCGGAAAGGCGGCCCGCGATTGGTTCAAACAAGAAAGGCGCGAAGTCTAACCAAACGACTGTCATTATAGGCCGCGCCTCAACCAAAGTGGAAAAGAAGATCTTCACAAAGCCCAAGATAGAGGGAGTACGGTGCAGGCTTGAAGTAGACACGGGATCAGCGATCACCATCATGTCCTGGGACACTCTGGCGAGGTCGCTGCCGTCCGTCAAGCGCCACCTGCAAGCACAACGGCTACGAGTGCACGACTACCAGGGAATCGCATCCCTGTTCGAGGGACCACCTCCGTCCGAGTCGAGTATGGTCCACATAAAAAGTCCCTGCCCATCACGATCGCCGAAGGAACTCTGCCCAGTCTGTTGGGACTAGACTGGTTTCGTGCCCTGGGCATGGGAGTGACTGGCATCTACCGAAGTGACTGTAACCTGAAAGACATTCTCTTTATCGAGTTCAAGATGTCTTCAAGGACTGCCTGGGCAAGTACAAGGGACCCCTATTTCCTTCAACTTAGACCCCAGGTAGCCCCATTAGGCTTAAGGCGAGGAGAGTCCTTTGCCCTAAAACCAAAATTGATAAGGAGCTGGACAAGCTCATAAATCAGGGATTTTGGTGCCAGTCGATCACGCAGTGGGAGACGCCAATCGTCACCCCATAAAACCGGACGGGTCAATTAGAATTTGCGCTGACTACAAGGCGACGCTTAACAAAGCCTTACAGAAAAGCGCTTACCCGGTTCCCGTGGTGCAACACTTATTGCACTTTTGGGGCAAGGGCAAGTCTTTGCAAAGTTAGACTTGGCCCAAGCCTACCAACAACTGCCAGTAGACGCCCGCACAGCCAAGCCCAAACGATTGTGACGCACAGGGGGCCTTCAAGTGCACCCGATTGCAATTTGGGGTCAGTGTGGCACCAGGGCTGTTCCAAAACCTGATGGAACGACTACTGCAGGGCTCCCAGGGTAGTTCCTACTGATGATGTCCTAATTTCAGGGAAAACATGGAGGAATTGGGGAGCGGTTAAGAAAGGTCTTGAGCATTTTCCGGACAGCCGGATTAAAAGTCAAGACAAACAAATGCCAGATAGGGGTCGAATCGTCGATTTCTTGGGCTACCGGATAGACAAGAAAGGAATTCACCCTACTGAGAGCAAGGTTAAGGCAATTAGAAGGCTCCAGCGCCCAAAAACAAAGCAGAGCTGCAGGCATTCCTGGATTGGTTAATTTTACGCGGTCTTTTAAAGAACAAAGCAACTGCTATGGAACCGCTGCATAGGCTCTTAGGAAAAATACTGTTTGGTCTTGGGGAAAGTCAGAAAATAGGGCTTTTGAAGCAGTAAAGAACCTGCTCTCAAGTGATAGCCTGCTCATCCAATATCACGACTCATTACCCCTAGTGCTGGTTTTATGGCGCCCCTTATGGGGTGGGGCTGTACTCAGCCATAGACTTCCAAACGGCACAGAAGCCCCTATAGCTCTATTAGAACGATGTCCTCCCCAGAGAGGAACTACAGCCAATTAGACAAAGAAGCACTAGCCATTGTGTCAGGGGTCAAAAATTCCATGAGTATGTCTTTGGGCGGAATTTTGAAATCGTGACTGACCACAGACCGTTACTGGGATACTGGCTGGCGATCGCCAACGCCTGTGGCACTTTCGCCACGCTTGACCCGATGGACTATATTTTAGCCGCTTATTCGCACAAGCTGCAGCATCGACCAGGAAAAGAAGTGGGCATGCAGACGATTAAGCCGATGCCCACTACCTGGGGCGATCAAGACCCCACTCCGGGACACCCATCCTACTTATTGACTCTTGACTCTGGCCCAGTCACATCTAAGGAAGTGGCTCGGCATCATACCGACATTGTGTTAAGGACTGTACCGGTTGGGTACAGAGAGGGTGGCCGCGCCGGGCGAAAGGTTCAAAGAATTTGTTAAAAACGAGACGAGCTCTCGGCTCAAGGGGGGTGCCTGTTATGGGGTGATCGTGTAATAATTCCTGAAAAGTTAAGGGGAAGGTATTGGACCTCCTCCACGAGGGTCACCCAGGGATCGTAAGGATGAAGGGGTTAGCTAGAAGCTATGTATGGTGGCCATTCATGGACGCAGAGATTGCTGAGAGGGTAGGGAAATGCCAGGCTTGCCAAGAGTCCAGACCTCTACCCCAACGGCCCCAGTCAGAGAATGGGAAAAGCCCCAAGGGCCCTGGTCAAGAATCCACATTGATTTTGCTGGCCCTTTCACGGCCAAACATTCCTAGTGGTGGTGATGCATTTTCTAAATGGTTGGAGATCATACTCATGAAATCCACCACAGCCGAAGCAGTAATCGCAACCCTGCGCCACCTATTCGCAATCACGGGTTGCCGGACACTCTGGTGTCCGACAATGGGCCCCAATTCACGGCAGCCCAGTTTGAAGAATACCTGGCAGAGGAAGGCATCCGACATGCCCTCTCTGCGCCTTTCCACCCTGCGCCGAATGGCCTTGCAGAGCGCTCCGTCCGAGCGCTAAGGAGGCATTGTCCAGGCTCAAGCCAGGTGACTGGCAAACAAAATAGACTTTTTCCTAGCCGTCCAGCACAGAACCCCAAGCACGCCACCGGAAAAGCCCAGCCGAATTGCTAATGGGACGGAAACTCCGTGCCCACTTGACCGCTTGAACCCCATTACACACCAGAGGGTTACAAGGGGAACTAGAAAAGACAAGGAAATGAGCATAGGCGACCGGTGTGGGCCCGAAACTATGGGGACGGCCCTAGTTGGCTCACAGGACAAATAATAAAGTAACAGGCCCAAAATCATACGTGGTAGAGCTACCAGACAACCGAGTGTGGAGGCGCCACATAGATCAGTTAAGGAAACGAATAACTGACCAAACCGAACCAACAGAATAGAATAGAATAGAATAGAATAGAATAGAATTCAGAATTCAGAATAGAATAGAATAGATTAGAATAGAATAGAATAGAATAGAATAGAATTCAGAATTCAGAATTCAGAATTCAGAATTCAGAATTCAGAATTCAGAATTCAGAATTCAGAATTCAGAATTCAGAATTCAGAATTCAGAATTCAGAATTCAGAATTCAGAATTCAGAATTCAGAATTCAGAATTCAGAATTCAGAATTCAGAATTCAGAATTCAGAATTCAGAATTCAGAATTCAGAATTCAGAATTCAGAATTCAGAATTCAGAATTCAGAATTCAGAATTCAGAATTCAGAATTCAGAATTCAGAATTCAGAATTCAGAATTCAGAATTCAGAATTCAGAATTCAGAATTCAGAATTCAGAATTCAGAATTCAGAATTCAGAATTCAGAATTCAGAATTCAGAATTCAGAATTCAGAATTCAGAATTCAGAATTCAGAATTCAGAATTCAGAATTCAGAATTCAGAATTCAGAATCCAGAATTCAGAATTCAGAATTCAGAATTCAGAATTCAGAATTCAGAATTCAGAATTCAGAATTCAGAATTCAGAATATGCTGCTGCTAGCATTGACCATTTACATGCTTTTGTCCCAAAAATAAAGTTTTTCCAAATCTAATTATTGCAGTACTGTAGTGTATTATAAATAAGTTTCCTCAAATAGCTAAATCTGGGGAAAGTAATCTGCTTTTTTACTTTTTACTGCTCTTACCCCATCTCACTGTGTTTCTATTGTGGCAATGATTTCTGTGTATTAGTGAAAATGACTAATACAAAGTGCAGAGACCTAACTTGAGGATAAAACACAGCTGAAGCAATATGTATCACCTATCTGTTCTCTAAACTCATGACCTTCATTTTTGCAAATGGGTCTATTTTGATGTTTTTATTCTTTTCAATTGCTAAGAATCAGATTCTGTAACTAAGGGGGAAAAAGTGACCAAGAAAAGAAGCAGGGTGAGGAATCAGTTAAGAAAAAAGATGCATCATTTAAACAAATATTTAATATAGTAAATAAATGAATTTAAAATATGCTGCTGCTAGCATTGACCATTTACATGCTTTTGTCCCAAAAATAAAGTTTTTCCAAATCTAATTATTGCAGTACTGTAGTGTATTATAAATAAGTTTCCTCAAATAGCTAAATCTGGGGGAAAAGTAATCTGCTTTTTTACTTTTTACTGCTCTTACCCCATCTCACTGTGTTTCTATTGTGGCAATGATTTCTGTGTATTAGTGAAAATGACTAATACAAAGTGCAGAGACCTAACTTGAGGATAAAACACAGCTGAAGCAATATGTATCACCTATCTGTTCTCTAAACTCATGACCTTCATTTTTGCAAATGGGTCTATTTTGATCTGTTTTTATTCTTTTCTGCAATCACTGGCTTTTCCTTGGATTGCATGCAGAATCTTGCCTTCATTGTTTATTCTTTTCAATTGCTAAGAATCAGATTCTGTAACTAAGGGGGAAAAAGTGACCAAGAAAAGAAGCAGGGTGAGGAATCAGTTAAGAAAAAAGATGCATCATTTAAACAAATATTTAATATAGTAAATAAATGAATTTAAAATATGCTGCTGCTAGCATTGACCATTTACATGCTTTTGTCCCAAAAATAAAGTTTTTCCAAATCTAATTATTGCAGTACTGTAGTGTATTATAAATAAGTTTCCTCAAATAGCTAAATCTGGGGGAAAAGTAATCTGCTTTTTTACTTTTTACTGCTCTTCCCCCATCTCACTGTGTTTCTATTGTGGCAATGATTTCTGTGTATTAGTGAAAATGACTAATACAAAGTGCAGAGACCTAACTTGAGGATAAAACACAGCTGAAGCAATATGTATCACCTATCTGTTCTCTAAACTCATGACCTTCATTTTTGCAAATGGGTCTATTTTGATCTGTTTTTATTCTTTTCAATTGCTAAGAATCAGATTCTGTAACTAAGGGGAAAAAGTGACCAAGAAAAGAAGCAGGGTGAGGAATCAGTTAAGAAAAAGATGCATCATTTAAACAAATATTTAATATAGTAAATAAATGAATTTAAAATATGCTGCTGCTAGCATTGACCATTTACATGCTTTTGTCCCAAAAATAAAGTTTTTCCAAATCTAATTATTGCAGTACTGTAGTGTATTATAAATAAGTTTCCTCAAATAGCTAAATCTGGGGGGAAAGTAATCTGCTTTTTTACTTTTTACTGCTCTTACCCCATCTCACTGTGTTTCTATTGTGGCAATGATTTCTGTGTATTAGTGAAAATGACTAATACAAAGTGCAGAGACCTAACTTGAGGATAAAACACAGCTGAAGCAATATGTATCACCTATCTGTTCTCTAAACTCATGACCTTCATTTTTGCAAATGGGTCTATTTTGATGTTTTTATTCTTTTCTGCAATCACTGGCTTTTCCTTGGATTGCATGCAGAATCTTGCCTTCATTGTTTATTCTTTTCAATTGCTAAGAATCAGATTCTGTAACTAAGGGGGAAAAAGTGACCAAGAAAAGAAGCAGGGTGAGGAATCAGTTAAGAAAAAAGATGCATCATTTAAACAAATATTTAATATAGTAAATAAATGAATTTAAAATATGCTGCTGCTAGCATTGACCATTTACATGCTTTTGTCCCAAAAATAAAGTTTTTCCAAATCTAATTATTGCAGTACTGTAGTGTATTATAAATAAGTTTCCTCAAATAGCTAAATCTGGGGGAAAAGTAATCTGCTTTTTTACTTTTTACTGCTCTTACCCCATCTCACTGTGTTTCTATTGTGGCAATGATTTCTGTGTATTAGTGAAAATGACTAATACAAAGTGCAGAGACCTAACTTGAGGATAAAACACAGCTGAAGCAATATGTATCACCTATCTGTTCTCTAAACTCATGACCTTCATTTTTGCAAATGGGTCTATTTTGATGTTTTTATTCTTTTCAATTGCTAAGAATCAGATTCTGTAACTAAGGGGGAAAAAGTGACCAAGAAAAGAAGCAGGGTGAGGAATCAGTTAAGAAAAAAGATGCATCATTTAAACAAATATTTAATATAGTAAATAAATGAATTTAAAATATGCTGCTGCTAGCATTGACCATTTACATGCTTTTGTCCCAAAAATAAAGTTTTTCCAAATCTAATTATTGCAGTACTGTAGTGTATTATAAATAAGTTTCCTCAAATAGCTAAATCTGGGGGAAAAGTAATCTGCTTTTTTACTTTTTACTGCTCTTACCCCATCTCACTGTGTTTCTATTGTGGCAATGATTTCTGTGTATTAGTGAAAATGACTAATACAAAGTGCAGAGACCTAACTTGAGGATAAAACACAGCTGAAGCAATATGTATCACCTATCTGTTCTCTAAACTCATGACCTTCATTTTTGCAAATGGGTCTATTTTGATGTTTTTATTCTTTTCTGCAATCACTGGCTTTTCCTTGGATTGCATGCAGAATCTTGCCTTCATTGTTTATTCTTTTCAATTGCTAAGAATCAGATTCTGTAACTAAGGGGGAAAAAGTGACCAAGAAAAGAAGCAGGGTGAGGAATCAGTTAAGAAAAAAGATGCATCATTTAAACAAATATTTAATATAGTAAATAAATGAATTTAAAATATGCTGCTGCTAGCATTGACCATTTACATGCTTTTTGTCCCAAAAAAATAAAGTTTTGGTGAACAAGAAAAGGACATTGTTGCAATGCAGAATTTCCTCCCTCCTATCCTAAATCTGAAGATAAATCATTCTGAACCAGTTACACAACTATTCTTTTTCTTTCCATCTCTCTCTCTCTCTCTCTCTCTCTCTCTCTCTCTCTCTCACACACACACACACACACACACACACACACATACACATATACACAGAGTACTTTGTAACAGGCTCTTATTTTGGCTGGTGATAACTTCAAAGGGAATGACAAAAAGCTCTACTTCAGCTAAAGAAGCAAGAAGCAAATGAAAACCATCAATCTTGATTTGAAGATGGAGATCATCAAAGGGATCATCAACAGGGAGAAGAAGGTGAATATCATAGCACAAGAAAAAGGGTTGGCCCATTCCACCATTTTCAGTATTCTGAAGGATAAGGAAAGGATCAGAGAATTAATTAAATAAGCACCAGGAATGGATTCAGTCATAACAAGACACCAAACATGGCTCATGAATGAAACTGGTTATATATTGGTATGAACATCAAATACAGAAGAACATTCCAACTAGCCTTCTTTTAATTCAGAATATGGGATGGAGCATTGTCACAATGCTGAACAGGTGAAGCGTGCACTGCTAGTGATGGCTGCTTTATTATTATTATTATTATTTATTCGATTTTTATACCGCCCTTCTCCCGAAGGACTCAGAGCGGTGTACAGCCAAGGTAAAACAAACGGTACAATATACAATTAAAATACAGATTAAAAAACTTATTATATAGTTGGCCTAAAAACTTTAAAATATATAAAACTAAAAAACCCCTTAAAATTAATAATAGAAATTTAAAACAAATAAAATTTAAGCCAGCCCCGCGCAAATAAATAGATGTGTTTTCAATTCGCGGCAGAAGGTCCGAAGGTCAGGTATTTGGCGTAAACCCGGGGGAAGTTCGTTCCAGAGGGTGGGAGCCCCCACAGAGAAGGATCTTTCCCTGGGGGCCGCCAGCCGACATTGCTTGGCGGACGGCACCCTGAGAAGTCCCCCTCTGTGAGAGCGTATGGGTCGGTGGGAGGCATGAGATAACAGCAGGCGGTCCCGTAAGTACCCAGGCCCTAAGCCATGGAGCGCTTAAAAGGTAGTGACCAAAACCTTAAAGTGCACCCGAAAGGCCACAGGTAGCCAGTGCAGTCTGCGCAGGAGCGGTGTTGCACGGGAGCTACGCGAAGCTCCCTCTATCACCCGCGCAGCTGCATTCTGGACTAACTGAAGCCTCCGGGCGCACTTCAAGGGGAGCCCCATGTAGACAGCATTACAATAATCCAAGCGAGAGGTAACGAGCGCATGATTGACTGTGCACAAGGCATCCCAATCAAGGAAGGGGTGCAACTGCCGAACCAGGTGAACCTGGTGGAAGGCCCTCTTGGAGACGGTCGTCAAATGATCTTCAAACGACAGCCGTTCATCCAGGAGAACACCTAAGTTGCGCACCCTATCCTTTGGGGCCAATAACTCGCCTCCAAAAGTCAGCTGCAGCTGCAGCTGACTGAATCGGGGTGCCAGCATCCACAGCCACTCTGTCCTGGAGGGATTAAGCTTGAGCCTGTTTCTCCCCATCCAGACCCGTACGGCTTCCAAACACCGGGACATCACTTCAACAGCTTCGTTGGGGTGGCCCGGGGTGGAAAAGTACAGCTGAGTGTCATCAGCGTATAGCTGGTATCTCACCCCAAAGCCAATGATGATCTCACCCAACGGCTTCATATAGATGTTGAACAGAAGGGGCGAGAGGATCGACCCCTGTGGCACCCCACAAGTGAGGCACCTTGCGGCCTACCTCTGCCTCCCTGTCAGCACCGTCTGTGACCGGTCAGAGAGATAGGAGGAGAACCACCGATACACGATACAACTTTATGAAGTTTCAATGAAGATTTCATTAGCACAACAAACACACATCAGGTAACACTGCAAGCGCTGATGAAGCAGCTCAACTTTTCCAGGATGACCTTCATGAAATCAGTTCCTATAACAGAAGGGAACTGTTTGCCTAAACAGATATTCAGTGTGGATGAAACTGGGTTATTCTGGGGAAAAAAAAACCTGTTAGAACAGACCTATGTACACAGAGTCTAAAGCAATGCTTGGATATAAAGCATTCAAGGACAGAATAACTTTGCTATGGGGCAGTAATATCACCAGAGTCAAACCGAGGCCATTTCTGATCAACAGAGGACCCTATGTGTTCAAAACAAAAATAAGTTCATTTTACCCATTTATTACTGATCTAATCAGAAAGCATAGATGAGGCAGACCTCTCTGAGAATTGGTCATGAGTTGTACATAAACATAGCTTGGAAAATAGAATTTCTCTTTAAAGTTCTCCTTGGCAATGCACCTGGACATCCTCTGCATCTGCAATCTCCACCTAAGTATAAAAGTAGTTTACCTATCCAAACACCACCCTCTCCTAAAGCCCATGGACCAGGAAGCTACATACAAAAACTCTGGGAAAAAATATAGCTGTATCACAATTAGATAAAATCCTCCCTGTCTTCAGTACTATACCTGTTGTTTCAGTTAATAACCCAACAATATTTCAAGGCTAATTGTCATTCACTTAATGACCATGGCAAAAAAGTCATCAAACTGTGAGTTGTCAAATAATGCCATACTTAATGACCACACCTCTTAACAATGAATTTTCTGGTCCCTATAGTGATTGTAAATTTAACACTACCTCTAAGCCAGGGGTCTCCAATGCCAGTCCATGGACTGGCACTGGTCTGCTGCATGCCAGAAACTGGTCCACGCAAACAAGTGAAGCTTCATCTGCAGGATGCAAGCAGCACATAAAACAACACCCTCTCCCATCCATGGAAAAACATCTCTCCATGGAACCGGTCCCTAGTGCCCAAAATGTTGGGGCCACTGCTCTAAGATACTTCCTATATTTGGGGAAATAATTTACCTTATTTCTAAACCAAACCAATGTAATGTGGGAGATGTTTAGGGGGTCACGCGTTCGATGTTTGCAGGCGATCGCGTGCCCCGATCCCCCTGACTTCTCCCGTTCCCCGGATGGTCAAGACCCTCAGAGCCTGGGCCTTCGTCTGATGTTATGCAACGCACGGTCCGTGGCCAATAAGGCCCCCCTAATACATGATCTGATTCTGTGCCGCGGATATTATAGGCGTTACGGAGACCTGGTTGGGCACTGAAGGGGGCGTGCCCCTGGTTGAGATGTGCCCACCGGGTTTCCGTGCATTCCATCAGCCGAGGGCCCAGGGTAGGGGTGGGGGGGTGGCGGTTGTTGTTAAAGAGAGTCTAGAGCCGAGGGAGACCACTGTACCTCAGATTGCCGGGTGTGAATCCCTCTTTGTGAGGTGGGGTCATAGATGTCAGATGGGCTTGCTGGTCGCGTACCTGGCTCCTTGCTGCGTGACAGCCGCCCTGCCCGAGCTCCTGGAGGTGCTTGCCGGGGTGGCAGTGGAGACCCCCAGACTTTTAGTCATGGGGGACTTTAACTTGCCATCTGCCGGCTCGTCATCGACAGTAGCTCGGGAGTTCATGGCCTCCATGACGGCCCTGGACCTGACTCAAGTAGTGGATGGCCCCACTCACATCGGGGGAGGCACACTGGACCTGATTTTCATCTCTGGTCAGTGGTTGAAGGATCTGGACTTGAGAGATATAGTCACAGAACCTTTGTCATGGTCAGATCACTCTCTCCTTCGCCTGGACTTTCTGACCGCTACCCAACACCGCAGGGAGACGGAACCATTACGTTGGTACCGTCCCAGGCGCCTGATGGACCCAGAGAGGTTCCGGACGGAGCTTGGGCCACTTCCTGAGGGTCTGGCTCACGGCACGGCAGAAGAACTAGCTGCAGCCTGGGAACGGGCTGGGGCTTTAGACCGTGTCGTGCCTCTGCGGCCTCTGACCCGGCGCAGATCCCAACCGGCGCCTTGGTTCTCCGAGGAGCTGAGGGGGATGAAATGCCGGAGAAGACGCCTAGAGAGTTCTTGGAGGTCCAGCCGTTCAGAGGCTGATCGGACACTAGTTAGATCCTATACTAGGACCTACCTAGTGGCACTGAGGAAGCGAGGCGTTGCTACGCCTCCTCCCTCATTGCGTCGGCAGATAACCGCCCAGCTGCCCTGTTTCGGGTGACCCGCTCCCTCCTTCACCAGGGGGAGCGGGATGACCCGTTGCAGGGACGTGCTGAGGAGTTTAACGGTTATCTATACGATAAAATCGTTCAGCTTCGGGACGGTCTGGACCAAAATTGTGGCGATTCGGACGGGGCGTCTGAGGGCAGTCTTGGTGATATTGTCTGGGATGAGTTTGACCCTGTGGCTCCCGAGGACATGGACAGGTTGCTGGGTAGATTGAATGCCACCACGTGTTTACTGGACCCGTGCCCCTCCTGGCTGGTGCTGGCCACTCAGGAGGTGACACGAGGCTGGCTCCAGGCGATTACGAGCGCTTCATTGTTGGAGGGAGTCTTTCCGGCCGCCTTGAAAGAGGCGGTGGTGAGGCCCCTCCTCAAGAAGCCTTCCCTGGACCTGGCTGTTTTAGGTAATTATCGTCCGGTCTCCAACCTTCGCTTCACGGCGAAGGTTGTAGAGAGTATGGTGGCATATCAGTTTCCCCTGCACCTGGAGGAAACTGTCTATCTGGACCCGTTCCAGTCCGGCTTCCGACCCAGTTACAGCACTGAGACGGCTTTGGTCGCGTTGGTGGATGATCTCTGGAGGGCCAGGGATAGGGGTTGTTCCTCTGCCCTGGTCCTATTAGACCTCTCAGCGGCTTTCGATACCATCGACCATGGTATCCTGCTGCGCCAGTTGGAGGGATTGGGAGTGAGGGGCACCGTTTATCGGTGGTTCTCCTCCTATCTCTCCGATCGGTCGCAGACGGTGTTGACGGGGGGACAGAGGTCGACCCCACGGCGCCTCACTTGTGGGGTGCCGCAGGGGTCGATTCTCTCGCCCCTTTTGTTCAACATCTATATGAAGCCGCTGGGTGAGATCATCAGTGGCTTCGGTGTGAGGTACCAGCTGTACGCTGATGACACCCAGCTGTACTTTTCCACACCGGGCCACCCCAATGAAGCTATCGAAGTGCTGTCCCGGTGTTTGGAAGCCGTACGGGTCTGGATGGGGAGAAACAGGCTCAAGCTCAATCCCTCCAAGACAGAGTGGCTGTGGATGCCGGCATCCCGGTACAGTCAGCTGAGTCCACGGCTGACTGTTGGGAGCGAGTCATTGGCCCCGATGGAGAGGGTGCGCAACTTGGGCGTTCTCCTGGATGAACGGCTGTCTTTTGAAGACCATTTGACGGCCGTCTCCAGGAGAGCTTTCCACCAGGTTCGCCTGGTGCGCCAGTTGCGCCCCTTTCTAGACCGGGATGCCTTGTGCACAGTCACTCACGCCCTTGTGACGTCTCGTCTGGATTACTGCAATGCTCTCTACATGGGGCTCCCCTTGAAGGGCATCCGGAGGCTTCAGTTAGTCCAGAATGCAGCTGCGCGGGTGATAGAGGGAGCCCCTCGGGGCTCCCGCGTGACACCTATCCTGCGCAGGCTGCACTGGCTACCTGTGGCCTTCCGGGTGCGCTTCAAGGTGTTGGTGAACGTCTTTAAAGCGCTCCATGGCATAGGGCCGGGTTACTTACGGGACCGCCTGCTGCTACCGAATACCTCTCACCGACCCGTGCGCTCTCACAGAGAGGGACTCCTCAGGGTGCCGTCGGCGCGACAGTGTCGTCTGGTGACGCCCAGGGGAAGGGCCTTCTCTGTGGGGGCTCCCGCCCTCTGGAATGAACTACCCCCAGGACTCCGTCAACTTCCGGACCTCCGAACCTTTCGTCGCGAGCTTAAAACTCACTTATTTATCTGCGCTGGACTGGGTTAGTTTTTAAATTTATGGGTTTTTAATGGGTTTTTTATCTTAAATTTTTAATCTTGGCCAATTTAATAAGTTTTTTAATTGTATTTTAATTGTATTTATATTGTATTATTGTGTATTTTTTATCTGGCTGTGAACCGCCCTGAGTCCTTCGGGAGAAGGGCGGTATAAAAATTTAAATAATAAATAAAATAATAAATAAATGTTTGCCCACTACTACTTTTCATTGTAGCAAATGAAATGAATACTATGGGATGGTTCCCATATTACTGTTATAAACACATTAAATAAATTTTAAGCATTTGAAATAGAAGCATATTGTTTTGTTTTGTTCCATACTTATTTGTCTTTTGCATAAATTGTAAAATATCAGTCTTTATAAAAGAGTTTTGAGCTTAATTTTAAATTTTTCCACATGTTGAATTTGTGAGCAAAATTACAAAGTCACACTGATTCCCCTACCATCCACTTTATTCATGGGGGTGGGGGGACACACGACAGGGAAGATTTTGTTTGTTCTGTCTTCTGCTTACTAAATCTCTTTTCTAAATTACACCTTTTGATGAATTTACACACAAAAACAAAACTCAGGAATCAATTAGTACTTACTGATAGATATGTATAGAAGATTATACTCACTTCAATCTGCATGGAAAACTCCCACGTCAATACCCTGTCAAAAAAAAGTAATGTATCAGTATTCCATACAGCGCTTCATGGCATAGGACCGGGTTATTTACGGGACCGCCTGCTGCTACCAATTGCCTCCCATCGACCCGTGCACTCCCATAGGAAGGGTCTCTTCAGGGTGCCGTCAGTCAAACAATGTTGGGGAAGGGCCTTCTCTGTGGGGGCTCCTGCCCTCTGGAACGAGCTGCCTCCGGGGATATGACAACTCCCCGACCTCTGGACCTTTCGATGCGAGCTAAAGACATTTTTGTTCCATCGCGCAGGGCTGGGTTAATTTAGTTTTAATAGGGGTTTTATTAGAGTTTTAGTTTTTCTGGCCCTAATTAAATTAGTCTTTTAAAAATGTTTTTAATTTTTGTGATTTTTGTTTTTACTAGGCTGAAAACCGCCCTGAGTCCTTCGGGACTTCCAAATAATAAAATAAATAAAAAAAAAAAATTCATTGGTTTTGAAAGATCAAGTTTATTTGATATAACTGTTTATTAACTGTTTATTAACTGTTTTTCAAACAAACAATACTTCAGAGATTTGAACTTGAAAGCTATTCTTCCATGTTTGAATTATTTTTAATTTATACATAGTTTCTATCATTTAATATCTTATCACAGTTATGTTCAATATATAAAATATTCCAAATGTAAACTATGTCAAAAAGTTGCTTTTAAATGAAATTAAAAGCAAATAAACATTAAACATTCATTTTTAATAATGCTTTTCTCACTCCATAGTCAGTAATTAATGATTCTTAATAGATATATAAATGTATAGTACATGGAATAAGTAGCAAACAACCCTGGTTTTTTGGTACTTAATAAAAAAATAGATAATATTTTTAAAGGTCTAATTTGGGTCAGTGTTCCTAATACAAGTATAAAAGTGCAAAGGACTAAGAAAAAATAAAATATAGTAAAATTCTCTTATAAGAAATATGCATTGAGATTTAAATCTTAATTAAGAATTAAAAAAGAAAAGGAAAGTAATATAAAATCTGTACCTGGCCATTAACACAGTGTTTGGAGGCATACAGAAATCCTGTTTACATTTACAGGTCCATTAAATTATTACCATTTTCTATTTCAACTGAGGGTGTATCAATATTCTGTCTCCCTGCCTCTTTAACAATATGTGAAATAGTCAAAAAATGTCAGCTGCAGGAGAAACACATCATTTTCAATTTGCATTGGTGATCTTCATACTTTACAGCAGTACAAAACATAACTGGATAGCTCCCCATTCAGCAATTCTTTAAATACTTGCCATTATATTTGAAGCTAGCCATCAGCAGAACTACTGTCAGCTGTTTCCTTTTAACACAACTGATATCCTAAACTATGATAAAAATCATCAATGCCTCATTCTAGAATGGTAGTAATATTATTATGTTGGAGCAGATGACAGCATCCAACTACAGCTACTCTCAAAAAGCTAAACAGAATTGATTTTGGTTAATAGTTAGATGTGAGATCATCAGGGATGTGGGAAATGGAAAATGAAGAATTATTGGCCCAAAAGAATTGAAATTGCAAAGATTTGCGGTATATTTTATTTGAGATTACTATTGCTCTTGAAAAACAAATCTGCATTCTGTGATGAGCCATACGAATGTCATTGGTGATATGCTTAAAAAAATGGGGAAAAGATCTCAGCTTTTGAGAAATGTGGTTGTAGGGACAGTGCCAACTATGGTTCTTTAGATAAACCACTTGGATTCTGACTTTGCCTGTACTTTACCTATTCTTGTAATTTTTGAAGTGGACTTTGACCATTTAGCTTTGCTGAATTTTAGACTCTTCTAAAATACAAAACTTCTAAAATAAAATAATTTAGAACTTGTTGAAAAATATCTTTCAGTTTTCACCAGTGAAACTGATACTAAGTAGTTTAAGAAATATCTATTATTAAATTTTCTATACCACTTCATGCCAGGCATTCTCATTAAATCCATATTTCTGAATTTGTTTATAGTAGTTTAGGAAAAATGAGAAGAACTGTTGGTTATAGCTATATACTTTGCAATGGAAACCAACAAATAATTTACCTAGCATTTACCTGATGTTCACTTTTTTTGTTAAAAGTATATAAAATTAAATACAAGCAGTCAATATGGTTATACTTTGTATATTGCATAAGTTTCCCTTCTTTCACATTAAAATACTCAAATTTGACAATCGCTTTGTGGCAAGTTCTAGCATTACACCTAAACCTTTCAGCTTCTCTATATATATCATGCTAGGTCCCTAAAATATGTTTCTGTGCTGAATAGATAATTCTGCTGATGGCTAATGACATGTTCCACTTTTGATAACTGAGACTGGGAACATTCAGAATAGTTGAGTAGTGCATCAGTACTGTAACTTCAATTACATTATTTTAGGATTAGTGATTGCAGAGTAATTATCAGGACAGACACTGAGGGAACATTTTTAATCAAAGATTTTTGATTAGTAGTAATCACTGCTTGATAATTACTGCAAATGTGAAATCTTTACCATGTTTGCCTTTGAAGCCTTTTTTTCCTTTGCTAAGAAAAGCGTTCCTTGGAACTAATGACACAGTTGGGGATAAAATTTGGAAGATGACTTATAAAAACAATGCTGAGCTCTAACATATGGAAACATAAAAACAATTAATCAGACATTTGACCAAGGCCACCCTGCTATATCTTCCAATATGAGCAGATGCTGGCCCCCCAGACTTGGCAGCTTTGAGTCTTGTGGACTTCAACTCCCAGAATTCTGGGAGTTGAAGTCCACAAGTCTTAAAGCTGCCAAGTTTGAAGACTTCTGTGCTAGGACAATATAAAACTGCCTTGTGTATATTTTTCAGGCATAGAGCCTTTTTGCTTGGCTTACAGGCCATTCTTCTCATTTGCTTTTGGCATTCTCCTAAAGATATCAATAGGCAGTACCACTTAGACTTATATACCACTTCATAGTGCATTACAGCCCTCTCTAAGCGGTTTACAGAGTCAGCATATTGCCCCCAACCAATCTGGGTCCTCATTTTACCAACCTCAGAAGGGTAGAAGGTTGAATCAACCTTGAGCTGGTTAGGATTGAACTCCTGGCAGTGAGCTGAATTAGCCTGCAATACTGTTTTCTAACCACTGTGCCACCACAGTGATGCAGAAAGAATAATTATGCTAGTCAACAACAGTAAAACGAAATTAGCACAAGACGTGTATTGTTCAAAGAATGTAGAGGATCACTTACCCATTTGATTAACACAAAATGCCACAGCAATGTACTAAGTAGGGTAAGTATTATCTGTAATGCTTTAATTGCTTTCTTTTTAAACAGCTTTCTGATCTCATTTTTTGTCACTACATCCTTGTCTTTATGCTTCAAAAGTTACTCTGAATGCTTCTTTGTATTCAAGTTGTTCATTTCCTTACTGATATTTTTTTTCCTTCCCTAAATGGGAAACACAAGCTTTCCAGATGATGGATTCTGCCACAGCCAGCTCAAGGTAATATAGGAGAAGATGAGAGTTACAATGCAATTAGTAATGTGCTAGAAGTCACTGCTTCCAGTAAGCAGTCCAAATGAATAACCACATTAAGTGTGAGGAGGAAGGAGGGGTGGGGAGGAAGTAGCAGTTATTATGTGTGTCCAGGATTCAAGAAACCTGCATAGAACAACTCCTCAAACAATGCAGTATTACAAAAGGTATCCCATTCCTCAATACCATTCTGAGAAAGCCAGAAACAGGTTGCATTCCTTCATTCTCCAATCTAGCATTGCTGAAGAACAACAGCATGATTTATTGAAATCTGTGCAAAACTTCTATTCAAGACTTTCTTTGCAAGAGAACTCTATTTATCCTTAGACACTTTTGGTTTGCACACATCTGGGTGACATTCTCAAAGGATAAGTGGCCTTGATTCCAGTTCGGTGTTTGAATCGCCTACTGCAGCATTTGACTCAGCAAGCCATAAACTGGCTTCTTCACTGATCCTTCAGTTAGGTTGTTTGGCTTCCGATTCTTCATCTTGCTCATCTTCTTATTAATATGCTGTGTCCAGTTGATCTCTATAAGTCCTTCAGCTAATATGATGAAATGAGTCTTATATGTGTGAGCATAAACACATTTCATATTTTCCTTTTCCTACAAAGAGAAGACACTCCAATGAATATGAGTCATAAAATTCCTTTGGGTACAAGCTTCTATTTATCCAACTGAGAATAAGGCCCACTGAAATTAGTTGGATTAGCTTTTGGATAGGCTTGCATGTAATTGCACTGTCATGGTTTAAAAAGGTGTGTTATCTGGAATATACGATGCATAGAGAGTAAATTGTAAACAAAGTAGTTAAATAGAAGTCCCACATGGTCCAAAATTCATTTATGTGCAGTAATTGGTAAAGGGTGATTTTAAAAAGAATCTTATTTTTAAATAAGTTTAATTAAATATACCATACTTTTAGAGTATAAAATACACTTCCCCCCACAAAAATGGGTGGAAATATGTGTATGCCTTATACAGAGAAAGTTTCAGAAGCCACGCCCACCTGCCAGCCCCTCCTTCAGCCGTTTTCAGCCTCCGCATGTGGCATTTTCAGCCTCTGCATGCCCTGTTTTAGACCCGTCCCAGGCTGTGGAAATCACCCCAGCACATCACCACTGATTGCCACTGATTGCTGCCTATGTACATTGCATTTTCAGCCTCTGCGTGTCATGTTTTTGGCCTCTGCACACCCCGTTTTTGGCCTTCATACATTGCATTTTCGGCCAGTTCCAGGCGGTAGTGATCAGTAGCAGTGATGATCCCTGCCACCTGGAATGGGCCAAAAATGCATGCAGAAGCTGAAAACGCGATGCATGGAGACCAAAAACGTGATGCGCGGAGGCCAAATCGTGATGCACGGAGGTGGCGATGAGCTGTGTTGATCCCCGCACCTGGAACAGCTGATTGGCAGTATTCCAGGAGGCAGATCCAACTGTCAATCAGCTGCTTATGCCAAATCAGGCTGCAATAACATGCTGAAGCTGACCAGGCTGTTTGCTGCAAGGATGCTAGACAGATGAATACCGATGGATGCTGGTAGGCAGGGGCAGAATTTTTGTCCTTGTTTTCCTCCCCAAAAACTAATGTGTGTCTTATACTCTGGAGTGTCTTATACTCCCAAAAAGATGTTATATGTTCCATACCTTTAATACAATCTACATGTACTGCAATGAAATTGAATCTCCAATATGTCGTGGTACCTGCTTTTGCATAGTAAAATCTGTATGAATATTACAGTGTAAATCAAATTTTTTTTTCATAAAGTGGTAATTGCAATTGGGCATTCCAGTCCTGTGGCCTAGATTTTTATACCAAACAAATATACGACCACAACTGAGCCCAAATTTTATGTTGCTAAATGAGACATTTCTTAAGTGAATTTTGTCTCATTTTATGACCTTTCTTGCCTCAGTTTGTTAAGGTAGTAACATGGTTGTTAAATGAATCTGGCTTCCACATTGACTTTGCTTTGCTGCAAAAGGTGATCACATGACTCTGGGACACTGTAACCATCATAAATTTGAATCAGTTGCCAAGCATCTAAATTTTGAACATGTGATCATGGGGATACTGCAATAGTCATAAGTGTGAAAAACGGTCATAAGTCACTTTTTTCAGTGGTGTTATAAATTTGAACTATCACTAAATGAAAGTCAAGGACTTACATACACATATATATGTGTGTGTATGTATGTGTGTATGCATATATATATGTATGTATGTATGTATGTATGTATGTATATGTATATGTATATATATATATATATGTAGATCTTGGCATATTCGGGTCTTTTACAGTGTAAGGTTGAGAGTATCTTGGCAATGTTTCGACGAGATCTCACTCATCATTTTCAGGCTGGTGCTTTCGGCTTCGTGCTTCTGTGAGCAAAGCGTGGTTGGAGCTGCCATCTCTCTATAAATACTGGTGGGAGGTGGGAGTGTTGCTGTGAGCGGGTTGGTTGGCTGTGTGGTTGCATCTTGATTGGTAGATGAGTGGATGTTTGTAGATTGGTCGAGGTGGGGAGTGTTGCTGTGAGTGGGTTGGTTGGCTGTGTGGTTGCATCTTAATTGGTAGATGGAGTGGGTGTTTGCAGATTGGTCGGCTGCCTTGCAGCATCCTGTGTGGGTGTGGACCCAGTCTTTTGCTCCTGAGCTTTGGTGTTGTGGCCTTTGGAGTTCTGTGATGTGATGTCTTGAGCAGATGGCTGTGATGCAGCATCCCGGGCTTTTGTTTGGCTCCGAGTCCGAGGTCCTGTCATGTGTTCCTGGCATGTGTCAGTTTGCTTTGTATGGGGATCAGAGGGGGATGCAGTAGGCAGAGGTGCCCGCATGGTCTGGCTTCTGGATGGTGGTTGTGTTTTGTCTCTGGGATGGGTTTGGGTTTGAATCTGGTGACGATGATCGGTGGTGGCATTGTGTGTTATCCTGGGTCCAGTGTCAATTTTCGTGGCTGGGACTCGTTTGTTGACTAAGGCCAGTTTCCAGAGGTCTAGTAGGTGGGAAGTGTCATCCCGTTTGTTCATGTTGTGGGGGTGTTTCTCTGTTTTGATGGCTTCCATAATTATTCTCTTGTTATAGTGTTCAGTTTTGGAGATTAATTTGTTTCCTTCAAAATCAATTTCATCTCCTGTGGTTTTAAGGCGCTGGAAAAGGGAGAAAGTTTTTTCTTCTTTTCTGACTGTGTTCTTGTGTTCTGCGATGCGTGCATTTATTCTCCTATTAGTTTGTCCAATGTATGTGACTGGGCAGACTTTTACTACCAGTACCAAACTACTCAAAATTTCCGCTACCGGTTCTCCAGAACTGGCCAGAACCTGCTGAAACCCATCTCTGACACACATACACATGTACATGTATTCAAAGTTTGTTGTTGTTGTTAGTTGCGAAGTCGTGTTCAACCCATCGCAACCCCATGGACAACGTTCCTCCAGGCCTTCCTATCCTCTACCATCCTCTGGAGTCCATTTAAGCTCACGCCTACTGCTTCAGTGACTCCATCTAGCTACCTCATTCTCTGTCATCCTGTTCTTCTTTTGCCCTCAATCTTTCCCAGCATTAGGCTCTTCTCCAGTGAGTTCAAATTTTAGCAGGTTCATTTTTATCCTACTTGTTGTGACCTTCAGGTTTACTTTCAGCAAACTAATATGTTCAAGCCATTTCATAGACTGTATAAATTTTAAGTAGTTTCTAATTTTCTGCTAAAATATTCTTATGTAATTGGCTTTTTTTCTGATACAACTAGATTTGGGTTTAACATTTCATGTCTTACTTATTTGAAAAGATGACATTTTTTTCCCTTTACGGTTATTTAAATTCATGGCCTGCTAAGCACAAAACTTCTGCTTTTTAAACCAGAAAATTGTAGACTATTACTCTGCCATTATTCAGCTTCCCCCCACCCAGTGGTGGGATTCAGCCAGTTCGCACCACTTCCGGAGAGCCGGTTATTAACTTTCTGAGTAATTTGGTGAACTGGTGGTTGGAAGAAATCATTAGGGCAGAGAACCAGTTGTTAAATTATATGAATCCCACCACTGCCCCCACCCCCGATATAATCTCAAAAAACTATGCTGAAATCTGGTAATGGGATATAAATTTGTAACATAAGGAAGACTTAATGACTTTTTTCTAATTCTCAATATCCATTCTGATAATAAAGGTATTTTAACACAAAACATTTTTGTTTGTTTTTCATGTATGCATGTCTGTGCGTGTGCAAGTGCATGCACATGTCCATGCATAATTCCTAATATTTACACTATTAAGTTTTAAAGTAATTATTTTACTTAATTATGCAAACATTTGCTTTATTTTTGGTCAGCGCAAGATAATGTACATATCTTACTTTTATCTCTTATTTTCTCCACCATTTGGCAAGGTAGGCTGAGCTAAGACAGAGTGACTGGCCCAAACTGTGCCAGTTTTAATGTCAAAGGGAGGATTAAAACTCATTGTTTTTGATTCTACAGATAGTCCTCAACTTACAGTCATTTGATTAGCAACTGTACAAATTTACACAAAAAAGGGACTTTGAACTGGTCCTCACAGTTATAACTGTCACAGCATCCCTATGTCATGTGATCAAAATTTGGGCACTTGGTAACTGGCATGTATTTATGACAGTTGTGATTGTCATTTGCAACTTTCCCAGTCAGTTTTCCGTAAGCATAGTCAATGGGGAAAATTGGATTTACTTAACAACTGCATGATTGACTTAAGAACTACAGTGTTTGTTAACAACCATGGCCAAAAGGTGTTAAATTGGATGTCACTCTCTTAACAACAAGCTTCCTTAGAAACAAAAATCCAGGTCCCGATTGTGGTTATTGAGGACAACCGTAATCTATCATTTTATCCAATATACTGAACTGACTGTATGTGATAGTTTCCTTGTGTTTTGACAATTTTCTCAAAATATGACTTAAAATGGAGATACATTTTTTTAAAGAATCATGTTTCTTGGAAAGTTGGGGGAAAGGTTGATGTTTGAGGGTCCATGGTTAATTGTGTGCACCTCTGAAGCCTGTTGAAGACATGTACTGTATGCAGCTTCTATACATTTCAACTAATTTTGATTTTATCCTCAGTTATATATTGTAGAAGTTGGAAGTCTCTTCAATCAGTTGCTGTTATTCATCAAGAATGTCCACATTTCACATTGCAAGTTAAATATAACCATCTGATTTAATATCATAGGTGGAAGTTAGGAAAGTTTTCATATTAACTGCTCTTTTGTTTAATGGAGTAATTTGATGATAAAATATTCTACCATTACCTTATTCCCCATACTCCATGTACACTACTTCTGTGCATTGATGATGGAGTGATGTTCTCTATATTGAATTTAATGAAATGCTTATAAACCTTTGCCACTAATTATGAAATGGTACCTTTGAATTAATTACTGAATAAAACAAAATATATTATGGCATCAGTAAAGCAAACCCGGATAACAAATGAAATACGCTTTGAGCAGAGAAGATGTTCTATCATAGCATCACTTAATTGATGGAACCAAATCAAAGTGACTGGGAAATACTATGGGAAATAGGTGATTCCTCAATCAACCAGGCCTTAGGCAACCAGAAGCAATCTGACAACCAGTACAGCTCATAAAGCAGATGGGTATTCTACCTTCACTGCAGGTGCTGCTGCATTCTGGACCAGCTGAAGCTTCCAAAAGGTCTTCAAGGGCAGTTCCATGTAGACCAGACCTGTCAAACTGGTGGCCCATGGACCAGCTATGGCCTGCACAGGCCACACTCACCCCAGCTCTGCAAAGGCAAAATCATCCCTATACGTCACAATATGGTCCACATGCGATCGGGTTTGAAACCCCTGATGTAGAGTATATTGCAATAGTGAAACAAAGAGGTGTCCAGGGTATGAGTGACTGTCTGAAGGCTTCCCTAATCTTAGAAAAGGTGTAACTGCCACATCAGATTCAACAACTCCCTTGGCCATAGCTGCAGGAACTGTGAGTCCAGAAATACCCCTAAATTGCTAATCATCTTTAGGGAAGTGCAATCCCATCCAAGTCAATATTGGAATACAGTATGCCCAGATCTAGAAGATCCAAACATCCATGGCTAGTTACTTTTGATAAAATTGAGTTGGAAATAGTTCCTCCCAAACTCACAGCTTCCACATACTGGAGATACCTGTAGATAGTTTTTTTTGCTCAAAATAAGTCCAAAGGAAAAAATGAATCTAATGAAACTGCCTGGACAATTTCTTGATATTTTCATTCTGCTATAAATCAACATATCTCATTGCAAATTTTTTTAAAAAGGCTATATCGTTGTACAACTATTGTACAGGGCTCTTTTATTAAAAATGCAGTTCATTAAGAAATTGTTGAGTAAAAATTTTGAAGAGCCCTCTTTGCATGCTCTCTTAATGTATTAAATGTATACCTGGAGACAGGTTTGGTTTCATAACATTTCTGGGTTAATTTAACATTCTTCTCAGGTGACTTAAGGCTTTCAATATCCAATTCTTTTAGAGGCAATCCATAGGAAAAAAAACAGCATGGTTTTTATGGATATGCCCCCACCCTTTAGCATTCTTATGTTTTATTAGAGATAAATTAGCATGGGACACAGAACTTCAAAGAGATTTGTATTATGCTGCTTATTCTTGCCAGGCTTGATGGTTGCAGGGCAAGTCAGTTACCTTTTCAATCTCTTATCCATGAACAAATAAGGAGCATTTACATTTAATGTCTTGCCTTTGTATCTCCTGAAGGGCTGATATACTACATTAACACACTTTTCAGTGAATCTGTTCTTGCAAAATGAGTGAAATAGAGTCATAGACCATGTACTATACTATTTCTAGTATGGAGACATCCATTTCACTAATGTTATGCCCATTTTAACAAAATGCCTAGGCATTCCAGAACAAAGATGTTCCTAGAATGTGGTTAAGCTCTCCAGAATTCTTACTCCATGCCTGTTGTGCTAATGATTGAGTTTATGGGTGTAGAAGGCTGGAGCTTTCTCCTGGAATCAGATATTGTGCAGTGTGAACTAAAATTACAAGACTTTATCCCAAAAAACTTAAATGCACTATCATGTACAGGTTCAGCAGGCAGAACTAATGGGCCCCAACTCCAAGCTGATCAGAAAGAGGCTCAGTAATCTGGAACATACAATTTTTACACCTTGCCAAATAGGCAGAAATAAAATTAGCAACTGCCTACCTATTTGCTTTAAGTTTGGAAACCCTGATCTTCATCAAATCAAGTGGATTCTAACTTTTGCTTTCCTAGTGACAATATTTTTACTGGATTCCTTTTGAATGTTGCTTACTGGACTAACTTACTAGGTTACAGCTTTGTGGTGTATACATTGATGTAGACTACTTGGGATTGTTTAACACCCTTGGCTCAAAACTAGAATTTTTAAAATAATATCCAAAAAATCTATTTGTAGGAGAATTTATTTTTTATTTAACTTCAATCAGTTTGTTTTCATTTGTTTGTTCATAGTTGTATATTACAAAACCTCTTTGTTCACTAACAGCTTGGTTATATATGTTCTACAAATAAAAGTTCACTGAATTTAACACAACTTATAGTCTCAAGTTTTTGTTCATTAGATTGTAATTGAGAGCTGTCATTAAATATTTATGCAGTCTTACTGGAAAGCTACAAAATACAATGATTTGTCCACAGTTAGTTTCAGCATGTGCAGCATCATTCTAGATCAGGGGTCCTCAAACTAGGGCCCGCAAGCCACTTATGGCCCATCGAAGCCATTAATCCACCCCGCACAGGACCATGAGACTTCCCTGCCCACATAGCCATGAGACTTCCCTGCCTGTTCACCGCCCTGAGTCCTTCTGGAGAAGGGCGGTATACAAATTAAAATTTTATTATTATTATTATTATTATATAGCCCCACCCACCCACCAGCCCTTTGACCAAGCACAGGACTTACCTTAGCGAAGGCCAACATTTTTGCCCTGCAGAGTGCTTCTGGAGGCAGGGAAGGTGAAAAATGGGGTGCGCAGATGCCCCAGGAGGCCCAAAATGGGCAGCTTTAGCCTGTTTTTGGCCTGCAGAAACTTCTGGTGATGGCGGAGGCAAAAACAGGCATGCAGATGCCCCAGGTGGCCAAATTTGGCCTCCCCCATCTCCAGTAGCAGTCTGCAGGCCAAAAATCGGGCACACAGAGGCCTCCTGGGGCCTCCGCGCGCCTCATTTTTTACCTCTCCCACCTCCAGAAGGTAGACAGAGAGGGAGGGAGGGAGAGATGGAGGGAGAGAGAGAGAGAGAGAGAGAGAGAAAAGAGATGTAGGGAAAGAGAGAGAGATAGAGAGAGAGAAAGAAGGAGAGCGAGACCGAGAGAGAAAACACACAGACAGACAGACAGACAGACAGACAGACAGACAGACAGACAGACAGATAGATAGATAGATAGATAGATAGATAGATAGTCAGATAGATAGACAGACAGACAGACAGACAGACTGATTGTAAGCTCCTTGTGCCTGAGAAGAATTGCTGCAAAACTGAGTTTCCTGAAGCGGACCACTAGGCTCTTAAACAACTGAAAAAAACAATATAGTAAAAAGAAAGGTCAACCAGAAGAACAACATGCAAACAAAAACAAATAAAACACCCCCAGGAGCAAAACAAATGAAAGTTTAATTTGTGTGCATTGTTTAATGGACTGCTAAATTGTCCATGCCCACCCAGTCACATGACCTCCTAGCCACGCCCACTCACCAGTCCAGCCCTCCAACAGTATGAGGGACCGTGAATTGGCCCCCTGTTTAAAAAGTTTGAGGACCCCTGTTCTAGATGATCTCTCTTGACTGATCTCAGAAATTAAGCATGGTCAGCTTGTTTTTCTGCTTGAATGGGATGCCAGAAGAATATTCCTGTTATGTTTGCTAATCTGGGAAATTTAAAAAATATCTAGAAAAGGGCTATGGCAGACCTTGCTGTGGCAGATCTCTTCCATAATATAGCTAGAAAACCACAGGCATACAATTCCCTTTAGTGGGAGTGGAGGTCGTCTTAATGCATAAAATGTATTGGTTGATTGTTTTTAATCCACACAGTCAAAAGCTAGGTTGAAATGATTTAAATACAATAAGTGTAATTTAAGAATTTTTAGCAGTTCAGATTCATGTATTTTTAGATAACTAAGCATAGCATTACTAAACACTACTATATAAAAAAAATCTCAAAATCACAATCATTTATTCAAATTGTTAAAAAATAGCAATTGTTGTCTCTGTCATATCATGAGAGACAATAATAATGTTTTTATCTGGCATTCACTTGTTATAGAGAATAATAGTGCATATTCATATGCTAAAGTAAAATATGTATTTTCTCTATAATGAACCTGACAGTAAGGAGGATATGAGGAAGAGCAGAAAAGAAATGAAGAAGGGGTAAAAGAAAGTAGAAGGAACTATAGACCTGTCAGTAAGGGATTAATGGTATTAATGTTCACTTGGGTTTTGTTTTCACTATTGGCATCCATAAGAGAACTGGGAGAGGAGACAAGATAAATCATGATGTCATTGAACAGACATGAATTATGCATTTGACATCATTGTGGCTTTTATTGGATGTTTATGCTTTACATCTTGCCCTAAGCAAATCAACTTAGCAACATGTTCTGTGAACTTTCACTAGCAGAGAAAATAATAATGCTCAAATATAGTGTGCCGTTTTGTAGAAAGATACTATACAATATCAGGACTGAATGTATTTTATCCATTATAACTTTGGCTACTTCAGGTAGGCCTACATATCAAACAGAGAGCAGACACAATTATATTATGTTTGTGAGCTATCCAGTGCAAGTATCACAGTGTTGCGGACAGCCAGCTGCCAGCAGAGCTGCCAGCAGACTTGGACAATGAGGAGATTGGGGAGGAACTCTGGAGTCTGGGGAAGACTGTGATGGATGCTCTGTGCTGGACGCAGAGATAGAGCCAGGGCCGTCCGACATTTCTCAGCCACCAGAGAGGCAGCTGCCTTTGGAGGTTGAGATAAGTGGGGAGGCAGAACAGCTGGGGCCTGTTCCAGATGCGTATAGAATAGAATAGAATAGAATTTTTTATTGGCCAAGTGTGACTGGACACACAAGGAATTTGTCTTCGTGCATATTCTCTCAGTGTACATAAAAGAAAAGATACGTTCATCAAGGTACAACATTTACAACACAATTGATGGTCAATATATCAGTATAAATCATAAGGATTGCCAGCAACAAAGTTACAGTCATAGAATAGAATAGAATAGAATAGAATAGAATAGAATAGAATTTTTATTGGCCAAGTGTGATTGGACACACAAGGAATTTGTCTTGGTGCATATGCTCTCAGTGTACATAAAAGAAAAGATACGTTCATCAAGGTACAACATTTACAACACAATTGATGATCAATATATCAATGTAAATCATAAGGATTGCCAGCAAGAAGTTATAGTCATACAGTCATAAGTGGAAAGAGATTGGTGATGGGAACTATGAAACGATTAATAGTAGTGCAGATTCAGTAAATAGTTTGTCAGTGTTGAGGGAATTATTTGTTTAGCAGAGTGATGGCCTTCGGGAAAAAACTGTTCTTGTGTCTAGTTGTTCTGGTGTGCAGTGCTCTATAGCGTCGTTTTGAGGGTAGGAGTTGAAACAATTTATGTCCTGGATGTGAGGGATCTGTAAATATTTTCATGGCCCTCTTCTTGATTCGTGCAGTATACAGGTCCTCAATGGAAGGCAGGTTGGTAGCAATTATTTTTTCTGCGCAGAGAATATGCGCAGAGCTGTTAGGAGGAGAACAACTGAGGACAAGGAGTCGACTCAGGAAGCAAGGCACACGTGGACGCTGAATGGCTCCTCCCTGGCTGGGGAATAAATAAAAGGAAAGGGGAGTGGTGGTTGTAGGAGACAACAGTTCGTAGTTCTGAAGATTTTGGCTCATTGCATTTCGTGCCACAAAGACTGCTTGCCAGACTTACTTTGCAGCCATTGGTCTGAAACTGAACAAGAAATTAAGAAAGACACTTCCAAAAACTTTTTTACAATGATAGATGAATTAAGTCTACAAAATGCTTTGAGATGAAGTCACCCAAAAGAAAAGCAGTACACATATTATTCAAATAGACATTTGTTGTGGTCAATAATAGATATGATGTGGATGTTTCTTGTTTCTGCTAAGGCTGGGCTAGAGCACACAGAATTAGATGTAACATGAGCACGTGTATGATAAATGCAGTCAGAATTTGACCTGAATTTTGTTTTTGACTTGACAATAACAAAAGAATCCAAAAAGGGAAATAATCAGCCTATGATGCCATCTGGCAAAAAAATATTACAGGGTAAGATTTCATTCCTTCTTTCACATTCCTTCATCTTGAGAACTCCCTATTCCTAGGCCATCTAGATTCATTTCAGTATGAAATTATAAACATTTTAAATAAATAAATAAAATAAACATATCATGGTTGTAATAATAAAATATTCTAGTTAGGTTTTGTTTTACATTTGGAATAAAACTCACATATTTTGTGTCACAGAATACTTGCTGTTCCAAGGTCAGAATGTTTTAAAGTTGTAATGTTTTTGATATCTCTACACACTATAGTGAGTCAATATATCAGGACAGATTCACAGCATTGTTGCTTCCTGAGTTTATTCAGCAGGACAGCTAGAGAGTACTTGGCCCATAGGCTACAGGATCTGGGAATTGTGTTGCCCCGGTCCTTTGTAGCTGTCACCAATAAAGTTCTGGCCTCTCAATCCATCAATTTAACCTCCTGAAAAGGGAGATGACTTTTTCATCTGTACTTTCACTTATTGCATCGCCCGCATCACATTAAGATTGTCAGCACAATATGTCACATTCTTTCTTGCACCATGGTTTTTCTTGCCAGATATTCAAGAGATATGGGATTAATCTGACAATATAATGTATTCCTGATTCAGAATTTTGTGGCAAAGTTGCTTGCATATCTAGAGTGGAAACCTATATACAGTATACCATCTAGATGCTACTGAATAAATAACTCCTAGCAGCTTCAACCTACTTGCTAAAGGTTTCAATGTAGAAATATTTGCACAACCACAAATCCCCGGTTTCAATATTTGGAAGCAAATAGCTTCCAAATAATTAGCATTTAGCATATTTATAATTGTATATGTAATGTGAATATAGATTAGTAGAAATAAAATAGAGAAGCTATGTATGTATGTAAAAGGCGTGCATAAGAGCACAAGCATTCCTGTCCTATTGTTTCCTTTCATTATATCCAATTAATATAGTTTTTACATACTCATGTATGCTTATATATTGTATAGTTATTTCATGCTTATGCTTATATATACTGTGTGACAAAATAAATAAAATAAAAAATAAAAAAAATAAAATAAGCTGTGTTATTTTAAGAAAAAAGCAAAATAAGATACATAATCCAAGATCTCTGCGAACAACCAAGTTGAAATGGATTAGAATTCCACTATATGTGAACTTAGAGAAATCCATTGAGGAACATAAACTTATAACCATGTTACCAAACTTAATAACCAGAATTAAAGAGCAAAATATCAACAGAACTATAAGTAGCATGATACAACTAAAATAGCTTAATGAATTGATTGGAGGATTGGAGGATTGTACCTGCCTTCGCTACAGAATGCCAACATGTGACTAATCCTGTTATAGAAAATTATAATAATAGCAATCAACATGTTATTTTACTGCTCAAATTAGTGGTTGCAAAAGCTTTTTTCTCTCTCTCCAGGCATATCTGCATGAACTGTTCTCAGGTTTTTTCCCATTCTTTCTAAGGAACTGTTTTCCATTAGATAATTTTTTATGAACAACAGTCTACTCATTTGATCCCACAGAGTCAGTTTATTAATTAAGTATCTTGATGGATAATAATGTTTGTATTCATTATATAATCTATGAAAAACTCAAAATAAAAGTGGGGAAATAATGTAGGATTCTGAACCCCTTATTGAAAATTTAAGCATCAGACAGAGTCTAATGTGTTTTTGATGCTGAACATTGGTACAAAAATATGAACATTGCATAAAGTGCTGTCATGTTTTGGAAAATGTATGTGTGCTCATTTCTGTAAGAGAAGTAACCCCAGAAACTGTATGGACATTAATTAGGATACATGTTTACTACATGCGAGGAAGAAGAATTTGTGGGGTTTTTTAAACCGTTTTTTAAATAAGGGTTTTTTAAGGGGGGGGGAGGGATTCGACGGGTGGGGGTGAGAACCCGTCGGGGAGGGATCCAGCCCCTGTGCTAGTTCGCGACACTATTCCATCTTGTCTGAAGCCAGGGCCATGCGACGTTGAAGGTTTGAGGCACTGTTCGATCTGTACGGTAAGTGGGAGAGGCAGATATGGTGGGGGAGGGCCGTGCGAGTTGTGGGAGCACGCGTTCGATGTCTGAAAGCGATCGCGTGCTCCGGCCCCTCAGTCCCTACCCGTTCCTCGGGTGGCCATGATCCTCAGAGCTTGGATCTTCGGCTGATGTTATGTAATGCCCGGTCCGTGGTTAATAAGGCTCCCCTGATTTGCGACCTTATTCAGGGGGAGTCCGCGGACCTTATGGGCATTACGGAAACCTGGTTGGGCCCAGAGGGGGGGGTCCCCCTTGTTGAGATGTGCCCTCCAGGTTTCCGAGCATTTCATCAGCCGAGGGTCCAAGGTAGGGGTGGGGGGTGGCGGTTGTTATCAAGGAGGATCTAGAGCCGAGGGAGACCACTATTCCTCAGATTGCCGGTTGTGAATCCCTTTATGTGCAGTGGGGCTATAGGAATCAGTTGGGCTTGGTGATGGCGTACCTGGCTCCTTGCTGCGTGACCACAGCCCTGCCTGAGCTGTTGGAGGTACTTGCTGCTGTGGCGGTTGAGACCCCCAGACTTATAGTCATGGGGGATTTCAACCTGCCATCAGCTGGCTCGTCATCGACGGCAGCTCGGGAGTTCTTGGCTTCCATGACGGCCTTGGACCTGATTCGAGTAAATGATGGCCCTACGCACACGGGGGGAGGCACACTGGATCTGCTTTATATCTCTGGACAGTGGTTAAATATTCTGGTATTAGATGATTTAGTAACGGAACCAATGTCATGGTCGGATCATTTTCTCCTTCGCCTAGACTTCCGAACCGCCATTCACCACCGCAGGGAGATGGAACCTATACGGTGGTTCCGTCCCGGGCGCCTGATGGACCCCGAGAGGTTCCTGACGGAGCTTGGGCCATTCCCTGAGGAACTGGCCCACGGCACAACTGAGGAACTGGTCGTGGCCTGGGAACAGGCCGCGGCCGGGGCCTTGGACCGTGTCGCGCCTTTGTGGCCTCTGACCCGGCGTAGATCTCGACCGGCCCCTTGGTTCTCTGAGGGGCTGAGGGAGATGAAACACCGGAGAAGACGCCTGGAGAGCACCTGGAGGTCCAGTCGCTCCGAAACTGATCGGACACTAGTTAGGTCCTATTCTAGGACCTACCTAGTGGCAATGAGGGAAGCGAGGCGTTCCTACGCCTCCACCCTCATTGCGTCGGCAGATAACCGCCCGGCCGCCCTGTTTCGGGGCACCCCCCCTCTCCTACATCAGGCGGTGGGGGATGACCTTGCAGGACGAGCCGAGGAGTTTAGCGGTTATCTATACGATAAAATCGCTCAGCTGAGGGACGGTCTGGATCGAATTTGGGATGATCCAAGCGAGGGAGAGGAGGCACGTCTTGTTGAGTCCATTTGGGATGAGTTTGACCCTGTGGCTCCCGAGGACGTGGACAGGTTGTTGGGGAGGCTTCACGGCACGACATGTTTACTGGACCCGTGCCCTTCCTGGCTGGTACTGGCCACTCAGGAGGTGACACGAGGCTGGCTCCAGAGGATTATCAACGCTTCTTTGTTGGAAGGGGTTTTCCCTGCCGCCTTGAAAGAGGCGGTGGTGAGACCCCTCCTTAAGAAGCCCTCCCTGGACCCAGCTATTTTGGGTAATTATCGTCCAGTCTCCAACCTTCGCTTTGTTGCGAAGGTTGTAGAGAGTGCCGTGGCGCGACAGCTACCCCAATACCTGGATGAAGACGTCTATCTAGACCTGTTCCAGTCCGGCTTCCGACCCGGATACAGCACGGAGACAGCTTTGGTCGCATTGGTGGATGATCTCTGGAGGGCTCGGGACAGGGGTTATTCCTCTGCCCTGGTCCTATTAGACCTCTCAGCGGCGTTCGATACCATCGACCATGGTATCTTGCTGCGCCGGTTGGGGGGATTGGGAGTGGGAGGCACCGTATATCGGTGGTTCTCCTCCTATCTCTCCGACCGGTCGCAGACGGTGTTGACAGGGGGCCAGAGGTCAACCGCGAGGGGCCTCACTTGTGGGGTCCCTCAGGGGTCGATTCTCTCGCCCCTTCTGTTCAACATCTACATAAAGCCGTTGGGTGAGATCATCAGTGGTTTCGGGGTGAGATACCAGCAGTACGCTGATGACACCCAGCTGTACTTTTCCACCCCGGACCACCCCAATGAAGTTGTTGAAGTGCTGTCCCGGTGCTTGGAAGCCGTACAGGTCTGGATGGGGAGAAACAGGCTCAAGCTTAATCCCTCCAAGACGGAGTGGCTGTTGATGCCGGCACCCCGATTCAGTCAGCTGCAGCCGCGGCTGGCTGTTGGAGGCGAGTTATTGGCCCCAAAGGATAGGGTGCGCAACTTAGGTGTCCTCCTGGACGATCGGCTGTCGTTTGAAGATCATTTGATGGCCGTCTCCAGGAGGGCCTTCCACCAGGTTCGCCTGGTTCGGCAGTTGCGCCCCTTCCTTGATCGGGATGCCTTATGCACGGTCACTCATGCGCTCGTTACCTCTCGCTTGGATTACTGTAATGCTCTCTACATGGGGCTCCCCTTGAAGTGCGCTCGGAGGCTTCAGTTAGTCCAGAATGCAGCTGCGCGGGTTATAGAGGGAGCTACACGTAGTTCCCATGTAACACCGATCCTGCGCAGGCTGCACTGGCTGCCTGTGGCTTTCCGAGTGCACTTTAAGGTGTTGGTTATGACCTTTAAAGTGCTCCATGGCTTAGGACCTGGGTACTTATGGGACCGCCTGCTGCTACCACACACCTCCCACCGACCCGTACGATCCCATAGAGAGGGACTTCTCAGGGTGCCGTCCGCCAAACAATGCTGGCTGGCGGCCCCCAGGGGAAGGGCCTTCTCTGTGGTGGCGCCCACACTCTGGAATGAGCTTCCCCCGGGCTTACGTCAAATACCTGACCTTCGGACATTTCGTCGCGAACTAAAAACACATCTTTTATCCAGCGGCTGGCTTAAATTAGTTTTAAGGGGAAATTTTATTAATTTTAAATGGGGTTTTTAGTATGGAAATTTTTAATCTCAGGCTAATTTAAATAAGTTTTTTAAATGGTATTTTAATCTGTATATTGTATTGTTTTATTTTTGCCTGTACACCGCCCTGAGTCCTTCGGGAGAAGGGCGGTATAAAAATTAAATAAAATAAATAAATAAATAAATAATAATTAAATCTGGCTGACCTGTACAAGTCTAACCTTTTATGAAGATTGCATTTTTTTTAAATTTGCATTTATATCCCACCCTTCTCCGAAGACTCAGGGCGGCTTACACTATGTTAGCAATAGTCTTCATCCTATTTGTATATTTATATACAAAGTCAACTTATTGCCCCCAACAATCTGGGTCCTCATTTTACCTACCTTATAAAGGATGGAAGGCTGAGTCAACCTTCGGCCTAGTGGGACTAGAACCTGCAGTAATTGCAGGCAGCTGCTGTTAATAACAGACTGCATTAGCAGTCTGAGCCACAGAGGCCCCTATTCTTGAGCACAGAATTGCTTGAGATTTATATTTGGAAAAATATATCTAGGGTTGAGTGGAAAATGTGCATAAATTTGCTTAATCTTGCCTTTTATATTCCACTTTTAAAGACAGAAATATTTCCAAACCAAATTATTTGCAAGCCTGTGGGATCTAAAGCCAAATTATTTTTCCATAATTTTTCCAAATTGTTTGATACATTTAAGTATATATTATATATTATAATTTGCCTAAATCTATAAAGAGTATGTAAAAATGTTTAGATTTGTCTTCACCTGATCAATAAACCAATTTGTACTTCACTTAAGTTGTACTGGTCTAAGGTTTCAACAAACTTTAAAAACTTCTTTTGTAATAACCTGTGATCAAAATATTTGGAAAAAAAATCACCAATTTCTACATGAACCTGTTAGATAAATAGAAATAGAAGGTTCATAGACGTAACTGTCACTCAGGGGCTCATATTCATAAATTAATGAAAAAATGATGAAAGAAAAAAATAATTCTAAGATTAATACTGATGAAACTGTTTTGATCAAATATATTGGAAAGTCAGTTATTAAAAAATTGAATGTTCAATATACATAATTATTAAATACTGTACATCTATAGCGATCCACAAAAAAGCAATAAAACAAATTAAATTAGGACAAGGATCAGCTCTAGTTAGGTTGATGGCTCAATATTACAAATAACTTTAAAAGGAATTGGTAGAACCATTGACAAATATGATGAATGAAATTAGAGAAACAAAGGCAATGCCATCAATATGGGAAGAGACATATATATCTATTTACACAGGAAAAAATGAGAAACACAGTCACACAGACTATTATTTCTGCTGAAAACAGAGTACGTTTGTACAATAAGAGTTGAAATTTATTGAACTGATTGTGTTTTAGATATATTAGTATTATTTAAAATTTAATCTGCAATTTGATTCATAGTCTGAGACTGGTAAAAACTTAACAGTCCAAGTCCTAACCAGGTACCTAAGAGCTGTTAAAGTAACATCTAAATATATAGACAGTTCCAAGTAAGGTGTCTTTTTGCAAAGTCAGAATATTCAGGTCTAATTTGTTAAAAATGTCCATGTCTCTATGCAGCCTTTTGGGTATTGCTCCAAAGGCTGCTGTCATTATTGGTGCAACCATTGATTTCTTCCTCCACAATTGGTCAACTTCAATTTGCAAATCATTTTATTTCATTATTTTTTCTAGTTGTGTCTCTTCAATTCATGCATCATCTGATATTACAAAATCAATGATCTTTTTTTTTGTTTTCCACAATAGTAATGTCAGGCGTGTTGTGGGCCAGATGGTCTGTTTGGATCTGAAAGTTCCACAGGATCTTCACCTGTTCATTTTCAAGAATTTTGTCAACTTGAGGTTCCCAGTAATTTTTGCTGCATTCGAACCCGAATGTCTGGCAAAGCTTCCAATGTATGATTTTGGCAACTGTATCAAGATGCTATAGATAATCAGTCTGTGAAATTTTGCTGCAGCCACTGAGACACCGATCCACAGTTTCATCTTTCTTGTTGCATTATTTTTAATTTTTTAATTTAATTTTTTATTGTTGTTGTTGTTTTTGTTGTTGTTATTTGCTGCCCATATTTTATTGAAACAACTCTGGGTTTACAGATATAGTGAATATTGATCAAACAGGCTATATTCCAAGAGAATTATCTAAGGAAACAGTAGGTTCATTATCAGTATAATAGAAAGCATAAACAAAAAAAGGAAGAAATATTTCTTGACACAGAAAAAGCCTTTGACAATCTGAAGTAACAATTTTGCTGCTACATTGGAAAAAAAAATTTCACAGAATTTAGCTGCAGTGATTCACTTAACAAGTGTGGCGAGAAAGGTTGTAAAAGGGGCAAACTCACTTAACAATGGAACAATGGTCTTGCTGAACAATGGAAATTTTGGGGTCAGTTGTGGTTGTAGGTTGAGGACTACCTATAAAAGAAATTAAAGGAAAAATATGAAGAGAAATAGTTTTTACAGTCACAGAAGAATTGTGGGAAGAAGAAACCTGGTCATGGCTAGCAGTTAAATTTCTAAGAGAAAGGTGGTTAGTGATCTTACAATAGTTTAGTAATATTTGCATTGGTGAAGATTTAATAGTTCATGAGTGTTCCTAAATCTATCTTAAATTTAGTGAATCCTAAAACAGTCAGGGGCATGAACTGGCTTGGAAAATGCTGTAAAGGAAGACCTTATTTATTTATTACAGAGGATCCTTGTTGGAAAAATGCATCAGAGAAGAAAATCTAGCAACAAATTTTTTTATTTGGCTGTGATCACCAGCTAGATTAACGCCAACCATCATTTCATTGAAAGGAAGGAAAAGAAAAGAAAACCTTTTCATTAATATCTGTAAGCCTTCTTCAGCTCTAGAAATAAGAATTCCATGGGTAGCAAGGAGAGAAATGAAATTAGAGCATGCATATAATAAAACAACATAATAATATCTCTCTCTCTCTCTCTCTCTCACACACACACACACACACACACACACACACACATAGACACACACACTGGGGGGGAGAGAGAACATATAAAGAATATTTAAAAAATAAATATTTAAAGAATATTTCCTTGAAAACCAAAAATATAAAGAAACCACTTCTTTCCATAATACTTTCACAACCCTGACAAGGTGCTAAGAAAATGAGAGACATTCCCTGATCAACACAACAAATGAGGTGTATTGTTCAGTGTCACTACAGGTTATCACAGCAATTTGTCCTTTTGTTTGAGAGGTATTTGCTCTCAGTCTCCAACTTTTTATTTGTTCATTGTTTTTCTTATCACACTTGCCATGTCATTTTAGAACTGAAGTGTCTGTAAGACTGTTCTATTACAACTGAGATTTACAGGACAAAAAAGGTAATTTTCCTGTCGGAATAACAGCAATCATGTCATGCAGCAAGGAAAAAAAACCAAAAACCCTGGACCTGCAGATAATAAGTCTGCAGAAAACCTCTTGGGTCATCCAGTAAATGTACTCAGTATTTCAAAGGTTCTACTAAGGACAGATAATACAGCACCCTTAAGAAATCTGATGGACTGTCCTCTTTGTTCACTCTGTGACACATAAAATATAGACGCTTTCCAGAACTTTTACAGCCCTCTACAGTTTTATGAAACTTTTGGAATTATTATCTAGGAAACAGGAAGCATAAATGACATCATTAAAAGGCAGTAGTGGAAAATCATGACTATAGCAAACTAAAGAGATTAATATTGCTTAATCACATTGTAGGAATTTAGCACCCACCCCCCTCCTACAAGAATGAAATATTTTAGAAAATATTTAAAAGGCAGAATATATTTCCCTGGATGAGAAATGGAGAAACATGTTTTAAAGACAAAGCAGCTTCCTGACTCCCCCCCACCTTTGTCAATGGGCCATTAAAGCCTCAACCAAGCTCACTCAATCCCCCCATCATTTGCAACACAATAGAACAGAAACTCACCACATGGCAAGGCTCAGGCAAGCTTGAGGGACAACCTACAATGTTAACTAAGACCCCTAGACCACCTGGGAGTTTGACAACCAATCAGGATACTCTTCCTGTGCCCCAGAAAGTTCAAAGCTCAGAAAAAGCATAAAGCCAGGGAGCACACAGGATCTCAGCCCTTTTCTGTTCAGGAACTCAAGCCATGTGATCCTGGTCACCATTAAACCATCTTTCCAAGCAGCCTCCATGTTTCCAGTGTCTTTGTCCCCACTTGGAACTGAACCCAGATGGATATTTCTTCCAACAATTGGCGACCCAGATGGGACTCCAAGCTAACCTAACCAATGGACCTGGCCCAGGTAAGCCTCCCTTGCTAGCAGCAGACCCATTGAGTCTGTGGGTAAGTTTTCCTGGACTTTGGCCATTTGGAACTAGGTTTTAAAGGGGTTTTGAGTGTTGAGCTCAAAGGCTGCTTGGAAAGAAGGTGAGTACCTCTAAATTTTAATTTTTAAGCATGGAAAAGCATGGGAAATATGTGTATGCCTGCATGTGTGTGAATGAGAGAGCCCTTCCCCCAATCACAGCTGGATCTTGCTTCCTCTGTGCATTTCCTAACCACAGAAAGACCAACAGTCTGGAGAGCATGGGGGTTTTGTCAGAGCACAGGACCTTCTGTTAGGGAAGGAGGAAGTGTGTGTGTGGGATTCCACCTAAGGAAACAGTCTGATTCCACCTCTTTGAGCAACCTCTAGCCACACCTCTGCCTACTGCTAGCTCCACCGAGCCGTGACCGGTAGGATAGAGAAAGCAAGGGGAGGAAGCCAAACGTGGAACTTTGTGTTTATTGGGAACGGAAGCCGAGCGAGAGGAAAGTAAGTGTGAATGAAGCAATTAAGAGAGTAAAGAGCAAAGCAGGAGACCTGCTTGGGGCCCTGGATGTCCGCAGGCTGCCAGTTTTGCCTGGTATGCGAAAAAGCAAAGCAGGAAGCAGTGTTGAGGAGGTGCTCGTACCTGCTGGAGGGGCAGTAGGTCCGCTGGGATCACCTTTTTGATCCAAAACGAAGCTCCCTTAACAGGAAGGGGCCCATACTTCGACAGAAGGGAGTCGAAGTCCTTCCCAGAACTTTTTTTTCTGAAAACTGTAGGAGGGTCCACCTGGCTAAGCCAAAGTGAAAAATAAAACCTCACATCGGAGAGGGAAACATGGGAAGCAGTAGCTCGAGGGTGGGAAATCCCTAGGAGACCTGCTTGGGGCCTGGATGCCCTTGAGGCTGCCAGTTTTGCCTGGTATGAAAAAAAAAAGTAGTTGAGGAAACTATGTGAAAAATGGGCTTTGCTAAGAGATGAGAATAGGAAACAAATTTGGCTAAATAAAGGTACTTAAAAGAAAAGGGAAATATATAAATAGGAATGTTTGGGTTTTTGTTTGTTTTGTTTGCTTGTTTGTCTCTTTCTCTGTCTTCTATGGAACCACGTGGTCTGTCTGTTAAGATTTGTGCCTTCCCTAATTTAACTGAGATTTAAGGCGGGAATGATCAGTGTGTGTGTAAATCTCAGAGTTTTGTTTTCCTCTCTTTGTCCTCCTTGTTTTTTATGTGTGTATGTCTGTCTTTGTGGGCCCTTGAGGTAATTGTAACTGTAAAATGTATTTGATCTCTAGAGACAAGAATTTTAAATTGTTAGGGAAAAACAAAAACAAAAGGTTGAAACAATGAAAATAGGGAAAAGAGAGAGAGAGAAAAAAGAAAGAAAGAGCCTTTACCCTGTTTTCGTGTGGCCACCGGAAACTGGGTACAAAGAATTTTTCATTTCTGCTTTTGTCTCCTTCTCTCGCTTTATCTTAAAGTAATAACTCAAGTTTATAAGGAAACGTTTTAAGTTCACTTACAAGAGAGAAAAAAATTCAGTCTTGCATTTACTGTGTGTTTAAATGATTTACCTGTTCATTCCTGAAGCATGCGAATCCAGTTTTTTCTTTCTCATCAGTTGTTGAAACTGCATTTTGTTGTAACTGCATTACCTTTTAGTAACTGCAATATTGATGTGTTGTATCTTTTCAAACTCTGCCTGCAAGATATCTTCCCCCCCCCTTTTTAATCCTGTTACAATGCCTTTCCTGAGAAGATTACCCACAAAAGTGGGGAGGAGATGACTCTGCAACTGTGGAAAGATGACTCTGCAACTGTGGAAGCAGAGCACATGGTTCCAGATGCTGCCCCCAGAGGAGACCTTCCATTTGTTGGAGCCAGGAATTGAGTTTGAATCCAGCCCCCACTGAAAGTCATCACAGCAACCAGAGTGGAGCAGACCTTCCAAGCCTGACTAACCAGCCTTATTACCAAGCATGCCACCTAGCAGACATGAAAGAAAGGACCCTGAGATGTACAAGTAAAGACTAAAGACTCTTTTCAATTCCCAGAAGACAACTGGAAAGACTATGGGGAGGTGGAAATTCATTGTAAGGTCTTTCTGTCTTGTCTCCTTTATATTTTAATCAGTCTAAAGTATTCATGTAAGGATTGTATTTGAAAATGGCTATCACAAGTTGTGAACACCTGAGATTTCTGTCTAATGGTAGGGAAATTTGTCCAGCATGTTTGTATTGTTTGTATTGCCTGAATTGTAAAAGTAGCTGCATACACAGGCACACACAGAGAGAGACACTATTCAGAATTAGACTGAAACTATTCCCTTCACTTACCTCCACACAAGACTTCTAGGTTGATTTTTGCTCTGTGGCACTAAAAGCCCAAGGAGTCAGATCTCCCTGCTAATTCCATGGGGGAGGGGCATTCTCCTCAGGCAATTCCTCTCTTGAAGAGGTAGCAGAAAAAGTGATATCCAAAACCCAAGCCCTGACTGACTCACAAATGATGCTGCCCAGTTGCCCAGTAAAGCAAGATATGTTGCACTGGTGGTCTCATGAGTAGAAGTCCCAGGGCTCATTTAAAAAAAAAAGAAAGAAAGGAAAAAGCCTGGATTGCACACTGATTAACCTCAATTTGGACTAAAAAAAATCTGGATGCACTAAAGTAAGAGCTAGGGCAGGTTCAGTAACCAACCCTTGGAAATGGGCAGCCTGTAATTTAAAGGAAAACCATGGCTGTGAAAATTTTGGGATGTGTGCTTGCTTGAAACCTGACTGGAAGCTCTCAGAAAGTGATATCTAACAGCTGAAATTAATTGGCATAGAAAATTGGATACTGTAAAATTCTTACCAGAACTTTTCCCCTGGCTGCTAGACCTTCATGGTTGAAAGCTTTTGGGAGCCACTGAAGGAATCTTTTTTCTGTTGTCTCTATCAATGGCTTCCTTTGCATCAGGAAAATTAAAAGCACCCATTGATTTGATCAATTTTAATTTTTTGCCAAGAGCATGTTTCAAAACTCACATGTTTTGAAAAAAAAAAAAAGTAGGGATTGTAGGAATTTAGCACCCACCCCCCTCCTACAAGAATGAAATATTTTATTTATTTTATTTATTTATTTATTATTTAAACTTATATACCACCCTATCTCCCAAAGGACTCAGGGCGGTTTACAGGCATATAAAAACATCAATATACAAATTAAAATAATCATTAAAAGACTTATTCTAATGCCAATAATTAATAATACCAATTATTAAAAATAGAAATATAAATATTAAAATCAATTTAAAACCCCTCTAAATTTAAAAATCTAAGCCAGTCCTGCACAGATGAATAAATGAGTCTTGAGCTCGCGACGGAAGGTTCGAAGATCTGGAAGTTGACGGAGTCCTGGGGGGAGTTCGTTCCAGAGGGTGGGAGCCCCACAGAGAAGGCCCTTCCCCTGGTCGTCGCCAGACGACACTGCCTAGCTGACGGCACCCTGAGGAGTCCCTCTCTGTGAGAGCGCACGGGTCGGTGAGAGGTATCTGGTCGCAGTAGGCGGTCCCGTAGATAACCCGGCCCTATGCCATGGGCGCTTTAAAGGTGGTCACCAAAACCTTGAAGCGCACCGAAGGCCACAGGTAGCCAGTGCAGCCTGCGCAGGATGGGTGTTATCACGGGAGCCACGAGGCTCCATCTATCACCAGCGCAGCCGCATTCTGGACTAACTGCAGCCTCCGGATGCCCTTCAAGGAAGCCCCATGTAGAGGCGTTGCAGTAATCCAGGCGAGGCGTCACGAGGCGTGGTGACCGTGCATAGGGCCTCCCGGTCCAGAAAGGCGCAACTGGCGCACCAGGCGAACCTGGTAGAACACTCTCCTGGAGACGGCCGTCAAATGATCTTCTAGAGACAGCCGTTCATCCAGGAGGACGCCTAAGTTGCGCACCCTCTCCATCGGGGCCAATGACTCGCCACCGATAGTCAGCAGCAGTTTAGCTGACTGTGCGGGATGCGGCATCCACAGCCACTCTGTCTTGGAGGATTGAGCTTGAGCCTGTTTCTCCCCATCCAGACCCGTCGGCCTCCAGACACCGGGACAGCACTTGATAACCGTTGGGGTGGTCCGGTGTGGAAAAGTACAGCTGGGTGTCATCCGCATACAGCTGGTACCTCACACCGAACCCACTGATGATCTCGCCCAGCGGCTTCATGTAGATGTTGAACAGAAGGGGCGAGAGGATCGATCCCTGCGGCACCCCACAAGTGAGGCGCCTCGGGGCCGACCTCTGCCCCCCTGTCAACACCGACTGCGACCGGTCGGAGAGATAGGAGGAGAACCACCGGTAAACGGTGCCTCCCACTCCCAACCCCTCCAACCGGCGCAGCAGGATACCATGGTCGATGGTATCAAAAGCCGCTGAGAGGTCTAATAGGACCAGGGCAGAGGAACAACCCCTATCCCTGGCCCTCCAGAGATCATCCACCAACGCGACCAAAGCCGTCTCCGTGCTGTAACCGGGCCGGAAACCGGACTGGAACGGGTCTAGATAGACAGTTTCATCCAGGTGCAAATATTTTAGAAAATATTTAAAAGGCAGAATATGTTTCCCTGGATGAGAAATGGAGAAACATGTTTTAAAGACAAAGCAGCTTCCTGACTCCCCCCCACCTTTGTCAATGGGCCATTAAAGCCTCAACCAAGCTCACTCAATCCCCCCATCATTTGCAACACAATAGAACAGAAACTCACCACATGGCAAGGCTCAGTCAAGCTTGAGGGACAACCTACAATGTTAACTAAGACCCCTAGACCACCTGGGAGTTTGACAACCAATCAGGATACTCTTCCTGTGCCCCAGAAAGTTCAAAGCTCAGAAAAAGCATAAAGCCAGGGAGCACACAGGATCTCAGCCCTTTTCTGTTCAGGAACTCAAGCCATGTGATCCTGGTCACCATTAAACCATCTTTCCAAGCAGCCTCCATGTTTCCAGTGTCTTTGTCCCTACTTGGAACTGAACCCAGATGGATATTTCTTCCAACAACATAATGGTTTAAATGATTTAAATGGGTTGATGGTTTAAATGTACAAATTAAAATAATCATTAAAAGACTTATTCTAATGCCAATAATTAATAATACCAATTATTAAAATAGAAATATAAATATTAAAATCAATTTAAAACCCTCTAAATTTAAAAATCTAAGCCAGTCCTGCACAGATGAATAAATGAGTCTTGAGCTCATGACGGAAGGTTCAAGATCTGGAAGTTGACGGAGTCCTGGGGAGTTCGTTCCAGAGGGTGGGAGCCCCACAGAGAAGGCCCTCCCCCGGGGCGCCGCCAGACGACACTGCCTAGCTGACGGCACCCTGAGGAGTCCCTCTCTGTGAGAGCGCACGGGTCGGTGAGAGGTATCTGGTCGCAGTAGGCGGTCCCGTAGATAACCCGGCCCTATGCCATGGAGCGCTTTAAAGGTGGTCACCAAAACCTTGAAGCGCACCGGAAAACCACAGGTAGCCAGTGCAGCCTGCGCAGGATGGGTGTTATCACGGGAGCCACGAGGGCTCCATCTATCACCAGCGCAGCCGCATTCTGGACTAACTGTAGCCTCCGGATGCCCTTCAAGGAAGCCCCATGTAGAGGCGTTGCAGTAATCCAGGCGAGACGTCACGAGGCGTGGTGACCGTGCATAGGGCCTCCCGGTCCAGAAAGGCGCAACTGGCGCACCAGGCGAACCTGGTAGAACGCTCTCCTGGAGGCGGCCGTCAAGTGATCTTCTAGAGACAGCCGTTCATCCAGGAGGCGCCTAAGTTGCGCACCCTCTCCATCGGGGCCAATGACTCGCCACCGATGGTCAGCGCGATTTAGCTGACTGTACCGGGATGCCGGCATCCACAGCCACTCTGTCTTGGAGGATTGAGCTTGAGCCTGTTTCTCCCCATCCAGACCCGTCGGCCTCCAGACACCGGGACAGCACTTGATAACCGTTGGGGTGGTCCGGTGTGAAAAGTACAGCTGGGTGTCATCCGCATACAGCTGGTACCTCACACCGAACCCACTGATGATCTCACCCAGCGGCTTCATGTAGATGTTGAACAGAAGGGGCGAGAGGATCGATCCCCGCGGCACCCCACAAGTGAGGCGCCTCGGGGCCGACCTCTGCCCCCCTGTCAACACCGACTGCGGCCGGTCGGAGAGATAGGAGGAGAACCACCGGTAAACGGTGCCTCCCACTCCCAACCCCTCCAACCGGCGCAGCAGGATACCATGGTCGATGGTATCAAAAGCCGCTGAGAGGTCTAATAGGACCAGGGCAGAGGAACAACCCCTATCCCTGGCCCTCCAGAGATCATCCACCAACGCGACCAAAGCCGTCTCCGTGCTGTAACCGGGCCGGAAACCGGACTGGAACGGGTCTAGATAGACAGTTTCATCCAGGTGCAAATATTTTAGAAAATATTTAAAAGGCAGAATATGTTTCCCTGGATGAGAAATGGAGAAACATGTTTTAAAGACAAAGCAGCTTCCTGACTCCCCCCCACCTTTGTCAATGGGCCATTAAAGCCTCAACCAAGCTCACTCAATCCCCCCATCATTTGCAACACAATAGAACAGAAACTCACCACATGGCAAGGCGCAGTCAAGCTTGAGGACAACCTACAATGTTAACTGAGACCCCTAGACCACCTGGGAGTTTGACAACCAATCAGGATACTCTTCCTGTGCCCCAGAAAGTTCAAAGCTCAGAAAAAGCATAAAGCCAGGGAGCACACAGGATCTCAGCCCTTTTCTGTTCAGGAACACAAGCCATGTGATCCTGGTCACCATTAAACCATCTTTCCAAGCAGCCTCCATGTTTCCAGTGTCTTTGTCCCCACTTGGAACTGAACCCAGATGGATATTTCTTCCAACAACATAATGGTTTAAATGATTTAAATGGGTTGATGGTTTTAAATGTACAAATTAAATATGCCACCAAATGTTTAATAAAATATTTAAAAGGCAGAATATGTTTCCCTGGATGAGAAATGGAGAAACATGTTTTAAAGACAAAGCAGCTTCCTGACTCCCCCCCACCTTTGTCAATGGGCCATTAAAGCCTCAACCAAGCTCACTCAATCCCCCCATCATTTGCAACACAATAGAACAGAAACTCACCACATGGCAAGGCTCAGTCAAGCTTGAGGGACAACCTACAATGTTAACTAAGACCCCTAGACCACCTGGGAGTTTGACAACCAATCAGGATACTCTTCCTGTGCCCCAGAAAGTTCAAAGCTCAGAAAAGCATAAAGCCAGGAGCACACAGGATCTCAGCCCTTTTCTGTTCAGGAACTCAAGCCATGTGATCCTGGTCACCATTAAACCATCTTTCAAGCAGCCTCCATGTTTCCAGTGTCTTTGTCCCCACTTGGAACTGAACCCAGATGGATATTTCTTCCAACAACATAATGGTTTAAATGATTTAAATGGGTTGATGGTTTTAAATGTACAAATTAAATATGCCACCAAATGTTTAATAAAATATTTAAAAGGCAGAATATGTTTCCCTGGATGAGAAATGGAGAAACATGTTTTAAAGACAAAGCAGCTTCCTGACTCCCCCCCACCTTTGTCAATGGGCCATTAAAGCCTCAACCAAGCTCACTCAATCCCCCCATCATTTGCAACACAATAGAACAGAAACTCACCACATGGCAAGGCTCAGTCAAGCTTGAGGGACAACCTACAATGTTAACTAAGACCCCTAGACCACCTGGGAGTTTGACAACCAATCAGGATACTCTTCCTGTGCCCCAGAAAGTTCAAAGCTCAGAAAAAGCATAAAGCCAGGGAGCACACAGGATCTCAGCCCTTTTCTGTTCAGGAACTCAAGCCATGTGATCCTGGTCACCATTAAACCATCTTTCCAAGCAGCCTCCATGTTTCCAGTGTCTTTGTCCCTACTTGGAACTGAACCCAGATGGATATTTCTTCCAACAACATAATGGTTTAAATGATTTAAATGGGTTGATGGTTTTAAATGTACAAATTAAATATGCCACCAAATGTTTAATAAAATATTTAAAAGGCAGAATATGTTTCCCGGGATGAGAAATGGAGAAACATGTTTTAAAGACAAAGCAGCTTCCTGACTCCCCCCCACCTTTGTCAATGGGCCATTAAAGCCTCAACCAAGCTCACTCAATCCCCCCATCATTTGCAACACAATAGAACAGAAACTCACCACATGGCAAGGCGCAGTCAAGCTTGAGGGACAACCTACAATGTTAACTAAGACCCCTAGACCACCTGGGAGTTTGACAACCAATCAGGATACTCTTCCTGTGCCCCAGAAAGTTCAAAGCTCAGAAAAGCATAAAGCCAGGAGCACACAGGATCTCAGCCCTTTTCTGTTCAGGAACTCATAATGGTTTAAATGATTTAAATGGGTTGATGGTTTTAAATGTACAAATTAAATATGCCACCAAATGTTTAATAAAATATTTAATCAGATTTTAAAATGATTGCCATTTATTGCCATTAATTAAAACAAATATATACAAAAACAAGGTAGAAATCCTAATATATTCAAATAAATTTATGGGGAATTTTAACCTGAAACACGTCGCTCCAATCTTAATTGTAGGAAATATGACTTTTGCAAAAGAGTAGTAAATGTCTGGAACAATCTATCTGATCCTGTTGTTAGTCTCTCTAATCCCCATATCTTTTACTGTCTACAGTGGACCTTTCATGTTTCATAAGAGATCCCTAAGGGGGCATGCATAAGCGCACCAGCGTGCCTACCACCCATGTCCTACTGTTATATGTAATCATTCTATGTGTTTATGGCTATGTTTTGCCAATTTATATCTTTTTTTTTTTTTGCCAAAAAATTTTCATGTGTCCATGTCTGTGTCTACTCTGTTACTTGTTTTCTTGTATTTGTTGACAAATAAAATAAAAATAAATAACATTTAGCAATGTTTAACTTGGAAAAGCTGGCATGTAAGACTGATGCTTAAATGTTAATTAATATGAAATAAGTCATAGTTTGAAATAAAGTCTACAAAGTATCTTCCCCAAAATATTATGCATCACATACTATATTACAATATCTTTGGTGATTTACCACCTTTTCTATAGCCGTATAATATAGGTATAGTAATGCTAATTAGATCAGATCCTTTCAAGTACTTTTTTTTAACACTCAGTCTTTTGGCCAGCTTCCACAGCCTAATTGAACAGACATAGGTCACTAGAAAGAAATACATTATATTATAATATGTACTATATACAGGAAGTTTAAAGATTATTAACCTCTGACTCATGAACAACCCCTAAATACAAACAAGCTGCCTTCAGTACTCAAAATGGCAGACAGCCAATGGCAAAGGGATCAGACACAAAAAAAGAAAGGCAGGTGCATGCTGGGAAGGAAAGTCTTTCTCTTGTGGAGAATGGGCACTGCAAGCAGGGAAGACTTGGCTCTCTCTCACACGTGCATGTGGCTGGCAAGGAGAACCCTGGTGCTACAGTATAAGCAGGGAGGCTATGGCTGAGCAGCACAGCATCACATATTCCTGTGCATCATGTATTCCTGTGCCATATTCCAAGCTCCATTCCTCAGCTCACTCTTTGCATACCTCCCTGACTGCACATGGCTGTCTCCTCTGCTAAGGATTTGCACATCTTCTGCCCTGTTTTCAGCAGTTCATGGTAAAAAACAACAACAAAAAAACCACTTTTGTTTCAATAATCCATTCCAGCTTGGATACATATTTTGCTGAAGAACAGTCTCAGGTACAGAACTCATTCTGGGTACTTGATGTATTTAGATCCTCTTCTTAAAGTCTGGTTAATAAACTAAAAGCTGCAGCAGGTAAGCAATTTTTTCAAATTTGATTACTTTAAGATTTGTGGAGCTGATTCATACATCTTAAAGTGGACAGGCATGAAAAACTGTCCTTAATATTTTCTTGGTTTAAAGACCAGTTTTTAATAAAAAGGTAGACATGTCACCTGAATAATTTAAAATCTAATGAATCATGATCTAATGCAGATTTCAATGTGCACATGGTTCACCTCTCCTGTGGGAACTGCATTGGTTGCCAATTTGCTTCTGGGTGCTATTGAAGGTGCTGATTACCATGGATTGGGACCAAGTAATCTGAGAGGTTGTCTCTTGCATTAGAGTGAGAAGACAAGAAATGTTGTGGGTCCCATCTCCTAGGGAGATACATCTAGTGGGAACCAGAAGAACAGCCTGCTCCATGGTGGCTCCCTCTCTCTGGAACATCATTTCCCCAGAGATTAGATTGGACCTCACTCTAACAACACACAGGCACTGAAGACATGGTTCTGTCAGTGGGCCTGGGGAACCCAGAGCGAGATGGAGCCCATTAAATGGCTTGTATGAATATGTGTTGTTGCCAGGAGAGGGGTGGGTGGAGGGCTATTATTTTATTTTATTTTATTATTTATTATTATTTATTATTATTTTAATTTTTATACAATTTTTTTATATTTATATATGCCATCTTGAGTTGTCATGGGTGAGTAGGTGGCAATATAAAATTTTCTAATAAATAAATAGATAAATAATTGTACCATATCTTGGGGTGTGGTTGTATGTCATGGATGTCATGGAAAATCTATCCACGGTTGACCTCACCACTTTCCTAAGAGGACTCTAAGGGGCGTGCATAAGAGCACAAACGTGCCTACCGTTCCTGTCTTATTGTTTCTTCCCCTATATATATATATATATGTTTATAGTACCTTGTTTCTCCTCATATATATGTTTATATATTATATAATCCTTTATGCAATGCTTGTATATATTGTTATGACAAATAAATAAATAAATAAATAAATAAATAAATATAAATAAATAAATAAATAAATAAATAAATAAATAAAGATGTTGATGAGATGCTTTTTTAGAATAGAATAGAATAGAATAGAATAGAATAGAATAGAATAGAATAGAATAGAATAGCATTTTTTATTGGCCAATTTGTGATTGGACACAAGGAACTTGTCTTGGTGCATATGCTCTCAGTGTACATAAAAGAAAAGATACGTTTATCAACAATTCTAAGGTGCAACACTTAATGATAATCATAGGGTACAAACAAGCAATCAGGAAACAATATCAATATAAATTGTAAGGATACAAGCAACAAAGTTACAGTCATACAGTCATAAGTGGAAGGAGATGGGTGGTGGGAACGATGAGAAGATTAATAGTAGTGCAGATTTAGTAAATAGTTTGACAGTGTTGAGGAAATTATTTGTTTAGCAGAGTGATGGCATTCGGGAAGAAACTGTTCTAGTGTATACCTGTTCTGGTGTGCAGTGCTCTGTAGCATCGTTTTGAGGGTAGGAATTGAAACAGTTTATGTCCAGGATGTGAGGATTTTAAAATATAAGACTGAGTTTGCTATTATTTGTCTGAAATGATGTAGGGTTTCCTGCCTGGGCAGGTGGTTGGACTAGAAGACCTCCAAGGTCCCTTCCTGTTGTTGTTGTTGTTGTTGTTGTTGTTGTTGTTGTTGTTGTTGTTGTTATTATTATTATTATTATTATTATTATTATTATTATTATTATTATTATTATTATTATTATTTAGTAAAACCAATATGGTTGAGAAGTATAAATCTACATCCACATGGAGGGAAGTATGCAGTGGAGTACCCCAAGGCTCTGTTTTAGGCCCAGTACTCTTCAACATCTTCATCAATGACTTGGACGAGGGGATAGATGGGGAACTCATCAAATTTGCAGATGACACCAAGCTGGCAGGAATAGCCAACACTCCAGAAGATAGGCTCAAATTACAGAAAGATCTTGACAAACTTGAACATTGGGCGCTATCTAACAAAATGAAATTCAACAGTGAAAAAAGTAAGATTCTACATTTAGGCAAAAAAAACAAAATGCACATGTACCGTATATGTGGTACCTTGCTCAATAGTAGTACCTGTGAGAGGGATCTTGGAGTCCTAGTGGATAACCATTTAGATATGAGCCAGCAGTGTGCAGCAGCTGCTAAAAAAGCCAACACAGTTCTGGGCTGCATAAACAGAGGGATAGAATCAAGATCACGTGAAGTGTTAGTGCCACTTTATAATGCCTTGGTAAGGCCACACTTGGAATATTGCATCCAGTTTTGGTCGCCACGATGTAAAAAAGATGTTGAGACTCTAGAAAGAGTGCAGAGAAGAGCAACAAAGATGATTAGGGGACTGGAGGCTAAAACATATGAAGAACAGTTGCAGGAACTGGGTATGTCTAGTTTAATAAAAAGAAGGACTAGGGGAGACATGATAGCTGTGTTCCAATATCTCAGGGTTGCCACAAAGAAGAGGGAGTCAGGCTGTTCACCAAAGCACCTGAGGGTAGAACAAGAAGCAATGGGTGGAAACTGATCAAGGAAAGAAGCAACTTAGAACTAAGGAGAAATTTCCTGACAGTTAGAACAATTAATAAGTGGAACGACTTGCCTGCAGAAGTTGTGAATGCTCCAACACTGGAAATTTTTAAGAAAATGTTGGATAACCATCTGACTGAGATGGTGTAGGGTTCCTGCCTAGGCAGGGGGTTGGACTAGAAGGCCTCCAAGGTCCCTTCCAACTCTGTTGTTATGTTATGTTATGTTATGTTATGTTATGTTATGTTATGTTATGTTATGTTATGTTATGTTATGTTATGTTATGTTATGTTATGTTATGTTATGTTATGTTATGTTATGTTATGTTATGTTATGTTATGTTATGTTATGTTACAAATGCATCCACTGGGTCATCATTTCAGAGATATTTTCTTTCTCATACAGAGAAATAGAATGACTACAGATGGGCAAAAAAGCAGTAGGAACAGAAGTGATTTCAGACTTCCTGCTGGCTTCCTCCTTGAGTTTCCTTGTGGGAAGCTGTCAGAAAGCTTCCTTCCTTCCTTCCTTCCTTCCTTCTTTCCTCCCTCCCTCCCTCCCTCTCTTCCAAAACGACAACAAATGAGAACATTGATTTTATACAAGCTTGTGCTGCAGTAATCAGCCTCAAGTTTGTAGAAGAAAGAAACAGCCAGGATCAAGATGTTTCCCGATTGATATAATTCTGCTATTTGAAGCCATGAAGCCCCCATATAGCTAGAGGTTCAGTACTGCCTCCTGAAGTATTTTTAGTAGTTTTAGGGGGGAAATTCAGATGGCACACAATTATGGGTAATTGTTTAAAGCCCTATGAAGTAGCCATATTTCACTAATAAGGGGTAAATGAATAATTTATCAAATATAAGACTGAAGAGAAAGAAGACATTAAAATCTTATTCATAGATATGCTTTATGCTTTGAAAAGCTATTACAAATTATCTGGAGTTTTGTTCTCTATTATATGTCTTCAGTAGTCCAAAACTATTATAAATGTGTTCTAATTTTAAGTACTACTTGCTTCTGGCATTCAGCAAGAGCTAAATAAATATTCCATTGAAAATCCTGAAAAGAAATGTCTTATGAATTTGTTATTCCATACAAGCAATTCATATTAGAGAAAGATCATGTTACTATTTAAGGAAATTAGTATGGCTTTTTAAGCAATGTGTTATTTCTGCTAAAATGTAAAAAATGAATCTCAAAAATCCTTTCTTCTGATGTTAATTTATATTACTCTTATTTATTCTCAGATAATTCTTTGGAAGAATAGCATTTAAAAAAACACAAAATAATTTGTGGCAAAAATAGTAGAATAGCAGCTTTTACTCACTCAGCAAAATTAATTAAATCCCTGTAAAAAGTACAGTAACAATAAGCAAACACACAAGAAAAACTAATTAACCAAATAAAGCATAAATTCATCCTTGAGTTGAGATTTACTCCAAGTTTGTGAACATGTTACTTTGCCTGCTACAATATCAAGCAATAAGAGAATGATCCAGAATCATGGAGATGTTTCCAATAAACTCAGTAAGAGTCTGCAAGCTGTTCTTATATTGTAGGAGCCTGGTGGCGCTGTGGTTAGAATGCAGTATTGCAGTCAAACTCTGCCCACAGCCTGGAGTTTGAACCTGATGGGAATCAAGGTTAACTCAGCCCTCTGTCCTTCCGAGATCAGTAAAATGAGGACCCAGATTGTTGGAGGCAATATGCTGACATTGTAAAATACCCATAGAGTGCTGTAAATATACTGCTGGGGTAGCATCTAAGTCTAAGTGCTATTACTATTGCTATTGTATAGAAATGGGTGCTAATATAACTTGATTCTGCCCATTACTAAGCTTTCATCTCAAGATACTCTGATTGGTTTAGCCATTTATAACTGCCAGCATACTTTTGTGCTAGGTGCCCTGTCAGAATCTGGCCCCTCATTCCCAAAATCAAATCCTATCTCTCTGGAGCTACCACAAGTTGCTGATGGTTCTTCAAAATGTCCATCTTCAAAATGTCCATCTGCCAGAACTACCTCTCCAACTTCTCACTCAGAGAATTCAGAATTCTTATGGGCTGTCATTTGACTGATTCTTTAAAAAAATAAAAAATAAAATAATCACTACAAATAGTGTTTTTTAATATTAATATTTTTATTGCTCAAATGAAGAGTTAAGAACTTTTTTTTATAAAAAATGGCATGAGTAACGTATTCAAATGTTGCGTTCTCAACAGCATACCTAACATTACTTGTGAATAGGGCACAACCTATATTTATGTCTATGCATGCACACACACATACACACACACACACACACACACACACACACACCCCTTTATATCTTCACTCCAGCATTTATGTAATCTAACTGAAAATTGATTAATTTTGCTTAGGAATATTACTTGTGCAGCTAAATTATTGAGTGTGCATATAAATTCCATCACCAACTGATTTCTAATCCCCAGCCGGTTTCCAGATTTAATAGGACTAATTGAATTCTCCTCAAGGGAGAGAGAGTGAAATAACAACTTCAAGATCTCCATGTCTAAGAGCTTCCCGAAAATCATTATTTTCAGATTGCAGAGTTGACTTCTAAGCCTGTCATGATAAGTATCTCAAAGTAGTACACAACAACCACGAATGAGAGAGTCAACACAAACAACACAAAGCAGCCACGAACACGAGAGAATTGCCGGCTGGGAAGGAGGAGCGCTTCAAAGAAGACAACCAAACAAAGGCAACAAAGTAAAAGAAGGTATGGAAGGAGCAATTAACAAGAAGATACAAAACAATAAACTGTAAACTGTAACAATCAGGCTTGAGTTAAAGATCTAACTGAGAAGGAAGAATAGCGAAGATATAATACACGGTGGATTTAAACTTTGAAGTTAGGAGGCTTCATACTTAGATCAGCGGATTTGGTGGCTCTGGAGGATTTAGTGAAACGAAGAGGGGACAATTTGGAAAGAGACTAATAGATTCCCTGGAGCCCTGGAGCCCCTGATATCGATCCTGATCCCAGCATGTGAGAAAGATCCCCAGCGTGATAGAAAAATTCTAATCCCAGTGTGTGAGAAAAATCCCCAGCGTGTAAGAGAGATCACCAGCTCATCAGATCATTTTCCCACCACAAAATCAAGGCAGAGCTTCATCCCCAGCACCAAGGCAAGACTTCTTGGATATTGGATAAATATTGACAGGCAAAATAATCCTTATTTGAAGTGGCTGAGCCGGCTACCTCCAAATGCTCCATTAAACTCCACCATTTTAAACTGGATTGGATTTAAATCTACGACCATTTTAAAAACCCTCCCACCGGAAGACTACAAAAAGCACGCTAGCTAAAAGCTGCAGGAAACGGGCTGCTGTTTGTCTTCTAAACAAAGGAAGACAACAACACTCCACACTTTCATTTCTATCTTTCAATTAGCAATTCATCTACTAATCTAGCACCTGGTATAATTAATTGATAGTTATTTTCTATTTATCCTTAATTGCCTAGCTATTTTTGTCATACAACTATATTCCATTAAGTAAGGGTTAATGCTAATATTATTGATCACTAATTATCATTACTATCATTTATCAATTGCCAAATATTAATTATCATTAGCCATTAATTAATTAGCACTGAATAGCTGAATATCCAATCATCTAATTAATTAATTATTAGCAACTCAATAGTTAAGTTAATTGACATTATTTACTGTTCTACGTTAATTGATTTATTATTGTCATTAATTTGTTATCTGATTAATTACTTGCTAGTTACTATTTTACTATTGATATTGACTAATTAATTTTGTAAAATACTTACGGAACATTGACCATGCCAGGCAAAAACTCCAACAGATCTGCCAAACACCCTCAAACAAAAGTTTTCATTACAAACAATGACCCAAACGACTCCGGAATATGCTATAAATGCAACGAATCCATAGATGAATGTGATGAATTCAAGAAATGCCGATTATGTACCAATTATGCCCACCACACCTGCCTGAAAATAAACAAATTGGTAGCCAATTTCCTACAAGCAGATCCTACATTTATCCATGTATGTCCATCTTGTTTCCCAAAATTCGACCACGTAATTGCCATATCTGATAGGGTCAATACCTTGGAAACAACTATAAAGTCACAACAAACTATTATCAATTCCATTGAAGCAAGCATAGAAAAAAGAATACTAGCATGTTTTGAACCATGTTTCATAAACCTTGAAAAAAAAATTACCACACAAAAAAATGAAAACTCAGCAGATCAAAATCTTTTCCCAATCCAACGAACACTACCTAATCCACAACCTAAACTACAAATATCTGCCAAACAACCAAATAACATAGCCATACTCATCAAAGATACCATTGAGAGAGAACAAAAACGTCAAAATGCTATATTATTTGGATTAGATAACACCAGTGAACCAGATATCACTAAGGTTCGTAACATCATTAAAAATTATAATTCACCCACCATCTCCCCTGATGAAATAATCAAAGTCGCCAGAGATGGACCAGAATACAAAAACAGTGATGGATCAGTGGTGCCTAGATTCTGTAGAATCATCTGCAAAAATGAGACCAGCAAATGAAAGTTCATTTATGCTATAAATTCAATTGCCAGAACCAATCCCAACCACAGCAAACTTAGATCACAGCCTGATCTATCATTTCTGCAATGGATCTGCCCCCGCGAAATCTGCACAGAATTCAAACGACGGCAAGATGAAGGGAATCCAACTTATACATTGACTACCATGCTGACTGCATTAAAAGAAAAACCTACAATCAATTGCCCAACATCCAACCCCCCATCACCCAAAACATCCAACCATCCGTCGTACAGAACTTTCAACCAGCCGTCATCCAAAACTAGGTACGCACGCCCCTTATTTCCTCTATACCAACCACTACAGAACTTAAATGCAAACTGATAAATGCACGAAGCATTGTAAACAAAATGCCTGAATTTCTCCTCTTGTTAAATACTGGTACATTCGACATTATATTTGTATGCAAAACATGGCTGAATTCATCCCTCCCAGACTCCATCATTTCAGACAGAGAATATCATGTTTTCCAGTCTTATCGCGAAACCCGCAGAGGAGGTGGAGTGGCTATCTTTTACAAAAAGTCACTGAATCTAAAAAATATTCAAGTTGCACATAAACTCACTGTTCCAGAAACTATTGTCTGTGAACTGTCCCTTAACATCACACTTCACTTCTTGCTATGCTACAGAGCCCCCGACTACGACATCGCACATGCGAACATGTTAACTACACTACTAACATGGGCTGCCTCTTGCCCTTATCCTCTCATCTTCCTGGGTGACCTCAACCTACCTCTTATTAACTGGATAACAAATGAATGTACAATTGAACCCATCCATACTACCCTGTACGATGCTGTTACAAATCTAGGTCTTGATCAACTAGTAACTAACAATACAAGACTCAACAACTGCCTTGACCTCATCTTCTGCAACAACGCGAACTCAATTTATGGACTACAAATAAAAGAACCCTTTTCCAACAGTGACCACAGCATGATAGACTTTTGTCTCAACATATGCCCTTACAATAATCTCCATAATAATGGTATACCAAACTACAATTTCAAAAAAGCCAACAATGATCTTATAGACACCGACCTCTCATCTCTTGACTGGCAAATTCTATTCTCTAATTGTATCACTGCTGAAGACCACTATAGCATTTTCCGACTTGAAGTCAATAGAGTCATTAAACTACACGTACCACAAACCACCACCAAACCAGGAAAAACAAATTACCCATTTCAATAAAAAAGCTCCAATCCAAAAAAAAATCCATCTGGCAAAAAAACAAAACTGGCTATGTAGCCAACTTTAAAAACCGCTACAAAAATATATGCCACCAAATAAAGACTGAATGCACCAATTACCACATCAAACAAGAAGAAGACCTTCTGCGCACAAAATCCAATCACGCTTTCTATAATTTTGTAAACAACAAACTTAAAGACTCAAGATCCATCCCACCCCTAAAAGGATCTAATGGTAAAGAATGTAATGATGAAACAGTTAAAGCAAACCTCTTTAACACATTCTTCGGCTCAGTCTTTGTTAACAGTAATGGCTCATACCCAAAATTCCCCAGTCGTACCAACAATGATTACAACGATCTAACACAAATAGATTTCACAGAAGATAATGTTGAAAAGGCCCTTCGCAGACTGAAACCATCTCTATCTATTGGACCTGATGGTCTATGTGCATACTTCTTAAAAAAGCTTTCCACTGTTATAGCAAAACCCCTAAGCATAATCTTTGAAAAATCTTTCAGGACCAGCTCCCTTCCCAAACTATGGTCACTAGCCACGGTCATCCCTGTCTTCAAAAAAGGAGACCCCAGCCTAGTTGAAAATTACAGACCAATTTCTTTATGCTGCGTCACCTGCAAAGTAATGGAATCAATCATCAACCAATCCATCACCCTCCACCTTGAAACAAACAACCTACTCTCTAATAAACAATTTGGTTTCAGAAAAAAATTATCCTGTAATTTACAACTTCTTCACTGCAAAAACATATGGACTACAAATCTTGATCAGGGCAAAGCAATAGATGCAATTTACATAGACTTCTGTAAAGCTTTTGTCTCAGTGGTACATGACAAACTTCTTCTAAAACTAAAATCTCTGGACCCCTCCATAATTGGATAACAGCGTTTCTGTCAAACAGACAACAAGTGGTCAAAATAGGCAGTGCCCTATCAAATCCTGCTCCTGTCAGTAGTGGTGTCCCCCAAGGCAGCATTCTAGGACCAACACTCTTCATATTATACATTAACGACCTCTGTGACCATATTATAAGTAATTGTGTTCTCTTCGCCAATGAGGTTAAACTATTTAACACTACCAACAATGTGGCTACCCTTCAAAAAGACCTTGACTTTGTGTCAGAATGGTCAAAAATTTGGCAACTCCAAATCTCAACCAACAAATGCTCTGTCTTACACACTGGAAAAAAGAATCAGAACACTAAATATAAGCTTGATGGACATTACCTTGTAGATGACCCTCACTCCGTCAAAGACCTTGGAGTTTTCATATCAAACCGAAGTGCCAAAGCCCACTGCAACTACAGTGCCAAAAAGGCTTTAAGAGTTGTAAACTTAATCTTGCATAGCTTCTTCTCCAGAAAGATTACACTACTAACCATAGCATACAAAACATTTGCTAGACCAATTCTTGAATACAGCTCGCCTGTCTGGAACCCACACCTCATTTCGGACATTAATACAATTGAGCGTGTCCAGAAATATTTTACAAGAAGAGTTCTCCACTCCTCTGATCACAACAAAATACCTTATGCCACCAGACTTGAAATCCTGGGTTTAGAAAATTTAGAACTCCGCCGCCTTCGGCATGACCTGAGTATAACTCATAAAATCATCTGCTACAATGTCCTTCCTGTCAAAGACTACTTCAGCTTCAATCGCAACAATACACGAGCACACAATAGATTTAAACTTAATGTGAACCGCTCCAATCTTGATTGTAGAAAATATGACTTCAGTAACAGAGTTGTTAATGCCTGGAATGCACTACCTGACTCTGTGGTCTCTTCCCAAAATCCCCAAAGCTTTAACCAAAGACTATCTACTATTGACCTCACCCCATTCCTAAGAGGTCTGTAAGGGGCATGCATAAGAGTACCAGTGTGCCTACCGTTCCTGTCCTAATGTTCCCTTTGATTGTATCCAATTTGTATGGTTATTTTATGCTTATACTTATTTATTGATTTTTAAATTTTTAAATTTCTGAATTTTAATAATTTTAACTGGGGTATTTTATTATGGGTCTAATTCGACGGTTTTAATTTTTGGCCATTTAGAAAATATGTATTTTAATTGTTGTTTTAATTTGTACACTGTATTGTTTTAATTTGGCTGTACACTGCCCTGAGTCCTTCGGGAGAAGGGCGATATAAAAATCTAAATAATAAATAAATAAATAAATAAATAAATAAATAAATAAATAAAAATTTATACTGTTGTGTTTGACAAATAAATAAATAAATAAATAAATAAATTCCACTAAAGTCAAAAGAACTCACTGAAAAAAATGTCCAGAAAAAGGAAGCAAGGTACATTTGCAAACTAGAACAACAATAACAGAAAGAGATGCTAAATGAATTATAATTCATTTATACTTTGAGTGAGACATGAATTTAAACACACCAAATATTAATTACTGATTATATATCAATGGTTATTTATATAAGTTCTTCATTTCAAAATAAAGAAAGTTCACCTGGTATTTCCTGGCACCAGAAATCTAATTCCTGAGGTGGAAGTCAGAGAAAAAGATTTATTTTGAAATAACTAATTTCTTTCAGTCACAAGTTTAACCAGAATCGGGGGGGGGGGGGCGGGGAGGAAAAATGCAATTTACAAAATATTTTTCTCTATATTTTAAATTAGGCCAATAGATCAAGTAAACAACATTACAATGTTGATGCAAGTGGGGAATTTCCTCTTACACATCCAAAGAAAGTTTTAGAGAGGGGGGGGGATGATTTTTTATAGTCCTGCCCATTAGTCAGAATTATGTTGTGCCAAATGAATAAACATCAGGGACAAATCAAGTCATGGAAAGGAGCAGTGGTGGGTTTCAAATTTTTTGATTTCCGGTTCTGTGGGTGTGGCTTGGTGGGCATGGCTTGGTGGGTGTGGCAGGGGAAGGATACTGTAAAATCTCCATTCCTTTTCCAACCCAGGGGAACGTTACTGCAAAATCCCTATTTCCTCCCGATCAGCTGGGACTTGGGAGGCAGAGAATAGATGGGGGCAGGGCCAGTCAGAATTTTTATTACTTTTAATATTTTATTATTCTCTGAACTATTCAAAATTTCTGCTACCGGTTCTCCAGTACTGGTCAGAACCTGCTGAAACCCACCTCTGGAAAGGAGCCTGATTGTATTTATATATAGTTTTTACTTTGTTTTAAGTCTAGTTTAAGTTTAAACTATGCTCTCTACATGGGGCTCCCCTTGAGGGGCATCCGGAGGCTTCAGTTAGTTCAGAATGCGGCTGCGCGGGTGATAGAGGGAGCCCCTCGTGGCTCCCATGTGACACCTCTCCTGCGCAGACTGCACTGGCTGCCTGTGGCCTTCCAGGTGTGCTTCAAGGTTCTGGTAACCACCTTTAAAGCGCTCCATGGCATAGGGCCAGGTTATTTACGGGACCGCCTGCTGCGACCGAATACCTCTCACCGACCCGTGCGCTCTCACAGAGAGGGACTCCTCAGGGTGCCGTCAGCTAGGCAGTGCCGTCTGGCGACACCCAGGGGAAGGGCCTTCTCTGTGGGGGCTCCCACCCTCTGGAACGAACTCCCCCAGGACTTCGTCAACTTCCGGACCTCCGAACCTTCCGCCGCGAGCTTAAAACACATCTATTTATTTGTGCAGGACTGGAGTAGATTTTAAATTTTATATTGGTTTTAATGGGTTTTATTATTTATATGGTTTTTAAAAAATTTGGGCCACGTAGAATAAGCTTTTTAACTGTTATTTTATTCTGTATTTTTATGTATTTTTATTTGCCTGTGAACCGCCCTGAGTCCCTAGGGAGATAGGGCGGTATATAAATATGATAAATAAATAAAAATAAATAAATCTATTTAATAAAGCAAAATTGTGTGTCTGTACAATTTTGTGAACCATAAACCATAATGTACAAATCATCTTTGAATTGGTGTGATATTTTTATCTATCCGCTGGAGGAGATCAAAACTGTTTGATGTAATCTGGTCTTCCATTTCAAGATATTTTTTAACATAGGAAATCCATATTTATTTTTGCAATATGGAATTTGCATACAAACTTGTAGATCACCTGATTAAAACCTAAAGGTCTGCATCAACTGGTTCGATCCAATGCTTTTCCCCAATGCTACCATTTTAAGCCATCTCCATGCAGTGGTCGTATACTGGATATCATGTTTACAGATTTGGTATGACTCAACCAAAGAGAGGTTTGTTAAATATGTATTAGACAGTTAATATTATGAAGCTGGTTGTATAACAATTAACAATCCGCTTTCCCATCCTGCAGCTATTCTGAAAATTATACTTTAGCTGCACATTCTAATTGCATTGCAAACTAAAGCAGAAATAACTACTTTGTAAATGATATACTATGCTAATAATTACAAACAGGGATGAACTTACAGAAGGAAAATACATTTTTAAGTTCTATAATGTATTTCCCTGAAGGCAGTTCTCTTATTGTTCTCAATTTCTGTAACAGTGTTGGGCAGATTAAATAATATTTGCCTAAATTATTCCCGCTGAAGTAACAACCATAGTTTTTCACATTTTGAACTAATTATAACTTTTTCATCCCACTTTTTAGCTGTTTATCCAGCATGAAAGTTTGTTCATTTATAGGTGTTGATTTTAACAAATTTAGGATGTACTCTTACTATACATGCTTTATGAGAAAATAAATATCACTCCAAACACTTTTTAGTAGAAATTTAGAATATTTTAATAATTACCTAATAGTTTGAAAGTGATTAATTAGCAGACTTTGTTATTAACATTTAGAAAGAGAAGAAAATTCTGATTTATATTCTTTTTAAAAACGTTATTGTAACACAGAAAAAGGTAACCTTTTATGTCTATGGAGATTCTCAGTCATCCAGGTTATGGTTGTCCCTGAGGTGCTTTTTCAAGAGGCAATGCTGAATTTTTATTTTTATTTGAAGACATTTCGCTTCCCATTCAAGAACTTCTTCAGCTCTGACCACCACCAGCCAGCCAGAGCTGAAGAAGATTCTTGGATGAGAAGCGAAACTTCTTCAATGAAAAGCCAAAAAGTCCAGTTGCTTCTTGAAAAAGCATTTTTGCTTCAGTTTTTCATCTTTTAACCTTTACACTTTTTTTGGCTACCTAATAACTAAATATCTGCAAAACTACATAAACTGGGAAACAAACTCTGCACCAAGTGGAAGATCCAACAGGTTCCTAAAAAACCTAGCAAACAACTTTGTTTCCCAAAAAATAGAGAAGGCAACAAGGGATCAGCCATACTGGACTTAATTCTCACTAACAGAGATGAAATGATAGAAGGTGTTGAAGTTACAGGAACCTTGGGGGCAAGTGACCACGCAATATTGGAATTCAACATTAAGCAAATACAAGTAGTAGAACAAAGTCAAACTAGAGTCTTGGACTTTAAGAGAGCTAATTTCAATAAACTTAGAGAGAGCTTGAGAAGGATTGAATAGATGAGAATCCTCAGGGGGAAAACAACTCAAGATGCTTGGGAAATTTTGAAAAGTGAGATTATAAAAACACAGTCTAGAACAATACCAATGAAGAAGAAAAATAATAGATCTCAAAAGAAATCAGCAGGGATGCATAAAGAACTATCTGACAAATTGAAAGACAAAAAGGACAAATATAAAAAGTGGAAAGAAGAGCAAATAACTAAGGCAGAATATCAGCAAATAGCCCAAGCCTGTAAAGATGAAGTGAGGAAAGCTAAGGCTCACAATGAACAAAGGCTAGCAACAAAAGTAAAAAATAACAAAAAAAGCTTCTTCCAACATGTTAAAAACAAGAAAAAAGTCAAGGAAACAATTGGCCCATTGCTGGGAGAAAGTGGCAAGAAGATGACAAGCAACAGGGAGAAAGCAGATCTACTTAACTCATTTTTTGCATCTGTCTTTACACAAAACGAAAAAACAATCCAACCTATCAAAAACAGCACTACAAAAACAGATTAGAAACACAAGTTAAAATAGGGAAGAAAATGGTAAGTGAACACCTGTCTACCCTAGACGAGTTCAAATCACCAGGACCGGATGGATTACACCCCAAGGTTCTGAAGGAACTGGCAGGCGTGATCTCAGAACCACTGAACTATATCTTTCAAAGATCCTGGAGCACAGGAGCTGCCAGAGGACTGGAAAAGAGCTGATGTAGTTCCCATCTTCAAAAAGGAAAAACAATCCAACCTATCAAAAACAGCACTACAAAAACAGATTAGAAACACAAGTTAAAATAGGGAAGAAAATGGTAAGTGAACACCTGTCTACCCTAGACGAGTTCAAATCACCAGGACGGATGGATTACACCCCAAGGTTCTGAAGGAACTGGCAGGCGTGATCTCAGAACCACTGAACTATATCTTTCAAAGATCCTGGAGCACAGGAGCTGCCAGAGGACTGGAAAAGAGCTGATGTAGTTCCCATCTTCAAAAAAGGAAAAAAAATAGATCCAGGAAACTACAGACCTATCAGTCTGACCTCAATACCGGGGAAGATTCTGGAAAAGATAATCAAGCAACGAATCACCGAACACCTAGAAGCAAACAAAGTAATAACCAAAAGCCAACATGGGTTTGTCAAAAACAGATCATGCCAGACTAATCTTATTGCATTCTTTGACAAAATGACAAAATTAGTAGACCAGAGGAATGCTGTTGATATAATTTACTTGGACTTCAGTAAAGCATTTGATAAAGTAGACCATAACCTACTACTAGATAAAGTAGAAAAATGTGGGTTAGACAGCACCACCACCAGATGGATTCGTAACTGGCTGACCAACCGCACTCAACGTGTAGTCCTCAACGGAACTACATCCACATGGAGGGAAGTATGCAGTGGAGTACCCCAAGGCTCTGTTTTAGGCCCAGTACTCTTCAACATCTTCATCAATGACTTGGACGAGGAGATAGATGGGGAACTCATCAAATTTGCAGATGACACCAAGCTGGCAGGAATAGCCAACACTCCAGAAGATAGGCTCAAGTTACAGAAAGATCTTGACAGACTTGAACATTGGGCTATCTAACAAAATGAAATTCAACAGTGAAAAAAGTAAGGTTCTACATTTAGGCAAAAAAAACAAAATGCATCGGTACCGTATATGTGGCACCTTGCTCAATAGTAGTATCTGTGAGAGGGATCTTGGAGTCCTAGTGGATAACCATTTAGATATGAGCCAGCAGTGTGCAGCAGCTGCTAAAAAAGCCAACACAGTTCTGGGCTGCATAAACAGAGGGATAGAATCAAGATCACGTGAAGTGTTAGTGCCACTTTATAATGCCTTGGTAAGGCCACACTTGGAATATTGCATCCAGTTTTGGTCGCCACGATGTAAAAAAGATGTTGAGACTCTAGAAAGAGTGCAGAGAAGAGCAACAAAGATGATTAGGAGACTGGAGGCTAAAACATATGAAGAACAGTTGCAGGAACTGGGTATGTCTAGTTTAATAAAAAGAAGGACTAGGGGAGACATGATAGCAGTGTTCCAATATCTCAGGGGTTGCCACAAAGAAGAGGGAGTCGGGCTGTTCTCCAAAGCACCTGAGGGTAGAACAAGAAGCAATGGGTGGAAACTGATCAAGGAAAGAAGCAACTTAGAACTAAGGAGAAATTTCCTGACAGTTAGAACAATTAATAAGTGGAACGACTTGCCTGCAGAAGTTGTGAATGCTCCAACACTGGAAATTTTTAAGAAAATGTTGGATAACCATCTGTCTGAGATGGTGTAGGGTTTCCTGCCTGGGCAGGGGGTTGGACTAGAAGGCCTCCAAGGTCCCTTCCAACTCTGTTGTTATATTATATTATATTATATTATATTATATTATATTATATTATATTATATTATATTATATTATATTATATTATATTATATTATATTATATTATATTATATTATATTATATTATATTATATTATATTATATTATATTATATTATATTATATTATATTATATTATATTATATTACATTGACTCATGTGGATTCTTATGAATTCCTCCTTCATAAAAGTAAGTGTTGTGAGAAGTGTTTTTTTTTAAAAAACTGGAAGATATTTCTTCCCTGTTCTATATAGTAGCTAGTTAACAGTCAATACTCCTAGAGCTCAACATGACTTTTCCACTTATTTTTTTTTTAAAAAGTCCATTACATTTACATTTTTTATAGCAAGAGAAACTGTAATTAAATTTGTAAAATATTGATAGGTCAAAACACCTATTATAATATCATTTTATCTGCTGAATTTAAATCCATTTTCTGTGTTATTTTAAAGTTTGTATGTATAATTATGCATTCATATTTATGGTAGAATAATTTATTTAGAAAAATGTTTTAAACTCTTTATAAGCAAATGAGTACCCATTTCTTTCTAAGCTGTCAGAATGTTACTTGTCTGTGATTTGTTATTGTTTACATCATTCAATAGCACTGATGAGATTTTGTAAGTCTTAAACATATTAGAGAAGACAGAAATGGTATACATAGGTGATCCCAAATATGTAAGTATAATTAATCTTTTCTGACAAATGGAGTTCTAGCCAAGTCATCTACTATTGTTCTTATTAGTAGTATTGGTGATTGCATAGTCAGCCAGATTTTTAGATTGGATTTGACACTTTTATCCACCTATCAAGACCTTCCAAAGGACCTGGGATAGGCAGATATTGTATTTAATGTTACTAAAGACATCATCACAGGATACAAGATGTTCAAAGTAAAGTTGCCTTTGGAACATGTCCACTATCCAGACATTTGTCTTCTTATTGGCAGTTAAGTCTGAAGTCTTATGTGGCAGGTGCTTGCTTATTTGAATTCTAAAGTTCCAGAAACTTTAGCGACTTCATTTTCTATTACTTTTGTCAATTTTATGGTTCCACAAAACTTGTCTGCAAATATTATATCTTGTAAAAATTTTGATGCACCATTGTTACTACTTTGTCATGCTATTGTTTGTAGTTAGTCTGTGCAATTATTCTTGCAGCACTTTTATCCACCTATCAAGACCTTCCAAAGGACCTGGGATAGGCAGACATTGTATTTAATGTTACTAAAGACATCATCACAGGATACAAGATGTTCAAAGTAAAGTTGCCTTTGGAACATGTCCACTATCCAGACATTTGTCTTCTTATTGGCAGTTAAGTCTGAAGTCTTATGTGGCAGGTGCTTGCTTATTTGAATTCTAAAGTTCCAGAAACTTTAGCGACTTCATTTTCTATTACTTTTGTCAATTTTATGGTTCCACAAAACTTGTCTGCAAATATTATATCTTGTAAAAATTTTGATGCACCATTGTTACTACTTTGTCATGCTATTGTTTGTAGTTAGTCTGTGCAATTATTCTTGCAGCACTTTTATCCACCTATCAAGACCTTCCAAAGGACCTGGGATAGGCAGACATTGTATTTAATGTTACTAAAGACATCATCACAGGATACAAGATGTTCAAAGTAAAGTTGCCTTTGGAACATGTCCACTATCCAGACATTTGTCTTCTTATTGGCAGTTAAGTCTGAAGTCTTATGTGGCAGGTGCTTGCTTATTTGAATTCTAAAGTTCCAGAAACTTTAGCGACTTCATTTTCTATTACTTTTGTCAATTTTATGGTTCCACAAAACTTGTCTGCAAATATTATATCTTGTAAAAATTTTGATGCACCATTGTTACTACTTTGTCATGCTATTGTTTGTAGTTAGTCTGTGCAATTATTCTTGCAGCACTTTGATCCACCTATCAAGACCTTCCAAAGGACCTGGGATAGGCAGACATTGTATTTAATGTTACTAAAGACATCATCACAGGATACAAGATGTTCAAAGTAAAGTTGCCTTTGGAACATGTCCACTATCCAGACATTTGTCTTTCTTATTGGCAGTTAAGTCTGAAGTCTTATGTGGCAGGTGCTTGCTTATTTGAATTCTAAAGTTCCAGAAACTTTAGCGACTTCATTTTCTATTACTTTTGTCAATTTTATGGTTCCACAAAACTTGTCTGCAAATATTATATCTTGTAGAAATTTTGATGCACCATTGTTACTACTTTGTCATGCTATTGTTTGTAGTTAGTCTGTGCAATTATTCTTGCAGCACTTACCTAGGTGATTCACTGTTTCTTCAGCTTCTTTGCAGAAAGGGCAAGTTGTGGCCTGTTGGCCACTGGCCTCTCCAGCAGCCAAATCAGATGAGGATGTGTGGGAGTCAAGGCAGCATCAAGGCAACCTGAGAGCGCCCAAGGGGAAGAGGGAACGGAGCTGTCAGAGAGAGAGAGAGACACACAGGCATAGCCTGGGCTGTCCATCGGCCCTCAGATGGAGAGTCAACAGCTCCCAGTTCTGGAGGTGGTTGATGAGGAAGAGAAGGAACATCTGGGTCCAGTGCCTGATGCGCAGATGTGCAGAAGGCAGAGGAGAGGAGAGCAGTGGAAATCTGTGGGCTGATCCTTGGGATGAAAGAGCCACTGCTGCTAGCAAAGCCCCACTCTATCTCTGGGGATAAAAGGCAGGGGGCAGAGATGAATAGATGTGGCAGACAACTATTCATCTCCCTGATGGACAGACATGTTCACCTGTGTTGAAGGAGAAACTTTTTGCCAGGGCTGCTGGCACTCCTAAAAAAGGAATCATTGATTTAAATATGGAGGGTTTGTTGTGTTTGGGGATCTGGGTCAGAACAGGGCATTTGATGTAGTCATCAGTCTTTATAAAAATACTATTTTCTACATATTCATTACTATTTTATTCTTTTTTTTCAGCTTGTTTATATAAAGGTTAAACATTTGCTAACATGGTTATATTCTGAAATTATTTTATTATTTTAATATGTGCAAGATAATAATTATATATAAAACTCAATATTTATATAAAAATAAAACTTATTGTATATAATATTTACAATGGGATTATAAGATGTTATACTGTTTTGTAGATACACATTGATTAGCTCTGCTTCACTGTTCTCTCTTCATGCATAATAAATATAATAAACTATAATTTAAAGATGAATTATCTAATCTAAACATATTCCTTAAATTGTAATACTTTTCAATCAAAACAAGTTTGCAATACATGTTTGCCTTCCTTTATTATACTCTATGACTTTTGCCACCTTGTCCAAATTAAAAAAAAAAATTTGCTACCTAGATGATTATAAAGGAGGAAAAAGTTTCAGTCTTAATATAACTACAATCCAACATTAGTAGAATTTTGTTTTGGCAAACTAAAAACACAAAAAGGCACTGAAAAACTACTTACACTAATTAACTGCTCAACTGCCAAAGCAATAACCCAATTTCCCACAAGAAAAGCTGTGTACGAACACTATTCAGATGAGCACAGACATACTTCAGCAACACTGAGCAGCAGAAAAGGAAATAGATCCATGATGGCAAACCTATGGCATGTGTGCCAGAGGTGGCATCCAGCCCCCTTTTTGATGGCATGTGAGCTGTCACCCAAGTTCAGCTTTGCTGCACATGTGCACGCACATCCCACCGGCCAGCTGGCCTTTGGGTCTCTGCTGCGCATTACAGGGGACAGGGGGCATGTGGGGGCACACACATGCATGGGTGCCAGGTTCATGTGAGGAAGCCCACAAACACATGCATGGGAAGCATGTGTAGGGGCCGCATGCACATTGCATTTTGGGGGTTTGGGTGCATGCTTTCAGCATTCAGTCCGGAAAAGATTAGCCATCACTGAAATAGATCCTTTCAACATGTTCCAACAAAATGGATATCCATGCAACTTCCGGGTGCGCTTCAAGATTTTGGTAATGATCTTCAAAGCGCTCCATGGCATAGGGCCGGGCTATTTACGGGACCGTCTGCTGCTACCGAATACCTGTCACCGACCCGTGCGCTCTCACAGAGAGAGACTCCTCAGGGTGCCGTCAGCTAGGCAGTGCCATCTGGCGACACCCAGGGGAAGGGCCTTCTCTGTGGGGGCTCCCACCCTTTGGAACGAGCTTCCCCCAGGACTTCGTCAACTTCCGGACCTCCGAACCTTTTGCCGCGAGCTTAAAACTCATCTATTCATCTGCGCAGGACTGGACTAGATTTTAGATTTTAAATTTAAACTGGTTTTAATGGGTTTTATTATGTATACTGTTATTTTTAATTATTCGGCTATTTGGAATAAGTTTTTTAATGGATGTTTTATTTTGTATTTATATGTATTTTTATCTGCCTGTAAACCGCCCTGAGTCCCTAGGGAGATAGGGCGGTATATAAATACGAAAAATAAATAAATAAATAAATAAATAAATAAATAAAAAGGTGCCTGACCATTCAAACCAATGTAGCACAACCAACGCAACACTGCTATACACCAGAAACATCTCAAAAACCACCAATAGACTATTACAACCACATGGAATCAGCATAGCACACAAACCAACTAAAGCCCTCCAAAACATCCTAAGTAAATGAAAAGCCCCACAAGCCCCAGAAGAAAAAATAGGATCATTTACAATATTTAATTGTAACAGACTTGCAACATTCACTACGTAGGACAGACAGAAGACAAATAAAATATATCCATCAACATCAAGTAGCAGTCAGAAGTCATGGTGAAAACTCTTTAATTTCACAACATATGGACAAATCTAACCATAGTTTCAACTGCAAAACCATCCTTGAATAACCCAAGTCCAAAGGAGCGAAAGAATTCCTGGAAGCCTGCCACTCTGACAAATTCGCCATTAATAGAAAAATAGATATAAGCAAAAGAGACAATCAACAAGCAAAAAGACCAAAATACCTCCCATCAGCAATCAAGACCCAGATGAGCAGAGATTAACACCAAGAATAACCTCAGACCAACAACCAAGAAGTAAACAATACCCCAATCAAGGTACAGCCAAACAAGCTAACAGTAAAGAGTCCAACCAAAGAATCCCCAAGACCACTCTTATCAACACTGACAGAGTAAACCACTAGAATATAAATTGAGAGCCAACCCCATTCCTTAGTTACCTAGTCCGTGTAATGAAATGTTTGCAAGAAAACAAGCAAATTCAGAAGCACCAAGGACCCTTATTTCAGAGCTATACATATTCTGCTTTATTGGTAGAATTTTGTTTGGTATAGATGTCGGTGTAAAAATGTTTTAAATGAAATGTTGCTAATTGCTGCTAGTTGAAGAAACTGACCTTTTTTTTTTTGTTAAATTGTATAATTGGAGATAATAACTGTATATTATGTTATACAATTGAGTAGCATGTTTTGGTTTAGTTGTGGCTGGCATACAATATGCATATTTAGACTTGCAGGTGAGATGGCTTTCAATTTTTGGTGTATATATATATATATAATATATATATATTAGCTGCCCAGATGCCAGGGAGTCATAAAACATTTTGTTGCATGTTTGTATTATAACAGAGAGCTTGAAAGAAAAAGTTCTGGCACAGGTGCAGCCATTGGCAACAATCCAAGAAAATAAAGTACATGGGGACTTGAATTAGTGTATAGTCTTTTACATCAAGTGTGCATTACAATTTATGTAAAATGGAAAACTGCAGATGTTCAAATTAAAGTGGCACACACTAAAAGCATGCATTTCTACTCGACTTCTCCATATAAAAGAGGCATCAGGGAAGGCAGAAAAAAGAAGAAGAAGAGGAAGCAGAAAAGGGCATTGTTATTCATTGGTACTTCCTGCATTTACTATTTGGAAGTTTCTTGTCTAGAGATATCTCTGTAATGTATGCCATTTTTACTCAAACTATTGATCAACCATACTTTTGTAGCTATGATTTGATAGCCCTAATATCTAGTTCTGCCACTGAATGATAACAGAGACAAATCTTAAAGTTGACAAAAATTACCATAAGAGTATACAATACCCTTTATGTCAAGTTAAGTAAATGAAAAGCCTTGGTAATTGGAAGCAAGAACTCTGGATTTGCAAATAAAAATTCAGATTTGATAATAAAGTCCAACAGCATTGAACTGAGACTTCCCCCCCACCCATATATCTTCATCAGGAATATATCTTATGACTGGATTTAAAAGAACTCTTTTAAATTATAAAGACACAATTCCCAATGCAATTTAAGGGGTGTTTTTCCCTCCCAATGTATATTGAATATCATGTAGCAAATTCAGGTGTGCTACAGTTTAAGTCCTATCATGTTACATGTTGGGATACAAGCTGTGTCCTATCAAATATATTTTAAAACTGGATAAAATTTATTCATAAATTATGTATACTACCTCTAGGCAAGAATTCAGTCTTTACTATTATTATTATTATTATTATTATTATTATTATTATTATTATTATTATTATTATTATTATTATTATTATTATTATTATTATTATTATTATTATTATTATTATTATTATTATTTACACAAAATGACAGTATACACAGCAAACGAGATAACTATGCTGGATTTCGTATCACTTCCCAAGCGTTTAGGACTGCGTGATGTATTGGCGAATTATGCGAGTAGATCCCAGTAAGGTGGCCTTCTGCAGCTGACTAATGGTGAACTTGTCAGCGCCAATTGCTTTTAAGTGCTTGCCTAGGTCTTTAGGCACAGCCCCCTGTGTGCTGAGTACCACTGGAACCACCTGCACTGGTTTATGCCATAGTCTCTGTAATTCAATTCTCAAATCTTGATATCTGGTGACTTTTTCAAGTCATTTCTATCAATTCTGCTGTCACCAGGTATAGCAATGTCAACTATCCACACTTTTTTCTTTTCCACAATTGTGATATCCGGGGTATTGTGTTCCAAAACTTTATCAGTCTGTATTCGGAAATCCCACAGTAGTTTTGCATGCTCATTTTCAATCACTTTTCCAGGCTTATGATCCCTTTAGTTCTTTGCTACAGGCAGATGGTAGTTGTGACACAAGTTCCAGTGGACCATCTGAGCAACTGAGTTGTGACGTTGTTTGTAGTCAGTCTGAGCTATTGTCTTACAACAGCTCAGTATGTGATCAATGGTTTCACCCACTTCTTTGCAGAGTCTGCATTTGGGATCATCAGCAGATTTTTCTATTCTGGCTTTGATTACATTTGTTCTAATGGCTTGTTCTTGAGCCGCAAGAATCAGGCTCTCTATTTCTTTCTTCAGTGTTCCATTAGTCAGCTGTAACCAGATCTTTTCCTTATCTACTTTTCCTTGGATCTTTTCAAGGAACTGTCCATGCAGTGCTTTGTTACACCAGCTGTCAGCTCGAGTTTGCGTCGCTGTTTTCCTATATTGATACTTGGTTTACTGTACTTTTAGCAGCTTCTTCTTGTTGACCTCCATCAAAGCTGGTTCAACACTATCTTTCACATAATCTGCCAGATCATGTTTCTCTTCTTCAGCTGTCTGCTTCACTTGCAAAAGTCCTCTGCTGCCTACCTTTCTGGGCAAATATAGCCTGTCAATGTCACTACATGGGTGCAGTGCATAGTGTATGGTCATCAGTTTTCTTGTTTTCCTATCCAGGCTGTCCAGCTCTGCCTGTGTCCAGTTTACAATTCCAGCAGTATATCTGATAATGGGTATGGCCCAGCTGTTTATAGCCTTGATGGTGTTACCGCCATTCAGTTTACTTTTTAGAAGTTTCTTGACCCTTTGCTTGTATTCTTTGTTGACCACATTTTTCACTTGCCCATGCTTGATATTGTCCAGCTGCAGTATGCCCAGGAATTTGTAGGCTTCGGGTTGATGGCACTTGATGGTTTGTCCATTGGGCATTTCAATTCCATCACTTTCTATGATCTTCCCTTTCTTCAGTGCCACTATAGCACATTTGTCCAGGCCAAATTCCATGCTAATGTCAGTGATGAAAACTCGAACTGTATTGGTCAGTGACTGGATTTCAATTTCTGATTTTCCGTATAGCTTCAGATCATCATGTACAGCAGGTGAGAGATTTCTGTGAATTTTTAGCAGTTTGATAACCCAGGTTAGTTTTCTGTAAAATTGTTGACAGGGGGATCATAGCAATGATGAACAGCAGAGGTGACAAAGAATCACCCTGGAAAATCCCTCTTTTGATGTTGACCAGTCCGTAGCTTTCACTTCCAATAAACAGTTCTGTTTTCCAGTGCTTCAACGCATTTGCAATGAAATTACCGATGCACTTGCATATTCCAATGATGTCCAGGCACTTGATGATCCAACTGTGCGGTAGTGAATCAAATGCTTTCTTGTAGTCAATTCAAGTTGTATGCAGATTCGTTTTTCAGCTTTTGCAGTTCTCTAGAATCATTTTGTCAATCAGGAGTTGATCTTTTGTTCCTCTGCTTCCTCGTTTGTTTCCTTTCTGCTCTACTGGCAAGATGTTATTTGCTTCTAGGTAGTCCTGGATCCTATCAGCTATGATGCCGGTCAACAGCTTGGACATGGTTGGCAGACATGTTATTGGCCTATAATTTTCAGGTGTTGCCTCTTTTGCTGGATCCTTCTGTTTCAAATAAGTTTTTCCAGATGTTAACCATTCACTGATGTTTCCTGTCTGCAGCATCTCATTAAATTGTTCGGCCATTTTTTCATGTAGGCTGGTCAGTTATTTGAGCCAAAAGCCATGCAGCTGATCTTTGCTAAGCTTTGTTGTTGTTGTTGTTGTTCTTCTTCTTCTTCTTCTTCTTCTTCTTCTTCTTCTTATTATTATTATTATTATTCTTATTCTTATTCTTATTCTTATTATTATTATTATTATTTTCTTAATTTTTGTAAGTTGCTCAGAGTCACTGAGATTGAGTGGGTGGCCATATAGGTTGTTTAAATAAATAAATAAATGAGAGACTGTAAGTATCAGAGTAGAAAAACAGCCGACTTATTGACTAATTTTGCTAATCTTTTGGCAGATAATCCTGGACTTTCTGTCCCTTCTCTCTGTGTCTAATTTAAACAAGTGTCTCTAAGATACAGACAGATCATTTAACCATACCACCTCACCAACAATACTACAATATAATTATAAACATCTGTTAATTTTTAATAGCTCTCAATATCATAATCAAAGAGACAGAAGAAATGAGGAAAGTAAGATTTGAAAAGTAAGGTCTGAGAATTTCTAGCCAGTTTTCCAGATCAGCCTATCTATCTGAAAGGATCTTCCTAGTAACATGTAAATCACATACCCACCTCTCATCTTCAGGAAAGATTCAGGACCTTAAACCCAGTATGAATCATGCATAAGACAATTTAAAGATATACTGAATTTTATCACTAGAATTGTAGGCTTTAAAACTGAAATTTATTTTGTTTCTATCAATATAGCCTCACAAAAGTAGAACTCAAGCTTGGAAATCTCAGCGGAAATAGTCAAAAATAGTAAATTGCCATAAAAGGCTCCTCTTAGTAGTCTCATTAGAAATGATTTCCTTTCTGGTTAAAATGTTGGCCACCATCCCTTTTAAACTTCATGGCATAACTATTTACTTTATAACATTCTAACATTAGTTTCCTTGCCAATAATACTATAGCTTCTTTTCATTGCCTGTTAAGGAAAAGAATTACACCAAGCTATGGTCAAAGATCCCATAAAAACAAGAAAGTACTCTCTAAACATGATTAGTTCTGTGTGCCTTAGGAGACTGGAACAAATGAAGAGGGAACTCTTTAGGGTAAATTTTTATAAATGTATTGTCTAGATCTACTCAGTTCAACTGCAATTAACTAAATTTGAAACAGCAATATACTATAAATGGGAGAACGGAGGGAGGGAGGGAAGAGGGGATTGGTTTAAACATTTTTTTTTCTGTGTATGCCTCCCACATAAAAATAATGTTATTTTACATTAAAATTAAAAATTAAAATTGCTTAGGGTCAGCAGCACAGGAGATAGTTAAACTGCAAGTAGTAGCTCCATCAAAGTACATGCATGATGTATTAAACAGTTACCTTATTTTAGTAATTGTTTATTGATGCAACTATATGTATTGATAACACTGTCTGCCAGGTATTTTTCAAGGAAGTCAGGAAGGAAAACACATTCACCTGAAATTAAGGGCTTTTTCTTATGTTTTCATGGCAATCCAATTCAATTGATTCACTATATATATGTTTGTTTACCACTGTAGAACATGAACATAGTTATTTAAGGATGGTGTTTATTTAGATTGTTAATTGCTCCATAAAAACCTCAGCAAAATATGCCTGTTCAAGTCAAATTTGTTGTATGCATAAATTAAGAAATTTTTCAGACAGGTTTGTGTTTACTACTAGTTTATTTATTTCCTTTTATTGCTTCTCATTTTTTTTTCTCCAAAGAAAAATGTTGATGTAAGGGGGAAATGATACCTGATGTTCTAAGTATGGAAAATAAAATAATTTGAAAAATATAAAGGAAATAAATGAAGTTTCATTACACTCTAATAAAATCTGGGGAGTGATACATGATTAGAGCTGGAAAAAATGATTTTGATTTCAAAACGTTTCAAACTCAAAACATTTCTCTTCAGTTGAAATAATCGTTTTGTGTTACAGATATTACCTCACCTTACCAGAAGCATTCCAAACTGCTCTGTTTTGAATTTAAACAAGAATTTTTAGATAAAAAAATGAAGTTGCTTCATCTCGGGAACACTTCCAGAATAATCAGAGCTGCTCCAGAGTTATTTTCAGTAGGACTGGAACAGTAGTTCAATATGTGAATTAGAATATTTCCAACTAAAAAAAGTACGTTTTAACTTAAAACTTTACACATTAAAACAACTCAACTAAAGATGTAAGTTAATTCAGAAGTATAAGACTAAATAAGAAGGGATGAAAATTAGCATTATATATAATAATATAATATATATGAAAATGGTGGATCAATTAAGAAGAGTTGGTTAAGAAAAGAAAGATATTGTATTGGAGTGCTGACAGATAACCAATCAAACCAACCGTCTGGAATGATATTTTTCTACATAAAATGAATTCCTATGGAAGAAATATATTGGAAACTTCATTTATTGGAAATACAATAGAATAGTTTTTGAAGCATCTGTAAATTGCTGAACTACCTTTGTGGCAATTTCATCTTTGAGAATATTAAAAAAGAGAAGACATATCACTTATACTTGATTGAATCTCCTTCCAAAGTAAGGCTCTAACTGATGAGGTACATACATCAGAAAGCTGGAGTAGATTGGATATATGATACAGGGGAGAGCAGCAATTATTTACTATCATTCAGGAAAACTTATTTCAATGGGTTTCAGAGAATACTGAAATAATGGAAGGAAATAAGGGAAATTGAAATTTTTCATTAAAGTTCCACCTGGGACTTATTTAGGACATAATGAGAAACTTCAGACACATTGTCTACATTTATGGACACTTGAAAATTATTTTCAGAAAGAAAATAAGGCAAGTACAGAACTAATCACCCAAATCATATAGCATATTTTTAATGTTCAAACTTTTGGGAAACAATGTAAGTTTTATAATGATGACAATGATGGTATAACAATATGAATTATAATTCAAATCTCACTTTTAAGAAAAAGATCTCCTTAATCTAAGGAGTTTTATTATAGAAATTTCCAAAGAAATTTAAATTATATAAGTAGGTGCTAACATGAATATTTACTCTAATTTCAAAGTTCATGTACAAATGTATCTTCTATGCTTACCTTTTTGAAGTCTTTGAATTCGAACAGAAAGTCAATATTGACTTAGGGAAGAGGCCTGAAACTCCATGCTTTTTATTAAACCAATTGATCCCCAAAATTCTGTTGCTAAGTGAAACAGTTGTTAAGTGCCCCATTTTATAAACTTTGTGGCTACAATTGTTAAGTGACTCATTGCCATTATTAGCTTAGTAACACGGTTAAGTGAACCTAACTTCCGCATTGACTTTGCTTATCAGAAGGTCACAAAAGATGATCACATAAATATCAGTCAGATGTATAAATTTTTATCCTGATAACATGGGGATTCTGAAATGGTTGTAAGTATGGAAAAATGGTCATAAATCACTTTTGCGGTGGCTGTTGTAATTTCAAATGGTCACCAAACAAATTGTTGTAAGTCAAGGACTACCTGTAGTGTCACAGCCTTTTAACATTAACATACTAACTTGATGTAAGCTATTATAATTAAGAACAGATTATGTTATATTTTTTGCACAGTTATTGTATGCATTTTAGCATTTTGAAAATCCTACACCTCTCCAGATACCCATATGGCTCCCATTCTGTTTATGTTCCATAAGGGATCTGGGTTTTTTTAATTAGATCTTGGGACAGGAAGGTTGGTAACCCTATATAAGTTATTTGGCAGTGGCACAGTGCCTCAGCAGTTAAGACATTGGGTTGTCAGTTGAAAAGCCAGCAGCCCAGATTCAAGACCTGAGTGCAACATGACAGGGTGAGCCACCATCCTCACCCCAGCTCCTGCCAATTTAGCAGTTCAAAAACATGTAAATCCGAGTAGATAAATAGGTACCATTCCAGTGGGAAGGTAACTTCACCCTGTGGAGGTGATGCTGGCCACATGACCATGAAAATGTCTTTGGACTGTGCTGGCTCAATGTCCTTAAAATAGAGATGAGCACTGCCCCCTTATAGTTCACAACAACTAGCAGAGTAAAATTCACAAGAGCTCCTTACCTTTTTATTATATTAATAAATGTTCATTACCTGATCAAAGATACAAAAAATCTCATTGTCCACAACTGTATGCTTATCAAGATCACAACATGCAGTAAGATTTTTTTTCCTCATATCTGCATTAAAATTTATCTAATTAATTGTCTTCTACCATGATGGCTTTTACAGATTTATAATTCTCAAACTTTTTCAAGCTGCACTAGTAAGGTTTATATAGCTTTCTGTAAAAAATTAATGAGAATAAAGGTCAGCATTATGCTAAATACTTTTTAAAAAATCTTTAGTGGAGTAAAGAGTACATTTCAATATCATTTTGGTTGATTGCTCTTCCATTCTTCAAATGAATAGGTTTTTTCCCCCCTCTGCAGCTGTTTGCCATGTTTGCAGAACTGTTTCTGCTATCTCATCAAGAGTTTCTTCAAGGTCTTCTCTGTTACTTTCTGGCAATTAAAAGTTCCATTATTCAAACAGCAATATAACCTCATTTTTATTCATACTGAAAATATATTCAATGCCATCTTAAAATTTTATACGCATGTTGCCATGTGACAAGATTGATGGCAAACAAATTTAATAAAAAATAAAAATAAAGAATTGAACAAAATCGATAATGAAGAATTTTTTTAAAAGTCACCACTATGGAAAGCAAACTGTTAGTATCCAAGCTGATTATCCCTCCCCTCCCCTCCCTGGCTCCCCTCCCTTCTTCTCTCTCCTCTCCTCTCCTCTCCTCTCCTCTCCTCTCCTTTCTTCTTCCAGAACCATTTTATAAAACTAGTTAATGGATTTATAAATAATATAAGGCACCTTATACTAATATCATCGCAAATAGAAGTACTTTATTTTTTAAAATGTAGGAATCATAGCAACTGGAGATAGAAATATATAAATCACAAATTCAAATTCAAAAAGTCTACTTAAATTACAAACCTTTCTATAACGATACTCTATTCCTCAAATGTATTTTAATAAATAAGAAGTGGTCCATGATGGATTGATGTGCAAAGTCAAACAATTATTCAGAATTCTTTTCCTTACTTTTGCACTAGATTAATAAAACACTATGTAAAGTGTGTAGGCAAGTGGGTAATAGAAAAATATATTCTAAATGTGCTTACCCATTAGTCTCAAATTACTTTTAGCCACTGTGAATTGATCCTCACATTTGAAAGATGACAATGATCTAAAAGGGAAGAAATGCAGATTGCCCACAAAAAAGGAAAGCTTCTATCCTTCTGCATAGAAAAAGCAAGAAAAAAGAGAAGTGAACTTTTTGCTCCTTTAACTTGCATAGATATAGATGTTCTTGTCTGGAAATAAAGTACTTAATAGAATTTTTCTGTTGCAACTTTAATTTTCAATCTAATAAATACTGTTAATTAGATCTGCTGGGTCTTGTTCATGAATTTAACTTGATCTAATTTAGACTGCAAGAAAGAAAGCCTGGCAACCATCAAGGGCCTCTTTTTGTCTTTTTACTAACTATTTTATTTTGTCTGTGTGTGTCAGATTCAACAATAATTAACTTGTCTCCATTAATCTATGATTTGCAATACTTTGAAATAAAAAGAATCTGCAAATTGTGATTATTTTGTAACAAAAACACCAGATTTCTCTCTCTCTCTTTTTTTTGGGGGGGGGGATTTATATCCCGCCCTTCTCCGAAGACTCAGGGCGGCTTACATTGTGTAAGGCAATAGTCTCATTCTATTTGTATATTTATATACAAAGTCAACTTATTGCCCCCCAACAATCTGGGTCCTCATTTTACCTACCTTATAAAGGATGGAAGGCTGAGTCAACCTTGGGCCTGGTGGGACTCGAGCCTGCAGTAATTGTAATTGCAGGCAGCTGTGTGTTAATAACAGGCTGCATTAGCCTGGTGAGCCACTTCCCAGCCCCTATTTGAGTTCAATGTCATTTTTCACAATTTGATCAATAAGCAGAGAAAATGCAGGAAATTATTAGTACTTGCCTAATAACTTCATATTTAACTTAGATATCTGTTAGGGGAAGGTTTAAAAAATAATCTATTACTGTGTAGATTGTGGGATGCAACCTTCTCTGTTATTTCTTAGCATAACAGTTCCATAAAATGAACGTAACCTCTTATGTGGCATGTAAGTGAATTGGTGCAGAGATAAATATAAGTAAAATGTCATGTTGTAGAATCAAAATTTTGAGATGGCTTGAACCAAGCATATATTATACAGTAGTCTCATTAAGTCAAGAAAAATCAAATTACAGATTCAATAGGAAAAGAAAGCTGCCATTCCAGAAACTAGAAAAAAGGTAAATCAAGACATTCGTGCATTTTTCTTATGAAAAGAACAAATGGCTTTATAAGTATTTCATATCTCTTTACAAATATAAAATCCAGTTAAATTCCCCTAAATTATACAAAGAAACATTTTTATGCTTCTTGAGTTTATCTTATCAGAATACTATTATCTGAACAAGGTATTATTGTTAGAGATAAGAAAGCAATTTTCCTACCATGCAGATTGCAAAACTAATACATATTTGGCTCTAATGTATGTGATAAATTTTACTGGTAAGGGAAGATTTTTTAAAAAATTATTGCTAAAGTGGTGATAAAAAAGCCTAATATGACAGTGCAGTATTCAGAGACTTAACAATTTGAAGTGGAATTATACATTACAACTATTTTATCATAACTTCTTATTCTGAAAATAGTTATCTTAATCAACAATAATTTTTCTATGAGTATATATAAAAAAGATGGAGAATAGACAAAAAAATGCAGGTGACCTCATAATACATAGTTAGTAGAGCAGAACTCTTTATCCAGAATAAAGAATCCAGCATTTAGAGTGTGCATGTGTCAATATCTTAAGGCAGTGAACATACTTAATACACCTTCCTCTTTCGATTTAATTAACTCTAAAATCTTATTGTAAAAGTTTCGATTTCATCTGAATCCTTAATCTGTTTATAACTCTCTAAGATAAAAATCGTGTTTAGATATTTGCTTTTTTTTCCAGATTCTTTAAATCCTTAAACTTATGATTATTTTTTTCTTTTGCTCAGAATTGAAAGCAAACTCACCTTTATTATATTTATAATAAAACTATTTTTGTTCATGCAAAATAATTCAGTGAGATAATGTAATAGCTGAGTAGCTGATAGTTTAAAAAATGCACAATTGAAATGCACAAAAGATTCCACATAGTCAAGGCTATGTTGGCTTAGATTGGAAATTGCCACAGGTTTTAGCACTGTTACAAAGGGAAAACTAAAAGTAGCTGCCTTATTACATGACAGTTCTGCATGTCTAACACAAACTGCTGCACAATTGTCTTTGTAATTTATATGCTGTTGTGCAGAAATGACAAGACCCGAGTTAGTCCCTTATTCAGCAGTTTAGAATATAGGGCACTTTACCTGTATAAGTGCAGAGAATTCATTGTCCTAGTATATCTAATTTTAGACTAATTGGTACAGGATTTTTGTGCTAAAATTATTCTTTCTTTAATTGCATTTTTTAATAATTAAAATTCATGGCAAAAATTAACCCCCAAGAAAAGATAAAAAAGTCATGTTTTGCCTGAATAGATGCCATGTTAAACACTTTATTCAGATTTGGAGTTTTCAAAAATATATTTTTTCTCCACTCCTAATCTTGATTATTTCTTTCAGGGGAAGAGGAAACAAACATCTCCCCTCTCCTATATAAAATAAAATTTAAAATTTTATCACAAAGGTGACATAATATTTGTACTTTCAGAAAACAGATTTGGGAGGGGAGGCAAGGAAAGAATAATAATTGATTTTGGGGAATGAAAAAAAAATGATTGGAAGTGCCTTTTCTGCAAGATAGTTTTGGGAATAACTGGTACTATGAAAATAGTACAGCTTCATAGAAGAAACTTTAGATAAAATGAAAAGATGCCAGCTCTATAAAGTAGACCAGACTACGAAACCAATGCCATATCAATCTAAAATTACTTTATTAAAACAGCTATAGTAACAAAATCTTGCAAGCCTGAATGTACTGATTTCCTCTTTCAATTTATCTTTATATAAATTAAGTATGTTTCTTGGATTGGGATTCTTGTCTGATAGTTGCCTTGGTAACAGATCTTCCCACTGTCCTTCAAGGCATTCTCCATGCCCTCTACAGTATACAACAAGACAAGAGTATATAAGATTAAAAGGCATACTAATGAATTTGGAGTAATATAATAGAAACTCCAGTAGTTTCAAAGGCTAGTGCTCAACTCTACCAAATGCAAGCACATGGAGATTCTACCCCATGCATCTACATGAAAAGGCAGCGGAAACAGTTTTCAAAACTGCAGTACAAGCCTTCTTCTGAAGATGGTTGCTTTAACAATTTTGAATGAGATGCTTTGTTGCATTTCCATGTTTTGTGAAAATCCTCTTTTAAATGTGTTGCACAGTCCTAATTTATTAGAATTCTACATTGTATTAATCAAGTTATTATCAAAGAGAAACAATTTGAATTCTGACAAATTTAAGGCCTATAAATAACATAAATATATTATGCCAGAATGCAAAAATAAAGTGTTAGATCCGATGATGGAAGAGACAGACACAGCTCTTTCAGTAACAACACTCTTTATTAGTAGACCAGTACAACCCAACAGAGTGCTAGTCTGGCAGTGTCCTCTTTATATAGAGGGCTGCCAGTTTAGCCAATGAGATTCAAGTATTTTCCCTCCTTTTTGGAGGACCTGAGTGAAAACTATAGCATACTCCTTATATGGTATATAACATAAAGTTTGTATGAACTGAGCGTTATAAAATAAATATGGTAAAAGGGTGTTTCTGAAGGTTCTGTAATGATAATAAAAAGGATTTTGTTACTCTTTTCTTGAATTCTTTCTTTATAATCTTTATAAATGTGTTTTTGATGTCTGTGTGCATAACTATATAATACTTTAAACAATATGAAGTGTTCTGTTGTTTTGTTTCCTATTAAATGCAAGTTTTAATAATGTTTCAAGTAGTACAGGATAAAGATATCTTATTTCCCTGATTTTTTATTTATTCATTTTACTTCATTATAGAGCTAATATGTACATGCAGTGGAGCCTTGGAATGTTATTTATTGTTGTTTTGTATAAAAATATGTTTTTTAAAAGGGGATTTTGCTTGAATCACTTAAACCACTGATGGCCAAATACACCTATTTTTGCTGTAGAGTTGATAGATGGAATGGAATAGAACAGAATATAATTTTTGAATAAAAGTTGTTTTAGCTGGTCAACTGATGTCTCTGCAAAGAAAATACTTAATTTGAACCTATCAAATCCAAGGTTTAGTGAGTGGTACTGAACTGGTATTCTAAAAAGTAACGGACACACTTGAGTGATTTTCTAGCTAATTCCTAGTTCTAAATTTAATCCAAGGCTGCCAATGTTGCCAAGGTAAATTATTTCTTAAACTGATCATGAATATATTTTAGAGTAGGATAAATCAGTGCATTATAGAAATATGAGAACAATAACTAAACTTATATGTTTTCCTTTAAATATGTTAAGGCTTTAAATGTCCTTTATGAGTGAAAAGTTCAATTACTTTGATTGCTGAGAATTGGGCAGCTGGGAAAAATAATGAAAATCTTATATGCTACGCATGAATCCTTTGGGTCTTCTTGCAACAAATACTTTTAGGTACTTGGGACTGGTGAATTAGGTTGACTGGTAAGAATTCCATATTTTTTTTTAATGTTAAGCAGTTTTAATAAATGCATAATACTGAAAGATTTCTTGGATTATATTTAGGCTAATTCCTACAATTCTTTGCATCACTGTCTAGGTTTATAGATTACTGTTTTGTAGTGTAGTAGAATCATACAAGATACCGGCCCAGGTAATCTTCAGAATTTTTTTTTCATCTAGTCATTTCAAATATACCAATGACCAATTAATATGATAAAACTCAAACATACCTATTGAATTAAATGTGAATTCAGCAATACTGATTCCTCTGCACTTTGTAAAACTTCTTAACACTGAATATACACTATTTGGAATGTACTCTGTATGCCTTCCTTTGTCACTCTGCCAATTCTTTGTCTAAGAGATTGCTAGACTCAGGTCATTTCCTTCTGCCTTTGTTCCTCAGCACAAACATCCAATTGTGTGTGTGTAAATTAAAATGTAACCTATTAAGTGTGTGTGTAAACTGATATATACCCACTTAAAGCTAATAGAGAACATAAATACTAACGAGTAGTCACAATTCCTGATTTCTCTGCAGGGCTTAATTTAAACAACAGAGGCAAAATAATTATAGCACACAAAGCATTTAAATTGTTTTCCTAACAATTGCTTTGTATATGTGTATAAACTGAAGATAAGCTGCTTTTTTAATCAAAGATAGGCAATATAAAACTATTTTACTCTGAATAAAAATTTAGTTGATATAATACTGTATATATAATATCAACTGAGATTTTATTTATATTGATATGTATATATAAGTTTATTTCTATGTATAAGTGTGTGTTGTTGGTTTTGTTTTACTTTGCTTTGCTTTGTTCTGTTTTGCTCAGTTTTGTGTTGTTGTGGCCCACCGGTGGCCAGCACAGCTGGCAGCAGATTCAAACAGTGAGGAGGTTGGGAATGAACATGGGCCAGTCCTGGAGTCTGGGGAAGGCTCAGATGAGGGATCTGCATTGGATGCAGAGAGAGGACCAGGGCCATCTGGTAGTTATGTGCTGTCTCCGGAGCCTCCAGAATTTGACATCAGCAACTCAGGAGTAAGGCTTGGAGATGATTGGCCCCTCCCATAAGACATAAAAGAGGAGCAAATGGATGTCAGCCTTGGCAGGAAGCAATTAGTTCATATAGTCAATTTAATTCCGTTTGACTCTGTGCTCCATTTGGCCTTACAAACTAATTGGCAATTAGGTTTCTGGCAGCGTTTCAAGGAAGTTAAAGGTGGGTGCTTATTAACATTACCCTAAAAGACTGGCAACTCAAGCAGACATCTGTCGGAATCTTTACAGACTGTTTGTGAATCATTATAGCTATGAATGACCATAATTCACAGCCATCTCAATAAAAGAGGTTTTTTGGGACTAAGATTGTGATTTATGCTTTCTCGGGAAGTCTAGGTCAGAACATGCATTCTTTTACTGTCTGTGTATATGCAACTGCTTGTTTGTAGTGCCCTTACCTAATTCTTGTAATAATGATTATAGTGTATTGAGACTCTTGACCTATTATTAAATAAAATATACATGAAAGCTCCCACTGCAAAGAAATTGCATTTTTTCTTGTGGAATCCAGATGTTGGTAACGTGCAACATGCCTTTACCAGAAGAGTGAACTCAACATCTTTATATATAAAAAAGTATGTATGTCACATGTAGGGTTCCTTTATTTTTTAGTTTAGCCTTTTCAGCAGCAGACTCAAAGTCTTTGCTTTCCTGTTTTAAATTGCTTGTTCATAAGGCAGCTTATATAACCTGTGTGGTGATGACTAAACACCTTTCTCATAGAAAGAACTAATGGGAATACATACAGGCAAACATTTAACCATAAAAATCAATCATATGTGTTGAGAAAAATAATCAGCTTATGTAGCGCTTATGAACACCACTTAATGAACAATTCAGTTAAGGAAAAAAATTCTAATTGATGTGAAATCAATATCTTTTCTGTTGGTGTTGCAAAAATATTTTTAAACATGAGACACTCTGAAATTAATCAAATTTAACAGATCTTCTGACATATAATCATTATTTGAACATGTATTGAATAACTTTATTACACCTAAAAGTGGTTTGAATGGAATTAAATATCATATAATTGCATTATAATTCACTTCTCTCTTCCATTCCTTTATGATATTTCTTCTCCTTATTGATAAATAAACTTTGGAACTTATGTAAGTCTCTTTATTAAAGATTGAATATTACCAAAATACATTTTCTCATTAAATATTAAGAGCAAAAATACAATTTTTTCATAATAACAAAATGGAATTAGATCCTTTGTCACTGAGACTGTTGAAGGTGGAAATAATCATTCTGAGACTGTTATATGCTAAAAAGTGATGTTGACATCAATCTTAATTAATCAAAATTGCATGTGATTTTCCAAATCTCCTGGACACAGAATAACTGGCTTTAACTTTTAAATAAAATATCTGAAAAGTAAACTCTAAACTTTACAGTTTCTTCCCATCCTCCAACCATTTTTTAAAAATTAATATTCATTTAAATTTGAGTAGACATAACCCAAGAATTAAAAAACAGTGTAAAAAGAATAAATTAAAAATGTTCATAGATAAACCATGTAATTTAGTGGAAAAGCATGTTTTGTATACAAAGTTCTAGATTGACTCTCCAGTATCAGGAGGTTGGAATGAAATTTCCTTACTTGAAAATTTGGACAAGATAATGCATAATGCGTCAAATATTATCTTGAACTTGGTCATCAAATCTTGAGTGAAAACTCTGGTTAATTTATATGACTTATTGTCAAATAAATTGACAATATTTAAATTGAAAATTATAGCTGACTTATTTTTGGCTGTTCTTGCCATCTTCTCCAGCACCAAAATTCAAAATGATGAATACTCTTTCTCTCCTGCTTCTTCAAAGTCCAACGTTCACATTCATATAGTACCAGCCACAAGGGAAATAATTGCTTGCAAGATTCTGTTCTTGGTTGACATGGACCTTTCAGAATGTGAATCTCTTTCCTTAGGCTTCCATTAACTTTCTCCCAAGTGCTAGTTAGCAGCATATTTCTTAACATCTAATTCCCTTATTGTTGATACTCAGTTCTGAAAGGTAGAAATACATATTAGAAAAAAGAACCTAAACACTAAGTACAAGCTTGATGGACATTACCTTACAGATGACCCCCACCCTGTTAAAGACCTTGGAGTTTTCATATCAAATGATCTAAGTGCCAAAGTCCACTGCAACTACATCACAAAAAAGGCTTTAAGAGTTGTAAACCTAATCTTGCGTAGCTTCTTCTCCAAAAACACTACACTACTAACCAGAGCATATAAAACATTTGCTAGACCAATTCTTGAATACAGCTCGACTGTCTGGAACCCATACCACATTTCTGACATCAGTACAATTGCACGTGTCCAGAAATATTTTACAAGAAGAGTTCTCCACTCCTCTGAATACAAAAAAACACCTTATGTCACTGTTGTGTCTTCAGCCCCTGAGCCGGGCCTCCTGGCAGAGAGTGACTCAGTGAGGGGGAAGAGCCGACAGGGCTTCCCTCTGCAGGACCTTCCTCTCTGGCTCCGCTCCAGGTCCCAGAGACAGGCCAGGTGGAGGAGATGATGAGGCCTCTTTCTCCCGTACCTTCCCCCTCCCAGGAAATGCCTCAAGATGCAGCTGCTGACGATCAGTCCTGGTTAGATTCCAGACATCTCAGAAAGGAGAGGTGGGAACAACAAAAGAAGGGGTGGGGCAGGCCTAGAGAGTGCTGAGTCATGGAGCCACATCCCACAGGGTATAAAGCAGGAGGAGCTGCTCTATAGCTTCTTGTGATGGACAAAAACTGAGTAAATTGCTGGCAGATATAGTAAGCTCGCTTGTCTGCTTGGTTGTGGTTGGTGGGGACAGAACAGCCACCAGACTTGAAATCCTGGGTTTAGAAAATTTAGAACTACGTCACTTTCGACATGACTTGAGTTTAACTCATAGAATCATCTATTACAATGTCCTTCCTGTTGAAGACTACTTCAGCTTCAATTGCAACAATACACAGGCACACAATATATTTAAACTTAATGTGAACCGCTCCAGTCTTGATTGTAGAAAATATGACTTCAATAACAGAGTTGTTAATGCTTGGAATAAACTACCTGACTCTGTGGTCTCTTTCCAAAATCCCCAAAGCTTCAACCAAAAACTATCTACTATTGACCTCACCCCATTTCTAAGAGGTTTGTAAGAGGTGTGCATAAGTGCACAAGCGTGCCTACCCTTCCTTTCCTATTGTTTCCTTTTGTTATATCCAATTAATATAGTTATTACATACTCATACTTATATATATGCTTATATATTGTATAGTTATTATATGCTTATGCTTATATATACTGTGTGACAAATAAAATAAATAAAAAAAATTTTTTAAAAAATTGAAAAGGTCTGTTGCTGCCATTAACTCCTTGCAGGACTCTTGCCTGGACTTTTTGGTGGGTGAATGCAATTAATTCACAAGAGGTAAATAAAGAGGGATTTTTTGTGACAAGGAGTCTGTTTCTTGCTTCTGCTAAGGCTGGGTCAGAACAGGGGTGGGGGAGGGAAAGAGAGAGAGAAAGAAACAGAGACAAAGACAGAGACAGAGACAGAGACAGAGACAGAGAGAGGGGGGAGGACAAGAGAGAGAAGAGACACAGAGACACAGAGAGACAGAGACAGAGAGTGAGACAGAGACAGAGAGACAGAGAGAAATAGAGAGAGAGAGAGAGAGGGAAAGAGAGAGAAAGAGAGGGAAAGAAAGAGAAAAGACAGACAGACAGAAAGAATGAAATAGATAGATAGATAGATAGATAGATAGATAGATAGATAGATAGATAGATAGATAGAGACAGAGAGAGACAGTCAAGTGACTGGGTGGAGTGGGTGATATTGAGTTGGCCACACCCACCCAAGTTTTGTGGCTCCCAGTGTTTTCTTTTCTGTGGGAAACTGGTCCAAATGGCTCTTTGAGTGTTTAAGGTTGCAGACCCCTGGCATATGTTGTTGACAGTTTCTCCCTCTAATTTTAAAAGAACAACCTTTTCTACTCCAGCCACCCTAAGTATATATTTAATATATATGTTAAAAAATAGGGAATATATAGCTTTTCTCACCCCTTGACTGAACGCAGTCTATTTTTCTGTTTTGAGTATAGAGTCGATATAGGCTTTTGAGGAAAACAATTTCCCTAAAGACATTCCACAGTTGGATATGGTTAATATAATTAAAGGTGTTGAGTTTACACATATTGATCTTTGGGAACATACTCCTCAGTTATCCAGTGGTATATCAGTAATAATGTTTCTTGTTCTTTGTCCCTTTCAGTAACCAAATTATTCTTTAATCTATGTTGAATGATCATTATTTTGCTAGCAGGAAAAACTGAAGATGCTATATGATGGTCTGTGCATTCCATTGCTTCTTTTATTTTCTTTTTAATAATGGTATATAGACTGATCTCTTTAAATCTATTGACCACTCTCTCATTCTCCAGATTCAGAATCTACCAATCTACCATATTTTGTAAATTAATAATTTATTAAATCAGTGTATCCAGTCCCTTAATCATTTTGAGTAAATATATTATAATTCTTATGTATTAATCTGTTCTGATTATCTTCTTTAAACCTTCTTTATAAAATCCTTAAGAAGTCATCTCTGCAAGTAACATAATCATGCAAATGAATTTAATTCCTGTGATGTTTTAGCTAATCAAAATGTTTTGTACTAATTTCTTTAAATATAAAATACGTCATTGCTTGAAATATAAGTTATATGTGCTGGAGCTTGAAATTTCTCTTTAAATAAATTTAGGATAGGAAAAAGAGTGTAGAGTTCTTAGAACATTAGAACATTCTACCTCTGTGGAATTAGGAAAAAAAAATGTTCAATATCTATCCTGTGCCTGTGGTTTCCAAAGCAACAAGGAACAATTTATGTATTAAACATTAATTTATTCCCCAGTTTTGATGTTAGTTGTTGTTTCATAAGCTCTTCTTGATTACTGAAAATGTACTTTATATCAGATAACATGAATAAACAGAACTCTCTTTGTTTTGGTAGTGCAGATTTATATTCTATAGATTAGGTTGTTGGCTTGGTAGAGCAAGAGGTTGAAAATATTACTATAGCCAAAGGAAAAAAAAATCTTACAGACTATATAAAAAAAATACATCAAGAAAGACCAACATATCAAGACATTTATCACCCTGCAGCAATTATTGTTCCAGCTCTGGATTTCTGTGAATGGGAAGCAATTATCAGCATTTCTCTAAATCTGAAACAATGATTAAAGCTAAGGGAGATACAGTGATGGGGAAGAACTATTATAGCCTCTCTAAATTTCTTGATTATACAATGTAAGAAACAATTGTGAAAACCTCCCTTACAGAAGCGAAAAGTTTCAGAGGAGTGCCTGAAAAGACTACCATTTAAATAATTTGAATTTAAAAAGTTCGTCATAAATATTTTTTTCTCCCAGGGATATTTAGTGTAAAAGCAAAGCTTCCACCTTAGGCATATATGTACAGTTATTTTAAAAACACACAGTACAAGTGGTAAATAAAATTATGAATAAAATTAAATACTGTAGTTTATAGAAGAAATCATAATCAGGTTTAAAGACAGTCCATGTATATATTGGGAATATACCTATGTGTGTGTGTTTGTGTGTGTATATCCACACACACCCCCGCACACACATGCATATATTCATGTATACACACATACATACACATGTACATACACACATATATGCATATGCATACACAATTACACACACACACTTACACATACACATATGTATAGTCTTTTGCATTCCTACCTTTGGAGTGTAGCTCTCCAAAATAGTGTACAATACTGTATGTAGCTGATTTCAGAATTAAACTGAAGTGGGACTTAGAAAAAGCTATCTGTTTGTTTATCATATTTATATCATGTCAGAATTGTATACAGGTTCTCTCAGCAGCTAGCTAGCTATCAGGATGTTTTCATAAGTCTCAAGTGTTCATTGAAAATTTCAAACCAAAACTTTGTATTTCCAAACTATTTTTAGTTCTTGGCTGGTAACATTGTCTGTTTCTAGAAGCATCAGAAAAAAATGGTTTAGTTTAACATAGCAAATTACAGACTTAAAGCAGAAACTAAACAGTTTATATGAACATAGTGTGAAGATTAGGCATCTAAAACAGATATATAGTACTTTGGAAAGGAAGGTTTTGGAAATAAGAAACCATAAGGTAAAAAAATCCCTGATTTTATGGATGCAAGGTAGTTTAGAGATAAGATTTCACAATCAGCAATAATATAAGGAAGACATATGATATTCCAATTTTCTGTTCTAGTCTGAAACTAAGCACATTTGTACATGTTCACATTCATTACAGAGTTTATCAGATCAAAGGGAATCATGGGTAATCTTCTGTTTTAATCACCCTAAGATTATATTTGTTAACAACATTAATTGGTCACCAAAGAAAAATTGAATTCAAAAAATTGAATATTTTTTCAGTCAGTATCTTCTTTCAGTTTCAACTTGTGAGGCTTGAGAAGTATGATGGCCATTTTGAAATATTCTACCAGCCTGTTAATGGAAATTAGGAAAGCTTCCTCTAAAATATTTTCACCTAAAAATAAAGTCAATCATTTTCAAATTTTCCTCTCCTCATTTTCTTTACTGCTGAATGGTGTTGTTTTTTTAAAATTTGGTTTTCAGTTTTAATTGGAAAAGGATGCAATTGCATATGATTTCTCAATGAAAGAAGAGACAATGTGAGCAAGTAATGAAAAATTAATCTGACAAGTAATCAAGCAATGTGCACAAACCTTATGGTTTTCTAATCCTCTTTTTAACATTAAATAAAAATGATTTCTTTTCTGTAGATTATGAAATATCTTTGATGATTGCCACTGAATTATTCACTTAGACGAAAAACTGGCAGTTATTAACCAAGACTCATTTCAAGCTACATTTAGTTCAAGCTGTATAATATTCTGATATAGGTTACTATGGTTCTATTTCCTATTTCACTTTTGCCTTGATGAGTAGCTAAATTGCTAAAAAGGCCAACTAGCACTATTTAGATAGATAATACCATAAAATGGTCAGGATTATTAGTGTATTTTAATCTTTTTGCTATTTGCTATTTTTGTCATCTATTAAATAATTTGGGTTAGGTCATTGGCTCACAGAAATTTTCTTTTCTTAACAGAGAGACAGAATGACCATCTGTGGGTAATAAAGCAGAAAGAGTGGGACCACTTTCTGACTTCTTGTTAACTTGCAAACTTTGAATTTGCATGTGAAAAGCTGCCAAGGAACATTCCTGCCTCCCTGCCTCCCTACCTTGCTTCCCTCCCAGCTTTGAAATTCAGCCAGATTCCCCTTTTACTTTGCTTGGAGGGAGAAAGCCAGTAGAGAGAGACTTCTCTGCCAAAACATACAGTAAAAGTTTTTTAAAAAAACTTCTCTCTATCTCTGTGTGTATTTTTATATGTATTCTTTGCATTGTATATGTATAGTTTGCGTTACATTACACCAGGAGTGTCCAAACTTGGCAACTTTAATTCCCAGAATTCCTCAGCCAGCTTTGCTTTGAATTCTGGGAGTTAAAGTCCACAAGTCTTAAAGTTGCCAAGTTTGGACATCCCTGCATTACACTCTTATTGACACAAAGTAATCTTTAACAGTGCAGGTTTGCTTTAGTGGTTAAGGGCCTGGGCTAGAAACTGGAAGAGTATTCGTTCTAGTTTTAGGTACAAAGCTAGCTGGGTGACTTTAGGCCAGTCACTCTTTCTCAGTCCTAGAAAGGTTTCAATAGTAAACCACTTCTAAAGTCTTCCTTTAGGGACTAGTTCCAAAATCAACACTGGCTTGAAGGGATCAAATAATAATATTAAAAGAATCTCTAACAAATGTTCTTGGCCATGTTCAGTCAGAATTGCTCTTTGTTTTTCTCTAGACTCTCTAAGAATCTCTTTTGCTATTTAAACTTGGAAGAAGATTCCCAAGCAAGAGGAAATCTCATATCGGGTTCAAAGGACATTTTCAGCCTCTCATTCAAATGGTGACTAAAGCCTAAGTCAGACTATGTACCAGAATTTCAGGGACAGAACCTAACATTCTCTAAAACCCATCAAGTTCTATTAGATACCAGAGGGGCACTTATCAAATAGGCTCTACACCCAAAAGCAGAGGGAAGCTGTGAAGAACTTGAAAGAGTGATGTGAACGCATCCAACCTCCAGATCATTTTTACCTATAACAAATCATGTACATATTTTCGGCTAGCTCAGCCACAGTTGTGCCAGATGCTGTGAAAAGAAACAAGCCAACTTGGTTTTCTTTTCCATCCGTGACTTTGTTTATTGGGTCTGCTACAAACCGTGTCTCAGTAATAGTCGAGGTCTCTCTGTACAAAGTCGGGACTGAGAGTTTCTGCCTCTCAGGCCCTTTTAAACATCCCATGCTGCTTACGCCCCACCTCATGGCTGACCTGCTCAGTTGATTGGATGCCTGGCTGTTCTCTCCCTCCTTGTCCAATGGCCTTAGCTGCCACGTCATCTGCCAGATCCCGGAACAGAGGCAGCTCTTCGTGACACCCAAGCCTCATCTCCCGCTATCCCGGCCACCAGTGTGATGATCCCCTCCTCATGCTTCCCAGATGCAGATCTCTGCACCACTCAAATGAGTCCTCAATGATTTGTCTTTTCAGATCTTTGATTAGGGGCTGCTCCCTGATCCAGATCCCTGTTGAGTCATGTGTGGAGCCGGAGCTGGGCTCGACACATATCACCTCCCACATACAAATCACATTGGCACTATCTTGAGACAGAAAACCAGATCTGTTATCTGGCTATCTTCTCTCAAAGCCATAAAAATCTTCCAAACTGTAACATACAGTAAATATTTTCATCATTTTATTTTAGGTCATCCAGCAGTTTATGAAATAAAATTGTTTTATAACAAAACAATATCAGTTTCATTATAAAACTATTTTATTTCTTGATAAATTCAAGAAACTAATAAATTCAAAATTTTATAACATGTTCAGAGATATTTTAATGACTAATTTTAATGGTTATGTACCCGTTTGCCCAGAATTTAAAATGTAGTACATTAAATTTTTAGTTTAAAAAAACAGGTTTAGTCCATTTTCTGTGTGGAAAGTTATTTCATGTAAATTCTGTTTGTTATTATTTATTAGATATAAATTATAACTATAACACATATTTAACCTATAACAATGGATATGTACTTTGCTGATCTTGTAAAAGTCTTATAGTGAAAATATAATTTTGTGTTGTATGATATAAAAGAAAAACAAATGGAAATAAAATCCATTTAAAAATGTTCCTGTTTTATCAGAAATAGTCATTCTACCTTCAGTTTTATAATCCCTTTTGCAAAAACACAAAAGCTTTTTTTCCCAAGCTGCTTTGCATATTAACTTGAAAAGCATGCAATCTTCAAATCTAAAGTATGCTAGCAGCTTTAATATCAGCTTATTTTAAGCCTTGCAATAATTCCTTACAATGTTTTATTCACAATATATAAAACTGTAAAGGCTTTTGCAGCAATAAAGATTTAACTACTAAACAAGGAGGGAGAGTAAGTTAACGCAGAGACAGCAACTGCTATTTGCCAGTGGATCTCAACAGCGTAGTCTAGGGGGAATTCTTAACAATTTTTCTCTCTGGGTGAACAGTGTACTTGCCTAGTCTGAGATACTCAGTAGAAATCAAAGCCTTCAATTAATGGGCCCTTAAGAAACAACAGTAAAGATGAAAAGATGTAATCTTGCAGTCACAACCTGAACGCTCATGGTTGCTGCTGTTATTTTTTTCCCCCCACCTGAGACAGTCTGGCATATATCTGCTGGAAATGCAAGATTACAGGAGTATCTGAGGAAATCAGAATAGCAAGTGGACATACTTCAATAGGTGAGAAAGAAGGAATGGATTTTTATCAGATCAAAGAAAAAGAAAGCATTATAACAAGAGTTCACAAAAGAATCAAATCTCCGTAAGGAAAAATATCAAACAAAAGAAGCAATCGGAAGAAGGTACAGGACATTGCATCTAGGAGTGAGCAGATGTACTTGCATACTGCAAGAAGACTAAGAAAAGAGATATAGTAATTGGTGATTCTCTATTCTATTCTATTCTATTCTATTCTATTCTATTCTATTCTATTCTATTCTATTCTATTCTATTCTCACATCACATCACATCACATCATATCACATTACATTACATTATACCAATATGTAAAGCTGGGCACATTGCTTCTGATGTTTACCGGAACTATGGATATACCTGACAGAAAAAAATGACTTATCAATTCCTTTTAATCTATGAGGAGACAAAGAACAACTACTACCATATCATTATGAGTTGAAGATACAGAAAGAAAGGAAATAAATACTCTAATTTTCAACCAGGTGTGATTATTCTTGTTATTAGAATATTTTATTTATTTATTTTATTTATTTATGTTGTCACACAGTATATATAAGCATAAGCATGAAATAACTATACAAGATATAAGCATATATATATAAGTATGAGTATATAATAACTATATTAATTGGATATAACAAAAGGAAACAATAGGACAGGAACGGTAGGCACGCTTGACAACAACAGAAATATAAATAACAACAGAATATAATATATAAATATAAATAACAACAGAATGTAAATAATAATAACAGAATATAATAACAACAAAAAGATAAAATCTGTTCAAAAAGAACAACAACAGAGGTAGAGAATGGGGTATATTGTCTGCAAAAATGCAATCATACTTGCTTAGAATTCCAAATGAATGACCTTGATGATATTGTAAAATATTTCTGAATAGAAATAAAGCGATAGCAAAATAAAAGCAAAAATGTTATTGAGGTCTACTTATACATCTAACCAAGAACATAATAAAGAGAACATTTAGTCTATGAAGTAAAGGAATAATTGTAATTAATTCTAATGAAAATATTTATTTATTTATTTATTTATTTATTTATTTATTTATTTATTTATTTATAATTAGGAAGGATAGCTATATAGATAGGTCAAAAGTGTGTTTCTTGATCTCTCAGTTTATCAATGAAAAGATATCAAAAAAGTTTGTCCATGTTTTGCATGGTCAACATTTGTATTAGTAATTTTGAAGAAGACATGGAAAAAATGTTTACCAAATTTACCAAATGTTTACCAAATTTGCAAATGACGTAATGTTGGGTGGAATAGCTATTAGGCTTAGGACTGGGTTACTTACGGAACCGCTGCTGCCACCAATAGCCTCCCATCGACCTGTGCGCTCCCACAGGGAGGGTCTCCTTAGGGTGGGGTCAGCCAAACAATATCGGCTGGTGACCCCCAGGGGGAGAGCTTTCTCTGTGAGGGCTCCTACCCTCTGAAACGACCTTCCTCCGGGGTTACGATCACTCCCCGACCTCCAGGCCTTCCGATGTGAGCTCAAAACCCTCTTGTTTCATCGCACAGGGTTGGCCTAATTTTGTTACGGTTTTTTAATTGGGATTTTATTATCGTTTTAACAGTTTTAATGGGAGCCAAAATTTAATTAGATTTTTATAGTATTTTTAATTGTATTATGAATATTGTTTTATATTTGGCTGTAAACCACCCTGAGTCCTTCGGGAGAAGGGCGGTATAGAAATTTAATAAAATAAAAATAATAAATAAATATTACCCAGGTGATAGGAATAAAAATCCAAATGATAGGTTATTGAAATAGTCTGAGAATAATGACATTTAAAACAGACAAATACAAAACATGTCTATTAGAAAATCAAAATCAAATGCACAAATTTTAAAAAGTAAGTTTTAGTGAAAAGGGTTTTGATAAAGTAGTGGGTTGGACTTTGAGTGTGAGTAAGTAATATTGCAAATGAAACATTAAATTGCTTCAACCTAATATAATTTCCCTATTATGGGAGATAAATCATCCTCTTTATGATACAATGGTAAAATTCCACTTTGAATATTGTGGTACTTCAGAATATCTATCCTGCTTATCTTAAACAATCTTCAGACAAGCAAGAGGTACAAAACATAACTATGGGTCCACACCATAACACAGACAGACAGTTAGAAACAGGAGCAAGATTGGACTAACCAATTATCAAAATGAAAATAATGGATGTTACTGGACTCTTATTGCTCATTTTTCTAATCCTGACCCCAGGGTTTATTGCTAGTGAATCCAAGAAGCATTCTGTTTTCCCTATGACATACTCAACTAAACATTGAAACACCGATGTATCCAGTGGTGAGATTCAAGTAATTTAACAACCGGTTCTCTGACCTAATGATTTCTTCCAACAACCAATTTGCCAGACTGTTCAGAAAGTTAACAACCAGCTCTCGCGAAGTGGTGCGAACCGGCTGAATCCCACCACTGGATGTATCTAAATTACTCTGGCATGATGTCAAGACCACTACAGGAAGATTCCTTACTTGGAAAGACAATGCCCCTGTGACGTTGGACACACAAAACAACAGAACATGTGCAACTATTTCCTTAACAATGATGGCAAGAAAGGTCATAAAATGTGTGAAAGGTCACTGAACAGCTGTCTTGCTTAGCAACAGGGATTCGAGGCTCAATGATGGACATACAGTAAGTCAAGGGGTACCCCTACCCTTCCCTTACAAGTGTGTCAATTATCAGTAATCTGGCAGGCCTTTGCTCTCAAATTCTCAATCTGATCCACAGTGATTCACACCCACTGTTGGAGGATGGATTGAGTAAAATGCTTCAAAACTCATTTTAACAATGGTCTTGCTTAGCAACCAAAATTTTGGGCTCAATTGTGGTCATAAGTTGAGGACTATCTCTGTCTTCCTCCAAATGTCAGTCTTGTCCTAGTAAACTCCTTCCCTTTTCTGGGAATTTTCCTCTCTGTTAGATGCACCAAAATAACCCAGGTGATATAAGGTCTACTGCTGAACCAGGGAGTAGGACTAGATGACCTCCCTTCTAACCCTCCTATTCTATGATTCTGTAAGTATCTCCTGCTGGGGCAGGGGGTTGGACAAGATGACTTCTGAGGTCCCTTCCAGCCCTGGATTCCTGTGCTGTTTCAAAGCATCTGAAGCTGTGTCTAGCGCCAGGGTTTGTGGTCCTCTCTTTTTTCTCTCACTCTCTTCCTTCATCTATCTATCTATCTATCTATCTATCTATCTATCTATCTATCTATCTATCTATCTATCTATCTATCTATCTATCTATCTATCTACCTACCTACCTACCTACCTACCTACCTACCTACCTACCTACCTACCTACCTACCTATCTATCTATCTATCTATCTATCTATCTATCTATCTATCTATCTATCTATCTATCTGCTTACCTACCTACTTACCTACCTACCTACCTACCTACCTATCTATCTATCTATCTATCTATCTATCTATCTATCTATCTATCTATCTATCTATCTATCTACTTACCTACCTACTTACTTACCTACCTACTTACCTATCCATCCATCCATCCATCCATCCTTCCATCCATCCATCCATCCATCCTGGGACAAACGGTGTTTTGGCAAATGGGCCATGCCAAAGGGCATGGAACAGAATAGCGGAGGCCCATTGGCCAGGGCGAACAGCTAGGGGAGGGCCAGTCAAGGAGGAAAGCTAGAGGTTAATTCATGGAGGCAGGAGACTGGAGAAGGAGACGTGGTCAATGGTAGAAGTCTGAAGGTCCCATTCCGGGATGTCCTAATATGACTATAGGAGAAGTAGGATGTCCAATGAATATAGCAATTTTAAGAAGAATAAAGAGAAATGGGTCTTTGCAGAACTTGGTTCATGGGGAAAAAGAACCTGAGAAAAAGAAAATACAAAAAAGTTGTTCAATTCTTGGATCAATTAAAAAAGCACAAAAGAAAAGTTTTGTGTTTTTGTCTGCTGCCTTGAAGGTGGCTTAGCCAAAAACAAAAGAGATAAAAGAGGAAAGTTGCTTCATTATAGAGAATTGCTTTTTTCTTTTTCCTGACAGTCTAGACGGTTGATGGACATTTTTATTCTTTCCTTAGGGAGTTTAGCAAATAAAGAGAAAACAAAGCAAAGTTCTTATTTCAGAATGCTGAACTATCATTAATGTTGTCAGACATAAAGAAAATAAATGAAAAATCTATTTTCCCCATTCTTTTGCTAACGGGAGGGAGAAATAATGCTTTAATAAAACAACAGCAGGACATCATAAACTTTGAACGCAGGAGTTCTGATATTTCAAGATTAGTCTCCTCCCCACCCCTCCATGTAATGCCTGCAATTTTACAGGCCTTAACTAAGGAAAGGAAGAAACTGTCAATGGGGTTGCTTGCTGCAGCTTCAAATACATCACCAGGGAACATCTTGCTTAGTTTCAAAGATGAGGAAGCTTTTCCTATGTCATTTCCAAGCAGGAATGCAGCTTCTTATTTCAGCTGTAGGCTATCTTTAACAACATATGTGAGAGCACCTAACTATTCCCATTCTTGTTAGGATGGGGATTTTTACTTAATGCTTCATCCATCATGTCAAAGCTATTCCACCCACTTCTATATTCTCTTGCATGGCGAATATTACCATGGTGAGATTAACCACAGTAGAGAAAGCCAGTGGGCTATTAGATTTCAGGCAAGAAGTATCTTTCAGCAAAAAGGATCAACAATGTTTCTATTTTACCTAAACTCTGATTGATTGGTGGCATAATCAATGCTATTAAGTTAATACTGCTTCGATTCCTAATTCTTTTAGTTTAGGTATTTCTTTTTTTTGGGGGGGGGGGAGAACAAGAATTTTTTTTTTTAATGCAGAAAGAGATTGAAATCAAAAAGTATCAGATAGCAAGAACAGGGAAAGTATATACTAAAACAGGGTACTAAAGCAAAAACAGGGAAAGTATATATTTTTATTAAAAAATTAAAAAAGCAAAAACAATTAATGAAGAGAAATCTGAGTTCATAACACAGAAGATATGAAGATATACCTAATAAAATATAGATATGGCTAATAGCAGGGGTGAAATGCTCCCAGTTTGGACCAGATCACCTGATCCGGTAGCGATGGTGGCGGGTGGTTCAGAGAACCGGTAGCAAAAATTCTTGTCCCCCTTCCCCTGCATGCCCAGCTGAGCCGTGCGATCATCAGAGTTTTTTTTTTATTTTTAAAAGCATTTTTTTCTTTGGCCGAAAAAATGCTTTTAAAAGTAAAAAAAAAAGCCTCTGATGATCGTGCGGCTCAACTGGGATTGTCAGAACCTTTTCAAAGCATTTTTTCTACAAGCTCTTCGACTGAAGAGGCTGTACAAAAAAGTTTTTAAAGGGTTCTGGTGATCAGACAACTCAGCTGGGATCATCAGAACCCTTTAAAAACTTTTTTTCCTCTGACAATCCCAGCTGAGTTGCCTGATCATCACAGGCTTTAAAAGCATTTTTGACCGAAGAGGTTGTAGAAAAAATGTTTTTAAAAGTAAAAAAAAAAAGTTGGCCACGCCCACCCAGTCACATTACCCCACCACCACCAAGCCACACACACAGAACCAGTAGTAACAAATTTTACATTTCACCAGTGGTGAAATCCAATTTTTTTTACTACTGGCTCGGTGGGCGTGATGTGGTTTGGTGGGCATGGCAGGGGAAGGATACTGCAAAATCTACATTCCCACTGGGGCCAGCCAGAGGTGGTATTTGCCTTTTCTCCAAACTACTCAAAATTTCTGCTGCCGGTTCCCCGAACTGCTCAAAATTTCCGCTACCGGTTCTCCAGAACCCGTCCGAACCTGCTGGATTTCACCCCTGCATTTCACCCGTGGCTAATAGATATTGTAAAGATTTCTAGGCGTCTTTGTTTAGAAAAAAAGATTTCCATATATGTGAATGTATTATTTATACTGTACATTAGCTCTAGATTTCTACTACTGATGATTATGTGCATCAAGTCAATATCAGTTCTTAGTGACTACATAGATTTCCTGTAGAACTGACCTCTTCAATCTTCCAACAATGTACCCATTGTCTCTATATCTGTCCACTTTACTGATCTTTTTCTTCTCCTCCTCCTCCTCCTCCTCCTCCTCCTCCTTCTCCTCCTCCTCCTCATCCTCCTCCTCCTCCTCATCATCATTTTTCCACTTTTTCCTTCTTTTTCTATGAGGTAAAATTGCTCTATTATATCACAATTCTCAAAATGAAATTGTTCCAGAATATCTAGCTACCATTCAAAGTCATTTATAATAGACTCCAAGGCTGGAAATCTCATTCCAAAATCCATATTATAAAAGTCATGATTTCAATCAGAACTTTTGATGCAGTGATGGCTAACCATTTCTGGACCGAGTGCCCAAAGCGTGCCCCCAAGCCTCCAAAATGCAGTGCAGCTCCTGTGCATGCACCCCACCCCCTGTGCATGCACATGTACCCACACACACATGCCTCACCCAGCACGCATGTGCATGCACCCACGCATGTGCCTTGCCTCTACATATGCATGTGTGGCCCCTCTGCATGCTCCTCACATGTGCCCCATGCCTCTTGCATGCACGCACATGCCCCACACGCACCCCACTCCCAGAGTAAGTGTGACAGAGACCAGAAGATCAGCTGGTGGCGGGAGGTGTACGCGCATGTGCAACAGAGCTGAACTGGGGTGACAGCTCGCGTACCCACAGAGAGGGCGCTGCGTGCCACCTCTGGCACGCGTGCCATAGGTTCACCATCATGGTTCTAATGCTAACATTTGTAACTAAAGGGTATTTTTAAAAATCTGTCTTACAATTCATGAAACAATATTTGATCGCTTATAACATAATAATAGATCCTAGCCTTGGCCAGGACAACTTTGAACCAAAGTTTCTAAATGAAGAAACTCTCAGCAACCCCTGTTTTGGCATTTGCAAAAAAAAAAAAAATGATATAGAATTTGCAAGTTTCGAATTTTTTCCATTTTCTTTTTCATTTATAGCAAATGGGATTCTTAAAAGTTGCCAGTTTGTAATTTGCTGCAGCCTTTTCTTCTGTATACATATTTATCTGCCACGAATTAATTCTGTCATTTCTCACTTTAATGCTTCTGATCATTTTCCTCCTATTCTTTATTTGGCTTATGCTTGATTTATTGCTGCCATTTCATTAACTGGCCTTGCCTCATAATTTAACTTTTGTTTGTGGCCTTATTTAAATTTGGCAGATATTCTAGCTAGGTCAGATTCTGCGAGATTCTTGCTTTTTGTATTTTTACCTAACAAAAAATACACTAGATTATTGTGTAAACTATATGCCAACTGGATTTGATTTTAAGTTTTAATCATAATGTTTTTTTTATTCTTCCCTTTCTCTTAAAACATTGCTTAGAGAACATAGTTTAAAATTCTGCATACAATTAGCTCTCGACAAATCCAACTGAAGTAAGAGAAACTTTCTAAAAAATAAATGTGGATAGAGGTTTCCTCACAGTGTTCTTTGTATGCATTTTAGAAATTCATTTGTATGCATTTAGAAATTTTAGTTTAAAATTGGAATTATTATAAAATATGCAATTAATATTGATAGTTTCTGGGCAAGATCTGTTTAATTTGTACATATTTTAATCCTGTATTTTATATTTTAAATTTTATGTCATAAAATTTAAAATTTATTCCTGCTCTTACACGAGTAAACAAACAACATAAACAAATGTTATAAAATGGAAATGTGCACATAAAAATCCCTTTACACTAAGCAAAGGAAATATAAATATCTAACAATATTAACAGTATTCTTGCTTGGTAACATTTTATAACAGTTGACTAATTATATTTGGGGAGAATATCTATGATAGTATTGCTTTGGTCTCTAGATATTAATCATGACCATGTATTTATTTCGGCTTCATACAGGTTGTATATACTAGTTTCTATGCATATTCTAGATGGATGGACTCATATGTGCAAACATATTCAGCTTATATGCAGCCAAGTCCTATCTGTGAAACAAATTATGAAAGTAGTTTAGGAGCAAAAACCATAGCTAGTCTTATACATGAAGGAAGCACAAAATATTAAATACTTCAAATATTTCTGTGGCAAAGCATCCTCATTAAACTATATTATTTATTGTTTCTTATATGTTTGTAGTTAGCCTTTTATGCATGAAAACCTCAGTGTCATGTTCACTAGAAATCTGCTGAAAATCGTAACAGAGTAGGTCATGCATAGTCCATGTTTCATTAAATATTAACACAGATGCAAACTCTACATAATTCACATTAATATCTTTTTCAATATCTTTGGATATTGACAAACAACTTGAATTTTAGCATAATTTAGCATATAAGCTATTTTATTTCAATTTATTCAGTTTATACTTTATTTGAACTCTTTATTTAAAGATAAAGATTTAAAGATTTTAAATAAAGATTTTATTTAAAATCAGTCCTTGAGGCAACAAAAAAAAGTATTCTTGCATTTTTTTTTTGCCCCCAATGCTGATCCTTATTCTGCCACAATAACAAACTTAAAAATAGCATTATCCTTTGATATTCTAGCCACATAAAGGAATTGCTACATTACCCTAGGTTCAATTTTCCTAATACCAAATATTTGGTTGTAGGAATATAATCAATTCCTGCTTGTAGGAATGCTGCCAGTGTTCATTTTTTTCTAATGTGGGATAGTGACTGATAATGTGGGATAATGTGAGCAGATTTAGGAAGTAGTGTGATGAGTCTACCCACCTGTCATGTTGAATTTGCCAAATAAATAGATGAATAGATGGTACACATGGGAATGGGCACTCCTGATACTCCTGTTTGATGCAATCTTTCTTCTATGCCTGTCATCTGCCAATCAAGCTGTTTTTAAATGCAAATTTAGCAAGTTTGAAATACTTCCAAAATAGGCAGAAAAGCACTGGGAGACTTCTGGTGAATTGGAAAGGCTGATTCAGATTCAGAACAGACTGACCTATTACCAGTACATGCAAAATATTTTTCACACCACCAATAAATATAGGGAGAGCCAGTTTGGTCTAGTAGATAAAGAACTGGACTAAGTGGAGAAATTTGAACTCTACTCTATATCTGTCTGTCTTTCTGTGTGTGTTTATTTGTATTACCCTTATATTTATCTAGAGAATCCAATCCAGAAAACTGCACTCTGTTTGGAACAACTGCATCTGTCCCTTTCCTTTCCTTTCCTTTCCTTTCCTTTCCTTTCCTTTCCTTTCCTTTCCTTTCCTTTCCTTTCCATTCCTAAATGTATCATTGCTTCCTAGGATGATCAGGGTGGTAAGGAACAACTCTAAATGCTCCACCTTGAAATTAGTTACACTCACATCAGACTAGTTTCTGGTCCGATCCATTATATGTAGATAGTTTGGTCTCCCTGATAGACAATTTCTGAAGAGTACATGATGGCGGCAGTTTGTTCCTGGCATGATCCCTTATATCACTGTGGCTTCTGATACCATTATACTGACACTCTTGTAGTTTGTTTTCAACACAGCTTCAGTGTGGTTCCACTCATAACTTTGAAAATAGGTTTCAGATGAAAATATTCTGTTCTGTGCCTTTTATGTTATGGTATGCCTTAAGGGTCTATTATGTTATGCTTTTTGAGATGTTTATGATGTCTCTAAGAGCAATTTACAGGAATTATTTATCGTGTCGTATTTATACAGACAACATTCACATTTACTTCTTAATTCTATTTTTATCAAGCTCTTTGACCAGATTGTGCACTAGATAATAGATTAAAGATAAAAATTGAATGTGGACAAAGTTAGAAGAGTTGATGATCAGTTTGAAGTGATTCTTCCTGAACTGAAAGAATTTTGCCTCATAACTTCAATCAGGTCTACTGGCTGGAGGGACCTTTTGTTTAGTTTAGTTTAGTTTAGTTTATTTAGATTTTTATACCGCCCTTCTCCCGAAGGACTCAGGGCGGTTCACAGCCAAAATAAAACAGTGCAAATAGGGATAGTACATTTTGACCATGTACTATCCCAGGGTACCCAAATACTGTTCATATACGAATGTGGTTTCCTATTGTTAAATCATTTTTTACCTGCCAAAAAGTGACAGACATATTTATTCCATCTCCAGGTTCTAAATAGTTTCCACAGGCAGTGTTCTGTCCCCCACACCTCAGTCTGGGAGACACGTGAACTGACTCAATTAGCCAGCAATTTAGTCCACGGCAGCTATCAGCTCTGGCAGCAGACCAGCGAATGTCTGCCAAGGTTTTCTTTATCTTCCCTGATGTTACTGGAGCAACCAGGAAGTCAGGAACAAACAGCAATCCAGGCCAAATGCTCAGTCAAATAGTTCAGCTCAAGTTTTCTCCAGTCAGTTTGCTTTGTCTGTCACGAAGTAGTAGAGCAGCCCCTTCTGCTTTTATACCCTGTGAGGTGTGGCTCTGTGACTCAGCACTCTCTAGGCCTGCCCCACTCCTTTTGTTGTTCCCACCTCTCTTGTCTATGAAACCTGGGATCTAACCAGGACTGATTGTCCACAGCTGGGTCTGGAAGCATTGCCTGGGCGGGGGGAGATACAGGAGACAGAGGCCTCGTCACCTCCTCCACATGGCCTGCCTCGGGATCCTGGAGCTTAGCCAGCCCTGCAGAGGGGAGCCCCGATGGCCCTTCCCCCTCACTCTCTGAGTCACTTTCTGGCAGGGTGCCAGGCCTGGGGCGGGGGCTGGAGCCACAACAGGCAGTCTGAACAGAACTACCTTATAGGACTCTAATCTGATTAGCAGGGCATGCAACACTGTCACTAGGATTTGATGTTCTCCAAAGGACTGCAATTGCTGCACCAGTCAAAGCTGGACACAGGCTCTCAATGTTAATCAAGTAGTAGCTGTTAGTCCAATTCTCAAGTCAAAAATCTGCTCCTGCAATGGGATACAACCCAGATAGAACCGAGAGAGCTTGATAGAATGAAAAGTATTTTCCTCTGGCTACCTTTACATTTTAGCATGTTTTGTCCCATACAGCAGCATCTTTAATAGAATAATTTACCCTGCCAGATGGAAAATGATGTATATTATAATTCAACCTATCTGGTATATGCTATATATAGGTAGTTCTCAATGTACAACCACAGTTGAAACAAGACCTTCTGTCACTAAGTGATGTGGTTATTTAATAAGGGGCACTCAATTTTACAACTGTTTTTGCCATGGTTAAGTGAAACATGCAGTCATTTAAAAAAAAAATCTGCCTTTCCCCACTGACTTTACTTGTCTCTTGTCCTGGACACTGTAACTCTCATAAATACATGACTAGTTCCAAGCACCCAAATTCTTACATGACTGCAAGGTTGCTGTGATGATCATTAAATGCAAGTACTGGCCATAAGTCACACATTTCAGTGCCATCATAACTTCAAACAGTCATTAAACAAATGGTTGTAAATCTACCTGTATTATAGAAGAGTGATGTAAGTTTTGGAAGAATTATAAAAAGATCAACTTGCACTATTATCTTCAGTGACTAGCAAAATACCTTTTAATAATAATCCAAGGGCTGCAAGCCTGTTCTGGATGTATTGCTGAATTTTGCATGCATATGTATGATTTCAGTAAAGTTAATGTTTATTGGTAAGTTGTAAAATAAATAACAGTGGCCCGCTCATAGGAAGTTTACCTTGCTGGCATATGCATAAGAGAATAGTTTGCCTCTATCCTGGATGGTAAAACATTTTTACTCTTGTCGGTACTCTTGTACTCTTATTGTTGTAAGTGCTCTAGTTTTAGAGAGCTGATATATCAAACAACATGTTTGTATAAAGGTTTCTATTACACACAATAGTAATTGAAATCCTTATCTCCTACAAACAGTGATTCCAGTTAATTTCACAGGAACTGCAATTAAACTAAGTAGTCTATACAAATATACAGTTTATAATTTTAATAGAATATCTGCAATTAATAATCACTTGAATCAACTGAAGTTCAACTGATTTAATTATTCATGCAATCTATTTTTAAGCACATTTTTAAATATACAGTATGTTCCATGTTATTTGCTTTAGAATCATTGTTTTCCAAATGTATCACTTTATGCCAGTGGTCCCCAACCTTTCCAGCTTGGCAGCCCAGCCCAACAAGGGAAGGCATGTGAGTTGTAAGTGCACTTGTATGCGCACAGCTCCAATTGTGCAAGTGGCGCATATGCCCTCAACTCCCACAATGGAGCTTTGTGTGTGAGCAGAGGGTGCATGCGCTCACGCATGATGCTCCACTTGTGCCAATGGCAGGCACTTGTGTGAGTGTGTGAAGCTCCACTTGTGTGTGCAGACGGCATTTGAGCAGAGGGCACTTGTGCTTGCAGATGAAGCTCCATTCTCACGAATGGAGCTGTGAACACAAGCGCTTTCCCTTACACGAGTGGAGCTTCCTGCAAGTGCTTATCCGCTGCTTGCACGAGTGGAGTTTTATGCACATGCATTTGACCATTTTTCCTGCGGCTGGTTTTGAACAGCTTGCGGCCCAGTAATGGGCCATGGCCTGGAGGTTGGGGACCCCTGCGTTATGCAGAAAGTGGATGGTTTACTTTTATTTTTTTCTCTGTTTGTCTTGAATACTTGTCAGTCTTTATCACTGGTGACAACAGACAAGTCCAAGCAGGTTTTCTTGCAACATTTTTGGAAGCAGCTTGCAGCATTCTCTTGTTTTAGGGTTTTATTTTTGTTTTACACTTTCTAGCTTTGGGCTGGCCAATTCAGCTAGCTAGCTTGTGTGTCTAAGAGGAACTAGAATTCAGGTCCAGTGAATTCAAATTCCAGTGAATCATTGTACCAAGTGACTCTATGTGGATTATGACTCTATATGGATGAAGCAACCTAATACAATTAATTAGTAGATGCAAACTTCTAGCTCAGAAGTAAGTCTTTTGAGTTCAGTGGACTTACTCACATTAAGAAACACAGTTTTCTTTAATGAAATATTAGTTCTGCTACAAAAGATGCAATGGGATAATGGGATGGACAACTTTTGATAAAATACTAACTTTCCAGTCCCAGAAATATTTCCTTCACTGAAACTTGCACAATTAATTTAGGTTTTTAAAAATAATTGAATTTATTTTAAATTAATACAGTAAAAATGGTTGACCTTTATGATATTACTCAGTATCTATTATTTTCTAATCTGTTCATAAAGTTTCATTCCATGAAGTTCAGTGCATAATTATCTGAAATATGTTGTTTAAATGATTTAAACTCAACTGCTGGGGAAGTTCAACCATAATTGTATTATATTGTCAACATAGTGGAAAAGATACTTGGTATCTTTACTGAAACAGGGAAAAGAAAATTCAGATATTATTTTACTTTTTATACAATTATAAAAATAGCCATCTCTTTACTGTACAGTATAGTTCAAGCAAATCTTTATCACAGCCTTTGGGCCAGAGAACACAACTTCTTTTCCAGGGGAACTGCTCTTCTTCAACCTGATGTGACTGGGACTTGAACAACAAAGCAGGGAAGCCCAAACCATAAGAGACCAGGAATACAGTGCACTGACCCAGAGTGAGCGTAAGTACAGAGTGCTTATGGGGGAATCTTGCTAGGGTGATCTGACTCCTTGAATGTCTGGTGCTGTGTGTGAGTTGAGATGCAATAGAAGTGCTTAGTAAGCATTTTGGACTTGCTAATTTGAGCTTTCCTCTGTGGTTTCATTTCTGGGCAACTGGAATGGCCAGAGGCTAAGCGTGTTGAGTGTGTTTTTTAAGGGAAAAGGAGTTCAAGGAGGGAGGCATCGGCTTTAGCTATAAATAGATAAATGATTGAATACTGCACAAGGATTTGGCCAAAGTTTATTTTAATACAGCCAAATTATAGATGGAATAAGTTTGAGTTATCAGATCCTTATTGGATAAATGTTCTGAAAAAGGTGCTGGAGAAAAAAAAATTAGCAACTCAGCAGTTGTATGTAGAACCATGGTTCCGTGTTCAGTGGTTTGATCCATTCCCCCCCAGAACAGTTAACATATTACAATTGGCCCATTGCTGGGAGAAAGTGGCAAGAAGATGACAAGCAACAGGGAGAAAGCAGATCTACTTAACTCATTTTTTGCATCTGTCTTTACACAAAATGAAAAAACAATCCAACCTATAAAAAACAGCACTACAAAAAACAGATTAGAAACACAAGTTAAAATAGGGAAGAAAATGGTAAGTGAACACCTGTCTACCCTAGATGAGTTCAAATCACCAGGACTGGATGGATTACACCCCAAGGTTCTGAAGGAACTGGCAGACATGATCTCAGAACCACTGAACTATATCTTTCAAAGATCCTGGAGCACAGGGGAGCTGCCAGAGGACAGGAAAAGAGCTGATGTAGTTCCCATCTTCAAAAAAGGAAAAAAACAGATCCAGGAAACTACAGACCTATCAGCCTGATCTCAATACTGGGGAAGATTCTGGAAAAGACAATCAAGCAACGAATCACCGAACACCTAGAAGCAAACAAAGTAATAACCAAAAGCCAACATGGGTTTGTCAAAAACAGATCATGCCAGACTAATCTTATTGCATTCTTTGACAAAATGACAAAATTAGTAGACCAGAGGAATGCTGTCGATATAATTTACTTGGACTTCAGTAAAGCGTTTGATAAAGTAGACCATAACCTACTACTAGATAAAGTAGAAAAATGTGGGTTAGACAGCACCACCACCAGATGGATTCGTAACTGGCTGACCAACTGCACTCAACGTGTAGTCCTCAATGGAACTACATCCACATGGAGGGACGTATGCAGTGGAGTACCCCAAGGCTCTGTTTTAGGTCCAGTACTCTTCAACATCTTCATCAATGACTTGGACGAGGGGATAGATGGGGAACTCATCAAATTTGCAGATGACACCAAGCTGGCAGGAATAGCCAACACTCCAGAAGATAGGCTCAAGTTACAGAAAGATCTTGACAGACTTGAACATTGGGCGCTATCTAACAAAATGAAATTCAACAGTGAAAAAAGTAAGGTTCTACATTTAGGCAAAAAAAACACAAAATGCACAGGTACCGTATATGTGGTACCTTGCTCAATAGTAGTACCTGTGAGAGGGATCTTGGAGTCCTAGTGGATAACCATTTAGATATGAGCCAGCAGTGTGCAGCAGCTGCTAAAAAAAGCCAACACAGTTCTGGGCTGCATAAACAGAGGGATAGAATCAAGATCACGTGAAGTGTTAGTGCCACTTTATAATGCCTTGGTAAGGCCACACTTGGAATATTGCATCCAGTTTTGGTCGCCACGATGTAAAAAAGATGTTGAGACTCTAGAAAGAGTGCAGAGAAGAGCAACAAAGATGATTAGGGGACTGGAGGCTAAAACATATGAAGAACGGTTGCAGGAACTGGGTATGTCTAGTTTAATAAAAAGAAGGACTAGGGGAGACATGATAGCAGTGTTCCAATATCTCAGGGGTTGCCACAAAGAAGAGAGAGATGGGCTGTTCTCCAAAGCACCTGAGGGTAGAACAAGAAGCAATGGGTGGAAACTGATCAAAGAAAGAAGCAACTTAGAACTAAGGAGAAATTTCCTGACAGTTAGAACAATTAATAAGTGGAACGACTTGCCTGCGGAAGTTGTGAATGCTCCAACACTGGAAATTTTTAAGAAAATGTTGGATAACCATCTGACTGAGATGGTGTAGGGTTTCCTACCTGGGCAGGGGGTTGGACTAGAAGGCTTCCAAGGTCCCTTCCAACTATATTGTTATATTATCAAGTTGCGTCCCTTCCTTGACCGGGATGCCTTATGCACAGTTACTCACGCTCTGGTCACGTCTCGGTTGGATTATTGCAATGCTCTCTACATGGGGCTGCTCTTGAGGTGCACCCGGAGGCTACAGTTAGTCCAGAATGCGGCTGCGCGAGTAGTAACGGGAGCCGCTCGTGGCTCCCATGTAACATCACTGCTCTGCAGTCTGCACTGGCTTCCTGTGGTCTTTCGGGTGCGCTTCAAGATTTTGGTTACCACCTTTAAAGCGCTCCATGGCTTAGGACCCGTGTACTTACGAGACCGCCTGCTGTTACCTTATGCCTCCCACCGACCGGTACGCTCTCACAGAGAAGGTCTCCTCAGGGTGCCGTCCGCCAAACAATGTCGGCTGGCGGCCCCCAGGAGTAGGGCCTTCTCTGTGGGAGCAGCAATGCTCTGGAATGAACTTCCCCCTGGCCTATGCCAAGTGCCTGATCTTCGAACCTTTCGCCGTGAGCTAAAAACATACTTATTTATTCAAGCTGGACTGGCATAATGGTTTTTTAACATTTTAATTGGGTTTTATTGTTGTGGGGTTTTAAATATTTTTAAATTTTTAAATTTAAATTTTTAAACATTGGCCTTTTTGTAATATGTTTTATTTTAAATTTTGATTTTAATTGTATATATATTGTGTTTTATTTAGGCTGTACACCATCCTGAGTCCTTCGGGAGAAGGGCGGTATAAAAATTTGATAAATAAATAAATAAATAAATTATTATTATATGTAAAGGAGGAAGAAGAAAAAGGTTGGGATATGCCACTTGCTCACGTCCTCCTCCTTATAATCAGAATAGAGGAGGAGGAGAGGCTGCTGGTGTAGATGAAGGAAGAAGTGAAGGAGAAAGTTCAGCAACACGGCAGTATCAGCAGTTGAAGATAGAAGTGGATGATTTATTGATAAATGTTAGACAGTATCCTCATCCTTCTCCTAGGTTTATAAGATCACAAAAAAGAAAGGATACCAAAATGTTTCCCTTAAGGGAAATGCCAAATGAGACTACAGGTGTGGGGGGGGCTATAACTATGTTTCTAAGTGTGCCCCTTACATTGACATATCTAAAGAATTATAAAACACATATGCCTTCTTGCAGGCAGATCTTATAAAATTGTCTGAATCTTTGGATCTGTTTTTGGGACCTAATATTTACACATATGCTGAGTTACAACATAACTTGGGATATTTGTTTTCACCAGAAGAGAGATCCCAAATCAGAAAAGCTGCTTTTGCTTATTGGGATAAAATCCAAGAGGGGGCAGCTCACCCGGTAGCCTCCGATACTAAGTTCTGGTTGATGGATCCTGGTTGGAATAATAATGACCTGGCTGACTGGGAACAAATGGAGGATTTAAAAAGGATTATTCTCCAGGGAGTGAGAACTGCTGTCCCTCAAGGAAAGAATTTACTTAAGGCCTTTGAGGTGGGACAGTTGAAAGATGAAACACCATCTGTGTTCCTGGAAAGGATCAAAGACAGTCTAAATAAATATTCTGGTCTTTCTCCTGAAACACCAGCTTATGAATCTCTGATGAAAATGCAATTTGTAACAAAGGCTTTGCCGGATATACAGAAAAAGATACAGAAGATTGAGGATTGGGCTACTTTGTAACTTGGGGTTACAGAGGAGGGATGTCCAAAATTCCCCTGGATTGGTTGTCCATCATCTCATATGGTCATCTCATATGGTGAAATCCCCACATCCTCCCATATCATCATCTTACATGGTGAAATCCCCACATCCTTCCTAGGACCTCTTCTAACTCATAGAAGAGTAAAAGGCAAACATTTCGTCCAAGGTAATTGGAGTTCCAGCATTAATTTCTTTAATGAATTTTTCAGTGTTTGATTCTTTCATTCAGCTTTTCCACTAGAAGTTGGGCAATTCGCCAAATGATATTGCCAATCAATTCCCAATTGCTCCATCACTTGTTTCACTACCTGGGCTGTGAAATGTATATCCCTATCTCTATCAATTGTATATCTGGATATTAATGGTTCCAATATGATTTTAACAGTCATCTGAGCATTTGCACAGGGAAAGGCTTCAACCCATCCAGTTAGATGATCCACTATTACCAGCAAATATTTCAGTGTTCCCAACGCTGGAATTTTCTTACTTCTTTGCCTTATCAAATGTCCTAAATACCTTACTTCTGGTTCCACATATTGCAATTTCCTTTTTGACACTCTCAAACCATGATTGCCCAAAAAATTTAGCAACACATTGGTACTGTCCTCTGCCTCTTGACTTCTTCTCTCCCAACAACAATAAATCATCTACATACTATAACAACTGAATACCCCTAGGTGGGCTAAATGTTTCCAACACCTGTTCTAAAATTTGCCCAAACAGATTTGGACTTTCTGAAAACCCTTTGTATAGCCAATTATAAATTGGCTTGTAACCCCCAAGTATAGCCAAAAGTGCAGTGGCAGCTATAGCCTGTATTTATTTTTGTATTAATAAAATGCATAAATTAATTAATGCATGTAAGTAATAATAAATACATGAAAGTATTAACAACTGTAATCATTATTTAAAGTTAAAAATAGATAAAATGCAGTAGAATAACAAAAAATACATTATTATAGCAGCTGTAGTATGGATAGCAGTGGGACTAATTAACATTTTGCTGAACGTCAACTGTAGGTAGGACAGAAACGGAAAATTGTTGCAAAAAATTGAACAACCTGAAAAGTATGTTAGGATCCTGGTCAGATAGAAGCAGTGACAGATAGCTATTTCTACAAGTCCTCTCTGAGTCAGTGAATTTATGGAAATATTCCTGGATCCATACAAATGGGATCCTCTCACAAGCAGAATCATATACCACAACTCCTTTCTGTGTAAAACAGGGGTAGTCAACCTTTTTATACCTACCGCCCACTTTTGTATCTCTGTTAGTAGTAAAAAAGTTTAACTGCCCACCGGTTCCACAGTAATGAGCCATGTATCGTCGTCTGTGCATGCCTCTCGCGCATCGTGGATTGAGTTTGGGGGGGGCGCCGGCTACCAGCTCTGCTTGTCTATTACAGCTGGGTGGTGTGGGGGTAGATGCGCGAGTTATTCTGGGACGAGGCTCTTTTGTTTGCAGTTGCAGTATAGCGCCATTTAGTTTCACTTACATAACGTGAGCTAAACTTATGCGCATGCGATATAAATAGTATATTTTCAGAAATTTAAATTGTCACGGGGAATTTTATGAAAACCTAATGAAAATGTTTTTAAATAATGCTATGAAACTTTTTTAAAAAGTCAATTAAATTAAAAAAAGGGAAAGTGCTTCAGTATTGGACAAAACCCCTACCAACCACCATGAAAGCTGGAACATCCACTAGTAGGCGGTACGGACCAGGCTGATTATCACTGGTGTAAAACATTCAATAAAACAACACTCTGTTGCTGTTCATAAGTAAACAGAATGAACCAATTTCATAAATGTATCCATTGAGGGGAAATATTTGTCATAAACGATAAAGCTAGACTGTATTTAAGTTTTCAAACATCAGATATAGGCTCATTCATTAGGCCATCTTCAATTTGTATTCCTGTTTAGATTTATTTACTGGGTTATTTATTTATTTGTCTGTTTGGAATCACGGAAAACAGTCTTCTTCAAATTCTCAAAGGCATTTGACTACTTTATATATGTATTGAATAGGTATGTTTTGGATTTGGAATTTACTTCATGTAAAACATGCTTTGCCTCACTCCTTTGAACTCTGGGCTTTTTAGTATCATTGCTTTATCTACACTTTGAGCTACTTTTATGGCTGGAGCATAGTGAACCTGAAAGATAGGCTTTGAATAGTTTAAAATAATACTGTTTTAACACAACTATAAGTTCAGATCAAAACTTTTTAACAGTATAGTATGAAAGTAACCTAAAATATTTCCAAGAGAACAGCCTTTCAGACATATTACAGTTGTTCATTCATTTCTAATTCTTCGTGTTGTGATGGAAATAAACTCAATAGGATTTTATGTTAACACTTGCTTATTTGAATTGTTATAGCTTTATATTGTCTTCTGTTAGTCTCTTTTTCATTGCCTTCACATTTTCCAAGCTTCAGGTCTTCTCCAATGCTTTCATATTTTATGCCCAAAATATATTGCATTTTATTGCATTATTTGTGGTTCTAGTAATCACTCTGGCTTTACTTCATCTGGTAATAAATTATTTATTCTTCCTTAAAGTCCATGGTACTTCTAACATTTCCCTCCCAGCATCACGATTTAAAGGCATCAATTTTTCTACCTTTCCAATTATTCAGCCTTCACAGTTGTATGTTGCAACTGGGAAAATCATAGGCTTGAAATATATGCAGGTTTGTCAGTATGGTGTCTCTGCACTTTTGTTAATATTTTCTCTAAGTTTTCATAGAGAGTAAGTGCTTCGTGGCTTCAGTTACAATCCCCATGAATAGATGAACCCACAAAATTAAAATCTAATATCACTTAAGTATCTTTTTCAGCTACATTTTGCATTTTGTTAGCATTGTCTGTTAACATGTTCTCAGGCGCTTTTTTTTTTTAACACAGACAATTTTCTGCATGTTTTCCAACTTTCATTAACATATTCCTTAAATATATTTCAAGATATCCAAGTGGTATCATCATCATATGATAACATTGTTGTTGTATTTATACTTTATTTTTCCTAATCCAGCATTTCTTATATGCAGATGTCTTATGTTAAATAAATGAAATGACAATGTATAGCCTTAGAAGAATGTTTTTCATCTTTGGAAAGTTCTACATATTTTATGTATAATTTACCTTTTGTCAGATGTGAAAGCTCTGAATAGTGCATGCTTATTTTGAGTGGACCTTTATAATGGTAAAGCAAATAAAATTACAAATTCAAAATTAAACACATATATGTGAAAAAGAGCTGAACCAGCTATTATGTGCATAGAAAGCACACTGGCTATACCGTGTCTCATTCAGAAATATATCCTATTCAGCTTCAAAGTCCTTTAAGATAATTTGCCTTTTAATATTAGGTAATAAAATTGTGATCATGTGTCACATATGTCACAAAAATTATTCAAATTATATTCTAGTCATAGAAATTAACTTTTTCCTTGCAAGACTCAAGAAAGAACAGAGCTGCACTACCTGTAAACCTAAAAATATAATTCTTTACTTTTTGAATAGTTTGAATAGATGCATTAACAAGAGAGAAAGATATTACAAAGATATTTAGCCCTTACAGAAAAATCAAGGGAGATAATTGTGTTCAGATGAATAACTGAAGAATCTGCAAATAATGCTACCATAAGCAGCATGCCTAGAGCATTTCATATTCTTTTAATAACAGTGTAATAATCTCTAGAATCTCATGAGTATGCCATTAGCGTAGTTTTTAAATCACAATTTTATGAGTACTAATACAGGCATAGACTTAAAATGAATATACCAGTGTTTTTCAAACTTGGCAACATAAAACATGTGGAGTTCAATTCCCAAAAATCCATGCTGGTTCACAGAATTTCCCAGCTAACATGCTAGCTGGGGAATTATGGGAATTGAACTCTACATATCTTACAGTTGTCAAGTCTGAAAAACACTGGTCTAAACTAAGGAAAGTGATAAACTAGATGAGGGCCAATAAACAGGGATTTGGCTTAGACAAAACAAAAGTAGCAGCAATAAGCATTTCATGAAGTGAGTAAGGATTAAGCTTCTCAGCCTAGGAGAATGGAGTTTTCACTGATTACAGCTGGCAGCTACTGTTGATGAAGTTGAACGGTTTGGAGATAATGGTTCTGTGGGGGAATATTGGTATGTGTGGTGAACTGAGTATTTTGTGAAAATATGTGATGTAGTTGGAGTGATTAGCTATGGGAGGTTGGCAAGGGCCACCTTCTGGGTATAGTATGCAGCATATTCTGGCTGTAATTCAGATGTTTGTATCAAAGGAACTATTACAAACGAAGAGAGATTGACAACTCTATTTCCTGGTGGCTCCTGATGGTCAGAATGTTGTTGCCTGGGCTTAAAGGGATGCTTGGTAAGTGGCAGCTCTATTAACAATAAATCCAGCCTCATTTATGTTCTGGACATTGATAATGGACTGGATTGGACATATATATTAAAAAGATTTTGCTGAGACAAAATGGGCTAAAAATAGTGTATTTTTATTTATTAATTTTCTACTACCCATCTCACCTAATTGACTCTGGATAGTTTACAATATAATAATAAAATCTTATAAATACACCAAAAAACAGAAATTAAAATAGATTAAAGATTAAAATCAAAAGACTAGGAGGTTAACAAATCAAAAGATTAGGAGATTAACAAAGCAGTGGGAATATCCTCAGGCCACTAGCCATCTCCCAGGCTGCATCATACTTTACACCTTCATGCTAATTGGCACCCCAGATCTTAAAATTCTTCCAAAAAGGCAAAAGAGTGGAGGCTCACCTCACCTCTGAGGGTAAGATATTCCATAGGCCTGGGCAGCAACTGAGAAGGCCCTCTTCCTAGATCCTGTCAATCAAAACTCCTCAACCAATGAGATATGCTGTATGCCCTACCTGTTTGATTGGGTAGGTTGATGTAATTGAGATGAGATGATTCCTTAGGTATCCTAGTCTCATGTGATGAAGGGCCTTAAAGGTAATGACTAACACCTTGAATTGGATCCAGAAGCAAACAGCCACCCAGTGCACTTTGTGTAGCAGAGGTGATACATGCACCACCCCAGGGATACCTAAAACTGTTCATACTGCAACATTCTGTACCAATTGCAGCTTCCAAATACTCTTTAAGACTTGCCCTACATATAGCACATTGCACTAGTCCATCTCAGAGATGACCAAGGGATGAGTGTCTGAGAGGACAGTTTCTTGATCCAAGAAGAAGCATAGCTGGTGCATAACCCAAAAGTTGATCCCAGCCACAACTGCCACCTGTTTCTGCAGCAGGATTCATGAGTCCAGGAAAAGTTCCAGATTACATATCAGGTTTGTCTGGGGCAATGCTATCCCATACAAGATCAAAGATGATAAACCACCAAAGGAACCACCTACTCATTGCACCAGCATTTTCTTGAAAGGTGCGGAGAACAACCCTTCACTCAATGATGGATTTACTGTCACTAGAACCTATCCACATATCATTCCCAGGCAGCCTTAACTATTCAGGAACAGTATGGATCTAATTCATAGATGACCATGCTTACAGAATAGTGCCAAGGACCCTGTCCAACTGGATGTGGTGAAGCAAATGGTTATATGTTCTTTAAGTCTTAGTATTTTAATTTTTGTATCTTGGGTTTAGTATAAGACTCTTGTCATTGATTCTATTTTCATCTATGGAGTAAAGACTTCAGTGACATCAAATGAGTGTTTTATCTTTGCTTTTCCAATTCTCTTGAGGAATTTTTATGCAATATTTAGTCCTTCCGTATGATCATTGTGATTCTTCTGGAGTTCCCTTGCTAAACTGTATGTAGTATAGTCAGCATCTAAATAACAGGAAAAAAAATTGTGACTATATTTCTCCATTCCATCTTGAATAATATATTAAGTAATTCAAATTCACATGATTTAGCTAATTTTCTAAGTATATTAACTTATGCTTTATAGATTCATTATATCCTTGTATTCTATGTCTAAATTAAACTATTCCATTCCATTACTTCATGGAGTGAAATATTTATCCAAAGTGACCTTTTTGTTTTGTGCCTTCAAGTCAGTATTGAGTCCTGATGGCTACCTGGACAAGATTCTGTGACAAAACGTTGGGAGTGATTTGCCATTGCCTCTTTACTAGGGTTGTGACAGAGTGATTGGCCCAAAATCATCCAGTTAGCTTCATGCCTAAGGAGGATTAAAACTCATGGTCTCTGGTTGATAGCCTGGTGCCTTAACCAATACACCAAACTGGCTCAATGTGTTTTGCTTTGCTAAAAGGTGCTTTTTTCTCCAAGTAAGTTTGAAAAAAATCATTGTTCTGGAAGCTTTGAAGCAGTGCAATTATGTAGCCCTTCAAATAGGGTCTTTTTCCTTGTCAAGCTTGAGAGCAGTTTCATAGAATATAAGAATGTAAAAGTGTTCCTCTATAACTTGTTCTCTATGTACATGTCATTTTCATTCTATTCTTAATAATTGTCTGCTTAAACACATATGCTGTCAATGGAGAAGAATAAATCAAAGCTAAAGCATTTTGTGGTCATAACTAAACAGATAGTTAATTAGTCATCCCCCCCCATTCTTCCTACTTTGAACATACTTAAATAAGGCATTTTGTTACATTTAGCATCCATCGCCAACTTTAGTTCATTTGGAGAGTTTCCGTACAGTTTCCAATTAACAATACATAATATTTTTCCTGGCTTATTTTTCTTTGCATTGTATGTGTCTTGTCTTGTTTCGTTTTAGAACTTTCATTAAGCTTACCATATAACTATATTCTCTTTTTTTAGCAATCCTCACCTATCTGGATCTCATTTTTGCCAATAAATTTATATATAGTCTAAGATATGTGTTTGTCTATATTATTTATGTTTTCTTTAAAATCAGTATTACTTATTTTTATATTTATTACTTCCAGTTTCTTGAGTGTTTATTTTTTTATTATTGAATTAAGAATATCGACATTTTTATTCTTTTTCCATTCTCTGAAGGAGAAAGTTTTTAGAAACATAAGTCAGGATGAACCTAAGAGTTTGAATGTGAGCTTTTTTTTTCCAGACTGTGCTCTAAATAATTTTATTACAGCAAAATGTGACCTTTCAATGTTAAACAGTCTTAGACTAATTACATATTTCTGGTTAATTTGCATCCCAATTATACAAAATCCTATCTAGACAAAGAAGGTTTTAAGAATCCTATTAAATGTATTATTAAATATTATCTTGTTGACCAGAACTATGTAGGTGTATATTTTAGATCATTAAAATAGAAATAAGGATGACTGCTTGTTATTAAAATAAATGATATGACTGACCAAGATTGCTTATGTTGAAGATTGTAAGTAAAACATTGACAAAATACATAAATAATCAAGAGAGCAATAGCATTAACAGCAATATCATTAGAGTTCATTAGCAATAGCATAATGAGTATTAGCATTAATACCAATAGCATTGGGGTTAAATATAAACTACACATTAATTATTTTATTTTGTTTAAGTATATAATAAACATTCTACTATCCTTTTTGTTAACAAAAGCGTTTTTCATTTTTCATTTTATGAAGAGGCCACTGGCAAATCTATGCAGTCTACTTCCTTCCCAGTTAGTTATGCCATGAGCAACATTTATTTCAGGATATCAGTAAGTCAAAAAGTATGATACAAGGAACAATAAAATCAGCAATTATTATAGTATGTAAAATCATATTAGATGGAAATTAAATTTATGATTAGGTTTCAAATAGTCTAATTCAATCATTCTCTCTATTTGTGAATAGTTCTCCATATCTGTATACAGCTGTATAAGTTTCTACTAGAACTCAAAATGACTTGGCAACTTCCTATCCAATTTTGGCCCTCTGACTTGATGCATTCTGTCTAAAAATACTAACATATAGCAGTGCAGCAACTACTGTTTGTTATTAAACAGGGCTAGTGTTAAGTTCGGGAAGTAACGAGGCTGGAGACCAGGGTAGTGACAACAGCTCTTTAATATATGGTGAACCCAGCAGCCAGGCTGGGGAAAAACCTCTCCTTATATACAGTTCTACCGGCGGCTTTAACCAATCAGCAACGTGCTTGTTTCCCGCCAAAACCATTTAAAGATACATTACACTCCTTCCCCCCAGAAAACACTTTACCCATATTTACATGATATTTACATATTATTTTTCAACGTAATCACGCAAATAGACTGGGCGTCTCCTGACTCTTTCGGACCTGCGCAGTACATTCCCTGGGAGTGGGTCGAGCTGACCGGAGGGGCTGTTTGCTCCTCTCAGCTCTTTCTCTAGGCCATCCGGCCCTGGATTATTAGCAGAGTCGTCCCTGCTGTTTTCTACTGGAACCTGTGGGCGTCGCTGGACCTCCGGAATTTCAGCTAAGTCCTGCGAGTTCTCCGGGTTTGAGTCAGCTGTGGAATCAAACATTGTGTAGTCAGGGCCCGTTTCTATTGATTCAGATTGTTCAGCTATGCGTTTTCGTATTTGGTCTATGTGGCGCCTCCATACTCGGCCGTCCCTTAATTCTACTAAGTATGATTTGGGACCTGTTCTGTTTAGGATTTGTCCTGCTATCCAGGTTGGGCCTTCACCATAGTTGTGTGCCCACACTCGGTCGCCTATGTCCATTTCTCTTGTTTTTCCTATTTCCCCCTTGTAACCCTCCGGCGTATAGTTTGGATGTAGACGGTCTAGGGGGCACCTGAGCTTTCGGCCCATTAACAATTCGGCTGGGCTTCTGCCGGTTGTGACACAGGGGGTTCTGTGTTGGACTGCCAGGAAAACATCGATTTTTGTTTGCCAGTCGCCTGGCTTAAGTCTGGACAATGCCTCTTTAGCGCTCCGGACGGAACGCTCTGCAAGGCCATTCGTCGCAGGGTGGAAAGGCGCCGAGAGGGCATGTCGGATGCCCTCCTCTGCCAAGTATTCTTCAAATTGGGTTGCCGTGAATTGTGGACCGTTATCGGACACTAGCGTGTCGGGCAACCCATGGGTTACAAATAGGTGCCGAGGACTGAGTTCACGGCCTCGGCTGTCATGGATCTCATGAGAATGATTTCCAGCCATTTGGAGTAGGCGTCTACTACGACCAGGAAGGTTTGGCCGTGGAAGGGGCCGGCAAAATCAATGTGTATTCTAGACCAGGGGCCCTGGGGTATCTCCCATTCCCGAACCGGGGCCGTTGGGGGTAGCGGTCTGGACTCCTGGCAGGCCTGGCATTTCCCTACCCTTTCAGCAATTTCTGAGTCCATTAAGGGCCACCACACATAGCTTCTCGCTAAACCCTTCATCCTAACGATCCCTGGGTGACCCTCGTGGAGGAGGTCCAACACCCTTTTCCTCAATTTTTCTGGGATCACCACTCTATCCCCCCATAGCAGGCACCCCCCTTGAGCCGACAGTTCCCCACGTTTTTTTACAAATTCTTTAAAACACTCACCCGGCGCAGTGGGCCACCCTCTTTGTACCCAACCGAGTACAGTTCTCAAAGTAATGTCCCGGTATGATGCCCGAGCCACCTCCTTAGATGTGACTGGGCCAGAGTCCAGAGAGTCAATTAACAGTATGGGCGTCCCGGGTGGGGTCTTGATCGCCCTGGTAGTGGGCATCTGCTTAATCGTCCGCATGCCCCAACTCTTTTCCGGCCGATGCTGCAGTTTGTAGGAATAGGCGGCTAAGAAGATAGTCCATCGGGTCAATCGTGGCGAAAGTGCCACAGGCGTTGGGCGGTCGCCAGCCAGTATCCCTAACAGTGGTCTATGGTCTGTCACAATTTCAAAGTCTCTACCAAAAACGTATTCGTGAAACTTTTTTACCCCTGACACAATAGCTAGCGCTTCCTTATCCAACTGGCTATAGTTCCTCTCTGTCGAGGACATCGTTCTGGAGTAGAAGGCTATTGGGGCTTCTGTGCCATTTGGAAGCCTGTGGCTGAGCACAGCCCCCACCCCGTAAGGGGAAGCATCGCAGACTAATACCAATGGCAATGAGCTATGATACTGAATCAGTAAGCTATCGCTCGAGAGTAGGTTTTTTACTGCTTCGAAAGCCCTAGCTTCCGACTTTCCCCAAGACCAAGCAGTATTCTTTCCCAGTAACTTATGTAGCGGCTCGCAACAGTTGCCTTATTTTTAAAAAGATCACGTAAAAATTCACTAGACCCAGGAATGCCTGTAGCTCTGTTTTGTTTTTGGGCGCTGGAGCCTTTCGTATTGCCTTGACCTTGCTTTCAGTGGGGTGAATTCCCTCCTTGTCTATTCTGTAGCCCAAGAACTCTACGGATTCTACCCCTATCTGGCATTTGTTCACTTTAACCTTTAGACCGGCTGACCGGAAAATGCCCAGAACTTTTCTCAAACGCTCCCCCAATTCTTCTAAATTTTCCGCTGATATCAATACATCATCGTAATAGGGGACTACCCCCGGGAGCCCTTGCAGAAGTCGCTCCATTAAATTTTGAATAGACCAGGTGCCACACTCACCCCAAACTGTAACCGGGTACACTTGAAAGCACCTGTGTGAGTCACAATTGTCTGGGCTTCGGCTGTGTTGGCGACTACGGGCAGTTGTTGATAGGCTTGAGCCAAATCTAACTTGGCAAAAACGTGTCCTTGCGCCAGCGAGTGCAGCAAGTGTTGCACCACGGGGACCGGGTAAGCGCTTTTCTGCAAGGCTTTGTTTAACGCCGCCTTGTAGTCAGCGCAGATTCTAACTGACCCATCTGGTTTCACTGGGGTGACGATTGGCGTCTCCCACTTTGCGTGATCGACTGGCACCAGAATCCCCTGACTGATGAGCTTGTCTATCTCCTTGTCAATCTTGGGTTTAAGGGCAAAAGGGACTCTCCTTGCCTTTAACCTAATGGGGGCTACCTGGGGGTCTAAATTGAAGGAAATAGGGGTCCCTTGTACTTGCCCAGGCAGTCCTTGAAGACATCTTCGAACTCGTTCATGAGTGTGTCTTTTAGGTTAAAGTCACTTCTGTAGATGCCAGTCACTCCCATGCCCAATGCACGGAACCAGTCTAGTCCCAACAGACTTGGCAGGGTCCCTTCGACTATCGTGATGGGCAGGGTCTTCTTGTGTGGTCCGTACTCGACGCGGACGGAGGTGGTCCCTCGAACAGGGATGCGATTCCCTTGGTAGTCGTGCACTCGTAGCCGTTGTGTTTGCAGTTTGCGTTTGGCGATTCTCGGCAAAGCTTTTGCAAAAGTGTCCCAGGACATGATTGTGATCGCTGACCCTGTGTCCACTTCTAGTCGGCACGGCACTCCTTCGATTTTCGGTTTAGTGAAGATTTTCTTCTCGACGCGGGTTGCTGCACGGCCTATGATCACGGTCGCTCGATTTGAGTTCGCGCCCTTTTGTTTTGACCAATCGCGGGTCGCCTTGCCGATCCCGCGCCTGATTGGTTGGTTTGAATTTTCGGCGGAAGGTTGGGGTGCTCGACAGACTTGAGCCAGGTGCCCCTTCTTCTCGCACCGACATGTAGCGTCCTTGAACTTGCATCGTTGACGCTGGTGTTGCCCTCCGCAACTTCCGCATTCATCCCGGTCTTCTTTGCCCCTTCTCTCGGTGAGGCAAACTCCTTCCTCATCCTCGCCGTCTGATTCGGTCTGGATGTCTTCATTATGGACCGGGGTTGATTTGCCGCTGCTGGCGTGAGTGGCTTTTGCAGGGTTTCTGCCGCTTGGGTGGACATCTCATGAGCTCTGGCTTCGTCCAGAGCGTTTGCCAGCGTTAGATTGCTTTTTGATAGCAGCCGCCTCCGCAAACGCATGTCTCTGACCCCACGGATGAGTTGCTCTAACAGCTCCTCATCCAAGTCTCGTACCCACAGTCCTTGGAGGCTTTTCGCAGGGCGGCCATGTAATCGCTGATGGATTCGCCCTCTTGCTGTCTGCGCTCCCCAAATTCAAAACGCCGTACGTATTTGGACGGTGTTGGCGCGAAATGGTTCTTCAATAGATTTTGCAGAGTTTGCCACGATACCAATTGTACCGGCGTTGGCTCTGCCAGAGCTTCCGCAATGTCGATGACCTCAGGACCGCAGTGGCTCAGGAAATATGCCCTTTTGCGGTTGTCTGGAACTCCTTGCAGTTCGTTTGCTTCTAGGAAGCTTTCGAAACGGGTCATGTACGTTCCCCATTTCTCCCTGGCTGGGTCAAACGGTGCGGGCGGAGTGTAGCTGGACATCTCCGCGTTTCTGCCCTGAGTTTGCTGGGTTCGGTTCTTCCGTGCGTTCAGCTCGTTCCTGGTGCTCTTAGCCTCGAAATCCCACCTTCGTCGCCAGTGTTAAGTTCGGGAAGTAACGAGGCTGGAGACCAGGGTAGTGACAACAGCTCTTTAATATATGGTGAACCCAGCAACCAGGCTGGGGAAAAACCTCTCCTTATATACAGTTCTACCGGCGGCTTTAACCAATCAGCAACGTGCTTGTTTCCCGCCAAAACCATTTAAAGATACATTACAGCTAGAATAGGCTAAGTACTTGAAGTTATATCTTTTTAGGACACAGTACTATCCTATGAAACACTATGTGTGTTTCTTTGATTTTTATCCATTTATGGCAGGGGTGTCAAACTGAAGGCCCGGGGTCTGGATCCTGCTTAGATCCGGTCTGTGAGGTCACCCTGGAAACAGCGAAAGAGCAGCCTGCGGTGCCTCTGCCAGTGAAAATGGAGCTCGGGAGGGCCGCTTTTTGCTGGGAGAGGGTTTCAGGCATCAGTGGCAGCTGAAAACAGAGCTTGGGAGCTCATTTTCACTGGCAGAGCACTCAGGCCACCACAGGTGCTCCCAGCACAAGTAATATAAAGCTGGCCACACCCACCCTGGCACACTCACCCAGGCCCCCCCAAGGTCAAACATGACCCTGATATAGCACTCAATGAAATTGAGTTTGATACCCCTGATTTATAGTATATAATATATTAATTGTAATAAAATGTATGCATAGATGGCTGTACATTTTAGTTGAACATGAAATGATGGATTTAAGTCCCTTCTAAATCCCTGGCAATATAGTTCTTCCCTACAATCATTACCTATTTCTTACTCCATTCAGAATGTTGAGTTACAAATAAGCTTCTTCTATTTTAAATTCATTCCTGCAAGAAATAAATTGCATATTTAAAAAAGCAAATATAGCCATATAATCAGTGGTACATTGTGCTACAGCATAAATTACAGATAAACCCTGGTACAAAACATTTTAATAGGTTCTATGGTTTTTTTGTGGCTTTTAACGAAGGAAACAAAATTTGCATTATATCTGTGCATGTAAATATGTTGAGCCATTCAAAAGGAGCAGATGTAAAGCTAAAGCAATATCACTTTTAGTATGCAATTTAGGTGGAAGACCAATAGCAAATGGTGAAAATAAAGGAAGATCTGATAGGCATACAGCATTTTGCAGATGGTTGACATTGATATTAGAATCATAGCAGCCATAAAAAGGGGGCAAACCGAGCACAAAGATTTTATGTGTGTGAATTATTATTTTTTTATAAATAGAATGTCACTGTATTCCTTATGCAATTAAATATTAAATTAAACTCCCTTTAAATATGGCGGTGAATTGCAAAAATTCTGAAAATCTGAAACAGAATACTTTTTTTTCCAGAACCGTATATAATGTTATCACTTATAACCCTCCGGTTGATAATATTTAATTGCATAAGGAATACAGTGACATTCTATTTATAAAAAAATAATAATTCACACACATAAAATCTTTGTGCTCGGTTTGCCCCCTTTTTATGGCTGCTATGATTCTGCTATCACAAACTCTAAATGCCCATCAAGCCTTCTACAAAAGAAATTTCTGAAGAGGGCTATAAAAATGTCATTCAAAACAGATTTTAAAATTCTAGGACTCACCAATCCATACTGAGAGACACACTTTGAGACAATTAACAGGTCATTCAGTTTTAGTCAAACTCACTTCAGAAATGCAACAGGAAAAAAGGATCATCCAAGAAGTCTTAGAGAATACCAGAACACTGGGCAGAAATGAGATTCATGGACAGTAGCAAGGATATCCAGGTTCCACTAAGAACAACACTCATGTTCATATCATGTTTGCCAAAAAGTATAGCAATGAATGTCTTATGGACAGATAGGTCAAAAGTTGAACTCTTGGAGATGTGAAGATGTTATTGTGTCTGCTAGAAAGCAAATACATTAAGAACTTCATCAACCATCAAGAATGGTAAAGTCATGGTTTGGTAGAGTCATAGTTTGGAGATATTTAGAAGCTTTAAGACCTTGGTGATTTGCACTGTTGAAAGAAGCATGAATTTTGTTTATCAGGCTGAATGAAGCTGAAGTAATGTGGATTATATAGTTGGCAAAGATGTCAAATAGACAAGTGTAGAATATAATATAATATATATATATTATATAAATTCAGTCCTTTGGAAAAGCAGAAGGTCCAGATATCACCTCTATAGAAATGCTACGGAAGATCTTGAAATGAGAATATCAAGCTAGAAAATCATCAAATGTTACTGAGCTAAAGCAATCTCCCATAGGAAAATTTCCAATTCTATGATTTAAGAGATTGATAATCAATTACAGGCAGTGCAATGTTTGCAGCTAAAGGTGGTACAGTCAATTACTGATTCTAAAAAGACAAATACTTTTCAACACTAGGACAGTACATGGTAGATTACTCAGTTTATGAAATAAACATGAACCTTTGTTCTTTATTGTTCATTTAATCACAGCTTCTCTCTCTGACCTCATATATACATAAGACCCATTTAGAGCAAGGGGGAACAAATAGGGGAGGCAACTTTTAATGGGCCTGCTAATCACTGAATGTTTCACCATATCAAGTATTCCAAATACCAGTAGGCAGGAATAATAATAGTCATAAAGTATAATGTATTGCAAAAAAACATCAAACAAATTATATTCCTTTGCACTCAGTTATAAATCTGTCTTCCAAATAAAAAAGACTTGATGAAGAATAATGGGGAAACAAGTTTTCTTTAATGGCTAATAAGTACTTTTTAAGAAAGTGTAAGGATAATCCTCTGAATGTTTTAATCATATTTTAGTACAGACAAGGTAAAAATAGAACATATTTATCTGAAAGGAAATGAGTGTTCTTCTTCCCAAATAACTGTTTTTTGAAGTGTGAAAGTGATTTTACATTCATAGAACAGAGTAGAGTTTATTGAAAAAAGAAAGCTGCCTCACTGATTTTGACAGCCTGGAATAGTGCTATTTTAACCTCTGGCAGCTGATGTTTTATTACAGCAGTTTATAAGTAAAATTGAATGGATGGGTGGGTGGATGGATGGACAGTGTGAACTTCACAAACATTTGTTTTCTACTTTGAAAAAGACAGAAGCGAGAGCAATAGCTTCTCTTCCTTTGCTACATCATTGCAGACACCCACATGAAAGGCAATGGCCCTCTCCTTCTCCTTCTCCTTCTCCTTCTCCTTCTCCTTCTCCTTCTCCTTCTCCTTCTCCTTCTCCTTCTCCTTCTCCTTCTCCTTCTCCTTCTCCTCCCCTCCCCTCCCTTCTACTCTTAACAGTAATCTCCCTACCACATATGTTCAGCTCTTCCCTTTCTATCCCTTTCCAATGAGACCACTCTTTTTCTGGATTTAATTAATTTAATCAGCAGTCACTAAAACAATATGTTTTTGTCTACCTGTATTATTTCTGAATTCTGACTAATAATACATTTGCAAACATGCATGTACACCTGAACATATAAAATAAGCCTAGTTGAAACAATTTCTATAAAGATATTTCTATGTCTTGAAGACACACATTATTTTCTTTTCAATCTGCAAGGCATATTATGCAGGCAAGCTATTCACATCTGTGAAGAGAAGAGCTTAGATTATCTGCTTCAATCACCTGCTTGAATTTGATATGAATAACAAGAAAGAAAGAAAGAAAGAAAGAAAGAAAGAAAGAAAGAAAGAAAGAAAGAAAGAGTCTAAAGCATATGTAGTGTTGGTGTGGAGGATTTACAAGATACTGCTAGTGGTTCTGAACATTTGGAAAAAAACCTAGGATATATAAAAATAACTAAAAGCCCCTGCTCCAAAAAAAAAGAAGAAAAATCAATTGTCCCTAAGGCAAAAATAATGATATATAGAGAACAATATAAAATAATCATAATCAGTATTATTAGAACTACAGTTATTTTGAACATTATTGTCACTTTGCCAGCTTTGATTATAGCCCAATAAATACTCTGCCTCTAAAATACTAAAATAATTTTAGAACTATTTCGCTGTATAATTCTGAATGACAAAATCTTATCTGTCTATTGATTGATTATCAATCTATTTCTTATTTATATCCCCATGCAAACTTCAGATGAAACTAGTCATAGAGATTTTTGTTCCAATAAATGGGTGTGTGGCATATATATTTAACTACAAAATATTGCCAGGGCTTGAATTGGCAACCCAAGATTGATACTCTAGAGAAACTCTGAACTGTATGGCATTTGTATATTGGGGTGTAATTAAGACAGATTGTTCCCCCCCCCATCAGTCTTATTTTGTAGGAGTGGTGCCGTGGCCTAGGGGTGAAACTCTCATCCTCACAATCAGGAGGCTGTAAATTTGATCCTAAGTAGAGGCAAATATTTCCCACTCTGCAAACTGAGAATATATCTGCTGAGCAAAACTCCGCAATGGAGACAGGATGGGTATCCAGCAATTAATTCACTCTGCTAGCTCCATTCAGTTGCCCAGAGTCCACCCCGCAAGGGATTATGGGTCATTAAATGAAGATGATTAGTCTCATTTTGTAAGAAAATTCTTGATTGAAGAAAATTTAGTATTTTATAAAATTAAGTTTAGACAATATATTGGAAAACAAGATAGCATTAATAGCACCTACAGGTCAAATAGGGCAAAGAACAGCAACAATTCTTTGCCAGAACAATTGTTAAAAGAACTACAACAGGGAATTAATGAATTGCATGGTTTTAATTAAGTAGTAATTGAGATGGACTAATGTAAAAAACTAATATTTTCCCCTTTTATTTTATTGCTGTAGTCTGTTGTGCATATCTATTTTCCATAAATTAATTTCCATAAATTTCAATAAAACTTACTCCCAGATCAGAAGAGTCACTTATGTATAAAATTTGAATCATGGAAGATATCTTTTCCCAAGCCTATGAAGAAATATTCAGAATGGGGCAAATATTTTCTCTTTAGAATTGCATTGAAAACTTCTTTCCAATAGAAGAAAAGCAAATACAAATGATTTTCCACCATCAGTCTAATTAAATTGCTTTTGTATTATATGCCCTGCATATTACTGCAGTATTTTGATCACAAATAACACTGAGGGATATTCTTTTTTAAAAAATAGGCTAATGGTTGGAACTAATGAAGCTCATTAGACTTATGAAGAAGTATCTTAACAAACTTGAAAGTTACTCAGATCTTATATTATATGCAGTAATGTAATTTTGTAAATCCTTATTATCTAGGCAACCCTTTTTTATTTCATAAGTGTTTATTCCTATGACTATGTCATCATCAATCTAGAATTGGCAAAGCCTAACTAGATTGCTAGTTTGTAACTTAAGAACTCTAGGTGCTCTAGCACTTTCAACTGTCTAAATGGCACTCATAGAAATCCAAGTTAAATAACTTTTTTTTCAAAAAAAAATGGATAAAATGGGCCTCTGTGGCTCAGACTGGTAAGACAGTCTGTTATTAACAGCAGCTGCTTGCAATTACTGCAGGTTCAAGCTCCACCAGGCCCAAGGTTGACTCAGCCTTCCATCCTTTATAAGGTAGGTAAAATGAGGACCCAGATTGTTGGGGGCAATAAGTTGACTTGGTATATAATATACAAATGGATGAAGACTATTGCTTGACATAGTGTAAGCTGCCCTAAGTCTTCGGAAAAGGGCGGGATATAAATGGAAAAAAAAATCTCACAAAATTCTCAACAGTTATTAAATCTCACTGTTCTTGAAGGAAATATCACAAAATTTCAATGATATATTAACATCCTGAGATTTTGTATGTTTATTTGTGCAATGTATGCAATAAATCAGGATTATTCAATAATATCTACCATCTGAAAAGATTAAAACATCCTGGTTTAGGTCAGAATTATGTACTTTTATTTTATGCAGACAATAAGTTGTTTATTGGGACTGTGCAGAGCATTCAAAAGAAATACAATGAAAAACACTTTAGCACATAGAAAAATACTTTTTTTGAAAGAGATAAATATCTGTGACCCATGAAAGATTCCTATAGCTGCTTTGAAAGCATGTACAAGCATTCATACATGCAGATAGTGCTTTGTTCCAATGAACTGTTGTTATTTTGCATGCATACATATATAGACAGCAAGAAATATCCTTTGAAGCAACTGTCAGAAGCAAAAGACACAATTGATTTAGTGCTTTGAAGCAGGTGCTTCACTCAGGCTGTGACAGTTTTTGATGCACCTATTCTGGATGTACAGTTGTAGTATATAGACTAGATTCCCTTGAGAAAGGACCTGTGTAACTATAACAATCCTTACTTATCTTTTTTTCTTTGCTTTTAAAGCAAAGTGTCTCCTGCTTCACAGGAAAGAAAAACAGAGGGGATTAAGATAACATTTAACTAGCTACATCTGAAACTCAATCATGGCTATGTTTTATTATTCATTAAGACTAGAAATAGGCCCGAACTCATTAGAGATTCAAATCCAATTTTGCAATCTAAGATATTGGCTCAAGCTAATCTTTGCAAATCTTTTAGTTGCCTTGACTTTGCAAGATAACTTCAGTCCCTCATGGCTAGTTGAAATAAAGTCTGATTTAAGACTCTGTGGATTTCCACACAATATCTGGTCTCAATTAGTTATAAGAAATAAAAGAGTCATACTTTTAAAATATCTGTATCAATAAACTATTGGAATTAAAAGAATAATTCTCAATCTCAATTTAAGTATGCCAGAGAGTCCATTTGCAGTGGTCAAATACCTTATTGACATTTTGGAAATCCAAAAAAGACTTTTTATATTACCCAGATTCAGTGTCTTACATTCACCATTTCTAAAAAGGAGATTTAAATAAATAAATAAGTAAAATATTGTTTATGTTAGAAGAAATTAAATCAATAGCAAATGTCCTTCTTTGGTGCTCCTTTTATTTAAATTGGTGTAAAGATTGAATTATATTTTTTTTTAAAAAAAACTTGAGAAAGTGAAACAGATGCTGATCTTACTGTTCTCTGAAGCTGAAGAAGCTTCTTGGATAAGAAGTGAAATGTCTTCCAAAAAAACAACAACCCCAAACAAAACCAGAAACTCCCGTTGAAAAATTATATTTGGGATTATTGTTCCACTGTTTTCTTATTCCAGATTTTGAAGATGACCTCCAAAATAGCAGCTAAATTTTGTTTGAATACATTTGCTATTTGTCACACAATATTTAGGATTTTTTCCCATTTGCAATGTCATGGTCTCTCAGTGTAGAATTGTAAAACTATTGTTTTGTCATATTAAATAACAGTCAATGTTGGATACGAAAGTATATTAATTTATTCATGTCTATCTTCTTAGAACTTAGTACATTAATTCAATTTTTTTAGATTTTTTAAAAATGAAGTCCTGTTTTATTTCTACAATATTCTATTATTATAGTCAATTCCCAAAATGTAGTACAATTTTGAGACATTTAGAATAAAGAAAAAACCAAGTAACTCAAAGAAATGAATGCTTTTTTATTCCTTCTTAGTTTGGCTAACAGGCTTCTACTTTCAAGAAAAGAGCAGAACCAAAGAATAGCAACCCATGGGCTTTGATCAAGTCCATAAAAAGATTTCCTTCAGCAAGTCACTGAGACTGGGCAAAAAAAGATTTTAGTTCAAAGGCAATTGAGGCAGAAGCAGCAGCTCTAGAGAAATCTGTTCATTTCAGGGTTGATTTGATCAGAGAACTTGATTTCTCCTTTTTAATAGCACTTTATTCTATGTGTGGCCTCCTTTTTTTATTCAAATCACTTCACATGGAAAACTAGAGTACTCTTAAGAGAAAAGATAAAACAAAGTTAACTGCAAGGCAGAGATGAGAAAAATCTTCTTGATGGCTGTCTTCTTAACCCCAAAATAATGATGAGTAGTTCAGATCATAAAATATATGAAAATAAAAGTGGAATTATGAGTATCATCTTGCATAGAGTAAGGGAAAAAATAACTATTTTCAGCCAATGTGGATTTGTCACAGACGTCACAGCTCTGAGTTATTCTGTAAACTACTCCAAATATTCTTCATCCAAACACCACACATTATTGTGTAATGAATAACAAGGGTTTTCAAACCAAATTTAGCTGCTATTTTGGAGGTCTCCAAATTTTGGGATAAGAGAAGGGGAAGAATAAAATCAACATCTGTTTCACCACCTCAAGTTTTTAAAAAATATATAATTCAAACTTTACACCAATTTAAATAAAAGGAGCAGTTTATAGTTGTTGTTTTTTAAATATCAATGGTGTTCAATTTTGTTTTTATTTCCCCAACTTTTTCAAACTATTGGACATGCAGAAAATGCTAAACTGTCAGGCACAAGTAACCAGGAACAGGAGTTGAGTTCAAAGCATTAAAGGTTTATTACATGATACTTATACAGTACACAAGAATATGATTTACTAATGGCCAAGTCAAATTGGCACTAGATAAGAGTCAACCGAATTCACAGGGGACTAGGCTTAGATCTCTTGTGGCTATGTAAAGATTCCAAACTGATGATGCATTTGATCCTGCCTTTGGGCTCTGTCTGATCATCTCATACATAAACTTGTTGATACACATGTGGATTATTTGCAATTTGGGAATCTATATGCTAAAATAACATAAGTTATAATGCCTTAATTCCTTGTGAAGAATATATGTCTAGTATATTTCTTGGATATCTCTTCCAGTCTTGGATTAGCTAACATGTGTTGTTCATTGATATCTGATTTATTTATTTAATTTTGCAGAGGTGCAATTTGATCATTTTTCAACTAATTATATACTGTAAATAGCCAGAAAATTTTATTTGTATTATTTTTAACTAATAAAAGTGGGGGGCAAGGTATTAACCAGCTTGATTTATGACTGGTTTCAGTTAGTATTGGCAGAAAAGAGAACGTTCCAGTCTAAAGCCAATGCTTTATGGGATTCTATAGTGTTTGACTCTCTCACCTTTTTTTTAATGAGGCTGCTAAGAGAGATCATTGGTTAAGTGACAGGGTTCATCAATATGCAGATTTTATTAATTGCATATTTTGACTTCTGGTTGGCTGTTATGCTGCCAAAATCTTGCTATAATGTTTGACCTCTTGCTGTAATCAAGAGATCTCTTTAATCATTTAAGCTTTGATTTCACAAGTAGTCTATGTTTTCTATACAGAGCTGCTCTTGAACACTGCTATCCTACAGCTAATCCATAACTCAGCAGCCCAAGCCAAGATAGGCAGATTTCACCATACCCATGTAATACTTCTGATCTACACTAGTTACCATTAGTTTCTAGGTTGAATTAAAGTACTTGTTGCTATTTATAATGTCATGTACAAGGAGACAGAAGTGACTTGCTTTGTTCCTATTAATTAGTCAAAGTCATCCAGAGGGGCCCAGTAAGAGACCCTACACTGCCTGTCTTGGTTTAGCACCTAAATTACTTTATTATAAGCAAGCTTTAAAGTACAGCTTACCTCACAAGCATTGTGTTAAGATGTCCAGTGGGCCTTTTTAGGTTGAAGGTGGTTCAGGGAAATTTATGTTTGTTTTCATTTACTTCTTCAATAAAATTTTGTTTTTTTTCTCTTCATTTTTTAATTTGAGTAGCTTGGAAATTAGATAAGCACATAAATATTTTATGACTATCTTCTCTGCAATAGAATAGATACAAGAGTGGGCTCTTTTTCATGCAGCATCATATTTAAAATGGTTCTACTGCTAAATCAATTACTTAGAAGAATACATCTGAGAGAATCACTCTTCATTTTTCCAAACCAGGTTTGGCATTGCCATCTAGTAAAATCATGAATAAAGGAAACATTATTGGTAACTGACCCAATATTTAAAAACCCCATAATTGGTTTCCACGCTAATTATTTTAAAAAGCCAATCAAAAGGGAGGAAAATTGGGTAGCCTTCACCCTCATATTATCCTTTTAACTCTCTTATACAAGATTCCCATTGATATCATACCTATTAGAATTGTCTGGCCACTAACAGCCTATCATCTACATCAGGACTAAAGAAATTACTTCACCTATCTTTTAAATGCCCTGAGATAACGTGTAGGATTATTTTTATTCATACAGAGGTGATGCAATAGAGGCCATGCCTGTTGCCAGTTCATCATTTTCTAGGCTACAAAACTAAAAGAATTGGGAATAATCTAAATAAAATTTGTTCATTTGTTTGTTTGTTTGTTTGATTGATTGATTGATTGATTGATTGATTGATTGATTGATTGATTTCTATAGCTACCCATCTCCCCAAGTGACTGAAGTTGGTGTACATCATAAAAATAAAAACAAAGCAAAATAACCATATATGGCTTCAAGTAAAACTGTTATTATGGATGTTAACACAGCCAGGGAAACACATTTAGGGTCCAAGACCTAAGTATAAACCAAGTCTTCACAGCCTTTCAAAAGCCCAAAAGGATTGAGGTCATCCCAATATCTGAAGGGAGAATATTCCAGAGAGCAGGAGCTAGAGCATAGAAGGCATGTGTCAGGTTCCCACCAGCTAACATTCTCTGCCTGATATGATCCATAACATGTCCATCCTGCCTGAATTGGATGGGTAGAAATGACCGGAAGAAAATTGTCTCAAGTGGTATAACCTCATCTTGCTAGGAACACATTGTCCTCTATTTATTTTTGGTTTCTCTCATGTGTACTTTTAAAATATCTATTGTATTGCTGTGCACAATATTCAGGTTGCAGCCATCTTCAATAGGTGACTCTTATTTTTTCCTCACATAACTTTTATCCAAAGATTGGATTTTTTTTGGTCAAAATTTTTAAAATATAAATGACCACCTGTTGGGCATTGTGTAAGATTCCTGAACTGAAAAGGGAATTGAACAAAATGATCAATCAAGTTCCTTCCATCTCACACATCCTATCATTCTGATTCTTTAAGCTCATCAATTTTAATTAATACATTTTTTTTATTACCAAAAGTTTGTCTCTCAAGGAAGAGTTAATTATTAATAGAAATACTATTTTATAATTTTCTATAGGCCTTCCCAAACCTGGTTCTGAGGGCTTAAATTTGAGGTGATTTGAACTACTCTCAGAAATTGCAAGGACAAAGACAAGAAAAGAAAGCACAAATGAAATATGTTTGTTTTTATGCATTGTTAGGAATCAAGACCATTGTTTCTTTGTTTGAAAAGACTGGATGATTTTTACATATTACAGGGTTTTTTTAACTAGATCTATTTATTATTGACAGTATCTCTTAATGTTTTTGATGTTTTGTGTATTTGCATGTTACTTTAAACATATCATTGTTCAAAGAATAAGAACTTTGTTAATATTAATCAAGACATAAATTAAGTCAGATTAATGTTATTTATACATGAAAATGTGAAGTCTTGACTGTCAATTCCTTAGCTGGTGTTGACCTTCATAAGCATCAAGTTCCTTTCAAAAACCTAGCATGTTATAATGTATTGGCATATTATGATTCATTGCACAGTCAGCAATGTTCAGACTGGATTTGGCATTTTATCTACCTACCAAATCCTTCACAAGGACCTGAGGTAGGTTAATGTTGATGTATGATGGTATTAAAGGTATCATTGCATTGTAAGCTATTCCAAGTAAAGTTGCCTTTTGCAACTGATGACATATTATTATGGTAATTATTATTTAACATTATCAAATATTAATTTTCCAATTTCCATAAAATGTAACATTACTAAATAAACTTAAACACAAATCTTATATCATAGGTATAGAATCTGCTATAGAATGAGTTCACTATACTAATCTTTAAATAAATAATGAAAAAGTTGGCATAAGCTGAAATAGCTTCAAATTATAGATTGGCATGAACTGCTGGTTAATTAGTGCATAAAATTATCTTAACCTACCCCTCCCTGTCTCATTTTGCAGCAATTGTTTTTAAAGTACAATATTTATAGCTTGTAGAAAGAGCCAGTTTCCAAAGCATATGCAAATATTTCTAGAAATCAACAAACAAGTGAGAGTATTTAATTACTCTTCTGCTGGGAAATGTAGTTGAGAATATGTAAACATGAGCATGTAAAAACAAAGCAAAAAAAGGAAGAAAAAAGAAAGAAAGAAAGAAAGAAAGAAAGAAAGAAAGAAAGAAAGAGAAAGAAAGAAAAAGAAAACCACTTTCTCTGAAAAGAAAGGAGAAAAATGGAGATTCAAGTAAAAATTATTCCCAGTAATAATACACCCACTTTGTTATTGTCTAATGGGTGCAAATGCTAAGGTTCATTATACATAAAATACACCATTAAGTGATGGCTTGACTGTATGAAATTATTATCAAACACAACAGATTGAGGAATTAGTCCATTCAGGCATATCAAATTTTAATTTAGGAAATTCAGGCTTTCACTTAGGAATAAGTAATAAGTACTGATAATTATTTTATATTATTCCTCCATACTTCTAGTGTCCTTCAATACTTTTACTGTCTTTGTTTATAAATAATTCATTTATTCACTAGACATGCAATTTAATCATTAACATGATTAGAATATACTACTTGTATACATCAGGTCTATTTAAAGTGATCCTATTTATTAACCTACATAATTGAACTAATATCATCAATCTCTGACATATTACCAATATAATGTTAAGAATTGTTTAATAAATAAAAGTTTACAATTCACAATGCACTTCAAGTTTGCTTAATAATATCAATTAATAATAAAAATAATTGCCTGGAATTCAAATAAATTTGAAATTGAAATGACAGGCAATGTAGATAGCAACATAACCTGGCAAAGGCTTAGAGCAGGAAAATTGAAAAAGGACAAGGATGGGTAATTCTGCCTGCACAAGAACAAGCCTTGAGAGCAAATACTTACAAAACCAGAACTGAATAATGGAAAGCAAATGCAAGTTTCTTAGTTTCCACAAAGAAGTTAAAAAACAGTAGATTAACTGGTTAGCTGCTGCAAGAAGATTGCACAGACTGATTACAAACAATGGTGCAATGGAACATCTACAAAAAAATTCCACTTGCCTGAAAGCAAGAATTGGTGGGACCATAAAATTGAAGTGTTTTGGGACTTTAGAATTCAAACAAACAAGCATCTGCCACATAACACCTCAGACTTAACAATTTTATGCATAGTGGACATGGCAGTTCAAAATCTGGATAGTGGGTGTGGCAATACTTGGAGACAGCAGAAGATAAGAGAAAGAACTGAAGATAATCACAAAATACAAAGTTCTGCAAATAGAAGTAGAATAAGTATGGCAAAAGGAAGTGAAGATACTACCAATAATAATAGGCACCTTAGGCAAAATTCCAAAATAATTGGAACATCATTTGAATATCATCAGCACTGACAAAATTTCAAAATTCAAAATTCAGTCGAAACGTCTACCTGATTGACCAGCTATAATAATTTATTATTAAATTTATATGCTGTCCAACTCCTGTTGCCTCTGGGCAGTTTACAATCATGAAACGTTTTAAAGCAAAGAACGTTTCTTTAAAAAAGCTTTGATACAAAATAGTGCAAGAAAAGGAAATAAACCTAGAATGGAAGAAGAAAAGGGCATCAGTCATCCTAATCAATGGTCTGGGTGAATTTATCATTTAATTTATTATACCTATTGATTAATTTAATTTATCATATATAAAAATATATGTATTCATAACAGGGCTAAGATGCTGTAGAACTTCCAGATCCAGTTGGACAGTGAGCTTCTGGCCAATCAATCAAAGATCGTAGCAGTAAGTAAGCACCAGAAGATACTGGTGGTGATAAAAGATCCTGAAGGAGAAAGTGGAGAGAATGTGGAAAGAAAATGCCAAAACGGTCTCAGTGGTAATAGGAGAACTGAGGTGTCTGACTCCTAAACTGAGAGACTGCCTCCAACAGTTTCCAGGAACAATAACAGAGCTCATGAGAATTTTTTTTTAACTCACTTAAATGAATTGTGGAATGAAACACAGATTCTTTCTCCCTCTCTTCTCCCCTGGTTCACTGGTTCACTTTTTAATTTCATAAGGCTTATAGTTTCACCCCAACCATTTCCTTTTCCTAATGAAGGACCTGAGAATTCTTACCTATAATTTTATATTTGCTTGTCCTGAAATTGGCATAAATCTATCATTATGAATTATACTAATTCAAAACAGCCAAACAATTAGATAGACAAGAGTGAATGTCTGGTAGATTGTTGGGTTCTAGAATTATAGCCACTCAGCTAAAGCTGACGGTTCATTTTAAAATCTGTGAAAAATTCATCACAGCAGAAATAGGGTGGGTGATGATTCATTAAGTCATTTACCATACCAAAATGCTCCACTGAGCAGCATTTTGAGATGCAGCTTTCAAATGATAAGATTGCCATATGCTGCATATTTAAAAATGCAACTGCTCTTTCTGCTGTGTCACCAAGTGCGTTTGGGCAGCTCTATCAGAATCAGGTTCTTCTCCATTTTCTTTTGCATACGTCAATATTGAAATGTTAATCTCTGCAGCAATAGGAACCTTATAATGTCCCTTTTATATTACTTTGCCTCCCTGCCTGCTTATATTATGATTACTCCTCTTTTCTGGTTTCCACAACATCGTTATGTATTCTTTGATTTCTTAACTGCCCTTAATAACAAATGTCATTTTGGTACATTTGGTTTTTAAAAAATAAATACAAGTTATTTTTAAACATGCACACACATATACACATGCATACACACAGTACAATATAGGGAGAAAGCTATCTTAATCCATGATAATATAAATATGCATTATGGAAAGAGACTTTACCCCATATGTTATCAATTTATGGGTAGATTAAAGTTTAAAATCCAGTAAAGTCGTGCAAAGCATTCAAGTGTGAAATACCCATTTGCAAAGGATCAACTTATCTGTGTTGATTGGAAACTTGTCTAAGATTCTCTATACATACATTTGTATGTAAAGACAAAGTTTCTGCTGATATTGCCAACAAAAGAAAGTGACTCTGCACGTGCAATGTTTTTATTCTTCTCATTCTTTTTCTCTACTTGTTTCATTACATTGTCCATCTCTTGTTTTCTTTCTATGAAAACATTTGTTCCTAACTGTCCTAATGTTTGCTCTTGGATGGATTGAACCTGTCAGTTTCTTTGGCATCATGGCATGGTTTTCCTGTTTTACATATATTATAATATTTCAGCTTTGAATCTTCAGGACTGACCTGAAAATCATATATGCATACTTCTAGCCATCTAAGGTAAGCGGAGACTGAGAATCATTATTTGAAAAAACAAAACAGAAAAAACTTAAATGGCCAGCTGTATTATTACATAGAACAAGCCTTGACAGCTAACAACCATGTAAATAATAAAAGCACAAACTTGAAACACATACACAAAACACCATCAGTACCATAATATGCTCTCAAAAATGAATGAATGAATTAGGTTTAGGTTTAGGTTTATTTGATTTTTATACCGCCCTTCTCCCAAAGGACTCAGGGCGGTTTACAGCCAAGATTAAAAACAACAAGATACAAAAATTAAGAACAGATTTAAAAACAAATATTCGAATTGGCTAAAAACTCTAAAATCCAATAAAAATCCCATTTAAAACACCATTAGGCCAATCCTGCATGATGGAATAAAAACATTTTCAGCTTGCGTCGAAAGGTCCAGAGATCAGGGAATTGGCGGATCCCTGGTGGTAGCTCATTCCAGAGGGTTGGAGCCCCCACAGAGAAGGCCCTCCCCCTGGGGGTCACCAGCTGACATTGCCTGGCCGACGGCACCCTGAGGAGACCCTCCTATGGGAGCACACTGGTCGATGGGAGGCTATCGGTGGCAGTAGGCGGTCCCATAAATAACCCGGTCCTATGCCATGGAGCGCTTTAAAGGTGGTAACCAACACCTTGAATTGCACCTGGAAGACCACCAGTAACCAGTGCAGCCTACGCAGGAGAGGTGTTATATGGGACCACGTGTCGCTCCCTCTATCACCTGCGCGGCTGCATTCTGAACCAGTTGGAGCCTCTGGGTGCTCTTCAAGGGGAGCCCCATGTAGAGAGCATTGCATTAGTCCAGGCGGGAAGTGACGAGGGCATGAGTGACTGTGCACAGGGAATCCCAGTCTAAGTAGGGATGCAACTGGCGCATCAGGCGAACCTGATAAAAAGCTCCTCTGGCGACAGCCGTTGTATGCTCTTCAAATGACAGCCGTGCATCCAGAAGAACACCCAGATTGCGGACCCTCTCTGTGGGGCCGATGACTCGCCCCCCACAGTCAGCGATGGACTCAGCTGATTATACTGGGATGCTGGCATCCACAGCCACTTGGTCTTGGATGGATTGAGTTGGAGCCTGTTTTTCCCCATCCAGACCCGCACGGCCTCCAGACACCGGGCCATCACTTCAACGGCTTTGTTGGGTTGGTTAGGGGTGGAAATGTACAGCTGCGTATCATCAGCATACAGATGACACTGCACCCCAAAACCACGGATGATCTCACCCAGCGGCTTCATATAGATGTTGAACAGGAGGGGTGAGAGAACCGACCCCTGTGGCACCCCACACAAGAGGCGCCTCGCGGTTGATCTCTGCCCCCCTGCCAACACCGTCTGCAACCAGTCAGAGAGGAAGGAGGAGAACCACCGAAAAACGGTGCCCCCCACTCCTAACCCCTCCAATCATTGCAGCAAGATACCATGGTCAATGGTATCAAAAGCCGCTGAGAGATCTAATAGGACCAAGGCAGAGGAACAACCCCTGTCCCGGGCCCTCCAAAGATCATCCACCAACGCGACGAACGCCGTCTCTGTGCTGTACCCAGGCCGGAAACCAGACTGGAATGGGTCCAGACAGACAGTTTCATCCAGGTACCGAGGGAGCTGATGCGCCACCACACTCTCAACAACTTTCGCCACAAAACGAAGATTGGAGACCGGACGATAATTCGCTAACACAGCTGGATCCAAGGAGGGCTTCTTGAGGAGGGGTCTCACCACCACCTCTTTCAAGGCGGTAGGAAAGACACCCTCCCTCAAAGAAGTGTTAACAATTCCTGAAGCCAGCCTCATGTAACCTCCTGTGTGGCCAGTACCAACCAGAAGGGACACGGGTCCAACAAACATGTGGTTGCATTCAGCCTCCTCAGTATCCCGTCCATGTCCTCAGGAGCCACAGTGTCAAACTCCTCCCAGGTGACAACCTCAAGATCCACCTCCGCCATCCCGGCTGAATCTACCCAATCTGTGTCCAGCCCATCCCGGATCTGAGCGATTTTATCGTGCAGATATTGTCCAAAATCCTCAGCACAACTTTGAAAGGGGTCCTCTGTGGCTCCCTGGGTAAGAAGGGAGCAGGTCACCCTAAACAAGGCTGCCGGGCAGTTGTGATGCAATAAGAGCGGAGAAATACTCACGTTTCGCCACTCTTATCACCACTTGCCCAAGATGGTGCCACGTTTTTGCTGACAGAGAATGGAGCGGTGACCCTTCCCAGCCGGTCTGGACCAGGGGGGACCCCTTTGACATCTTGGGTCCCCAGCCCGGCTGGGGGAATGATTTCGCAGCCGAGGGGAGTGCGGCCGGCTTCATATGGCCCCGGATGAGGTCAGCAATGAGGGGCAGTTTCCAGTGGCCCTAGTCGGCCTAGTTGCGGCCTAGTCGGCCCGGTAGGGCGCCCGGGCAGATGGTGCCGATGGCAGTGGCGGTGGCGGCATCGACAGGGACCGAGGATGGCATCGATGGGGACCGAGGATGGTGGCAGCGGCGGCGGAGCCCCGACGGCGGTGACGGCAGCGACGCTGTGCTTGGCCACGGTGGTGCTGCGGTGGTCTTCTTGGTCTTCTTGGTCTTCATTGTCTCCGCTGGTGGTGGCGCCGGCAGCGGCAATGGCGGGGTCCTCCTTCCGGATGGCCGGATGGTCAGTTGGGCTGGGCGAATGACACTGAGATCGACGGCTGTATCAGTGGCGGCGGGGAGTGGTGGCAGTGGTGGCGGCGACGGTGGCAGCGAGGGGTTATTACCCCCGGCGGTGGCAGCGTGGCTTCACCGCTGCTGCTGGTCCTCAGTTGACGACGGCGGCGATGGCAGTGACAAAACCACCCTCGTGGAGCCCATGGATTTTACGGGCTCCCCCACCACCACGGGCCACCCATGGATCATCCATGGACCACCCATGGAGCCCCACAGAGCCTCAGGTTTTTCCATTGGCGGTGTGTCTGCAACTGCGATTTACAAAGGCAACAGTGGTGGTGTTGGAGATGGTTGTGGCTGTGGCTGTGGTGAACGGCTGGACTGGGTGGTGGCTATTGTAAACATCATTTCCCACCTGAGACTGAATTCTATCATTGTTTCCTAGCCGGAAATCTGGCGGTTTACCATCTTGACTGGCTGAGACGGGACTATTCACCATTCTCCGAAATGCATATGTACTTGGCGGCGGATCTTCTTGGTCTGCGAGATCCCCCCCCTCTCACAGATTTGGCCCTCCACGCTCTCGAGGGCCTACCTTGATGACGGATTTTGGAATCCCAAGAGGTGGCATGCGGCAAAGAGAGAACTTAGGGGCTTTTTAAATTTGCGTTTTAATGGGAGGGGAGGGAAGGGGAGGTTGGGTTTGGGGGAAAACCCACCTGGGACAGGGGTTGGGGTTGGGATATGGCCAGATCCTGCGAGGGCTCGTGTTGTCAACATTATAAGTTCGGAGGTGAAGGTGGAGGCGGGTGCTCGATTCCACAAGGGCCATTTCATCAGCACGGTAATTGCGAGGGACAGATACGGCGGAAGCGGGGGACCATATCATGTTCGGGGAGTGCGTGAGCGTTATTTGCAAACGATCTCGCACTCCTGTCCCTCGGACCTTTCCCATTCCCCGGATGGTTGGGATCCTCAGAGCCTGGACCTTCGGCTGATGTTGTGCAATGCCAGGTCCATTTTAAACAAAGCCCCCCTATTTACGATCTTATACAAGAGGGGGGTACGGACCTGCTGGGCATCTTGGAGACCTGGTTGGGCATGGAAGGGGGGTTCCCCTAGTTGAAATGTGCCCACCAGGTTTCCGTGCATTTCATCAGCCGAGGGCCCAGGGTAGGGGTGGGGGGTGGCGGTTATTATTAACAAGGGTCTGCGACCGAGGGAGGTCACTGTACCACAGATAGCCGGATGTGAATCCCTCTTTGTGAAGTGGGGTCAGGGGATACAGGTGGGTCTGCTGATTACATACCTGGCTCCTTGCAGCGTGACAGCATCCCTGCCTGAACTGCTGGAGGTGATAGCCGAACTGGCGGTTGATACCCCCAGATTTATGGTTATGGGGGATTTCAACCTGCCATCACTCGGTGAAGCATCTGCTGCAGCTCGGGAGTTCATGGCTTCCATGATGGCCTTGGACCTGACCCAATTAGTTGACGGTCCCACTCACATTGGGGAAAACACTCTGGACTTAATTTTTGTCTCCGGACAGTGGCTGAATGATCTAGAACTAAGGGATTTAGTCATTCAACCCTTGTCATGGTCTGATAATTTGCTCCTTCGGCTGGACTTTTGAACCGCCAACCCACACCGCAGGGAGACGGAACTGATGTGTTGGTTCCGTCCCAGGTGCCTGATGGACCCGGAGATGTTTCTGATGGAGTTTGGGCCATTTCCTGAGGACCTAGCTCATGACCCGGCTGAAGAACTCGTTGCCGCCTGGGAAAGGGTGGCGGCAGGGGCCTTGGACGGTGTCATGCCTTTGCGGCCTCTGACCCGGCGCCGATTTCGACTGGCCCCTTGGTATTCTGAGGAGCTGAGAGAGATGAAGCGCCGGAAAAGATGCCTAGAGAGTGGTTGGAGGGCCAGCCATTCTGAATCTGATCGAACACTAGTAAGGTCTCATATTCATGAATGAATGAATGAATGCTGGACTCATTCCCCATCCATGCCCAATCCCTGAAAGAAGTGCTGGTCTCTTAGCCTTCCAGATGGCAAAAAGTATAAGGTGCCTCCATATTAGTGAGAAGTTTTATTTTATTTTTTTATTTTGTCACAACATTATATATAAGCATAAGCATGAAATAACTATACGATATATAAGCATAAATATAATCATAAGTATGTAATAACTATATGAAATTGGATACAATCAAAGGGAACATTAGGACAGGAATGGTAGGCAAGTTGGTGCTCTTATGCACGCCCCTTACAGACCTCTTAGGAATGGGGTGAGGTCAATAGTAGAGTTTTTGGTTAAAGCTTTGGGGATTTTGGGAAGAGACCACAGAGTCTGGTAGTGCATTCCAGGCATTAACAACTCTGTTACTGAAGTCATATTTTCTGCAATCAAGATTGGAACAGTTCACATTAAGCTTAAATCTATTGTGTGCTCGTGTATTGTTGTGATTGAAGCTGAAGTAGTCTTCAACAGGATGGACATTGTAACAGATGATTCTATGAGTTAAACTCGGGTCATGTCGAAGGCGGCAGTGTTCTAAATTTTCTAAACCCAGGATTTCAAGTCTAGTGGCATAAGGTTTTTTGTTGTTATCAGAAGAGTGGAGAACTCTTCTTGTAAAATATTTCTGGACACGCTCAATTGTATTAATGTCTGAAATGAGGTATGGGTTCCAGACAGGCGAGCTGTATTTGAGAATTGGTCTAGCAAATGTTTTATATGCTCTGGTTAGTAGTGTAGTGTTTCTGGAGAAGAAGCTATGCAAGATTAAGTTTACAACTCTTAAAGCCTTTTTTGCGATGTAGCTGCAGTGAGCTTTGGCACTTAGTTCATTTGATATGAAAACTCCAAGGTCTTTAACAGGGTGAGAGTCATCTACAAGTTAATGTCCATCGAGCTTGTATTTAGTGTTCAGATTCTTTTTTCCAATGTGTAAGACAGAGCATTTGCTGGTTGAGATTTGGAGTTGCCAAGTTTTTGACCATTCCGACACAAAGTCAAGGTCTTTTTGAAGGGTAGCTGTATTGCTGGTAGTGTTAAATAGTTTAACATCGTCAGCAAAGAGAACACAATTACTTATAATATGGTCACAGAGATCATTAATGTATAATATGAAGAATGTTAGTCCAAGAACGCTGCCTTGGGGAACACCGCTATCGACAGGAACAGGATTTGATAGGGCACTGCCTATTTTGACCACTTGTTGTCTGTTTGACAGGAATGCTATTATCCAATTGTGGAGGGGTCCGGAGATCCTGTTGGATTTTAGTTTTAGGAGAAGTTTGTCAGGTACCACTGAGTCAAAAGCTTTACAGAAGTCTGTGTAAATTGCATCTATTGCTTTGCCCTGATCAATTTGTAGTCCATATGTTTTTGCAGTGAAAAAGTTGTAAATTACAGGATAATTTTTTTCTGAAACCAAATTGTTTATTAGAGAGTAGGTTGTTTGTTTCTTGATGGAGGATAATGGATTGGTTGATGATTGATTCCATTACTTTGCAGGTGACGCAGCACAAAGAGATAGGTCTTTAATTTTCAACTAGGCTGGGGTCTCCTTTTTTGAAGATAGGGATGACCGAGGCTAGTGACCAAAGTTTGGGAAGGGAGCTGGTCATGAAAGCTTTTTCAAAGATTATGCTTAGGGGTTCTGCTATATTAGTTGAAAGCTTTTTTAAGAAGTATGCACATAGGCCATCAAGTCAAATAGATAGAGATGGTTTCAGTTTGTGAAGGGCCTTTTCAACATTATCTTCTGTGAAATTGATTTGTGTTAGGTCATTGTTCTCATTGTTGTTACGACTGGGAAATGTTGGGTGTGAGCCATTACTGTTGACAAAGACTGAGCCGAAGAATGTGTTAAAAAGGTTTGCTTTAACTGTTTCATCATTATATTCTTTGCCGTTAGATCCTTTTAGTGGTGGGATGGATCTCGAGTCTTTAAGTTTGTTGTTCACAAAATTATAAAAAGCACAATTGGATTTTGTGCACAGAAGGTCTTCTTGTTTGGTGTGATAATTGGTGCATTCAATTTTTATTTGTTTGCATATATTTTTGTAGCGGTTTCTGAAGTTGGCTACATAGCCAGTTTTGTTGTTTGCCAGAGGGATTTTTTTTTTTGGATTGGAGCTTTTTTATTGATATGGGTAATTTGTTTTTTCTGATTTTGGTGGTGTTTGTGGTACGTATAGTTTAATAACTCTATTGACTTCAAGTAGGAAAACTCTATAGTGGTCTTCAGCAGTGATACAGGTTGAGAATAGATTTTTCCAGTCAAGAGATGAGAGGTAGGTGTTTATAAGATCATAGTTGGCTTTTTTGAAATTGTAGTTTAGAATACCATTATTATGAAGATTTTTGTAAGGGCGTATATTGAGACAAAAGTCTATCATGCTGTGGTCACTGTTGGAAAAGGGTTCTTTTATTTGTAGTCCATAAATTGAGTTTGCGTTTTTGCAGAAGATGAGGTCAAGGCAGTTGTTGAGTCTTGTATTGTTAGTTACTAGTTGATCAAGACTTAGATTTGTAACAGTACTATACAGGGTAGTATGGATGGGTTCAGTTGGGCATTCATTTGTTATCCAGTTAATAAGAGGTAGATTTAGGTCACCCAGGAAGATGAGAGAATATGGGCAAGAGGTAGCCCATGTTAGTAATGTGATTGACATGTTTGCATGTGAGATGTCGTAGTCAGGGGCTCTGTAGCATAGCAAGAAGCGAAATGTGATGTTAAGAGACAGTTCGCATACAATAGTTTCAGGAAGAGCGAATTTATGTGCAACTTGAATATCTTTTAGATTCAGTGACTTTTTGTAAAAGATAGCCACTCCATCTCCTCTGCGGGTTTCGCAATCTGATTGAAAAACATGATACTCTTTGTCTGAAATAATGGAGTCAGGGAGGGATGAGTTCAGCCATGTTTTGCATACAAATATAATGTCAAATGTACCAGTATTTAACATGAGGAGAAATTCAGGCAATTTGTTTACAATGCTTCTTGCATTTATCAATTTGCATTTGAGATCTGCAGTGTTTGGTGTAGAGGAAATAAGGGGCATGCATACCTAGTTTTTTGTTTTTTTTTTTTTTTATTCAAAAAGTTTTACAAAATTTTTTTTCCCCCTTTCCCCCCCTCCTCCCCCCTCCCTTCGCAACCCCCCTCCCCCCCCCGACTTCCCGGAACGAGCACAAGGTATAGTTAAAAGTAAAACAAACATATGCTAAAAAGTTTTCGTCCCAACTTAATTATACCCCTACAATCATCAATTCCTAACTTCCCCCAAAAGCAATCAAAATAATACATCATAATCATTCAAAACAGTCTGATAACTCTTAGTCTGATATCTACGTTGAATATAGTCAATCCATTTTTTCCATTCCTTTAAGTATCTTTCTTGCGTATTGTCTTTCAAAAAGGCTGATATCTTCGCCATCTCAGCCAAATTGGCAACTTTCAATATCCATTCTTGTATTGTTGGTACTTCTTTTTTCTTCCAATATTGTCCTATTAGTAATCTTGCTGCAGTTATTAGATTTAAAATCAATTTAGTCTCAATTACTGTACAATCCGTAATAATTCCCAACAAGAAAAATTGCAGGAACTTTATCTTCTTTTTCAGAACATTTTGTAAAATCCACCAAATTTTTATCCAAAAGGCCTTTATGTCCTTACAAGTCCACCAAATGTGAAAATATGTAGCGTCATCACAATTACATCTCCAACATTTTGCTTGCATTTCTGGATACATACACGATAATTTTTTAGGATCTAGATGCCATCTATAAAACATTTTATAAAAATTTTCCTTCAGATTCTGTGCCTGCGTGAATTTAACATTTCTAACCCAAATTTTTTCCCACGTTTCCAATAATATTGGCTCCTGAAAATTTTGTGCCCACTTTATCATACAGTCCTTTACCAAGTCCCTTTCAGAATCTATTTCAAGTAACACATTATACAATCTCTTTATATGCTCCTGAGACTGATTTCTAATTTGCTTTACCAAATTTCCTCGTTCTGCTCTATACCAATTTTTTGATCTCTCTTCCATCTAGCATGTAATTGCTCATATTGAAACCAAGTATAATTTTTCCCTTCCTCTCTTAATACTTGCAGAGATTTTAACTGCAAATTACCTCTTTCAGTATACAAAAGATCTTTATATGTAATCATTTCCTGATTCTGTTCTATGTTTATATTTTCTACTGTATGTCTAGGACATGCCCATATAGGAACCTTATAATTTAGTTTATAAGAGTATTTTTCCAAACACATGAAGGGCATTTCTTAGCACATGATTTTTAAAGGCCTTATCCACTTTTTTGTCATAAATTAAATATGCATGCCATCCATATAACAAATCATAACCTTCTATATTCAAAATTCTGTCCTCTGTTAAATTAAACCAATCACTTATTGCAGAGAGAGCAGCTGCTTCATAATATAATTTAAAATTAGGCATATTTAAACCTCCCCTTTCCCGAGAATCTTGAATTATTTTCATTTTAACCCTAGCTTTTTTACCTTCCCATATAAATTTGTTAATTCCCTTCTGCCATTCCTCAAGATTCTTATCTTTCTTAATTATTGGTATCATCTGAAAGAGGAATAAAAATCTAGGTAAAACATTCATTTTAATAGCAGCAATTCTCCCCAGCAAAGATAATTGCAATTTTTTCCAAACAATCAACTCCTTCTGAACTTTTTGCCATAAAACCTCATAGTTATTCTTATACAATTTCACATTTGATGACGTAATATAAACCCCTAAATACTTAACCTTCTTTACAATTTCAAATCCTGTTACTTCCTCTAGTTTTTCTTTCTGTTGTCTGGCCATATTTTTTATTATCACTTTTGTCTTTTTCTGATTTACCTTAAACCCTATGCATACCTAGTTTTGAATGACAGTTGGTTGGAGGTTCTGAACGACGGAAGGTTGCAGGTTCTGAACAACGGGTGGTTGAAGTTTTGTTCGCTGGATGGTTGGAGGTTGGTTGGCTGAACGACGGGTGGTTGGAAGTTCTGTACGACAGATGGTTGGAGGTTGGTTGGTTGAACGACGGTTGTTTGAAGGTTCTGTACGACGGATGGTTGGAAGTTTTGTATGACGGATGGTTGGATGTTTTGAGTGATGGGGGTTGGATGTTTGCCAACTGACTGTAGGTTTTTCTTTTTATGCAGTCAGCACGGTAGTCAATGTAAAGGTTGGTTTTGCCTTCGTCTTGTCATTGTTTGAGTTCTGTGCGGAGTTCACGGGAGTGAATTCATTGCAGAAATGATAGATAAGGCCTTGCTCTAAGTTTGTTGAGGCTGGGGATGTGTCTGGCAATTGAGTTTATAGCATGAATGAACTTTCGTTTGCTGGTCTCATTTATGCAGAATTTAGGCACCACTGAGCCATCACTGTTTTTGTATTCAGGTCCATCTCTTGAGACTTCAATTATTTTGTCAGGGGACAAGGTGGGTGAAATGTAATTTTTAATGATGTTACAAACTTTAGTTATATCTGATTCACTGGTATTATCTAATCCAAATAATATAGCATTTTGACGTTTTTGTTCTCTCTTGATGGTATCTTTTACTAGTATGACTATGTTGTTTGGTTGGTTGGCAGATATTTGTGGTTTAGGTTGTGGATTAGGTAATGTTTCTTGGACTGGGAAAAGATTTTGATCTGCTGAGTTTCCATTAATTTGTGCTGTAATTTTCTTTTCAAGATTTGTGAGACGTGGTTCTAAACATTCTAGTATTCTTTTTTCTAAGTTTACCTCAAAGGAGTCAATGATAGTTTGTTGAGACTTTATAGTTGTTTCCATGGTATGGATTCTATCAGACATGGAAATTAGGTAGTTTAATTTTGGAAAACAAGATGGACATAAATGGATAAATGTAGGATCTGATTGTAAGAAATTGTCTATTGATTTGTTTATTTTCAGGCAGGAGTGGTGGGCATAATTGGTGCATAGTTGGCATTTCTTGAATTCTTCACTTTCGTTTATGGATTCATTACATTTATAGCATATTCTGGATTAGTTTGGGTTATTATTTGTAGTGACAACTTTTGTTTGAGGGCATTTGGCAGGTCTGTGGGAATTTTTGCTTGGCATGGTCAATGTTCCGTATGTATTTTACAAAATAATTTGTCAATATCAATAGTGAAATAGTAACCAGATAAAAATTAATGTCAATAGTACATCAATTAACATAGAACAGTAAATAATGACAATTTACTTAACTATAGAGTTGCTAATAATTAATTAATTAGATTATTGGATATTCAGCTATTCAGTGTTAATTAATTAATTAAAGACTAATGATAATTGATATTTGATAATAGATAAATGTTAGTAGTGATAATTAATGATTAATAATATTAGAGTTAACCATTACTTAATAGAATATAGTTGTATGACAGAAATAGCTAGTCTAGTCTAATGATAATTGATATTGATAATTGATAAATGTTATTAGTGATAATTAATGATTAATAATATTAGAGTTCACTGTTTCTTAATGGAATATAGTTGTATGACAAAAATAGCTAGGCAATTATAGAAAAGTAGGAATAGCTATTAAGTAATTATACAAAATTAATTATTTAATTATACAAAAATATCTAGGCAATAAACATAAGTAGGAATAGTTATCAATTAATTATACCATTAACAATGAAAGAGTGGGGTGTTTCTTTCTGCAGAGGAAATTACAGCAGTAGTGATTAGTTTGAAAATCAGCACAGATTGTTATTTAAGCACTAGTAGCTCTGTTCAAAAAGTTAGCAGCATTCCATTTGCTTGGTTCCTTTGTTTGGGAACTCAATTCAATCATTGAATTAAACAAGGAAAGAGTAAAGGGAAACACAAATGTGTAAAATAACTCATATCCCATCTTGAAAAAAATAATGCAAATACACCATTTGTAAAAATATTATGTAATTATTTTGAATAGTAGCAACTCAACTCAAACCCAAACCCATCCCACAGATGAAATACAACCACCATCCAGAAGCCAGACCACATTGGCACCACTGGCTGCTGCACCCCCCTTCGATCCCCACACAAAGCAAACTGACACACGCCATGAACACATGGCAAAACCTCAAACTCGGAGCCAAACCAAAACCCGGGATGCTGCATCACAGCTCAGGACATTACATCACAGAACTCAAGAGGTCACAACACCAAAGCCCAGGATGTTACAGCACAAGACTCAGGAGGTCACATTACCAGAACTCAGGATATTTCCACTCAGCCCATTACCCAGGTTGTTACAACACAGAAGACTAATGGGCACACAACTATGACCACACCCACACAGGATGCTACGAAACAGCTGACTAATCTGCAAACATCCACCCCATCTACCAATCAAGATGCAAGCACACAGCCAACCAACCCACTTACAGCAACAAAGCCAACACTCCCTACCTCCCTACCAGTACTTATAGAAAGACGGCAGCTCCGACCATGCTTTGCTCGCACAAGCACGAAGCCATAAACACAAGCCTGAAGATGACGAGTGAGACCTCGTCGAAACATTGCCAAGATATTCTCAACCTTACACGGGAGAAGACCCGAATACGCCAAGACCTACATACCTATACCTGTGAAAACCTACGAAAACTTTATATAGCAATCAAGTGTAAGTTCAGCCACAAAAGGCTGAAGCCAACTGTTTTATGCACAGAGTGATTTGTATACAAAACAATCTAAGAGCTGACAAAGCCAATCAATGTTTTATGGGATTTCAGCCAGAAAATAACACAAAAAGTGGGTCAGATTTCTTGATGAGTGGGATTAAAACAGCATCAAACACATAATAAAAAGGAACACTATCTTCCTAAGGTCAGCATTTTTAATTCCTTTTTCTTTTCATTTTGTCAATCTTTTCTAAACTGGTCTATTCCAGAAATATTTGGCCTGCAATTTCATAATTTCCAGGTAATAATCTCTAAATACGTGGAAAGTACTAAACCAAGTACCAAGAAAGGTCATCTTACCCAACCAACAAAATTAAAAATATGAATATGGCATCCACATTGCGATCAGTGAATTACATGTGCTAATGCAATTAATTTATATTTTTTACAGATAATATATTTTAAATGAAAAAGAAATCTGTTTCACCCATTTTCTTAATAAGAGTTTTATTAGCTAGTAATATCTTCATGCCTCAAAGAAAGAACCTTTATAAAATCTCTTGATTATAGCTCTTTGAAATGTTTTATTTTAATTCTGCTTAAGACTTATAAAGGGCAAAATATGCATTGAAACAACATAAAGTATGTTTATGGTGGACTAAGCTTCCTTGGAGGAGCAGGGATTTAAGTCAATAATAAATCAAATCAAATGCAAATTCATTTATCTGATGGAATTTTATAAATAAATTTGAAATAATAATATGATATCAACCTATTTTATAATGTTTAGAGCTCAGATGATTAGCACTTGTAATATTTTAACACAATCTAAATTGGTTGAGTATGACTATATGAGAAAAGAACCTGAAGTAGTCTTAAACATGCATTTATTCCTTAAATTTCTTATTTTGCTTTTCAAAGTCATATTATTATTATTACTATTATTATTATTGTTGTTGTTGTTGTTGTTATTATTTTATTTACACAAAATGACAGTATACACAGCAAACGAGATAACTATGCTGGATTTCGTTCACGGATCACTAGTCGAACACTTCCCAAGCGTTTAGGACTGCGTGATGTATCGGCGAATTATGCGAGTAGATCCCAGTAAAGTGGCCTTCTGCAGCTGACCAATTGTGATCTTGTCAGCGCCAATTGCTTTTAAGTGCTTGCCTAGGTCTTTATGCACAGCCCCCAGTGTGCCGAGTACCACTGGAACCACCTGCACTGGTTTATGCCAGAGTGTCTGCAATTCGATTCTCAAATCTTGATATCTAGTGACCTTTTCAAGTTGTTTCTCATCAATTCTGCTGTCACCAGGTATAGCAATGTCGACTATCCACACTTTTTTCTTTTCCACAATCGTGATATCTGGGGTATTGTGTTCCAAAACATTATCAGTCTGTATTCAGAAATCCCACAATAGTTTTGCTATTATTATTATTATTATTATTATTATTATTATTATTATTATTATTATTATTATTATTATTATTATTATTAATAATAATAATAATAATAATATTGATATTATTAATATTATTATTATTTATTGCCAGTTTTTCTTTGTAATCTGTTTTCTTTTCTTGTAAATCATCCACAACCACATTGCTCAAGTTGAAGGGCTTTGTTGTTTTGTTTGCAAACAACAAAAATTGGGGGGGGGGAGCAAGTATTCAAAGATACTCCAAGTTACTTTATTGAAATCTACATTGTTCCTGTTTCCTTGGTCTTACCAGCTAGGTGGGGCTTGCCAAAACCAGAATCATCCACAAAATTAACAAGTGGATAAACTGGTGAAAGTGATTAGCAATATAGTGAACTGCGGTGCAAGCCCCACTACTTTTATATATGTATCAACATCACGTGCATATTCAAAAACCACCAGGTTTGTATCATAATAATCCATCTTGCTCATATTGACTCCCAATCCACTCATACTGACAATCTGTAGTGATCTAGAACCATTGACAGAAAACCATACTGTATATGGATGCGTTTAGAGAATATTTTCCCTTTCTTAAAAAAAATGGGAACCAATTTGGTACGTCAGGCTAGAAATCACAAGATTGTGTTCTACCTTAGGAACAAAGCCATCTGGGACACCTTGGCCAATCACTCTCTCTCAGCTCTAGAAAGGAGGCAATAGCAAAACCCTTGTGAAATCTTGTCAGAAAACTACAGAGAGTTGTCCAGGCATCACTGACTTGAAGGCAACTCTGCCCACCAAAAAAAACCACGAAAGATAAAGTATTTCTTTTAAAGTATACATCAAAACTAGGAGCATTCCAGCTGTGTTTAATATTCTACTGTCACAAATATTCAATTAAAGTAGTATTTTAAAAATAAATAAATAAAAATGAATGAATGAATGAATGAATGAATGAATGAATGAATGAATGAATGAATGAATGAATGAAGCATCTGGGCATACTTCTTTTCAGAATTAACAATTTATTATGCAAAGCTCAGAATAAGAAACAGCATGTTAAAGAAATTAAAGGCATAAGATAGAAGAAAGAAAAAGCAGTACAGCTAAATCTAAATTACATCAATGTTATTTCACTTCCTTTGTTTTGTTTCATCTGCTACATCATTTTTTCACTCTTCCTCTTCCTCTTGACTATTTCACTTCTATACTTTTTTCTTTAATCTTAATTCATACATATTTATTTCATATTAAACCCTCACTTTTACACTTATTCGCACCCATTTATTGCTAATACCATTCTTCCTATTTTATTACAAATATCTGTTAAGAAACCCACTGCATAGAGCTTACTTTATGTTTCACCTGACCTAGCCAAATCTCACTTTTGTGATACCCAGTCAATGTTATTTTACTCAACTATTACTTACTTTTCTCAACTATTACTTATTTTTCTCAACCTTTCCACAGAAGCTTGTATGTCTACATTTTTCCATCCATTTCTCATCTTTAGTAAATATTCTACAAGATAATGTATGTATATTGTTACTATGTGTAACTTGAAATGGTTCACTTCAAATCTATTTGTTTATCATTTTTTCTCTAAATAAACATGCAATGTCTCCCTCTCTCGCTGTGTGTATGTGTAAGTGCACAAGTGTTTGTGTATTCATTTTTCAGTTACTTGTAAAGAGTAAGTATCACACTTAAAATTTTCATTGAAACATGTCAAGTTTATTATGTTCCACCAAAACAAAGCTCAAAAGGGTTTGAGTATTTTGTTTTGATCATGAAACAAAACTTTCAGATTGCATGTGTTTTATTTATAGTTTGGACACTAAAAATCAATTTCAGGGTTAAAACATTCTATTTGAAGGTTGTTTATTGTGACTGGAACACTTGAACATTACTGTTCAATATGGCTAAGCTTTGTTCTAAGGTCAGAATGAAAGAGTATATTCTTTCCACTGGCAAAACACATATTTCTGTAACACATTTCAGCAACAATTGCTGTTTGAAATTGCTGCTGTGATGTTTTAAGTACAGTATAGGTATTAGGATTATAATTGAGCCCACAATTTCAGTTGTAAGTTGTGGCTGCCATAAAGCAAGTAATCATATGACCATAACTGATTTTACATTAGTTTTTGCAGTGGTTGTTAAGCAAATATGGTAGTGGTAAACACCATGGTCATTAAATGAACTCATTTTCAGTGGGGCATTTTGGTTGAAAAAAAGAAGTAAAAACTGTTTTACGGGAAAAAAATATAAAATATTGTAGTCCTATGATTGTGGAACACTGCAAATTGTGTAAAAATGAGCCACTTGCCATGTGCTCAAAAGGAGGTCATGTGATCACAGAGGGGCATCAATGTTGAAACTTTGAATTTACATTGTAAGCTGTTTTTCAAGGTCTACCACAAACACTCTCTAAGTAACCTGTTATAAATTGATTTTATATTATTTCAATGCAATGTTTATATAATATGACTAAATATTAACAGTTTACAAATAAACAATAATATGTATAGCCATACCTATAATGTATATTTGTATAATGCTAATGCAAACTTTGATGAAAGATAAAAAGGACTTATGAAGAACACTTGTGCCAGCTTACTATCTAACTTTGATTATTAATTGGAAGGGCCCTATAGATGAAATTAAGGGGGATTTTTTTTCTTATAATCTGTAGACCTTCATTAAATTTGGACAGATTTTCCTTCCACATAGATTGGCTATGCAAGTTACAAGTTCAGTCAGCTATACATATGTTTTCTTAAGTGAAAACAATTAATATTGTATTCAGTGTGACTCTCCAGGGCTTTGAAACATCAAACGAACTACAGTATGCATATTAACAGATTCTTTTAAATTACACAGCTACTTAAGAACCTGCTGTTTTTTGATTAAGTAAATAGTTACAATACCACTTTTGCTGACCATGAAACATGGAAACAAGTACTAATTTTCTTTTCTTTTCTTTGGGGAAAGACAGAAGTTATTGCTTGTAGCTATTTGCCCTATAGGATCCCAGCATAAAGAAATGTAAATTGGTGTCCAACTGCTTTATTATATAAGCCATCAAAACAAATACTTTCATATCTGAGATTAAAGTGAAATTCAGTACTACAGTTCACTATGCTGAAAAGCTCTTTCTCATCCAATTTATAAAAGAACAATAATAACTATTATTTAAGATTTAATGTACAATTTGATTCACAGTCTGGGACTGGTAAAATCTTAACTGTTTAAGTCCTAACCAAGAACCTAAGAACTGTTAAGGTAATGTCTGAGTATATAGGCAGTTCTAAAGTTCTAATAAGGTGGTTTTTGGTGGGGTTTTTTTTGATGATGATGATGATATATTTTATTCATTAAACATGAAACTCAGTCAACTGAACGTTTAAAAATGTATCACAAATATCATTCACTGGCGCTGATGGTTAATATGAGTTGCTGCCAGCATCCTAGATATCAACCAAGTATCTTCTTAAAATGTATGATGTTCTAAGTAGCACAGTTTTTTGCAGTTCTGCCAGTGTTATTGCAGGAAGCTGCAATTTCTTGATGTATTTTGTAAAATTCTTGGATGTGGTAGCAAGTGCCCCAATGACAATGGGTATCACTGTTACATGTTTCATCCATAATCATGTAGTTTTGATGGCCAGGTCGCAATATTTTGTAATTTTTTCCCCAGTTCTTTTTCTTTGACTCTGGCATCTCCTGGTACAGCGATATCAATAAATTGTACGATTTGGTTTTTGACAACTGTGATATCTGGTGTGTTGTGTTCCAAATGACGTTCCGTCTGTATTCGAAAGTCCCACAAGATCTTCACCTTCTCATTTTTGACAACTTTTTCCACTTTATGTTCCCATGACTTTTTGGATACAGGTACATTATTTTTACATAATGACCAGTGGATTAATTTAGCAACTCGGTCATGTCTAGCTTTGCAAACAGTTTGCACAATTTTGCTGCACTCACATATTAAATGTGAAACAGTTTCAACTTTGTCATTGCAAAGTCAGCAGTTTGGATTGTCAGTAGATTTTTGTATCTTCGCTTTCATTGCATTAGTTTGTAATGTTTGTTCTTGAGCAGCCAGTATTAAATCTGTTTCTTTCTTGAAGGTTCCCATCTTAAGCCATGCCCGTGTCAAGTTGTTATCACATTTCCCTTCAATGTTTTTCAAGTGCTGTCCCTGCAGAACTTTGGTTTCCATTTAATCTGTCCATTTAATTTGTCATCCAGCTGTTTCTCCTTATATTCTGCCTTTGTTTCTGTTGTTTTTATAATATTCTCTATTTTCACAGCCAGCAGCAATTTTTCTGTACTTTGATTCACATATTCATTCAAACTTTGTTTTTCTTCTTGTACAGTTTGATGGATTTGCAATAGCTCTCTGCCCCCTAGTCTTCTTGGCAGATACAACCTGTTGATGTCATTTCATGGGTATAAAGTGTGGTACATATGCAAAGGTTTACATGTTATCCAATCCAAGTTTTCCACTTAGCCAAAGTCCAGTTGATGATTCCAGCTAGGTAACGTATCATTGGAACTGCCCATGTATTAATGGCTTTAATTATGTTTCCAGCATTCAGCTTTGATTTTAATATTTTGCAGTATGTATTTCTTTTGCATTGACTCTGACTTTTCCAGTCAAGATGTATCTGCTTCCAATATGCCTAGATATTTGTAACTGTCATCCTTTGCTAATGCTTTCATGGTGCTTCCATTTTCCAGTTCCATTCCTTCTATTTTATTCATTTTTCCTTGATACATGGATAATATAGCACATTTTTCAAGTCTAAAGTTCATTCTGATATCACTGCTGAGCAGTTGAGTATTGATTGAAGTTCAGTGGAGCTTTTCCCACACAGTTTATGTCATCCATGTATAGTAGATGGTTTATTTTTCCATGTTGGCTTGAGATTTGGTATCCCAGTTTTGAGTTTTGTAGGATTATTGTCAGTGGAATTAATGCAATGCTTTATTATCTTTTATTCATTGGACATGAAATTCAGTCAACTCAACATTTAAAAATATATCACATTGTTGTTTTTGTTCTTGTTGTTGTTGTTATATTTGAAAATCCAATTTTCAGGTCAGAAGAAAAAAGGTGATATCCTGAAACTACCATAAATCCAAGCTGAATTTAGGACTGCTAAAGTTTCAAAAAAATCTTCCCAAATCAGACTAAGCACATTTATCCCTTTTAATTCCAATGCTTAGATGTAATGCCTACTTTCACTAATAGGCATATAAATTTAAAAAGGCCTATTTTAAAGAAAAGAGATATTATACCACGATTCAGTGGCACACCCTTTTCTGTTTTTATTGTTGGACATTGCTTGATTTACTGAAAAATACATGAAAACTATTAAAAATAAAATAAAACATGTTTCTAGCCGATTTTTTTTAACTCTAGTTAGAATTTATAAATGGTTAAATATAGAAATGTTTGCGGAGGTACAAATTTCAAGCTGGAAAGACTAGAAATAAAAATTAAATCTGTTTAAAATATTTTGTATCAAACAATATATCTTCCATTCTCAGTTTCAATAAAAATCAGTAGACATCATCTGCTTTTTTGGCATGGGACAAAATATAGGTTCAAAATACCAATTTTCTCTAAAATATTTGAAAGCTGTTTTAGTTTTGTTCCTGAAAAAGTGTTATGTGTTCATGCTCATGCAAACACAATTTTGCTGACAACTAGATATAGTTGTCTTGTCAATATATAAAGCACTTCTTCCAAATGCTATGCACAGCCCTAATGTTAAACTTTTTTAAATGGATAGTACACCTTACACAGAATCACTGCAAGCACAAGTTATTAAACAATAGTAAAAAGGACCAGAAAATATGTAATTGTCATCTTATCTATTTTAAATCTCACAGTTGAAGGAGCTTTTGAAAAACAGGATCTGTGTACTATAAATCTGATAATATAAGACTCAGATGAGAATCAAAATACAGATTCTACAATACTGTTGGTCCGGTATATTTGAAATATCCCCATACATCTTTTATTTATTATTATTATGTAAATGAAAGCTTTATGGTTAAAGTTGCTATTCATATATTTGTCATCAGAGGAGTAATGAATGTTTTTTGGTATTACCTTAGGATAACATGAAATGCAAAGCATTATCTGTATTTTAATTAAATTCGGTACTGTTATATGTTTTTATTATACTTCAGAAATATGAAAACATAATTTGACCTTACTGAGGAAAAAATCTTAGCTTTGAAGTGAAAGTGAAACATTTTCATTTAGCATAGAAAGATGTAAGGAAACTATAGTTTCCTAATGTTTGTTCAAAATATGTAGAGAAAATTCAGCAGTACAAAACTTCTATGCAGCAAAATTCAAGAGCGTTGCTTTTAAATAATATTATACAAATAATATAACTAAGTATAGTGATCTTTTGAAGGAACTATCAATCAATGCACCTGTTTATACACATCAATACAATAAAGGAGAACATTGTTTCTCCAGTGTTCTATGTCTATGTTCTAAAGTTGAATATTTCAATTTAAAGTAGAAAAATTCAGCAAATCATAGCTATTTTTATTTCATTTACCCAGCTATTATTTTTTTTAGAAAACCTGATCCAAAAGTAATTTAAGTAAATTATATCTTTTAGTTAAATTATGTTCAATATGATCATGTTTTTGTTTATGGGCAATAAATCTATAGGAATCATATAAACATCTTATTTTTTCCCCCAGTGTTAGATGGATTAATGATCACAAAAGGTCATAAATGGAGAAGGAGCTATATTAAATGAATATAGATACCTCTTTATATTAAAAATAAGTATACTTCATCTTACATCTGATATATGAACAAGCAGAAAATGTAGAGCAGGAACTTCTCAGAGGCACTGTGCAGTTTTTGGTTAGATTTAGATCTGATTATGTTATGTTATGTTATGTTATGTTATGTTATGTTATGTTATGTTATGTTATGTTATGTTATGTTATGTTATGTTATGTTATGTTATGTTATGTTAATATTAACATTTGCATTGTATTATATTATATTATATAATATTGATATTACATTACATTGCAGTGTATTAATATTATTATTATGTTTTAGTTTAATTATTTCATATTTATCTGTCTATAATCCACGTAGGGTCACAATATGTTAATTACAGTGCCTTATAAATTAAATAAACAAAAAGAAAGAAAAAAAGACCAAAATCCAGTGTATAATCATAGTAAAAACTAAAGTGCCTTTCATTTGTATTTCATCAAAATAAAATATTACTTGTATGCTTACTGCCTAGTCATGTATTTAATATTTTCCCCTTCTGTCACATTAATATTGTAATTTGTTAGCAGTTGTATTTCCCTGGGGTTTTGCAATCAAGACTTTTAGAAGATGCCTGTTGCCCTCTGGCCCCAAGTTATAGATCTTTATCCTAGGTACTTAGTACAAAGACATAGTTATCAATATCATTTAAACATAATATGTGCTAGGGAATCATGAGGTTAATATTTGCATACTTGAGCATCTTGAATAAAAATAATTAAATGAGACCCATACTGCCACCATAGCAAAGTTTCACCCAGCCAAAGATTTTTAATCGCTAGAAAATACTTTTTTTTTTTAAGAGGAAGGGATGGGGAAGATAAATCCTGAGTGGATAGAAAGTAATACAGAAAGTATAACTTCCTAGAGCATTGAAAAAAACAAGATTATTCCATCTGCAATCTTTTAGTCTAACTTGTTTCCTATTGCTTATCCTAAGAAAGCTACTGATTTACCAGTAACTGATTTCTGCCTTGAATATCAATCCATCTGATTGTTTCAGATACTACATCATACTAGAGATGAGGTCTTTCCATGAATGGGGAGCTGGACAGGTTCCATTTCCCCTTTTAAATCTTTGCCAAGTTTTAATTGCCCATTGCAGATTAGGTGGAGGCAGCATTTTCAAGAACTCATATTGTAGATAAATGCTTATATCTCTGTTTCATGTTGAAAGACTCTCCTTAAATAACAAACATTCTGTGATATAATATATTTTAAACATTGAAGATCGAAAGGTAACATTGAAAAGTTTGTAGAATTATTAGTAATAGTCCTAGTATGTGTGTGTGCATTTGTGCAGTCCTCTGTGTTAGTGATGAGTCTTGATGACTGACTGGACTAGACCCTGCAGTCTTCTTGGCAAGATTTTAGAAGTGGTTTGCATTGTCTGTTTCCTAGGGATGAGAGAGAGTGACTCACCTAGCTGGTTTTGTGTCTAAGCAGGGCTAGAATTTGGAGTCTCCTGGTTTCTCACCTGATACCTTACCCTCTGCATAAAACTGGCTCTCACAAAGATCAGTAATGACAGTAATAACAGCAGCAGCATTTCAATAATGGCTAATCATATTTTCACTGCAATTTTAACTTGAGGGGTTTATCTGTGGTTGTCAGCCACAGATTTTAATCATAACTCATAGTGCAGTATATTTCAAAAGTAATTGCTTTAATTTCTCACATTTAATCCTAAATGTATTATTTTGAAACTGAAAATAGTGCTAGCAAAATATAAGAATAAAATTGGCTGTTCCAATAAACTGGATTTAATCAATTTTTATGGCCTCTCAACTCACACAGTATGCCATATATGGTTTTTTTTCACTTATAAAAATAATTGAAAGACAAAGATTTATCATTACAATATAATTATATACATATGTATATAATAAAATATAATTATATACATACATATATACATATACATATCTTACTCTGGGACTTCTTTTTGATATTATATTAGAGAGAGAGAGAGAGAGACAGACAGACAGACAGACAGACAGACAGACAGACAGACAGATATAGACAGACAGATAGATTAGATAGATATATATAGATATATAGATATAGATATATCCATTATTTTTATTTATCTATATACCAGGGTAAAAACATAAATATGTTCACATGAGGTTAGTGCTAAATACATTTACAACAAAATTACATCTAAATCTGAATCTTCACAAAATATATTAGAAGATTTTATGCTATGCTTGGAATATGCTTATATTGATATCCAGCAAATGATTTTTTGTTGATACCCAAGGAGTTCAAGACCCCTTTTTAATACTAATTGGACTCAGAAGGTATATCCTTTTTGTCCCCTGGCCAGTTATGAAAATTACACCAAATTCTTCTAATCTCCCTTAATGGCTAATGTGCTTCAAATCTTTTCAAATTAGAATTAAAGTCTACATATTGAGCTCTTAAAGGAGAAAGTAGGAAATTGACAATTGGTAATAGCATAAACTATAATGACTTTTTATGCAATGAAAATAAACCTATAGAGGTTAAATGCCTAATTAAAGATAAAACCAGCTTACAAATTTTCAGATGCTGATACTTCTTTTATTTTCTCTCTAAAACATAGCTAAACATCAGTGTTCTGAAAGCTTAAATGAAAATATATACTACTGATGCAGTAGGATTTACTTCTCATTTGATATGCATAGAATTGCACCATAGATATAATGTAGGAATTACCTCATACTTGAACACATTAAACTAGGATATGTAACAGGAAATAAGATGTCACATTATTTATACATATACATAAGTGGCTACATGACCCCAATTGATTAATAAAGGCATTTTTTCTTACAAGTGCTCTTTAAATAAATATATCTAGTTGACCTACAAATAGCTGCAAGAATAGTAAGGTTGTAAGTGATGATGCAACCCATCAGGCAAGAGGTAAATCACTCCATAGAGTAGATAGTACTGAGTTGGGAAGAAACAATTAAATAAAGTGGAGACTGAGAAGTTATTTGCTTAGCCATTTTCAGAAATGGGGGCTTGAAATTATCTTTCTGAGATTTCTGATCTCAAACAAAAACTGTTTACTGTTGTAGTGGCAATGATATTTTTTCTTGCCTTTAACAACAAATTATTTTCCTTCTAATGTTTTCTCTAAGGTTACTGTCCTAATGTGACATTAAGATGCTGTGACAAACATTTAAATTAAGCTTGGTTCTTATGTAATCCCAAGTAGAATTACCAATTTTTTTTTATTTGCATTTATATCCCGCCCTTCTCCGAAGACTCAGGGCAGTTTACACTATGTTAGAATAGTCTTCATTCTATTTGTATATTTATATACAAAGTCAACTTATTGCTCCCAACAATCTGGGTCCTCATTTCACCTACCTTATAAAGGATGGAAGGCTGAGTCAACCTTGGGCCTGGTAGGACTAGAACCTGCAGTAATTGCAAGCAGCTGTGTTAATAACAGACTGTCTTAGCAGTCTGAGCCACCAGAGGCCCTATTTGACTGCTATTAATGGATAGGCATTGACTGTCAAAAATATGCAGAAAATATTAAAATACCTAAATCTAGCAGGCCTACCAATGACCTCTGTCCTTCTCAAAATGCTTACTTAATAATAACAAATACATTGATACTTACAAAAAAAAATCAGTTTGCTTTATTTATTTATTTATTATTTAAATTTGTATACTGCCCTTCTCCCGAAGGACTCAGGGCGGTTCACAGCCAAGTAAAAATACATAATACACTATAAATACAATTAAAATACAATTAAAAAAACTTATTAAATTGGCCATAATTAAAATTTAGAAATAAAACCCATTAAAAACCCATAAACTTAAAAAAAACTAACCCAGTCCAGCGCAGGTGAATAAGTGAGTTTTAAGCTCGCGGCGAAAGGTTCGGAGGTCCGGAAGTTGACGAAGTCCTGGGGGGAGTTTCTTTCTTTACGTTCATTTCTTAAACATCCATTCACCAACCAAAATCTCAGTTTATAAGAGTTGAAATCCAATTTATTTGTACAGTATTAAATTGGAGAAGGTTGCAAGTTTAAAACATGTTAAATAAATTTCATGATATTTCATACAATTATTCACATGCGTCTATGTGTCTATTTCAGAATGAAATATTCTGCCAATCCTGAAAGCACTTTAGCATAAGGTATCATTAAAATACGAACACAAATAATTTATATTAGACAGTCATTTATTTTCCCATTAACTACAACAGTACATTGCATCTATAATTAATGCTATTAAATAAAATGTTTTCACTAGAGGGTTCTTGTTCAGAGGTCATACACATTTTGTGCAGATGTGCTGCTGACATATATCATAATTCACTGCTAGGGATCGTTCCTTCACCCATACAGATGCCACAGCTATGGTTTGTTTTTACAGCAGTGGAACAAGGTTTGTTGTGGACATTCTCTGGTAGCCTTTAAGTTTCCATTAGACTGTGCCACAACTTTGAACTAGTACTTGCAAATGCCACATTTCTGTTTACATTTGTATTGAAACAGCCATCTATTCATCCATTCAGTGAGGAAGCCAGGTTTGGTTGAGATTTCAGTACTTTGCCTTTTTCTACCATATGCCAGGGAGATTTTTGAAATTCTGAACCTGTATCGAATTCTATAGAAAACTGTGGTGGGATTCAAATACTTTAACAACCAATTCTCTATCCTAATGATTTCTTACAACAACCAGTTCACCAAACTGCTCAGAAAGTTAACAACCAGTTCTCTCGAAGTGGTGCGAACTGGCTGAATCCCACCACTGAGGCTAAAGTACAGTAAGGAAGACTATTAAAAGAGTAACATAGAAAGAGCAGATGATGGACCTATACTAAATCGGCTGAACTGAATGTAAAACAAACAAAACAGTCTGGTCATCTGAGATGTTTTGGCCTTATTCTCTATTCTTGATGTGTTTATGCTAGCTTTGGTCTAGTGGGCTTTTATTTATTTTGGCTTGTTGACCAGCTGTTCCTCAAAGTGGCCATGGTAACACACCCTTAAAATACTTTACCACTTTTGTGCTTGCTGTATCAGATGCCATTTGAATTTTGACAACTGGGTTGCAGAATCCAAATTACAGTACTTAAAAACACTTGCTATTTTTGCAGTGAGGCCATTTTATAAAAGCTTTATTCAGCCTCAAGTTGAATAAAAGGTCTCTTCTATTTCTCATGGGCTAGTTCTGTAAACTTTAAATAGTTACATTAAATTTTTCCTGTCCGTCATGAAGAAAAGGCTCTATACCAATGTACCATACCATAGCTTTTGTTTTACTATAATTATTTTCTCACACAATTTAATTCCCACCTTGCATTGGATACCGCATCTGCAAAACATTGTTCAAAGATTTCACCAAAGCCTGATATACAAGATACCAGCTTTTTCATACACTTTTGGATCTCAGTCCACTATTTATTTAATGAAGTGAATGAGTCCGCTCATAGGAAAATCCTGTACAGTAAATTTAAAGTATTTTAAATTTGGAAACAAAGATATGGTAACCTGTGAGTTCATTTGCTCTTTTGTAGCATTGCTCTTTTGGTCTAAGAATGAGTGCAACTGGTGCACAAGATGATTTATGCAAAGCCCTCACCTCCCCACCTCCAGCCATTGCTGCCACCTATTCTTCCAGCAGGAAGCATGAGTCCAAGAAGTCCTCCAAATTGTGCACCAGAATAGAATAGAATAGAATAGAATAGAATAGAATAGAATAGAATAGAATAGAATAGAATAGAATAGAATAGAATAGAATTTTTTATTGGCCAAGTGTGATTGGACACACAAGGAATTTGTCTTGGTGCATGTGCTCTCAGTGTACATAAAAGAAAAGATACATTCATCAAGGTACAACATTTATAACACAATTGATGGTCAATATATCAATATAAATCATAAGGATTGCCAGCAACAAAGTTACAGTCATACAGTCATAAGTGGAAAGAGATTGATGATGGGAACTATGAGAAGATTAATAGTAGTGCAGATTTAGTAAATAGTTTGACAGTGTTGAGGGAATTATTTGTTTAGCAGAGTGATGGCCTTCGGGAAAAAACTGTTCTTGTGTCTAGTTGTTCTGGTGTGCAGTGCTCTATAGCGTCGTTTTGAGGGTAGGAGTTGAAACAGTTTATGTCCTGGCTGTGAGGGATCTGTAAATATTTTCACAGCCCTCTTGATTCTTGCAGTATACAGGTCCTCAGTGGAAGGCAGGTTGGTAGCAATTATTTTTTCTGCAGTTCTAATTATCCTCTGAAGTCTGTCTTTCTTGTCGGGTTGCAGAACCGAACCAGTCAGTTATAGAGGTGCAAATGACAGAATCAATAATTCCTCTGTAGAATTGAATCAGCAGCTCCTTGGGCAGTTTGAGCTTACTGAGTTGGCGCAGAAAGAACATTCTTTGTTGTCCTTTTTTGATGATGTTTTTGATGTTAGCTGTCCATTTTAGATCTTGCGATATGATAGAACCTAGAAATTTAAAGGTTTCTACTGTTGATACTGTGTTGTCTAGTATTGTGAGAGGTGGAAGTATGGAAGGGTTTCTCCTAAAGTCTACCTAAAGTCTATGCAAGTTTATTATTACCCAGTTCAGAATCAAAAGTCTCACTCTCCTGGAGTTGAGGTGGAAAGATCAGGACACACAACCACTCCAGCTTGCTGAGATTAAGTTGCAACCAGTTTCTTGTCATCCACGGGTGTCAAATTTGATTGCATAACTTGATGTATCGTGACATATTGTGCCGATTTTTGCCTTTGTGGAACTGGGATGGGCATGGCTTGCATGTGACGCATCCAGACTTGGGCTGCTAGTTTGACAGGCCTGCCTTATACCATCTAAGCCAGGGGTCTCCAATCTTGGTCCCTTTAAGTCTTGTGGACTTCAACTCCCAGAGTTCCTCAGCCAGCTTTGTCCACAAGTCTTAAAGGGACCAAGGTTGGAGACCCCTGATCTAAGCATTCATCAGGCACTTGAACAATATCACTTCCTCAGAAAAAGGTAGAGATGTATATTTGAATATCATCAGCATACTGATATTTTTATTTAAAAAATACTTTTTTATTAAAGTTTTTCAATACTAAAATGCAGTACAAACTGAAATCAGAAATAAAGAAAAAATAGAAAGAAAAATACATAGTGTACAAAAATACAAAAATATAAGGGGAAAAATGAAAATTTAAAGAAGCCCTTCCAGATCTTCCATGCAACAAATACAGAGAAATTAATAGTTCTCCACCCACAATAAATTTGCATATAAGGTTCACTTCTTCCCCTGATTCCCACATTCCATTCACAAATTCAAAAATCATGGCCATTTTATTTTAGCCTTGATCAAACACATCAATTTTATATAGCTTTCTTTTGCGTCTGACAATCTTAATCTTTAACTCATCAGGTTGCAGTCTTTGACTGAATCTCCATTTCATTCTTCCCAATCAATGATTTCTTCAGGGTTTTAGAAATCCTTTTTTGTACATCCAAAAGTAAGTCCTTGCCCAAGTTCTCTTGGTTTGTCGTTTGCATTTCCTTTATGACTATATTTTCTGTTTATAACAATCAATTTCTTTATTTTCCAGTATTTCCAGCTAAGCTTTGCATCCCCTCTTCTTCCTGTCTACCGATAAATCCTTCCATATTGTTGTCTGTCATCTTTTACTTCTCTACAGTCTTTTAATATAATACAATTTATAGGTGCAGAGATTATTGCTGTCAAATTAGATATAATTTTTTCTCACTATTCTTCAGAATACCTAAAGGATATCTAAAGGAAGGTACCATTATCTTCCATTTTGTAAATTTCACTTTTATTTTGAGTTTCCTCTGGTAGCCCATGTCTATATTATATGAAGTCATGGCCTAATATATTGTTTCCCTGGTTAACCAGATTTCTTTTTGACTTATGTCTCCATGTGTTTTTTCTTTTTTTATTATTATTTATAAGCTTTCCATAGTCATCACAGAGTTGGGCAGCCTCTAAATTTTAAAATTAATTTTAAAAAACAGAGGTAGCAAAGTTATGGAACATAAAATGCGTGACCATATATAAATGTAATAAATAAATTAGCAGAAACTTAAGGGTGATAACCCTCCATGTTCTATTTTTATTCCATTCTATTTTTGTAGTATATTCAATATGAATAGTATTCCACTATCCCAAAATAATGAGGGAAAGAAAGGAATTTCCCATATAACTGTGGTCACTAGTGTGAATGTATATATATATATATATATATATATATATATATATATATATATATATATATATATATATATATATATATATATATATATATATATATATATATTTATATATTTATATATATATATATATATATTTGTTTTCTGAGGTTTTCGCGGTTTTCTCAGCTTTAACCAAAGACCTACATATATATATATATATGTATGTGTGTGTGTGTGTATGTATATGTATATGTATATGTATATGTAGTATATGTACTTATTGGTATTCCAAAATATTTTTTGAATAGGAACGAACCAAACTAAATATACATATAATATTATAAACAGAGGGATAGAATCAAGATCATGTGAAGTGTTAATACCACTTTATAATGCCTTGGTAAGGCAACACTTGGAATACTGCATTCAGTTTTGGTTGTAAAAAAGACGTTGAGACTCTAGAAAGAGTGCATAATGCAGAGAAGAGCAACAAAGATGATTATGGGGATTGGAGACAGATGAATAACGGTTGCAGGAACTGGGTATGTCTAGTTTAATAAAAAGACTGGGGAGGCATGATAGCAGTGTTCCAATATCTGAGAAGGTGCCACAAAGAAGGAGTCAAGCTATTCTCCAAAGGGAATACCCCTGAGGGTAGGACAAGAAGCAATGGGTGGAAATTAATCAAGGAGAGAAGCAACTTAGAACTAAGGAGAAATTTTTGAAAGTTAGAACAATTAATCAGTGGAACAATTTGCCTCCAGAAGTTGTGAATGCTCCAACACTAGAAGTTCTTAAAAAGATGTTGGATAACCATTTGTCTGAAGTGGTGTAAGGCTTCCTGCCTAAGCAGGGGGATGGACTAGAAGACCTCCAAGGCCCCTTCCAACTATGTTATTCTATTCTATTCTAAGTGTGAACATCCACTAGACCAGTGGTTCTCATCCTTTATAGTGCTGCGACCCCCTTTAATACAATTCCCCACGATGTGGTGACCCCTTTAATACAATTCCCCACGATGTGGTGACCCCAACCATAAAATTATTTTCATTTTGAATTTATCGCGCCTGAAGCTGTATTGGCTAGTGATCTGAACTGCTTGCGATTGCCTTGAGGCCGGAGGCATTAAAGCGGAGACTCCTCCCCTATTAAGTTTATCACACTTGAAGCCAGATTAGGCTAGCAATTGGGAGTGATTGCAGCTGGCTTGAGATGGAGACATCAGAGCAAAAATTTCTCTCTTTTTTAATTCATCGCGCCTGAAGCCGAATTCGGCTAGCGATTTGAAGAGTCTGCAACTGGCCTGTGGAGTGCAATTCTTCGACTTGCAAGTATACTTCCCATATTTCCGATGGTTTTAGGCGACCCCTGGCAAATCGTCATTCGACCCCCAACGGGGTCCCGACCCACAGGTTGAGAACCGCTGCACTAGACTCTGTATAGGAAAATATCTTGTGGGTTCTAGTCTCCAGGGAGAATGCTCAGAATATTAATTAACACTAATTAGAGATACAAATATTCAGAGAAAGGGTGAGGAAAAAAACTTTCTAAAGTGCTTGAGAAAAAGCGTGCAGTTCTAGCAGGTTATTTGACCTGCTAATTGCCACATAAATCTGTCTATAGCATTCTGGTTTTGAACCAATTATCCAGTCAGGGTTATATCCTTTCAAGGCCTGGTACTTAAATGCATGTAATAAATGCTAACATGTAGTGCAAATGGAAAGATTTAGTTTCTTTTTAGATAAAAGGGTAATGGAAAGTTGAAGACAGACATTGATTATATGTGCATTACAAATGATTGTTGGATGAAATATTATGCAGAAAGGAATTCATGTTTCAGCAGACTGAATACCTGAAAATAATCCTTTGTTTTAAACTGTTTTAGCTATATTGAAATTTTCCATTTTTGTAATATTTTTAGAACCTCCAGTCATAATGTTTCTGAAAAGGGGCACCCATTGTTTTCTAATCTCAAAACGTTTCCCTAAGTATCATTTCCCTTGGGATTGAATTAAAGCACAGAATGCCAGGAAAGTCAAACAACACTTAGATACTGTAGGCATCTAATGAAAATCAGGAGATTCCTCATACACACATATGCACTCAGATGTTCTGCCAACTTTCATTTAACAGAGTGCAAGAATTCTCCAAGTCTTCTGTGCGAATTTTACCCAAAATCATCCTTTGGGGGTGGGTGGGGAGAAGTGTTCACCTGTGTGGAAAATATGAAAAACACTCATCATGGAATTAATAAAATGAACATCTTTGTGCATCATTTTAATCAGATTTTCATGCATATACATTTTATAACATAGCTTTAAATGTTTTCATATTCATGAATATTATTGATATACATGTATGCCGACTTATTTGTAAAAAGGTGTGCCATGTTGTTACCAACATGCAAAAATTCACCTAATGCCTTATCTCAACAGAAATATTCTATGTTATTTCTTTTTTCTAATTATTTTTCAAAACAAGTCTTATGATAAACTGAACAAAAAGCATTCTTTAGGTCCAATTAATCTTCTTGCCATGGAGAGAAGTTTTCAATTATTTTTCATTCACTAGTTGACATTTTTACTATGTGGGAGTGGTGGAAATTATTGATACATTTGTTTTCTTGAAAACTTAAAAAATTAGAAATGTGCAAAATGTAAAGTTATGGAAAATGTTTCAAATTCTAACAACACAAGGAATGTTCAGATACTGTTCTGATGTTACTAAGAAGTGAAATTGGATGGACAGGTTGAACTAAAAATGGGAACATTCAGAATATTCTTGGCAAATTCAGAATAAGAATGGAATTTGTTCTAAACTTGAAAAATTCCAGAATTGCAAACATTTGTAAACAGCTCTAATTAGATTAAAAAAAAAACAGAATCTGGACAAGTTTTTTATCCAAGATTTGTTGTTGTTGATAATAATAGAACATCCTCCTCCCCTCCACCATACCATCTTAGCATAGTTTTCAAATATAGTGTGAAACAATAGCTATACAGAGTATATTTGCAGAGTTCATTTCAAGTAGTTTTTATGTTAATGTTATATAATGTAGAATATTTTCTTTTTTATTTCAAGCAACATCAAGCAACTGCATTAACATAAATCCAGGATACATAAAAAGAAAGAAAAATAAATAGAAAACACAAACAGTTCTATAAAAATAGGAAAGAAATAAAAAAATAATTTACATAATGTAAAGTATACCTTGTATTTGAGTTAAAAAATGTCTACAGTCAATGAAGAACCTGAAGCTGAAAAAAAGTTGGATATTTAAGCAAGACAATTATCTCAAATAAAATCAATTTTGAAGCAATTATAGGGGGAGATAATGTTTCTAAAATACTCTATTACACATTGTATATTATACAATACAAATAAACCTGTGAGAGATTTAAGATATGCAATGCAAGAAAGGAAACTAGAATATTTTTGAGCTAAAATAGTTCTGCAAGAAGGAATTGAAAAAAATGTGTTTAGCTTTCTACATGTTTTGAAAGCTATTATTTCTACAAATGAAGTCTTACACAGTATGGACTTGAAAACATATTAAAAATTGGGCACCTGGACTTCCGGTGGCACCACCTCTTCGCTGAGCTCCTAATTAAGGGGCTCCGTACTGAACATCGTAAAGCCAGGAAAAGCCGGCTTTAATCTCTTTCCCTGGATGAAAGGGAAAAGATAAGAGCAGCAGGGAAGTGTTGGTAGACCTCCCCAGGGGCTTTGTTTTTAATTAAGCAGAGCCCTGAAGGGTCGACGGTCCCATAAATATCCCTGCCATGCTCCGACTTCAGTGCGTGCCTGCGAAAGCAGGAAAAGAAGAAAGTGTCCATTTCTGCTAATTGTCTTATCTTTATGGATCTCTTTAAGCAGACGGAATGAGTGCGAGCGAACAATTACTGGATTGCAAGTATTTTTGATTTCCTGACTTCTACCTTTTAAAAAAGAGAAACTTTTTTTCTTTGTTTTAATTGACTCTTAAAGATGGCGCCTGAAAGGGAGTGAAAGTGACGAATGGAATTTCATACAGCCTGTGTAACTAAGAAGATAAGAAATGTTATGTGTGGATTTTAATGAAGTGAAGTGAGCTCTCCTATACTTAAAGGGAAAAGAGGTTTCTAGACTTATATTTTGTGAATTTTAAAAACTGAAATGGCTACTAAACCACCTAAGACTGGGGGTAGAAGGGGTTCTGAACCAGCTTTAGAAGATCTGATTAAAGAGCAAGGGAAAGTGTCTGAAGAAAGGTTTAAGGAGATTATGGATAATAATGAGAAAATAAGAGAAGAAATAAAGAGAATAATAAAAAATAAGAGAAGATATCTTGATGGCTTTTCAAGGTTTGGCAAAAGACTGGAGGTGGTGGAGGAGGAGGTGCAAGAAATTGTTCAGTCAAATCAACAAATAGAAAATAGAATGGGGAATGCAAATCAAATTGGACAAAATGAAGATCAAGTGGTGGTGATGCAGTATAGAATGATGGAAGGAGCTCTGAGAATTAGGGGTTTGAATGAGGAGAAAGGGAAGATTTAAAAATTTTATCAGAAGCTCTGGCTGAATTTATTGAACTTGATCCACAAGAGGTTGCTTATCAAATTGACAAAATTTATAGAGTTAATTCTTGGATTGCTAGGCAAAAGAAACTTCCTAGAGACATTGTGGTTTATTTTTTGAAAAGAACAGTGAGGAATCAAATTTTGCAAGTTGCTTTTCAGAAAAACTTGAAAATAGGAGAACAGGAGTTGAAGGTTTTGAAAGAGATTCCTCCCAAGATGTTAAGGGATAGAAAGGACTTTACATTTTTTACACAAGAACTTAAGAAATACCAGATTCAATTTAGATGGGAGGTTCCAGTTGGTTTGACAGTGTATTATCAAGGAAGGAGATATCGTATTGACACAGTGCTTAAGGCCAAAGATTTTCTTTCTACAGTGCTGAAACTTGAAAATAGAAATAATAGAAAAAAGAATTCAAGAGACTCAAATGGGTGTGGAAGCTGAGGTGATTCCAGTGATGTTACCATCTGAGGAACAACCACAAGAACAAAGACTGACGAGGGGAGCCCTTAAGCGTAAAGAAAAGGAGCAACAAACTCAAAGTAAAGTTCAGGATTCTGCTACAGAAGCGGTGGGAGGAGCACGGCCGAAGATACGGGAGGACGATCTTCAGTTGATTGCTCAAAAGCTTCAGCAGCCCAGTAATGGCAAATAAAATCTTGACTTGGAATGTCAATGGTTTGAATTCAGCTCAGAAGAGAAGAAAAATATTTCATTATTTGAAACAATTTAAAATGATGTTATTTGCTTACAAGAAAGCATATTAAACTATCAGATCAAAAGTACTTAATAAACTCAAAGTTAGGTAAACATTTTGTTGCTTCAGCTTTGGAGAAAAAACATGGCATAGTGGTTTATTTGAGAAAAGATATACCAGCCAAGTTAATAGAGGCAGATATTCACGGAAGATATATTGCTATTGAACTTACAATAGAAACAAAAAGGACTCTCTTGTTTGGTATATAAGCAGCCAATCAGGAACAAGAAAAATTTAAAAGAATGTTATATGATAAGTTGATTCTATGGGATTATAAATCGTGCATTATATTGGGAGATTGGAATGGAGTAATAGATACACGAAAGGACAAGAGAATTTCTTCCAAGAAGATACCTGCACATGCAAAGCTGCCTAAATCCTTTTTTGATATGATAGAAGATTTTGAGTTAAGAGATGTATGGAGACTGGAATTTGGAGGAAAGAGACTATACTTTTTCTCTGATAGGCATCAATCCTTCTCACGTATTGATTTTATTTTAATTTCTAATGATTTGCTTTTTAGGGTGAAGAAAACTAAGATATTTCCAAGATGTTTGTCTGATCATAGTCCTGTTTGGATGGAATTGCAATATGGAAAAGAGGGTAGAAGAACTTGGAGATTAAATGAAAATTTGTTTAGATATCAGGATAATGTAAATCAATGTAAAAAGCAGATGAAAGAATTTTTTGATTATAATTTGAATAATGAAACATCGATAGAAATGGTTTGGGACGCCAGTAAAGCTTTTATGAGAGGTGTATTAATATATCTTAATAATAGACAGAGAAATAAGCAACAAAGACAGCGTAGGTATTTAGAAGAGGAAATTTATAAGAAACAACAATTATTAATACATAACGTACATGATCAAAAACTTAAAGATGCAATAAAGTTACTACAGAATCAATTTAATATGATAATGGCTGATCAGGTGGCAACAAATATACAATATGCCAAACATAATACTTTTGTAATGCAAATAGACCTGGTAGGTGGTTAGCATACACTTTAAGGAAAAGACAAAACAACGTACTATAGAAAAAATAGAATATAAAGGCAAAGAGAGATATCAACAGGATAAAATTAAGAAAGCTTTTTTAGAATATTATACAAATTTATATCTTAAAGATAATATATTGAATAGGGATATTGATAATTATTTGAAGGAATATAAGGTTAAAAATTTAACTTTAGAACAAACGGATGAACTGAATCGGCCTATAACCTCTGAAGAAATTATTTGGGTAATTAAACAATTAAAATGGGAAAACTCCTGGTACGGATGGGCTCACAGTTAGTTATTATAGGAATTTACAGGATGAGATGTTAGGTCCACTTAAGGAATTATTTAATCAGATACAACTAGGAGGGGAATTCTCATGGAGAACCTCTTTTATTTCATTGATACCAAAGAGGAACAGGATTGTTCTAAACCTGGGAATTATAGGCCAATCTCACTTTTAAATAATGATTATAAGATTTTGTTAAAATAATAGCTAATAGATTAATGTTGATTCTGCAGCGAAGAATTCATAATGATCAATCTGGATTTATAAAAGGGAGACAGATGAGGAATAATGTTAGGCAGATTGTTAATTTACTGGAGTACTTAGAAAAGAAAAATTTTATTCCAGCAGCATTTATTCTCGATGCAGAGAAAGCTTTTGATCGATTGCATTGGGATTTTTTATTTAAATTAATAGAAAAGATGCAATTTGGAGATGGTTTTTTAAGAATAATTAGGGCAATTTATGGAGAGCAAACAGCACAGATTATAATCAATGGTAGCTTAACAGAACCTTTTAAGATTGCGAAAGGAACAAGACAGGGATGTCCTTTATCACCATTATTGTTTATTTTAACTCTAGAACCATTATTGGATAAAATACGAGAAGTAAAGGAGATAGAGGGAATTAGAGTTAGACAATATGAATATAAGTTAAGAGCTTTTGCAGATGATTTGGTGATTACTTTAACAAACCCTATAAATTCTAGTAAATCTTTGTTGGAAATAATTGATCAATATGGGAATGTTTCAGGGTTTAAGGTAAATCAGAAAAAGACAAAAGTGATAATAAAAAATATGGCCAGACAACAGAAAGAAAAACTAGAGGAAATAACAGGATTTGAAATTGTAAAGAAGGTTAAGTACTTAGGGGTTTATATTACATCGTCAAATGTGAAATTGTATAAGAATAACTATGAGGTTTTATGGCAAAAGTTCAGAAGGAGTTGATTGTTTAGAAAAATTGCAATTATCTTTGCTGGGAGAATTGCTGCTATTAAAATGAATGTTTTACCTAGATTTTATTCCTCTTTCAGATGATACCAATAATTAAGAAAGATAAGAATCTTGAGGAATGGCAGAAGGAATTAACAAATTTATATGGGAAGGTAAAAAGCTAGGGTTAAAATGAAAATAATTCAAGATTCTCGGAAAGGGAGGTTTAAAATGCCTAATTTTAAATTATATTATGAAGCAGCTGCTCTCTGCAATAAGTGATTGGTTTAATTTAACAGAGGACAGAATTTTGAATATAGAAGGTTATGATTTGCTATATGGATGGCATGCATATTTAATTTATGACAAAAAAGTGGATAAGGACTTTAAAAATCATGTGCTAAGAAATGCCCTTCATGTGTTTGGAAAAATACTCTTATAAACTAAATTATAAGGTTCCTATATGGGCAAGTCCTAGACATACAATAGAAAATATAAATATAGAACAGAATCAGGAAATGATTACATATAAAGATCTTTTGTATACTGAAAGAGGTAATTTGCAGTTAAAATCTCTGCAAGTATTAAGAGAGGAAGGGAAAAATTATACTTGGTTTCAATATGAGCAACTACGTGCTAGATGGAAGGAAGATCAGAAAATTGGTATAGAGCAGAACGAGGGAAATTTGGTAAAGCAAATTAGAAATCAGTCTCAGGAGCATATAAAGAGATTGTATAATGTGTTACTTGAAATAGATTCTGAAAGGGACTTGGTAAAGGACTGTATGATAAAGTGGGCACAAAATTTTCAGGAGCCAATATTATTGGAAACTTGGGAAAAATTTGGGTTAGAAATGTTAAATTCACGAGGCACAGAATCTGAGGGAAAATTTTTTATAAAATGTTTTATAGATGGCATCTAGATCCTAAAAAATTATCGTGTATGTATCCAGATATGCAAGCAAAATGTTGGAGATGTAATTGTGATGACGCTACATATTTTCACATTTGGTGGACTTGTAAGGACATAAAGGCCTTTTGGATAAAAATTTGGTGGATTTTACAAAATGTTTTGAAAAAGAAGATAAAGTTCCTGCCGCAATTTTTCTTGTTGGGAATTATTACGGATTGTACAGTAATTGAGACTAAATTGATTTTAAATCTAATAACAGCAGCAAGATTACTAATAGGACAATACTGGAAGAAAAAAGAAGTACCTACAATAGAAGAATGGATATTGAAAGTTGCCAATTTGGCTGAGATGGCGAAGATATCAGCCTTTTTGAAAGACAATACGCAAGAAAGATACTTAAAGGAATGGAAAAAATGGATTGACTATATTCAACGTAGATATCAGACTAAGAGTTATCAGACTGTTTTTGAATGATTATGATGTATTATTCTTGATTGTTTTTGGGGGAAGTTAGGAATTGATGATTGTAGGGGTATAATTAAGTTGGGATGAAATTTTTTTAGCATATGTTTGTTTTATTTTTAACTATACCTTGTGCCCGTTCCGGGAAGTCGGGGGGGGGAGGAGGGTTGTGAAGCGAGGGGAGAGGAGGGGGGGAAAGGGGGAAAAATTTTTTGTAAAACTTTTTGAATAAAAAAATTGGGCACCTGACTTCACTGTTTTCTTGAAACTGTTAGCACCTGCTCACAAAAAGTAATTCTATATTTCTTACATGAATTCTGTAAATTGAATTTACAGAAAGATCTGCATAACTTTCAGAGCTATCCAGGTAAGTCCCAAGTAAGGGCAAAACTAGTTTGTACAGCCTCCTTTTAAACAATATAAGTATACACTGTAAAACTGGAGAAATGGACATGACATAGTAACATCCATCATGCCATATATCTGGTTTGATTACTTAAAAAGTGGACCATATATACCATTCTAAAGATTGTCAAAATAATAAATCAGGAGTCTAGTAGCACCTTTTTGACTAACAAATTTTATTACAGTATGAAGTAAACAGCTTATAAAAGCTTATGTTTTGTAATAAAATGTGTTAGAAATTTTTTTCTGCACCATAAACATTTCTCCTACAATGTCTACAAAATGAAGTCTTACACAGTATGGACTTGAAAACATATTAAAAATTGGGCACCTGACTTCACTGTTTTCTTGAAACTGTTAGCACCTGCTCACAAAAAGTAATTCTATATTTCTTACATGAATTCTGTAAATTGAATTTACAGAAAGATCTGCATAACTTTCAGAGCTATCCAGGTAAGTCCCAAGTAAGGGCAAAACTAGTTTGTACAGCCTCCTTTTAAACAATATAAGTATACACTGTAAAACTGGAGAAATGGACATGACATAGTAACATCCATCATGCCATATATTTGGTTTGATTACTTAAAAAGTGGACCATATATACCATTCTAAAGATTGTCAAAATAATAAATCAGGAGTCTAGTAGCATTTTTGACTAACAAATTTTATTACAGTATGAAGTAAACAGCTTATAAAAGCTTATGTTTTGTAATAAAATGTGTTAGAAATTTTTTCTGCACCATAAACATTTCTCCTACAATGTCTACAAAATGAAGTCTTACACAGTATGGACTTGAAAACATATTAAAAATTGGGCACCTGACTTCACTGTTTTCTTGAAACTGTTAGCACCTGCTCACAAAAAGTAATTCTATATTTCTTACATGAATTCTGTAAATTGAATTTACAGAAAGATCTGCATAACTTTCAGAGCTATCCAGGTAAGTCCCAAGTAAGGGCAAAACTAGTTTGTACAGCCTCCTTTTAAACAATATAAGTATACACTGTAAAACTGGAGAAATGGACATGACATAGTAACATCCATCATGCCATATATTTGGTTTGATTACTTAAAAAGTGGACCATATATACCATTCTAAAGATTGTCAAAATAATAAATCAGGAGTCTAGTAGCACCTTTTTGACTAACAAATTTTATTACAGTATGAAGTAAACAGCTTATAAAAGCTTATGTTTTGTAATAAAATGTGTTAGAAATTTTTTTCTGCACCATAAACATTTCTCCTACAATGTCTACAAAATGATAAAATGTCTGGAAACTTTAAATCTATGAATAATGGTTTAAAAAGTGGGCATCTTCAACATGCAAACAAATAAAAATTATGATTGTGATACGGTGACATGGTGATATGATTATGATTGTTCCCAATTCATATATTCTACAGAAATGAAAATATCTGAAGTACATTTAAAACAATTAAAATTTTCAGTGTAAGAAAAATCTAATCAATTCCAAATAATATACATATAATATACCTATATATAAAGCACTATAATGTCAAATAAGAATAAGAAAACATTATTTATTATGTTATTGTAATATTAATATAAATATTAAGCATTATTTATTATGTTAAAATAAGAACTTGAGTCATTCATTTCAAAGAGAAAATTGGATTGTTTATTAAATAGTTGTTATATTGGTAAATATCTGACATAACTGATCATGTTCTCCTAACCCTAAGCTAGCCAAATGTACTTCTCATATTTTATTGTCTTCTTTCAGAACTGAATTTTGGAAAAATACATTCCATAACAGTTAACCATCACAGAAGAATAACTTCTGCTGTATTTATTTGCTAAGCCAATTTCTAAGCTATATCAATTAGAAGTAGCAAGTTGATGACAACTCTGTTTTTCCCCAGAGTATCTGTCCATTTTCTATAGCAATGATGGCTAACCTTTTTGCCATTGTGTGCCAAAAATGGGGGAGCATAGGGGGAGGGGTCATGTGCGTGTGTGCCCACACCCATAATCCAATTGCCCAACCACGTGCCATGCGCCACGTGCATGCATGCAGACCCCCCATACTCCTTTACCCCATGAATAAGCACGCAATCCCCCCCCGTGTATTTACATGGCACTCCCTGTGGCACATTTTAAACCTGGCAAGCCTCTCTGGGCACATCTCTTACTCTGGTGCCTGAAAGATGTTCCTTTGGCATGGACTCCGCTCCTGTGGCAGCACTGCTTGTTCTTGGTGGCTGAAAGGGGGAGGTTCTCTTTCAGCATCCTGGCCACAAGTGGCAGGGTATGACCTGCTGCACAACCCTGCAGCCCCAGTAGAGCAGCAGGGACAGCACTGCTTGTTCTCAGTGGCTGCCACCTCCCTTGCCTGCCACCGAGCAGTGGTTCTCACCCTGCTACTTGCACCCAGGATTCTGGAGGAGAACTGCCATTCCCCGCTTTGCCTGCCACCAAGAACAAGCAGCCCTGCCTATGCTACTCTTCTGGGGCTGTGGGGCTGCACATCGGTTCTCTCCCTGCCACTTGCAGCCAGGATTCTGTAGGAGAACCCCTCTCACCTGCCACTGAGAACAAGCAGTGCTGCTGCTTTTGCTCTTCTGGGTCGTCCGAGCTGGACAGGTACTCCGGACCACAGATGTGTGTCACCATGGGCTGGATGGCTGGGACCACGCAAGGAGCCCACTTGGGTGGGAGGGATGGAAGCCCCATCCTGCCAGTCCTGGCTGACAGCTCTGCTCCCCTACAAAGCAACCGCCGGGATCCCGTCTCCATGTCTTTGGGCACACGAGCTGTTCTTCATGTGTGCATACACACCAGAAACCAGACCAGGTAGCCAGCATGCATGCACATCCCGGAAACAGAAAGATCATCTTCCCAGCATGCACGCAAGCACCAGGTGACTACTCTTTTGGTTTCTGGTGCTCCCAAGTTTGTGAAACCAGCTGGCTGGCACACCAGAACCCAGAAGAGCAATGGGAGATGGCTCCATGTGCCCGGAGAGATGACTTTGTGTGCTACTTCCGGCACAGGTGCCATAGGTTCGCCATCAAAGTTCTATAGCATCACTTTTATCATTACAGAAAGACATGGTAGGAGTATATTTTAAATCTGCTAGCCCAATTTATTAGCTTCTCATTTTTCATACAGACCCATAAGGGGGAAAGGATATTGGTTGCTAGTCTCATATTATTATCTTGATGAGGTGCTGTTAACTTTGGGGAATTTTGTTTTTTGGTTCATGAGCACTGTTTTTTTTTTTATAAATAATTTTTATTTCCATTTTCCAACATCATATTTATGTGCAAACTATTATCCATCATTAATCATTAATTTTCATTTATTACTGATTCAGACCTGCCCGATTGCCACTTCCTTTCTTCATAACCTCACTCTCTACCCTCTACTACTTTCACATCCTTCATCTCCTTCGCTTTACTACTTCCTCTCCACCTTCTCCACTCCTCCCTTCTTACCCTATCTAACCTTCTTATTCCCCTCCTCCTTCTCTACTCTTTCCTACCTACTTTCTTCCCTCCTTCTACTTCTCTCTCCTTTTCTTTCTGAAATGGCAGTCGAGCATCCCCAATATCATTTTAAATTTTATTTTCATATCTTCAAAATTACTGTACATTAATAATCAATCCATGTATCATTTTCCCTTCCCCTCCTCCCCATCCCCCCAGACTTCCCAGAGCAAATACCGGGTATTATGACCAACAATCACAAGCTAAAGTATACAAAATATACATAACCTCCCACCTTTAAAAATTTAAAACTTTAGATCCCCTCACAATAAAAATAAAGAGATAGGAAAGAATAATAAAAAGAAAAAAAGAAAAGAAGCAATACCAACTTCACATATTACTTCTTCTTACAGTCCATTTTTAAAATTAATCCATCTTCTCAAATTCAATTTTTTTTTCCACTTGTATATTCCTTCAAATTTCATAAGTCCATTTCTCAAATTACAGTCCATCTTCTCGAACTCAAATTTTCATCACTTATATATTTCTTCAGTTGCCATAACATTTAATGTCCGTTCTTCTTAGAGTCCATTTTAAAAATTAATCCATCTTCTAAAATTCAAAAAAATTTTTCACCCACTTGTATATTCCTTCAAATTTCATAAGTCCATTTCTTAAATTACAATCCAGCTTCTCAAATTCAAATTTTCATCAATTATATATTTCTTCAATTGTCATAACATTTAATATCCAATCTTCCAATACTACTCAATTAAAACAAATAATCATTTAAACTACATCCACAATATAACAGTAAACAGTTAAAATCGTTATATCCACATTATCTAAATTCATAAATTTCACTTTCCATCCGTCACAATTAAATAATATCATCCCATAGATTTATACCATACAAATAACAAATAATAAAAATCCTATAATTTATATCCTAAACAGATCAATTCCAAAATTGAATTTGAATCATCATATTCACATCTTAAACATTCCTCCCCTCTTCCATTCTATTTTCCATCATTTCCAAACCAATCAACTTAGCATCTAACAACAAAGGATTCCCACTCTTTAAAACATTAATATAAAAATGTCTCGCTTTCATAACTGAATTAAGAAAATACTTTCTACCTCTAAAATTCACTGACAAACCCATTGGAACTTCCCATCTAAAATATATCTGATGTTTCTTAAACTCATCCACTAAAAAAGCAAATTCTCTTCTCTTTCTTAACATTTTAGGAGGAATTTCCTTCATCATTTTTATATCTTGTCCCAATATTTGAAATTTATTTTTATAAAAGGCTTGCAAAATTTCATACCTAACCTTTTTAGTTCTAAAATAAATAACCACATCCCTCGGTACTCTATTTTGTCTTGCCCACCAATAATTAACACGATAAATTCTTTCAATATTAATCTCAAAATCTTCCGGCTCCACACCCTTTATCTGAGCAAAGGCTTGCGTAAAAATCTCTTTTAAATTTTCCTTCCTATTTTGCTTCAAACCCCTCACCCTTATAGCATATTCCATTAATCTATATTGTAATATTACTCTTTCTTCATCTGCCCTATCTACCTTTGCCTGTATATCTTCCATCTTATTATCTAAGTTCCAATTGTTTTGATTTTTTTGAATTTCCTCTATTTTCCTTTGCAACTCTAAATTAGCTTTATTAATTTCTGCAAGATCATCCTCCATCTGAATACAAGAGCTTAATATTTGCGCAATTGCATCCTTTACCATTTTCATTTCCCTCTTCTGCTCTTCCACCACTTCCTTAAAATCCAACATCTCTTTCTCTATTTCATCAAATTTTTGATCTATTTCTAAAAAATGACTCTCCAAAAACTCCTATAAAGAATTTCTTAATTCCTTTTTGATTTCTTCTTTTAATTTTTGAATCTGAACTGAAGAAATTTCAAAGTTTTTAATGACTTTTGGCACTATTTGCTTAAAAGCCATTTTTTAAAAAAATATAACTTAATAACGGACCAAGAAAAAAAAAATTTAAAAAGAAAAATTAAAAAAACTTTTCTTCTAAATCACTATAATCCCAAAGAAGAAGAAAAAATATAAATCATAAAATTCTCATTTCTTCCATTTAGTCAGTATCTTCCTATATATCTTCTATTTCGACACTAGCTGTTAGTAAGCATTTCTTTAACTTTCTTTTTCAGTACACACATTCCACAAAATCGCCATTTGCTTTCTTCTCTCCTATCTTCGCAGCAAATATATCCTCAGGGGCTTGCAGTCTTCTTACAAACAAGTGCTAGAACTCCAGTTTCTGCTCCGTCCACGTTACAATCCATCATAAATCAATTCCTGCCGTGGAAATTGACGCCTGCTTGTCTGCCATAAAGGCAGATGCCTCCCCCAGCCAGGAGCTTATCAGACTATGGAAGGAGAACTCCCCGCAAGCCTCAGAAGCTTCTTTGGCTATATTTGGGTGTCTCAACTTCAGCCTGAATGCTCATCTCTCCCTCTTTGCCCGAGGGAGAGAATTCCAAGCTGTCGGACCAGATTTACGATGTCCTGACAGCTCTACAGACTAGGGAGTTAGCAGGCTAATCAAAGCTGCTTCTCCATGAAGCGGAGCCATACCGGAAGTCCCTCCATGAGAACTGTTTTTGTCTTTCTATTCCTATAGCTGGGTATGCAAAACTTATTACTTTACTAAATCTTTCTTCTCTCACTATTTGCAATAAGGAAAAAGAACATTTACTGCCATCATAATGGCTCTCAACTCATGGAGTGTTATAGCTTTTGGGTGCCTTGACTATAGTTTACAAGATACTGATTCATGAACTTGAATTATTTTCTGAAGAGACAATTAACCGTTCCTCTATTTTTCCCCCTGCCTAATGCGTAATTAGAATAATTATGTTTAAGGAATCACCATTACAAGAAATGCTTAAGAAAACCTACAATGTTTTGTGTCATGCTAGAGATTTCTGTGATTAAATTATCTTTAACTCTTACAACAGTTTGAAAATTGTTAAAACTTGATTTTTCTCCAAGGTTTTTGGATAGGGTGGTTGTGGAGCCTCCTTCAATTTAATTTAGATTAAGGTTTGGTGTTAGTTTTTCCAAGTGGCTGTGTTCTTTTTTTAGATGTATTGTTTTTCCTTTAATCTTTAAGTTGCCTCAAATTTTTAAAAAAGGGCCGCCTTGAATTTAGATAAAATAAAATAAATAAGCAAACAAATATATCTGATAAATTATTTCTACCACACCAACAACAATCTGTCAGGGTTCCAAGTAACACCCCCAACAAAAGAATAAGAATAAATTGTGCAGTCTTTTCTTACTAGCTCCAAGTGTTAAACACACTGGTTCCAATCCTGAATTCATTATGTTCAAGCATCTGCACAATAACCACTTGACTAAGCATAGCTTATCAATAGAGTATAAAGCACTAATTGCCTGATTTGGGCAAATTGAATTCCAGTGCAACAAGTTTTTATAATAAAATAATGTGAATGAATCAATATTGGCTTGCTTGCCAGACTGCAATGAAACTACACATTCATCATTAAACATTCCACAAATCCTGGACAAAGGGATGCTGTGTGCACATAACTTGCAATGAACTTGTATAGCATTCAGAAGAGTTTCTGAAAGCACAGTTCATCTATGTTCTCTCCATTACTATGGTTAGTGTAGGGATGTATTAAACTTCCATAAGAGTTATCTATTCAGACACTATTACAAAACCTTCAATGAGAAGCAGACCATTCTTATCTTCGAGATGACACTTTTTATAGTGCCTTTCTGAACATCATCCAGCTTTTCAATATCTTGCTTAAAGTGTGGTCTAATCAACAATTAAATTATTCACATCTATAATTCAGATGGAATGTTTCCTTTAGTGCTGCCATTGTGGTACATTAGTTACTCTTAGATCGCTTTCATTAATTCTGCTGAATCATTTTTTTGAAATTCAGCCTATTCTTTTTAATCATGATTTTATCCTATATATTTTTAGTTTAGTATGTTCTGTAGACATAAAAAGCAAATGAGAACAAGCGTGGTGTAGTCTTAAAAGTGTTGGACTATGACCAGTTAAACCTACGCTCAAGGCCATATTTACTTGTAGGGTGATTATGGACCAGTTATTCTCTTTCAAGTAAACTCATCTCACACAGGATTATTAAAGAGAAATAGGAGAAAAATAAATGCATGGCAACTTTAGAGCAGAGTGATAAAAAAAGCCTGCCACTTGGATGAGTCACTTCAACCAATGTAAATCTATTATCTCCAAGATAAACTAAATCTACAACATACCCTCAGTCTACCAAGCCAATTAGCCTGGATAAGAAGAAATCAGTTTTTTTGGCAGAAACCCATTTTGATCAGAATGTATAAAATTTTAAGTCTTTTAAGTCTTTCTGCTAATATTGAAGCGAAGATTTTATAGTCTGCATTTAACAGTGATATAGGCCTATAATTCTTGATTTATTGTGGGTCGGTATTCTCCTTTGGAATAAGTGTAATATAAGCTTCTGACCATGACTTAGGTAGTTTCTTCTTTGACATGACTTCCTTCATGACTTCTAACAATGGGAGGCTCAACAACTCCTGTAGTGTCTTGTAAATATTCCTCTGGTAGTCCATCTGGGCCTGGTGCCTTTCCATTTTTTTGTTTTTTGAGTGCTTCAGTTAAATCCATGATCATTATATTTCCTTCTAACATCATTTCAGTGCCTTTAGAAATCTGGGGTAGATTCGCTTTCTGCAGGTATCGCTTAACACTTTCCTCATCTATATTCTCTTGCTCATACAATTTTCTATAAAAATCTTGTATAATTTTTTTCTTCTCTTCATTCCCATATCTAATTTGTTCTTGGTCATCCACTAGTCGTATTATTTTTCTTGATTCTCTCTCTTTTTTCAATTTGTATGCTAACCATGTACCTGGTTTATTAGCATCTTCAAAATAGTTCTGTTTAGCACTTCTAATTTTTTGCGCTAAATCCTAAATCCTTTTGTTATAGAGACAAAACTGATTTTGAATTTAATAACTGCTGCAAGACTATTGATTGCACAATATTGGAAGAAAAAAGACTTACCTACAATTGGAGAATGGATTAGTAAAGTATCAAATTTAGCAGAAATGGCAAAAATTTCTGCCTACTTGAAAGACTGTACATAAGAAAAATATATTTTGGAATGGAGAAAGTGGATCGATTATATTCAAAATAAGTATCAGATTAAAAAATATCAATTAGTTTTTGAGTGAAGTTAGGAATTGCTATGTATTAGAGTTTAAGAAAGAAGGGAATTGATAGTGTGATGGTGTGAAATGGAATATGTTTTATGTTATATTTTAGATTATGTTTGTTAGTTACAATACCCTGTATTCTGTTCTGGGAAGTCTCGGGGAGGGGAAATGAGGGGGAAGGGAAGATTATAAATTGATTGATTGCCATTGTACAGGAATAATGGTAGAATCAAACAAGTTGGAATGGTGTAAAGTCGGGACTGCTCTGTAACCACTCCCGAAGGGAAAGGGTAAGGAAAGAGGAGTAAAGTAGGAAGAAAGTAGGTAGGCAGGTAGGTAGGTAGGAAAGAAGGGAGGGAGAAGAAAGGATAGGAGGAGGAGAAGGAGGAGAAGATAGAGGGTTAGAAAGGATGGTAGTGAGAAGTGGGAAAGAGAAGGGGAAGTAGGAAAGTGAGGAGAAGGATGGTGGGGAAAGTAGAAGAATGATGAGAAGGGTAGAAAGGATTAAGGGAGGGAGTGGCAGTCGAGCAGGCCTGATTGAGCATAATCCTCTTTTTCTATTAATCCCATTTTATGTTTAATTGTGTCCATTTTTATTTTAATGTCCTTTTTGTGGAAATTTCTGTAATTCTTTCTCGGGTTTCTTGTAGTCATCCTGTTCTGTTCCCCCACCACAGTCCGGGAGGCATGAGAAAATGACTCAATTAGCCGGCAATTGAGTCCACGGCAGCTATCAGCTCTGGCAGCTACCCAGCGAGCGTCTGCCAAGGTTTTTCTGTTTTCTTTCTTGATGCCGGCGTGTCAACCAGGAAGTCAGGAATAAACAGCACTTCAGCTCAAGTTCTCTCTAGGCAGTTTGATTTGTTCGTCACGAAGCAGTATAGCAGTCCCTCCTGCTTTTATAACCTGTGGGGTGTGGCTCCTTGACTCAGCACTTTCTAGGCCTGCCCCACCCCTGCTTCTGTTGTTCCCGCCTCTCTTGTCTAAGAAACCTGGGGTCTAACCAGGACTGATTGTCCTCATCTGGGTCTGGAAGCATTTCCTGGGCGGAGGGAGATACAGGAGACGGAGGCCTCGTCACCTCTTCCACCTGGCCTGCCTCTGGCTCCTGGAGCTGAGCCAGGGAAGCCGGCCCTGCAGAAGGGAGCCCTGACGGCCCTTCCCCCTCTGAGTCACACTCTGGCAGGGGGCCAGGCCCGGGGGAGGGTCTGGAGCCACAACACATCCTCTAGTGTTTGATAAGCTTGTCTTTTCTTAATATTTCTTTTTCTTGTATAATCTAGCATAGGCCTTCATTGTATCCCATAAGTTTTGTATTGATGTGTCCTCTTTTCTATTTTCTTTAAAAAAGAAAGCCAATTCGTTTTCCATTTTCCTTTTTCAAATTCCTTTTCTTTTAATACTTTCCAATACTAGGTCCATCTAGATCTTCCCCTTTGTCCTTTCCATTTCATCATCATTGGGTTATGGTCTGCCCAGTTATTGGCTTCTATATCAATTTCTTCTATATTAGAAGTCAATTCCATCGTCATCCATATCATGTCTATTCTAGACCATGATAAATGTCTATTTGAATAAAAAGTATATTGTCTATTTTCTGTGTTTCTTTCTCTCCATGCATTTTTTATGTTTATTTCCTCTATCATTTTAAAATAAGATTTCAGAAGAGTCTTTCTACTTTGCTTTGTTGTCTTCTGTGTATTGTAATCTAATTTCTTGTCCACTATACCATTGAAGTCTCCCAACATGCAAATATTTTCATATTCCAAATTGATTATTTTCATATGTAATTTTCTATAAAAATCTTCTTGATTGTCAATTGGAGCATATATTGCTATTGAAAGTATTTTCATGTTATTGTCTGTTATTTCCACCATCAAAATTCTTCCATCTTCATCTGTATAGACTTGCTCTGCCGAAATTGTATTTCTTATATATAGAACTACTCCTCTTTTCTTATACTGTGGCAGTGAAGTAAATATTTTCCCTAACTTTGGCTGTACCAATAATTGTTCATGTTGCTTTTGATATGTGCTTCTTGTAGACAAATTATATCAAATTTTAATTTTTCTAATTTATGGAATATTTTTCTTCTTTTGGTAGCTAAATTAAGTCCATTTATGTTTATTGTAATTAATTTTTTCTCTTCCATGTTCATATTTTGTAAGATGGGTTTATTGCTCTAGTCGATCTTGGTTCAGGTTGTTCTTTATATTCCACATTACCAACTACTGTACCTTCTTTTTCAGTCATTACTAAGAATTCTTCTTGTAGTTCAATCAGTGGGTCTTCTCTTCTTGTCTCCACTTCTTTCTCTCTGCGGTATTCTGCCCAAAATGCTTTGGCTTTATCAATTGAATTTATTCTATATTTTTATTGTTGCCATGTAAACACCAGGCCTTCTGGTATCAGCCATCTGTAGTTCACACCTTTCTGAAGTAGTATTTTAGTCAAGAAATGATATTCTCTTCTCATCTCCCTCACTCTTCTAGGTATTTGCTTCAGCACCACAATTTCCTTATCCTTATATTTCAATGTTTTCTCTCTTGTAATCTGCAGTATTTGCGTTTTAATTGATTTTTAGTGAATCTTATGTGGACTTCTCTTGGTAGCTTATTTCTCATTGTGTATCTTGTCTAGACTCGAAATATCTCATCTATGCCATCCATCATCTTTTCTTTGGTAATTTCTAATGCTTTTGCTAGAATTTCTATCATTTTTTTTCTGCCAAATTTTCTCCTTCTCTTCTTCTATATTTTGAAATCTGAGATAAAATTCTGATCTGTCCATCTCCCATCCCAGTATTCCACTCTTATCTCATTGAACCGCATCTAATCTACTGTCAATGTCTCTGATTTTTTTGTCTCTTTGTTCTTCCTTTTCCTCAATTTTTTGGAGTCTCTCCTCATATTTTTTTCATCATTTGATGTATGTTCTCCACCTTTTCATCTGTTTTTTCTGTTCTCTGTTCAATATTCTCCACTCTTGTTTGTATTTTTTTGGATTCCTTGCCAAATCATCTGTATATCACTTCCTTTTCCTTCTCTCATTCCTTTTCCTGTTGTAGCATTGTCTGTTGTCCTCCAGATGGTGAAGAAGAAGGGGTTGATGTGGAAGAACTGATAACTGTTGCCTTTCTACTCATTTCTGTGATGTAGTCTTCAGGTTCTTCTATACCTTAATCCACTTATATATAGGACAAATATTCTCCCAAGTAACAGTAAAAAGGGAAAGAGAGAGAGAGAGAGAGAGAAAGAGAGAGAGAGAGAGAGAGAGAGAGAGAAAAGAAAGAGTTCTTGAGATGTGCACAGTTGTTACTTTCTTAACCCAAAGAGAAAAAGAGAAACAATATTTCCAATCCACTAGATGGCAGTGTTACTTATTTTCTCCACTTTCCCTCCTTTTCATATCCAATACACAATAGAATAAAAATAGAGAATATGGGAAAGTAGCAGGTTTGAAAATAAATAAAGATAAAATGAAGATTTTGACAAAAAATATGTTAATAAAACAAACAGAAGAACTGGTGGAACTTTCAAAGATGCAGGTGATAAATGAGGTTAAGTAGTTGGGAATATATCTGACAGCAAGATGTAGTACCTTAAAGAGAATAACTATAGTAAACTCAAACAACAGATAGTGACAGATTTGGCAAAGTGGGAGAATTTACAATTATTACTGATAGGGAGAATATCAACGATTAAGATGAATATATTGCCTAGAATTTTATATTTGTTCCAGACAATTCCAATTAGATTGGGGAAAGAATATTTTGAAGAATTGAATAAAATAGTGCTGAAATATATTTGGCAGGACAAAAAAGCAAGGATAAAACTAAAATTGTTATAAAACGGCAGAATACAAGGAGATTTTGGATTGCCTAATTGGGAATTATATTGGGAATACAAACAACAAACTTGATGTGGATCAAGGAATGGATAATGCTAAGAAATACTAGAATATTGACTTTAGAAGGACATGATTTGTTGTTGGGATGGCATGCCTTCTTATGGTACAAGGAATAATAATAATAATAATAATAATAATAATAATAATAATAATAATAATAATAATAATAATAATAATAATAATAATAATAATAATAATAATAATAATAATATTTTAATTTGTATACCGCCCTTCTCCCGAAGGATTCAGGGCAGTTAACAGCCATATAAAAACAACAATCGAAACATACACAATACAAATAAAAACAATAACTAAAAAACTTATTTAAATTTGGCCCAATTATTAAAATACATTTAAAACCCTAAAAACTAATTAAAAGTTAAAAACCCATAAAATCATCTAAAATCCTATGCCAGTCCTGCGCAAAAAAATAAGTACGTCTTAAGTCCCCTTAACACAGGGGAACTTTAGAAGACATTTTATATAAGAGGCCTTGCTATTAAACTGGAAGAAGATTAAGAGACAACATTATTTAAAAATCCCAGTCTGGTTATCAACTATTGAAGCATTCTCATATTCAATAACATTTAGAAAGGAACAAATTGTTAGATAAAATGAATTATTGAATGAAAAGGGTGAACTTAAATCTATGCAAGGATTAGAAGTACAAGGTATAAAGATGAATTGGTTTTCTTACTTGCAAATACATTCTAGATATGATAAAGATTTTAAGACAGAAGTTTTTTATAATAATCTGACTAATTTAGATAAAATTTTAACAGGTACTGATGAAAACGTAATTAAAAAAATTATATGGATATTTATTAGAGGTTAAATTGGAAGAAGAACAAGTTAAAGAAACAATGATTGCTTGGAAGAAAAATTTTGGACATGGGATTGACTTAGAGAAATGGCAAAAACTGTGGTTGCAAAACTATAAAATGACAATGTCAACGGCATATAAAGAGAATTTGTATAAGATGTTTTACAGGTAGCATCTACCCCCGACAAGAATAGCCAGAATGTTCAAGAATAAATCCAAAAAATGTTGGAAATGTCATCAGATACCGGGCTCATATTAGCATATGTGGTGGATGTGTGTAGAAGCTAAAAGATACTGGACTAAAATCCACACGTGGTTGGAAAAAATGATAAAAAATCATATAGACTTTAAACCAGAGTTTTTTTATTGGGGATTATACCTGAAATATATAATAAAGAATTGAGATATTTGATTGTGAATGTAGTAACAGCTACATAGAATTGTGTTTGCTAAAAATTGGAAAAATGAGAAAATACCAACACAGGATGAAGTAATTAAGAAAATAATGGAATGTGCTGAAATGAGCAAACTAACATTTGAAATTAGAGAACAGGAAGATAAACAATATTATAAGATATGGGACTTATTTTATCAATGGTTAGACAAAAAATATGGTAATAAAGTTTGGTAGAGGTCTTTATATTACAAGAATTGTAGAAATATACAAAATATAACATATATATTATTATGGGATTGATTCAGGATGATGAAATGAATGAAACAATATAAGTTAACCTAAATTTTATAACATTTTTTATGAAGTGAGGGAAGAAATAGCCAAAGTTAAGTAAATGATCAATGAGGATGAAAATATTTGGATATATACTAGGTTGATAAAATGTGAAATTAGATAAACTACAAACTATGAATATGGTGAAAATGCACAAAAGACTTGTAACCAACTGACACACTGTTTGTATTTGTAATTGAAGAGGGTGTTATGTTTTTATGTATGTTTGTTTAAAAATTCAAAAAAAAATTCAAAAAAAGAAGAAATCAGTTAACCCAAAACAATTTGTTATAGATAATTTATAATGGTTTTAGGAATGACAACGTTCTTTTCTAAATGATCATAGACATGCTGCTTAAAAAAATCTAGTACTTGCAAAGAAAAATGATGTTATAGATCATTATAATAATTTCTCATCCTTTCTTTTTGTATCAAAAATAGGTTGGTTGGTTGGTTGGTTTCCTGCTATTCTGGCATCTTATCATTTCTCTAGGAAACTTTTTAGATCACTTCTGCAAACTCCTTAATAACCTGGAATATAATTTATTTATCTTTGGAGACTGAAATTCATTTAAGGTACTATAAGAACTATTGCCTATGGCATCTTGGGAATTGAACCTTAATTCTTTTGCATGCAAAATAGTGCATCCACCAAAGCCTTTCAGACAAAGGGCCGGTTTAGCTCACGCTGGTAAAGCCTGTTATTAAGAACACAGTAGCCTGCAATTACTGCAGGTTCGAGCCCGGCCCAAGGTTGACTCAGCCTTCCATCCTTTATAAGGTAGGTAAAATGAGGACCCAGATTGTTGGGGGGGCAATAAGTTGACTTTGTAAAAATATACAAATAGAATGAGACTATTGCCTTATACACTGTAAGCCGCCCTGAGTCTTCGGAGAAGGGCGGGGTATAAATGTAAACAAATATATATATATATATATAATGTTCTTGGTTTTAATCATTTACAGCTTAAGCCCATGCATATTCTTTTCTGGTCAGTGATTTACATATACTTCTTTTGAACTAATTAATGGGATTTATTTCTGAAAACACAGGATAAATGGATCTTTTTTTGATACTTCTGAGAAGATATTCCACTTGTTGTTGTTGTTAGTTGTGAAGTTGTGTCCAACCCATCGCAACCCCATGGACAATGTTCCTCCAGGCCTTCCTGTCCTCTACCATCCTCTGGAGTCCATTTAAGCTCACGCCTACTGCTTCAGTGACTCCATCCAGCCACCCCATTCTCTGTCGTCCCTTTCTTCTTTTGCCCTCAATCTTTCCCAGCATTAGGCTCTTCTCCAGTGAGTCCTTCCTTCTCATTAAATGGCCAAAGTATTTGAGTTTCATCTTCAGGATCTGGCATTCTTAAGAGCAGTCAGGGATGATCTCCTCTAGGACTGACCTGTTTGTTTGATTGCCTTGCAGTCCAAGGGACTCGCAGGAGTCTTCTCCAGCACCATAGTTCAAAGGCCTCGATTCTTTGGCACTCAGCCTTTCTTATGGTCCAGCCTTCACAGCCTTGATTCAATATGATCAATCATAACCTTGATTATATGCACTGTTGTTTGTAGGGTGACGTCTCTGCTTTTTAGAATGCTGTCTAGATTTTTCTCCCCAGGAGCAAGCATCTTTTAATTTCTTGGCTGCAGTCTCCATCTGCAGTGATCTTGGAGCCCAGGAAAATAAAATATGTCACTATCTCCATTTCTTTCCCATCTATTTGCCAGGGATTGAGAGGGTCGGGTGCCACGATCTTAGTTTTCTTTATATTGAGTGTCAAGCCAACTTTTGCATTCTCCTTCTTCACCCGCATCAAGAGGTTCTTTAGTTCCTCTTCACTTTCTGCCATTAGAGTGGTATCATCTGCGTATCTGAGGTTGTTGATATTTCTTCCGACAATCTTAATTCCAACTTTTGATTCATGCAGTCCCACCTTTCTCATGATGTGCTCTGCATATAAGTTAAATAGGCAGGGTGACAGTATACATCCTTGCCGGACTTCTTTCCAATTTTGAACCAATCAGTAGTTCCATGTCTAGTTCTCACTGTTGCTTCTTGACCTGCATATATTTATTTATTTATTTATTTATTAATCAAACTTATATACCGCACCATCTCCCGTAGGACTCAGGGCGGTTCACAGGCATATTAAAACAGTATAATAAATAAACATTAAAACCCAATTAAAACTAAATATTATCATGGCCTGATCACTAAAACAGTAAAACCTATAAAAACCCCATTAAAATATGCTAAAACCTTCTATCTTAGGCTAGTCCTGCACGCTGAAACAATAGAGTCTTCAGTTCAAGTCTGAAGGTCCGGAGGTCGGGTAGTTGTCGTAATCCTGGAGGAAGCTCGTTCCACAGAGCTGGTGCCGCCACAGAGAAGGCCCTCCCCCTGGGGGCCGCCAACCTACATTGTTTGGTCTATATATATATATAGGTTTCTCAAGAGACAAATAAGTCTTCCATCCCTTTAAGAACTTTGTTGTGATCCACACAATCAAAGGCTTTAGCATAGTCAATGAAGCAGAAGTAGATGTTTTCTCCTTTCTAGCTTTCTCCATGATCCAGTGTATGTTGGCAATTTGATCTCTAGTGCCTCTGCCTCTTTGAAATCCTGCCTGTACTTCTGGTAGTTTTTGATCCACATATTGCTGGAGCCTAGCTTGTAGGATTTTAAGCATAACTTTACTAGCATGTGAAATGAGTGCAATGGTGCGATAGTTTGAACATTCTTTGGCATTGCCTTTCTTTGGAATTGGAATGTAAACTGAACTTTTCCAATCCTGTGGCCACTGTTGAGTTTTCCAAATTTGCTGGCAAATTGAGTGTAGCACTTTTACTGCATTGTCTTTTAAGAACTTGAATAGCTCAGCTGGAATGCTGTCTTCTCCACTAGCTTTGTTGTTGCTCAAATTTCCTAAGGCCCATTTGACTTCACATTCTAGATGGTCTGGCTCAAAGTTAGTGACCACTCCATCGTGGTTATCAGGGATGTTAAGCTCATTCTTGTAATGTATCTTTAAAGTTTTGGAGGGAAACTTGGGCGGGAACAAGCACGTTGCTGATTGGTTGAAGCCTCAGCCAAAACTGTATATAAAGAGGGGTTTTGCCGGATGCTTTTTGCTGGGTTCACTATAAACTGAAGAGCTGTTGTCACTCACTGGTCTCCTGCCTCTTTATTGCCCGAATCTAACAATTCTTGTATAGTTCTTCTGTGTAATTTTGCCACCTCTTCTTAATCTCTTCTGCCTCTGTTAAGTCCCTGCCATTCCGGTCCTTTATAATGCCCATCTTTGCATGAAATGTTCCCTTCATATCTCCAATTTTCTTGAAGAGATCTCTGGTTCTCCCTATTCTATTGTTTTCTTCTATTTCTTTGCACTGTTCATTTAAGAATGTATTCTTATCTCTTCTAGCTATTCTCTGGAATTCTGCATTTAACTGGGTGTATCTTTCTCTTTCTCCCTTGCCTTTAGCTTCTCTTCTTTCCTCAGCTATTTGCAAAGCTTCCTCAGACAGCCATTTTGCTTTCTTGCATTTCTTTTTCTTTGGAATGGTTTTAGTTGCTACCTCTTGTACAATATTGTGAACCTCCATCCATAGTTCTTCAGGCACTCTGTCTATCAGATCTAATTCCTTAAATCTATTTGTCACCTCTACTGTATATTTATCAGGGATATGATTTAGTTCATACCTGAGTGGCCTAGTGCTTTTCCTTACTTTTTTCAATTTAAGCCTAAATTTTGCAATGAGAAGCTCATGATCTGAACCACAGTCAACTCCTGGTCTTGTTTTTACTAACTGTACAGAACTTCTCCATCTTTGGCTGAAGAGCACATAGTCAATCTGATTTCTTTGTTGACTGTCTGGTGATGTCCATGTGTAGAAGTTGTCTTTTGGGTTGTTGGAAAAGAGTGTTTGCTATGACCATCGTATTCTCTTGACAAAATTCTATCAACCTATGCCCTGCTTCATTTTGTACTCCAAGGCCAAACTTGCCGGTTATTCTGGTTATCTTTTGCCTTCCTACTTTAGCATTCCAATCTCCCATGATGATAAGGACATCATTTTTTGGTGTTAATTCTATCAGGTGCTGTAGGGTTTCATAGAACCGGTCAATTTCATCCTCTTCAGCACCAGTGATTGGGGCATAAACTTGAACTACTGTGATATTGAATGGTTTCCCTTGGATTCAAACTGAGATTACTCTGTCATTTTGGGAATTGTATCCCAGTATTGCTTTTCCTACTTTTTTATTGATTATGAAGGTTACTCCATTTCTTCTGAGAGATTCTTGCCCGCAGTAGTATACCTGATGGTCATCTGAATTAAATTCACCCATTCCTATACATTTTAGTTCGCTGATTCCTAAGATGTCAATGTTCAGTCTTGTCATCTCTTGTTTGACCACATCCAGCTTGCCTTGATTCATGGATCTTACATTCCAGGTTCCTATGGAGAAAAAATCTTTACAGCATCGGACTTTCCTTTTACCACTAGATACATCCACAACTGAACATCCTTTTTGCTTTGGCCCAGTCACTCCACTCTTTCTGGTGCTACTAGTACTAACCTTCCAACCTGAGGGGCTCATCTTCCAGCATCATATCTTTTTTTCCCTTTTGGTACTGTCCATGGGGTTTTCATGGCAAAGATATTGGAGTGACTTGCCATTTCCTTCTCCGGTGAATCATATTTTGTCAGAACTCTCTGCTATGACCTGTCCATCTTGGGTGGCCCTGCACAACATACCTCATAACTTCATTGAGCTATGCAAGCCCCTTCGCCACAACAAGGCAGTAATCCATGAAGGTGTATCCCACTACAAGGATATAAACACAATTACTCTGTTGTTCTCTGTAGCAAAAATAACCATTGTGATTTAAAATAGTTATTTATGATTGATGTAAAAATGAATATTTTCAGGCAAATAATGGTTCTTTGAATTAATCAAGTGAGAATCCCTATTCATGTGCAGTCAATTTGCAAGCCATTGAGAGGCCAATGTCTTCAAGATGGTTAGGAGTAGTGTCCTGAGTGGCTGCTCCTAATATTTCCTCCTTATCAGTTCTTACAGAAAGCTACTCAAAAAGCTTAGAGATCACAGCACTATAAATCATCAAGTACAGTGGGTATGTTACCTCTTCAGGCCAACATCTGTGTTGGTGCGATAATATTAAAGCTTACTGAGATAGGTACTAACCTGGCATATTTCTTGCAAATGAGTTGACTATTTCTCTGTTCTTCTCCAGAAAATTAATAATGTTGCATTTACATTCAAGGAGAAATTTAAAAAGAAGGAACCTGTTTTTGAAATTATCAGGTTATTCCTGAAAATAAACCTCTTTCTTATGATAGCTATTCCAGGCTTGCAATTAAATCTTCTCATTATATTATGACTTAAATAAATAGAGTGCTCATGAAGATAATTAAATGTTCCATAAATATATAAAAGGAACAATTGATATTTGCAAGTGTGGGAAACTTAATTAGAAGAGATGATGGAACAGGGTTCACATACAAATATGTTTGAAGTCATTTCTTTTGTTATTTCTGCTGAATAGAATAGAATAGAATAGAATAGAATAGAATAGAATAGAATAGAATAGAATTTTATTGGCCAAGTGTGATTGGACACACAAGGAATTTGTCTTGGTGCATATGCTCTCAGTGTACATAAAAGAAAAGATACGTTCATCAAGGTACAACATTTACAACACAATTGATGATCAATATATCAATATAAATCATAAGGATTGCCAGCAACAAGTTATAGTCATACAGTCATAAGTGGAAAGAGATTGGTGATGGGAACTATGAAACGATTAATAGTAGTGCAGATTCAGTAAATAGTCTGACAGTGTTGAGGGAATTATTTGTTTAGCAGAGTGATGGCCTTGGAAAAACTGTTCTTGTGTCTAGTTGTTCTGGTGTGCAGTGCTCTATAGCGTCGTTTGAGGTAGGAGTTGAAACAGTTTATGTCCAGGATGCGAGGGATCTGCAAATATTTTCACGGCCCTCTTCTTGATTCGTGCAGTATACAGGTCCTCAATGGAAGGCAAGTTGGTAGCAATTGTTTTTTCGGCAGTTCTAATTATCCTCTGAAGTCTGTGTTTTTCTTGTTGGGTTGCAGAACCGAACCAGACAGTTATAGAGGTGCAAATGACAGACTCAATAATTCCTCTGTAGAACTGGATCAGCAGCTCCTTGGGCAGTTTGAGCTTACTGAGTTGGCGCAGAAAGAACATTCTTTGTTGTCCTTTTTAATGATGTTTTGATGTTAGCTGTCCATTTGAGATCTTGCGATATGATAGAACCCAGAAATTTGAAGGTTTCTACTGTTGATACTGTGTTGTCAAGTATTGTGAGAGGTGGAAGTAGATTTCCTAAAATCTACCACCATTTCTACGGTTTTGAGTGTGTTCAGTTCCAGATTGTTTTGGTTGCACCACAAGGCTAGTCGTTCGACCTCTCGTCTATGGATTCGTCATTGTCTCGAATGAGACCAATCACTGTTGTGTCATCTGCGAACTTCAGTAGCTTAACAAATGGATCATTGGAGATGCAGTCATTGGTATACAGAGAGAAGAGAAGTGGGGAGAGCACACAGCCTTGGGGGGCCCCTGTGCTAATTGTACAGGTATTTGATGTGATCTTGCTTAGCTTCACCTGCTGCTTCCTGTTTGTTAGGAAGCTTGTGATCCACTTACAAGTCTGTTCCAGTACCTGTAGCTGGTTTAGCTTAGTTAGAAGAATGTCTGGAATGATGGTATTGAATGCTGAACTAAAGTCTACAAAGAGGACCCTTGCATAGGTCTTTGGAGACTCAAGATGTTGTAGGATGTTGTGCAGAGCCATATTAACAGCATCATCTGTTGATCTATTTGCTCGGTATGCAAATTGCAAGGGGTCTAAAAGCGGATTCGTGATGGTTTTCAGGTAGGAAAGCACTAGCCTTTCAAAGGTTTTCATGACTACAGATGTTAGAGCAACTGGTCTGTAGTCATTCAGTTCCTTGATGGTGGGCTTCTTCGGCACTGGGATGATGGTAGAGCGTTTGAAGCAAGAAGGGACATAGCACATCTCTAGTGATTTATTGAAAATATGGGTGAAGATGGGGGCCAATTGGTCAGCACAGACTTTTAAGCAAGAAGGAGTTATCTTGTCTGGGCCTGGCGCTTTTCCTGGCTTTTGTCTGTGAAATAGGTCCTGCACTTCCTTTTCTGTGATCACTAGGCGTTGTGAACCCAATGAAATGGGGTCAGTTGTAGGAGGCTTGGCTGTTGTTGCTGTGTCTGAGATGGGGGTTGTGGAGTTAATATACAGTTAGTTCCTTGTAATGCATATAATTCAGATTACCTTTAGCTTTGCCTGGTATTTATTTTACTTTTTAAAATTAATTTTGTTTTATGTGTATATTTATTATTTTAAACACACTTATTGTGAATATTTTATTAGTTTCCTTTGTGTGGAAGAGCAACATAGAATGTAAACAAATAATAGGAAGCCATTTAAATTAGTCTTTATGATAATTTAACACTACAAATAGGTCTATATTTGTTGATAAACTCTTGCCGATGCTCTGCAAAATTTCTGTGCACGTTTAGATAGAAAGATTCTTCAGGTGATATCTGTTTTGAGGTATTACAGTTGAAAAAGTCATAGGAACCATCATATTGTGTAAACTGATGATGTTATTAAAAAGAAAAGAAATAGGATTCTCTGTAGGCATCATGCCTATGGCATGATTCAGAGCTTTCAAAGTTGAGCACAGATATGTTGGATAAGAGAAGAAACAAGGCATTCCATTAAAGAAAAAGATAGAAGACCTTCCCTTAAATAACGTTTGTGGCAATTGTGGCTGATGACCACAATTTATTTTAAAGAGCCATAATCTCATGGGGAAATGTAGAGAGAAAGTTTATGGTTATCAAAGACATTTATAAAATACTTTCTGCTACCATGTTCATTTTTTTAAATCTACATTAAGAGTAAGAAATAATCTGCAACCTAGGGCAGCATGCTTCAGGCTGATTTCAGAAGTGCTTTGCAAGTAATCTAGTCAAATGTCAGGGGGAAAAAAGAGCCTTTCCTTCAGTTTAATTTTTGGAAGAAAGAAAACAAAGTGCTATAAAGGTAATAACCAGCATCTTAAATTGGACTAAGAAATAAATTGACAGATGTAAGTTTCCAGGAGTTTGCACTTTTTAATTGACAGTCTCATGTTGAACAAATTAAAAAAAAAAAAAATCAAGAGACGATAAGGAAACGAGTGAGTGTTCTCCAGGAAAAGCTACTACAAGGTACCAGCCAGAACTGGTCAAACACCCGTGAATCCAAGAATACAGTTTACCTTCCATGCTGCCTTTTCAGACAAAACACAATACCATCTAATTGAAAATTGCATGATCCTGGAATTGATAGCTATTGTCAACTCGCAAAGCATCCCTGGCCTGCTCTCGAGTTGCCATAGGCAAGGGGGTGGGGAGACAAACTTTGCAGCTGCATCAAGGAGCTGTTATCTCAGTCAAAACAAGGCATATTCCAACTGATACGCTGAGATTGTCTTCACAGAAACCCACAGTGGCTGGAAGGGAGTGATCTCTACAACCTGCAAAATTGCCTTATTGGAGAATGTGACTAATGACACACCTTACATAACATAATAACAGAATTGGAAGGGACCTTGGAGGTCTTCTAGTCCAACCCCCTGCCCAGGCAGGAAACCCTACACCATTTCAGACAAATGGCTATCCAACATTTCCTTAAAAATTTCCAGTGTTGGAGCATTCATAACTTCTGGAGGCAAGTTGTTCCACTTGTTGATTGTTCTAACTGTCAGGAAATTTCTCCTTAGTTCTAAGTTGCTTCTTTCCTTGGTCAGTTTCCACCCATTGCTTCTTGTTCTACCCTCAGGTGCTTCGGAGAATAGCCTGACTCCCTCTTGTTTGTGGCAATCCCTGAGATATTGGAACACTGCTATCATGTCTCCCCTAGTCCTTCTTTTCATTAAACTAGACATACCAAGTTCCTGCAACCGTTCTTCATGTGTTTTAGCCTCCAGTCCCCTAATCATCTTTGTTGCTCTTCTCTGCACTCTTTCTAGAGTCTCAACATCTTTTTTACATCGGGGCGACCAAAACTGGATGCAATATTCCAAGTGTGGCCTTACTAAGACATTATAAAATGGTATTAACACTTCACATGATCTTGATTCTATCCCTCTGTTTATGCAGCCCAGAACTGTGTTGGCTTTTTTGGCAGCTGCTGCACACTGCTGGCTCATATCTAAATGGTTGTCCACTAGGACTCCAAGATCCCTCTCACAGTTACTTGAGCAAGGTACCACATATACGGTACCTGTGCATATTTTTTTTTGCCTAAATGTAGATAGCGCCCAATGTTCAAATCTGTCAAGATCCTTCTGTATCTTGAGCCTTTCTTCTGGAGTGTTGGCTATTTCTGCCAGCTTGGTGTCATCTGCAAATTTGATGAGTTCCCCATCTATCCCCTTGTCCAAGTCATTGATGAAGATGTTGAAGAGTACTGGGCCTAAAACAGAGCCTTGGGGTACTCCACTGCATACTTCCCTCCATGTGGATGTAGTTCCATTGAGAACTACACATTGAGTGCGGTTGGTCAGCCAGTTACAAATCCATCTGGTGGTGGTGCTGTCTAACCCACATTTTTCTACTTTATCTAGTAGTAGGTTATGGTCTACTTTATCAAATGCTTTACTGAAGTCCAAGTAAATTATATCGACAGCATTCCTCTGGTCCACTAATTTTGTCATTTTGTCAAAGAATGCAATAAGATTAGTCTGGCATGATCTGTTTTTGACAAACCCATGTTGGCTTTTGGTTATTACTTTGTTTGCTTCTAGGTGTTCGGTGATTCGTTGCTTGATTATCTTTTCCAGAATCTTCCCTGGTATTGAGGTTAGGCTGATAGGTCTGTATTTCCTGGATCTGTTTTTTTTTTTCCTTTTTTGAATATGGGAACTACATCTGCTCTTTTCCAGTCCTCTGGCAGTTCCCCTGTGCTCCAGGATCTTTGAAAGATATAGTTCAGTGGTTCTGAGATCTCGTCTGCCAGTTCCTTCAGAACCTTGGGGTGTAATCCATCTGGTCCTGGTGATTTGAACTCATCTAGGGTAGACAGGTGTTCACTTACCATTTTCCCCCCTATTTTAACTTGTGTTCCTAATCTGTTTTTTGTTATGCTGTTTTTGATAGGTTGGATTATTTTTTCCTTTTGTGTAAAGACAGATGCAAAAAATGAGTTAAGTAGATCTGCTTTCTCCCTGTTGCTTGTCACCTTCTTGCCACGTTCTCCCAGCAATGGGCCAATTGTTTCCTTGACTTTTTTTCTTGTTTTTGATATGTTGGAAGAAGCTTTTTTTGTTATTTTTTGTTATTTTGTTATTTTTTACTTTTGTTCATTGTGAGCCTTAGCTTTTCTCACTTCATCTTTACAGGTTCAGGCTATTTGCTGATATTCTGCCTTAGTTATTTGCACCTCTTTCCACTTTTTACCTTAGGGAGAGGGGGGAAACAGGGTCAGAACCGGGATGTAAATTAAAGTGAGGTCAGAGTTGGCTTCATTTGGTCCCTGCTGACATGAAGCGCCTAATAAATAACTGGATTTCTTTTGAAGCCTGGCTGGAGGCTCATGATTTAATTAGGGCATCGGTTAGAACCCTGACAGCAAGCCAACTCTGACTTCACTTAATTTACATCCCGGCTCTGAACCTTTTTTCCCCCCTCCCCCCAATGTGTCATCAGTCACATTCTCCAATGAAGCAATTTCACAGGTTGTAGAGATCACTCCCCTCCAGCAACTATGCATTCCCATGGAGATGATCTTGGCGAATCAGTTGGAATGTGCCTTATTTTGATTGAGATATCAGCTCCTTGATGCAGCTGCAGAGTTCATTTCCCTCTCTCCCTTTGCCTATGGCAACTCGCAAGTAGGCCGGGGATGCTTTGTGAGTTGACAGCTATTCTGTTTTGCTGAGATAATTTTTGTTCCATTTCTCTGCAGCCAGAACTGACACCCTCCAGGTGGGCATTAGAAATATTACTAAATCTTACATGTCTCAGGCTGGAAATGATGTAATCAGTGAGGTTTTTCAACCCATATCCAGGCCCATATGCATTCTACGGTCCATTGTAATTGCCATACTGCCTCCTTCAGCATAAACTGTCCCAGAAAGAGGAAGATATAGAACAGCAACTGTCTATGTTTTACAAGAACACTGCAGGCATTTTCAGCAGGAGACAAACGATAGCCTCTTTTAAGGTGAATTGAATCACTAGTGACGTACCAAACAGACCTGTGAGAAGAAAACTCTCTACTTCTCCAGAATGAATCCTGATGATACAGACTAGGTCTGCCTGTAATTGACAATTAAATCAAGGATGAGTCTAGGTTTATTACAAACAGTCCTGACATAATGACATGATGGACTATGCGCATACTTCCTAAAAAAACTTTCCACCAATATAGCAGAACCCCTAAGCATAATCTTTGACAAAGCTTTCACTACCAGTTCCCTTCCCAAACTTTGGTCACTAGCCACAGTCATCCCTATCTTCAAAAAAGGAGACCCCAGCTTAGTTGAAAATTACAGACCGATCTCTCTGTGCTGCGTCGCCTGCAAAGTCATGGAATCAATCATCAACCAATCCATTACCTCACACTTAGAAACTAACAACCTACTCTCCAATAAACAATTTGGTTTCAGGAAAAAACTATCATGCAACTTACAACTTCTTCACTGTAAAAACATATGGACTACAAATCTTGATCAAGGCAAAACAATAGATGCAATCTACATAGACTTCTGTAAAGCTTTTGACTCAGTAGTACACGATAAACTTCTCCTAAAACTAAAATCCTATGGCATTTCAGGACCCCTTCACAAATGGATATCTGCTTTTCTGTCTAACAGACAACAAGTGGTCAAAATTGGCAATGCTCTATCAAATCCTGTTCCTGTCAAGAGTGGCGTTCGTCAAGGCAGCGTCCTTGGACCAACACTCTTCATACTATACATTAATGATCTTTGTGACCATATCACAAGTAATTGTGTTCTCTTTGCTGACGATGTCAAACTATTTAACACCACAGACAATGCATCTATCATCCAAAAAGACCTTGATCATCTAACCACTTGGTCTAAAACTTGGCAACTCCAGATCTCAACCAGCAAATGCTCAGTCTTACATATTGGAAAAAAGAATCCAAACACTAAGTACATACTTGATGGACATTACCTTACAGATGACCCCCACCCCGTTAAAGACCTTGGAGTTTTCATGTCAAATGATCTAAGTGCCAAAGCCCACTGTAACTACATAGCAAAAAAGGCTCTAAGAGTTTTAAACCTAATCCTGCGTAGCTTCTTTTCCAAAAACACTACACTACTAACCAGAGCATATAAAACATTTGCTAGACCAATTCTAGAATACAGCTCGCCTGTTTGGAACCCTCACCACATCTCTGACATCAATACAATTGAACGAGTCCAGAAATATTTTACAAGAAGAGTTCTCCATTCCTCAGAAAACAACAAAATACCTTATCCCACCAGACTTGAAATCCTAGGCTTAGAAAACTTGGAACTCCGTCGCCTTCGACAAGACCTAAGTTTAACTCATAGAACCATCTATTGTAATGTCCTTCCTGTTAAAGACTACTTCAGCTTTAATTGCAACAATACAAGAGCAACCAACAGATTCAAACTTAATGTTAACCGCTTTAATCTAGATTGCAGAAAATATGACTTCTGTAACAGAATCATCAGTGCTTGGAATACTTTACCCGACTCTGTGGTCTCTTCCCATAATCGTAAAAGCTTTAACCAAAAACTTTCTACTATTGACCTCATCCCATTCCTAAGAGGACCATAAGGGGCGTGCATAAGCGCACAAATGTGCCTACCGTTCCTGTCCTATTGTTTTTCTTTTCTTCTTCCTATATATATATTGATGCTTATACCTCCTAATATTTACTCATACATATGTTCATATACTATATATTCCTTTTTATATAATGTTGTGACAAAAATAAATAAATAAATAAATAAATAAATAAATAAATAAATAAAATAAAAATAAATAAAAAATAAACCTGAGTCTAAAGACTTCTGCAATCCTTTTTCTTGAGTTATGAACAGCAGCCTGAAGTACGGATTGCCTATATATTTTTAATATCTATTCTCCTGTCTCCCCTTGTTACCATAATGTTCTTTTCTTATTACGCTCCCATAGCTATATCTATCCAAACTCTTTCACAGTTACACTTATGATCTCCAACCAGAACAAATAGTAATTTGGAATACATTCTAACCAAGCACTCATTCATTCATTCACCAATCTTCTCCTCTGCATTGCCTTCTAATAACAATCTCCCAATTTATTTATTTATTTATTTATTTATTTATTTATTTATTTATTTATTTATTTGTCGTAACAATATATACAAGCATTGCATAAATGGTTATATAATATATGAACGTATATATGAGGAGAAACGAGGTACTATAAACATATATATACATAGGGGAAGAAACAATAGGACAGGAACGGTAGGCACGTTTGTGCTCTGTTGTCCACATTCCTCGTTTTTTATTCCCTCACAGACTTCTTCAAGCCAGTTCTTATCTATGTATGAGCCAAAGGAGCTCCTATTCTGTCAATACAGACATGGTTTCATCTCATCTGGTTTCATGTTTCTTAAACAGGGACAATGTTTGAAGTTTCTGAATCCCCAATACTTGTTCCTCTAGCTTTTTCAATCATAGACCATGCTATCTACATGAAGGATTCCAGATAGGAAATAGATCACATCTTGCAAAGATTGAAGAGAGTTTGGACATACCTAACTGAGAAACGATTAAATTAAATATATTTTTTTAAAAAATAAACCAAAAAGGGAAGAATGGAAGAAAGCCCTGAAATGAATATATCATCAATGACAGAGGCCAATTATGCAGAACATAAAAGAGACACACGGGGGTAGAGGAGAGAGTTAAAGTTTCAACCAGGGGTGGGTTCTAATTTTTTTTAATACTGGTTCTATGGGCGTGGCTTATTTTGTGGGCATGGCTTGATGGTCATGTGACAGTGGGTGTGGCTTGATGGTCATATGACTGGGTAGGCGTGGCCAACTCAATGCCTCTCATGGCCCCTCCCTTCCCAGCCATTCCTTGTCACACCCAGCCTCAACGTATCTATTGTTCTGCAAAAATGTTGTTCACTTTTTTTCAACTTTATTTTTTTCAAGTCTCCAAACTTGGCCACTTTAAGGCTTGTGGACCAACTCTCAGAATTCCTCAGCCAGCTTTGCTGTCAAAGTCTTAAAGTGGCCAAGGTTAGAGACCTCTGCTATAGATGCACTTTCGTGGACCACTGAAAGGAGGAAATGGCTCACATGCTTTATCCAAGAGTGTGATAAGCAACAGCCTTTTAAGGGGCTGCTAGAAAGAAGTGGGGGGGAGTATTTCCAAAGCACCAGAAGGCAAAAAAAGAAGCAATGGATGGAAACTCAACAAAGAGAGAAGCAACCTAAAACTAAGGAGAAACTTCCTGACAGTGTGAACCTATATAGGTTTCAGTCATAATTTCACATATAAAATAGCCATTCATGTAATACAACCTGCATATTGTTCAAAACAATCATTAGTATTATGGCTGATGTTTGACAGCAAGCCTAAAATCCCATTCCTCCCACTCCAGGGAAGGTTACTTCAAAATCCCCATTCCTCCCACCCCACTAATCTGTTCTGGGAAGGAATCAAACTCCCCCCTCTTCATTTCCCAAATAAAATATCCCAGATAATTAAGAATAATCAAGCTGCTAGCAAGGAACGTGCCTGGAATTCCACATTCCTGCCAGCTGCATAAAGGAAACTTTGTAAGCAGAAAACAGCTGCCGGTGCTTAGAGATCATAGAAAGTGGAAGCCGGAAGTTCGGCTCCATTTACAAGCAGGCAGAAAACTCATTCAAGACAGGATACTTCACAATGGAAATTGCCCAAACCTTTTTAGAAACACAAAGCCCATATTGCACAAACCCCAAAACTTCAAAAACATTGAACTATATAAGAATTCCTCCTCTTATCCAATTTGTTGTTCAGCTGACCCAGAATGGAGCTTCTAGCTCTGTCAATTTAAAGCGATAGCATTCACCCCCGCCCCCCTTCTTTACCAAGCATCTCCTGGCTGAGAAGCGAGCCAATCAGTTGGGAGGCTTCTTGGCTTCTCAATTTAAAGGAACGGTGTCTTGTTTTTTTCCCCTCTTCTTCGACAAGTGAGTCTTGATTTTTTCCTTCTAGCCAATCAGCTGGGAGTCAGGAGGCAGCAATAGATTGAGGGTGGGGCCAGACAGAATTTTTACTACCGGTTTTCCAAACTACTCAAAATGTTTACTACCGGTTCTTGTGAACTGGGGAGAACTGGTAGCAACCCACTACTGGTTTCAACTACAATAGTGAAGCCACTAGTATAGTGCTATTTACAGTCTCAGGTAATTTTGTAGTGGTACAGAGAATATGGGAAACAAATAGGGAGATCTTGACAACCTAACTCAGAAAGACAAATGTTGGGGTTACAGACATCAGTGAAATTGGTAGAATGGCACATATGTTTGAAAGAAGAAATGAAGAAGAAATTCTTAAAAAGAATTTTATTCAAAAGTCATCACATAATTCATAAAGCAAACATAGCCCTTACAGAAATTCATGCTTAGAAGGTTTCAGTGAGAATAAAAATTGGGGTGGAGGTGGGGAGAATCCACAATAAATATTATTGTGGGAGGTTCTTTTTATAAAATGAACAGAGAGAAGATATGGATTAGTCCTTTGTTTGCCAGAGAATGAAACTTTCAGGGAGGTATGCAAAGAAGCTAGAAATCTAACTCAGCAAGTATCAGCAATTCTACAAATTCCTGCCATGTTTTGCTGATAACTTAATGTGTCATCAAAGGGAATAAGAACAAAGGAGTCTTGCTATCCTGGAGCTAATCTTACCAACAGAGACAGATTGGTGGTGAAGTTAAGTGAAAAGGTGCCCATGTATTTTCGAGGTCATAATATTAAAGGGAGGATGGGGAAGTCAGACTTGTATACTGAGTTTCAAAAGAATTTCAGAAGAGTAGAATCTAATGAATTCAGGAGAAGGTAGGTCAAATTCAACACTGCAAGATTCAGAAGGGAAATGTGTCTGAGAATGATAGGAAACGCTGCAAAGTGTGATTCTGAAAAGTTCTAGCAAATGTTACAACAAGATGAAAACAGACCCTGAATAGAAAGTGTGAGACATGAGAGATTAGGGCATGAGTGAATAGAAATTCATTAAGAAGAATTTAAATAGATGCAAATGACACAGGTGGGTTTCAGCAGGTTCTGACCAGTTCTGAAGAACCGGTGGTGGAAATTTTGAGTAGTTCGGAGAACTGGCAAATACCACTTCTGGCTGACCCCAGAATGGGGTGGAAATGGAGATTTTGCAATATCCTTCCCCCAGGAGTGGGGTGGGAATGGAGATTTTGCAGTATCCTTCTCCTGCCATGCCCACCAAGCTATGCCCACCAAGCCGTGCCATGCACACCAAGCCATGCCATGCACACCAAGCCACACCCACAGAACCTGTAGTAAAAAAATTTGAAACCCACCACTGATGTCAAGATAGTAGAATATAAAAGATAGTAATACTTATTTTATTTAGTTATATTCTGATTTTATTATTTTTACAAATACTGTAACTGATGGGAAACATATCTAATACACCTTTCTTCTCTTATTTCCTTACCATAATAACCCTGTTGGGCTGAAAGAGAGTGACTGTCCCAAAGTCATCCAGCTGGCTTTCCTGGCTAAGGTGGGACTGGAACTCATAGCCTCCTGCTTTCTAGCCTGTTGCCTTAACCACTAGACCAAAGTGGCTTTCTATAATATGAAATAATAAACATGCATATAGGCAGATTTTCCCCTTCATGGATTACTGCATTGTCATGGTGAAGGGGCTTGCGTAGCTCAATGAAGCTATGAGATATGCCATGCAGGGACACCCAAGATGGACAGGTCATAGCGGAGAGTTCTGACAAAATATTATCCACTGGAGAAGAAAATGGCAAACCACTCCAGCATCTTTGCCATGAAAACCCCTATGGACAGTACAAAAAGGAAAAAAGGTATGATGCTGGAAGATGAGCCCCTCAGGTCGGAAGGTGTCCAATATGCTACTGGGGAAGAGCGGAGGGCTAGTACTAGTAGTGCCAGAAAGAATGAAGCGACTGGGCCAAAGCTGAATAGATGCTCAGCTGTGGATATATCTGGTGGTGAAAGGAAAGTCCGATGCTATAAAGATTTTTTCTCCATAGGAACCTGGAATATAAGATCCATGAATCAAGGTAAGCTGGATGTGGTCAAACAAGAGATGACAAGACTGAACATTGACATCTTAGGAATCAGCGAACTAAAGTGGACAGGAATGGGTGAATTTAATTCAGATGACCATCAGGTATACTACTGCGGGCAAGAATCTCTCAGAAGAAATGGAGTAGCCTTCATAATCAATAAAAGAGTAGGAAAAGCAAAACTGGGATACAATCCCCAAAATGCAGAATGATCTCAGTTCGAATCCAAGGCAAACCATTCAATATCACAGTAGTCCAAGTCTATGCCCCAACCACTGGTGCTGAAGAGGATGAAATAGAATAGAATATGAAGCTCTATAGCACCTTATAGAATTAACACCAAAAAATGAAATCCTTATCATCATGGGGAATTGGAATGCTAAAGTAGGAAGCCAAAAGATTACCAGAATAACAGACAAGTTTGGCCTTGGAATACAAAATGAAACAGGGCACAGGCTGGTAGAATTCTGTCAAGATAATACGATGGTCATAGCAAACACTCTTTTCCAACAACCTAAGAGACTACTCTACACATGGACATCTACAGATGGTCAACAAAGAAATCAGATTGACTACGTGCTCTGCAGCCAAAGGTGGAGAAGCTCTATACAGTCAGTAAAAACAAGACCAGGAGCTGACTGTGGCTCAAATCATGAGCTTCTTCTTGCAAAATTTAGGCTTAAACTGAAGAACGTAGGGAAAAGCACCAGGCCACTCAGGTATGAACTAAATCATATCCCTGATAAATATACAGTAGAGGTGACATATAGATTTAAGGAATTAGATTTGATAGACAGAGTGCCTGAAGAACTATGGATGGAGGTTCACAACATTGTACAAGAGGTAGCAACTAAAACCATTCCAAAGAAAAAGAAATGCAAGAAAGCAAAATGGCTGTCTGAGGAAGCTTTGGAAATAGCTGAGGAAAGAAGAGAAGCGAAAGGCAAGGGAGAAAGAGAAAGATACCCCAGTTAAATGCAGAATTCCAGAGAATAGCTAGAAGAGATAAGAATACATTCTTAAATGAACAGTGTAAAGAAATAGAAGAAAACAATAGAATAGGGAGAACCAGAGATCTCTTCAAGAAAATTGGAGATATGAAGGGAACATTTCATGCAAAGATGGGCATTATAAAGGACCGGAATGGCAGAGACTTAACAGAGGCAGAAGAGATTAAGAAGAGGTGGCAAAATTACACAGAAGAACTATACAAGAATGAGCTTAACATCCCTGATAACCACGATGGAGTGGTCACTGACCTTGAGCCAGACATCCTAGAATGTGAAGTTAAGTGGCCTTAGGAAATCTGAGCAACAACAAAGCTAGTGGAGGAGACAATATTTCAGCTGAGCCATTCAAAATCTTAAAAAATGACGCAGTAAAAGTGCTACACTCAATTTGCCAGCAAATTTGGAAAACTCAACAATGGCCACAGGATTGGAAAAAGTCAGTTTACATTCCAATTCCAAAGAAAGGCAATGCCAAATAATGTTCAAACTATCACACCATTGCACTCATTTCACATGCTAGTAAGGTTATGCTTAAAATCCTACAAGCTAGGCTCCAGCATATGTGGATCAAAAACTACCAGAAGTACAGGCAGGATTTCGTAGAGGCAGAGGAACTAGAGATCAAATTGCCAACATACGCTGGACCATGGAGAAAGCTACGGAGTTCCAGAAAAACATCTACTTCTGCTTCATTGACTATGCTAAAGCCTTTGATTGTGTGGATCACAACAAATTGTGGCAAATTCTTAAAGAGATGGGAGTACCAGATCATCTTATTTGTCTCTTGAGAAACCTGTATGCCGGTCAAGAAGCAACAGTGAGAACTGGACACGGAACCACTGATTGGTTCAAAATTGGGAAAGGAGTCCGGCAAGGCTTTATACTATCATCCTGTCTATTTAACTTATATGCAGAGCACCTCATGAGAAAAGCGGGGCTAGATGAATCAAAAATTGGAATTAAGATTGCCGGGAGAAATATCAACAACCTCAGATATGCAGATGATACCACTCTAATGGCAGAAAGCGAAGAGGAGCTAAAGAGCCTCTTGATACGGGTGAAGGAGGAGATACAAAAGTTGGCTTGAAACTCAACATTAAGAAAACTAAAATCATGGCATCCGGCCTTCTCAATTCCTGGTAGATAGATGGGGAAGAAATGGAGGTAGTGACAGATTTTATTTTCCTGGGGTCCAAGATCACTGCAGATGGGGACTGCAGCCAAGAAATTTAAAGACGCTTGCTCACGGGAAGGAAAGCTATGGCAAATCTAGACAGTGTACTAAAAAGCAGTGACATCACCCTGCCAACAAAAGTGCATATAGTCAAGGCTATGGTTTTCCCAATTGCAATGTATGGCTGTGAAAGTTGGACCATAAGAAAGGCTGAGTGCCAAAGAATCGAGGCCTTTGAACTCATGCTGGAGAAGACTCCTGCGAGTCCCTTGGACATCAAGGCAAACAAACAAGTCAGTCCTAGAGGAGATCAACCCTGGCTGCTCTTTAGAAGGCCAGATCCTGAAGATGAAATAGAAATACTTTGGCCATTTAATGAGAAGGAAGGACTCACTGGAGAAGAGCCTAATGCTGGGAAAGATTGAGGGCAAAAGAAGAATGGGATGACAGAGAACGAGGTGGCTAGATGGAGTCACTGAAGCAGTAGGCGTGAGCTTAAATGGACTCCAGAGGATGGTAGAGGATAGGAAGGCCTGGAGGAATGTTGTCCATGGGGTCACGATGGATCAGACACGACTTCACAACTAACAACAACAATAAATATAAGCAGATTTAGAGAAAGTCCATATGTAGTTCAGGAAGGAGTTAGAGAATTAAAGGCTTGAATGGCAGTCTAGATTATAATCTTATAATGTTCTGTGTTTGTAATCACAGAAAAAGAATTCATTGGAAAGAGTAGAACAAGTGGTGTTAGAATAATTATTACAAAGTCTACAAGGTCCTATGCAGTATTGAATAAAAGAGCACAACTCTAAAACAAGCAATCATACAGTACAGCTGGCTGAGCATGATTTGATTGCTCACAGGACAGATGACACCAAGAAAAACTAATTAGTTATGTGAAAAGACCACAGAAAAGTGAAACTCTTAAAAAAGGAGATTGAGCAGGAAAGAAAAGACTCAGTTACAACATGTCAAAAGGTCAGCCAAAAGTCAAGGTGGTGATGCAAGTAGGAATAAATGTTGTTTGTGTGACAGGGTTGGTCAAATAGGCAGAATCTCTACAAACCAGATCTAAAACAGTTTATTGGCTGTTAACCTCCAAAATGCAGGAAAAGTATGAGCAAGGTTAAATGGAAGAAAAATTCTTGGTGTAATAGAGATGAATAACATTAACACTAGAATTCTCTTGTTCCTGAAATGTGTTTTTGGGAAGGCATAAATGTTACCTTTGGTGAAGGCCCAGTTACCAATGAAAGGTAGTACAAAATATATGGGGTTTGTAGGGAATGTATTGTTAAGTTCTGGAAGTAACGAGGCTGGAGACCAGGGTAGTGACAACAGCTCTTTAATATAGGGTGAACCCAGCAACAGGCTGGGGGAAAAACCTCTCCTTTTATACAGTTCTACTGGCAGCTTCGTCCAATCAGCAACGTGCTGATTTCCCGCCCAAATATTTAAAGGTACATAACACTCCTCCCCTCCCAGAAAACACTTTGCCTCTATTTGCATTTTATTTACATGTTATTTTTCGACGTAGTCACGCAAATAACCTGGGCGTCTCCTAGTTCTTTCAGACCTGCGCGGTTCAGTCCTGGGTGGTGTTTTGAGCTGTTCGGAGGGTCTATTTTCTCCTCCCAGCTCTTTCTCTAGGCCATCGGGCCCTGGATTATTTGCAGATTCTTTTTCTTGGCCATCCGGCCCTGGATTACTTTTGTAATTTTCCCTGTCATTTCCCTCGGGAACCTGATGGCGTCGCTGGACCTCCGGGACCTCAGCTAAGTCTTGCGCCTCCCCCGGGTCATGGTCAGCTGTGGGTTCAAATAAGGAGGGGTCATAATTTGTTTCCTGTGGCTTAGTTTGTTCAGTTATTCGTCTCCTTATCTGATCTATGTGGCGCCTCCATACTCGGTTGTCTTGTAATTCGACCAAGTATGACTTTGGGCCGGTTGCTTTTATTATTTGCCCTGCGAGCCAACTTGGGCCGTCCCCGTAGTTGCGGGCCCACACTCGGTCGCCTATGCCCAATTCCTTGTTTTGTCTATTTCCCCTTGTAACCCTCTGGTGTGTAATGGGGACTCAAGCGGTCAAGTGGGCACGGAGTTCCCGTCCCATCAATAATTCGGCTGGGCTTCTGCCTGTAGCAGTGCTTGGGGTTCTGTGCTGAACGGCCAGAAAGAAGTCTATCTTTGTTTGCCAGTCACCTGGCTTGAGCCTGGACAATGCCTCCTTAGCGCTCCGGACGGAACGCTCTGCAAGGCCATTCGACGCAGGGTGGAAAGGCGCAGAGAGGGCATGTCGGATGCCCTCCTCTGCCAAGTATTCTTCGAACTGGGCTGCCGTGGTGCGGCCCGTTGTCGGACACCAGAGTGTCAGGCAACCCGTGGGTTGCGAATAGGTGGCGCAGGGCTGCGATTACTGCCTCGGCCGTAGTGGATTTCATGAGTATGATCTCCAACCATTTAGAGAATGCGTCGACAACCACTAGGAAAGTTTGGCCATGGAAAGGGCCAGCAAAATCAATGTGGATTCTTGACCAGGGCCCTTGGGGTTTTCCCATTCCTGACTGGGGCCGTTGGGGGTAGGGGTCTGGACTCTTGGCAAGCCTGGCATTTCCCCACCCTCTCAGCAATCTCTGAGTCCATGAGTGGCCACCACACATAGCTTCTCGCTAGCCCCTTCATCCGGACGATCCCTGGGTGGCCCTCGTGGAGGAGGTCCAGTACCTTTCCCCTTAGTTTATCGGGGATTACCACACGATCACCCCATAACAGGCACCCCCCTTGAGCCGAGAGCTCATCCCGTTTTTTAACAAATTCCTTAAAGCGTTCGCCCGGCGCAGCGGGCCACCCTCTTTGTACCCAACCGAGTACAGTCCTTAACATAATGTCCCGGTATGATGCCCGAGCCACTTCCTTAGATGTGACTGGGCCAGAGTCCAAAGAGTCAATAAGCAGGATGGGCGTCCCCGGCGTAGGGTCTTCGATGGCCCCTGGTAGTGGGCATCTGCTTAACGCGTCTGCATGCCCCACTTCTTTTCCTGGTCGATGCTGCAGCTTGTACGAATAAGCGGCTAAGAAAATAGTCCATCGGGTCAAGCGTGGCGAAAGTGCCACAGGCGTTGGGCGGTCGCCAGCCAGTATCCCTAGTAGCGGTCTGTGGTCAGTCACGATTTCAAAATCCCGCCCAAAAACATATTCGTGGAATTTTTTCACCCCTGACACAATGGCTAGTGCTTCTTTATCTAATTGGCTGTAGTTCCTCTCTGGGGAGGACATCGTTCTAGAGTAAAAAGCTATAGGGGCTTCTGTGCCGTTTGGAAGTCTATGGCTGAGTACAGCCCCCACCCCGTAAGGGGAGGCATCGCAAACCAGCACTAGGGGCAAAGTGTTATGATATTGGATGAGCAGGCTGTCACTTGAGAGCAGGTTTTTTACTGCTTCGAAAGCCCTATTTTCCGACTTTCCCCAAGACCAAACAGTATTTTTTCCTAAAAGCCTATGCAGCGGTTCAGCAACGGTCGCTTTGTTTTTTAAAAAGACCGCGTAAAAATTCACTAGCCCCAGGAATGCCTGTAGCTCTGCTTTGTTTTTGGGCGCTGGAGCCTTTCTAATTGCCTTGACCTTGCTCTCAGTGGGGTGAATTCCTTTCTTGTCTATCCGGTAGCCAAAAGATAACCAGAATAACAGGCAAGTTTGGCCTTGAATACAAAATGAAACAGGGCACAGGCTGATAGAATTCTGTCAAGATAATACGATGGTCATAGCAAACACTCTTTCCAACCCAAGAGACTACACACATGGACACAGATGGTCAACACAGAAATCAGATTGACTATTCTGCAGCCAAAGATGGAGAAGCTCTATACAGTCAGTAAAACAAGACCAGGAGCTGACTGTGGCTCAGATCATGAGCTTCTTGCAAAATTTAGGCTTAAACTGAAGAAAGAAAAGCACCAGGCCACTCAGGTATGAACTAAATCATATCCCTGATGAATATACAGTAGAGGTGACAAATAGATTTAAGGAATTAGATCTGATAGACAGGGTGCCTGAAGAACTATGGATGGAGATTCACAACAGTGTACAAGAGGTAGCAACTAAAACCATTCCAAAGAAAAAGAAATGCAAGAAAGCAAAATGGCTGTCTGAGGAAGCTCTGCAAATAGCTGGGGAAAGAAGAAAGGCAAGGGAGAAAGAGAAAGATACCCAGTTGAATGCAGAATTCCAGAGAATAGCTAGAAGAGATAAGAATGCATTCTTAAATGAACAGTGCAAAGAAATAGAAGAAAACAATAGAATAGGAGGACCAGAGATCTCTTCAAGAAAATTGAGATATGAAGGACATTTCATGCAAAGATGGGCATGATAAAGGACCAAAATGGCAGGGACCTAACAGAGGCAGAAGAGATTAAGAAGAGGTGGCAAAATTACACAGAAGAACTATACAAGAATGAGCTTAACATCCTGATAACCAATGGGGTGGTCACTGACCTCGAGCCAGACATCCTAGAATATGAAGTCAAATGGGTCTTAGGAAATCTGAGCAACAACAAAGCTAGCGGAGGTGACAGTATTCCAGCTAAGCTATTCAAAATCTTAAAAGATGATACAGTAAAAGTGCTACACTCAGTTTGCCAGCATATTTAGAAAACTCAACAGTCGCCACAGGATTGGAAAAGGTCAGTTTACATTCCAATTCCAAAGAAAGGCAATGACAAGAATGTTCACAGTATTGCACCATTGCACTCATTTCACATGCTAGTAAAGTTATGCTTAAAATCTTACAAGCTAGGCTCCAGCAGTATGTGGATCAAGAACTATCAGAAGTACAGGCAGGATTTTGAAGAGGCAGAGGAACTAGAGATCAAATTGCCAACATGAGATCATGGAGAAAGCTAGGGAGTTCCAGAAAAACATCTACTTCTGCTTCATTGACTATGCTAAAGCCTTTGACTGTGTGGATCACAACAAATTGTGGCATGTTCTTAAAGAGATGGGAGTACCAGACCATATTATTTGGCTCTTGAGAAACCTATATGCGAATCAAGAAGCAACAGTGAGAACTGGACAAGGAGCCACTGATTGGTTCAAAAGTGGGAAAGGAGCCCGGCAAGGCTATATACTGTTGCCCTGCCTATTTAACTTATATGCAGAGCACATCATGAGAAAGGCAGGGCTGGATGAATCAAAAGTTGGAATTAAGATTGCCGGGAGAAATATCAACAACCTCAGATATGCAGATGATACCACTCTAATGGCAGAAAGCGAAGAGGAGCTAAAGAGCCTCTTGATACGGGTGAAGGAGGAGATACAAAAGTTGGCTTGAAACTCAACATTAAGAAAACTAAAATCATGGCATCCGGCCTTCTTAATTCCTGGTAGATAGATGGGGAAGAAATGGAGGTAGTGACAGATTTTATTTTCCTGGGGTCCAAGATCACTGCAGATGGGGACTGCAGCCAAGAAATTAAAAGACGCTTGCTCACGGGGAGGAAAGCTATGGCAAATCTAGACAGTGTACTAAAAAGCAGTGACATCACCCTGCCAACAAAAGTGCATATAGTCAAGGCTATGGTTTTCCCAATTGCAATGTATGGCTGTGAAAGTTGGACCATAAGAAAGGCTGAGTGCCAAAGAATCGAGGCCTTTGAACTCATGCTGGAGAAGACTCCTGCGAGTCCCTTGGACTGCAAGGCGAACAAACAAGTCAGTTCTAGAGGAGATCAACCCTGACTGCTCTTTAGAAGGCCAGATCCTAAAGATGAAACTGAAATACTTTGGCCACCTAATGAGAAAGAAGGTCTCACTGAAGAAGAGCCTAATGCTGGGAAAGATTGAGGGCAAAAGAAGAATGGGATGATAGAGAACGAGGTGGCTGGTTGGAGTCACTGAAGCAGTAGGCGTGAGTTTAAATGGACTCCAGAGGATGGTAGAGGACAGGAAGGCCTGGAGGAATGTTGTCCATGGGGTCACGATGGGTCAGACACGACTGCACAACTAACAACAACAATAAATATAAGCAGATTTAGAGAAAGTCCATATGTAGTTCAGGAAGGAGTTAGAGAATTAAAGGCTTGAATGGCAGTCTAGATTATAATCTTATAATGTTCTGTGTTTGTAATCACAGAAAAAGAATTCATTGGAAAGAGTAGAACAAGTGGTGTTAGAATAATTATTACTAAGTCTACAAGGTCCTATGCAGTATTGAATAAAAGAGCACAACTCTAAAACAAGCAATCATACAGTACAGCTGGCTGAGCATGATTTGATTGCTCACAGGACAGATGACACCAAGAAAAACTAATTAGTTATGTGAAAAGACCACAGAAAAGTGAAACTCTTAAAAAAGGAGATTGAGCAGGAAAGAAAAGACTCAGTTACAACATGTCAAAAGATCAGCCAAAAGTCAAGGTGGTGATGCAAGTAGGAATAAATGTTGTTTGTGTGACAGGGTTGGTCAAATAGAATCTCTACAAACCAGATCTAAAACAGTTTATTGGCTGTTAACCTCCAAAATGCAGGAAAAATGAGCAAGGTTAAATGGAAGAAAATTCTTGGTGTAATAGAGATTAACACTAAATTCTCTTGTTCCTGAAATGTGTTTTGGGAAGGCATAAATGTTTTGGTGAAGGCCCAGTTACCAATGAAAGGTAGTACAAAATATGGGGTTTGTAGGAATGTATATTATCTATCTTGTGGTGGAGTAGTAAAATATCCCAGTATGTGGCCAGTTACAAGTAAAGGAATATTATTAAGTGTTAATAATATTGGAAAAATCTGGTCTGGTTTCAAGCCAGGAGAAAAATACTGGAAATAAAATCAGGCAGAAGAAAGTATCTGTTTTTTGGTAGAAATTAGTGATGGCAATGTTTCTATCATGGTTGACAAAATGAGGTTGAGTAGGTGGACTTTACATTCTTTGGGACTTTGTGATTTAGATGCCTGTTCCTGTGCAAGCATATGTCCTTTAATATTTTAATATTATTGATTCCTATGGGGTCATGTATCATGGCTGGTTCTACAGGAAATGCAAATCCTAGGTGTTTTGTTTCTCTTCTCAGTTTCAGCTCATTACCTATTGTGTTGCTTATTTGGAGTTTCTGGCTGCTCTTTGCTTAGAATAGAGTGACACAGCTTTCTGAATGTATATAAAGTATCCATTCCTAAAGACTAGCCTCTTCAGGTTTCTGCTCGAGACTTGTTTTCCTAGCAGAAAGATTGGGGCTGCTTTCTGCCTTTAAGAAGATGTCTCTCCTCTTCTCCTTTAGAGGAAATATTCTATTCTGCCACTTTTTAATATAAAGAATAAAATTATTTTATTCTGGGGAGCGGGGTCTTCCTACAATAAAAATAAATAAAAGAAACTAGGAGAAAGCAACTCAAATTCCAAGAAATGAGACTGGGAAAGGAACAGAAAAGTTTCCCAAACTTTTTTTTTTGTCAAACTTTTTAAAAAAAATTTTATAAGCATAATAAAAAAAAATCATTGTGAACAAATTATTGGTCAGGTATATCTTTAAACATATCAAGTTTCACCTATGTTATAATCTAATAGAATATATTTTCCTTCTTCTTCTTTAAATTCAATTATTTTTTGCACACAATCTGATTATAGAAGTAAATCAAATTCAACCCATTCAGGAGAATATTTAAATGAAATCTAGTCCCCATGCTTAATTCCCTTCAACATCATTAATAAATTCTATTTACGTTTTATAATTTCACCACTCTCAGCTTTATATCTACATTACTAATCAGAGGTCATCCTATCTAAAATCTCTTTCTTAAAACTGCCCAGAGATCACATAGACAATTCCGTTCATCTTCCTCTGCCTCTAAATCAATAACATATATTTAAAGTTTTCAATCTAATCCATTTTAATATCAAGTAAAACTTTTAACATTTGCAAGGGTAGTCACTAATTCTTTTCCCCAATTATTCTCCCAAAATATTAACTGTTTAGTTTATCAAATCCTTTCATTACCTTACTTATTTGCAAAAGCAAAAAAAGAAAAAAAATTCTTCCTCAGTATAATAACACTCATTTCCCTCTTATTTCAATTTATTCTAGTATTTTTCCCTCCATTTCCCAAAACCTCAATTATTTTTATCATAGTTGTCACTCATATTTTAATATAAATATTAACATTTTCTAAAATGAATCTCTTAACGTAACTTAAAACAGTGATTCTCAACCTTTATAGTGCTGCGACCCCTTTAATACAATTCCCCACGATGTGGTGACCCCAACCATAAAATTATTTTCGTTTTAAATTTATCGTACCTGAAGCCATATTGGCTAGCGATCTGAACTGCTTGCGATTACCTTGAGGACGGAGGCATTAAAGCGGAGACTCCTCCCCTATTAAGTTTATCGCACCTGAAGCCAGATTAGCGATTGGGAGTGATTGCAGCTGGCTTGAGAGGGAGATATCAGAGCAAAGATTTCTCTCTTTTTTAATTCAGCTAGCAATTTTTTTAATTTTTTAATTCGGCTAGCAATTTGAAGAGCCTGCAGCTGGCTTGTGGAGTCAACCATTGGAGTGCGATTCTTCTACTTGCAAGTATACTTCCCATATTTCCGATGGTCTTAGGCGACCCCTGGCAAATCATCATTTGACCCCCAACGGGGTCGCAACCCACAGATTGAGAACCGCTGCTCTAAAAGCAGCCATTAGTTCCTTTCAAAAAAATGTCATGTGTCTACATCAGCAGCGCCTTCTCTATGGGAATAGTCCATTATTCCATTCTTACTTTCCTTCTTTGCCTCTGAATTATTCTTAAATAAGAATCTCTGCTTAAAACAATAATCCAAAGACACCATCTAGAAGTCTCTTCTAAAACTGTTGTGTGGTCCCATGACACCAATCCTCAAGGAATAGTCACAAGCTATTCTCTTGCTATTTTCTCTGCCTCTAATTATAAAGGCAGCCATAAGTTCCTTCAAAAAATGTCATGTGCCCACACACAGAACTTTCTCCATGGGGAATAGTCTGCTATTATTTCTTAACTTTCTTTTCCTCCCTATTGTTTAAATAGGGAATTCAATTTCCATAATTCAAAGACACACCATCTGAAACTCTCTTCTAAAACAGTTGTGTAGTCCCAGCAAGCAATCCTGTAGCTGTCTTTCTCTGCCTCTAGATGTCTTTTTGAAACAGTTACTGCTCAAAGGTGATAAGTAGCCATTTTGGTGACAAAGATCCTTTGTTCTCAAATGCTTTGGTACGTGGAGGTCAATTTTCCAGGATTTTCTCTTAGTTATATTTATATCTTCCAGATTCTTATGTCCTATTGATATCTTTAGTGTTCCATAAATTTAAAACAGAGGGATTTGAGATATTCACATAAAAAACAATTCAATAGCTTCGTTTACTTTTTTCTCCTATTTCTTTAATTTCCAATATAATCCATTAAAACTTCCAAGAGTCTCCAAACCATTATTTAGTTGGAAAAAGGTTATTTTTCTTTTCTTTATTTAAATGGGGCTCTGCTTCCATCCAAGCCCTATCTTCTCTCTTTCACTTCCCGAATGTGTATTCTCCAAATTGACTTTCACTTTCACTTGTTATTCAATTAGCCTTCAATCTACAAGTTCTCCCCAAGGCTTGTACCTCTTTTGAATTCTTATTGTTCCTTTGTGAGATCATCACTCACCCGACTTCAACAATTTGTTTCTTGATGGTTCTTCCTCCTGCCGCTCTTGTAGCCGCGGCTTTGGTGCAGCTGCCATAATGGACTATGGCTGCATTCCTCCCACTGGGTCAGGGAAAGATCCGGGCTATGGGAGTTTGTCAACTCCCGTTGCTCAGCTCCCACTCTTTGCTGCCCTTCAAGGTAGCTATGGTCCAATCCAGTTTGGATGGACCCCCTGGGCAGGGGGATATCGGCACAAACCCCGGAGACATTGGGGTTTGCGACTGTCTCGCCCACAACATTGGCCACACCTCTAAAAGTTTCCCAAACTTAAATAGAGAGGTGAAGTCAGGCACAGCAAAAACGTAGCTAACAGAAAAATACAAAGCCCATCACTGGTGAAGAAATAACTGTAAAAGTGAGTTGAAACTTGTTTGCAAGCCCTCTTAACATTTGCCTAAGGGAAAAAACCAGGGGTGCTATTCAGCAGGTTCTGAAAGGTTCTGGAGAACTGGTAGCAGAAACTTTGAGTAGTTTGGAGAACCAGCAAATACCACTTCTGGCTGACCCCAGAATGGGGTGGAAATGGAGATTTTGCAATATCCTTCTCCAGGAGTGGGGTGGGAATGGAGATTCTGCAGTATCTTCTCCTGCCATGCTCCTGCCATGCTCACCAAGCCATTCTCCCGAGGATGTGGACAGGTTGTTGGGGAGGCTTCACGCCACGACATGTTTACTGGACCCGTGTCCTTCCTGGCTGGTACTGGCCACTCAGGAAGTGACACGAGGCTGGCTCCAGAGGATTATCAATGCTTCTCTGTTGGAAGGGGTTTTCCCTGCCGCCTTGAAAGAGGCGGTGGTGAGACCTCCTCAAAAGCCTCCTGGACCCAGCTATTTTGGGTAATTATCGTCCAGTCTCCAACCTTCGCTTGTTGTGAAGGTTGTAGAGTGCTGTCTACCCCAATACCTGGATGAAAGTCTATCTAGACCCGTTCCAGTCCGGCTTTCAACCCGGATATACGGAGACAACTTTGGTCGCATTGGTGGATGATCTCTGGCGGGCTAGGGACAGGGTTATTCCTCTGCCCTGGTCCTATTAGACCTCTCAGCGGCTTTTGATACCATCGACCATGGTATCTTGCTGCGCCGGTTGGATTGGGAGTGGGAGGCACCGTGTCGGTGGTTCTCCTCCTATCTCCGACGATGCGAAGTGTTGACAGGGGCAGAGGTGGCCGTAGGTGCCTCACTTGTGGGGTGCGGTCGATTCTCTCACCTGCTGTTCAACATCTACGAAACCGTTGGGTGAGATCATCAGTGGCTTGGTGAGATACCAGCACGCTGATGACGCAGCTGCTTTTCCACGGGCCACATGAAGTTGTTGAAGTGCTGTCCTGGTGTTGGAAGCGTCCTGGATGGGAGAAACAGGCTCAAGCTTAATCCTCAAGACGGAGTGGCTGTGGATGCTGGCATCCTGATTCAGTCAGCTGCAGGCGCTGGCTGTTGGAGGCGAGTTACTGGCCATCTCCGCTTTTCTGCCCTGTGTTTGCTGGGTTCGGGTCTATCGTGCTTCAGCTCGGTTCTGGTTCTCCTTAGCCTCGACATCCCATCCTCGTCGCCAGTGTTAAGTTCTGGAAGTAACGAGGCTGGAGACCAGGGTAGTGACAACAGCTCTTTAATATAGGGTGAACCCAGCAACAGGCTGGGGAAAAAACCTCTCCTTTTATACAGTTCTACTGGCGGCTTCGTCCAATCAGCAACGTGCTGATTTCCCGCCCAAATATTTAAAGGTACATAACATGTATGTTATCTATCTTGTGGTGGAGTAGAAAGCAAAATATCCCAGTATGTGGCCAGTTAATTACCAAGCAAGTAAAGAGGAATAATATTAAGTGTTAATAATATTGGAAGAAAAATCTGGTCTGGTTTCAAGCCAGGAGAAAAATACTGGAAATAAAATGGAGGCAGGCAGAAGAAAGGAGGTATCTGTTTATTTGGTAGCCAGAAATTAGTGATGGCAGCATGTTTCTATCATGGTTGACAAAATGAGGTTGAGAGTAGGTGGACTTTTTTACATTCTTTGGGACTTTGTGATTTAGATGCCTGTTCCTGTGCAAGCATATGTCCTTTAATATTTTAATGGCTATTGCCAGATTCCTATGGGGTCATGTAGGAGTCATGGCTGGTTCTACAGGAAATGAAAATCCTAGGTGTTTTGTTTCTCTTCTCAGTTTCAGCTCATTACCTATTGTGTTGCTTATTTGGAGTTTCTGGCTGCTCTTTGCTTAGAATAGAGTGACACAGCTTTCTGAATGTATATAAAGTATCCATTCCTAAAGACTAGCCTCTTCAGGTTTCTGCTCGAGACTTGTTTTCCTAGCAGAAAGATTGGGGCTGCTTTCTGCCTTTAAGAAGATGTCTCTCCTCTTCTCCTTTAGAGGAAATATTCTATTCTGCCACTTTTTAATATAAAGAATAAAATTATTTTATTCTGGGGAGCGGGGTCTTCCTAAAATAAAAATAAATAAAAGAAACTAGGAGAAAGCAACTCAAATTCCAAGAAATGAGACTGGGAAAGGAACAGTTTTTTTTGTCAAACTTTTTTTAAAAAAATTTATAAGCATAATAAAAAAAAATCATTGTGAACAAATTATTGGTCAGGTACATCTTTAAACATATCAAGTTTCACCTATGTTATAATCTAATAGAATATATTTTCCTTCTTCTTCTTTAAATTCAATTATTTTTTGCACACAATCTGATTATAGAAGTAAATCAAATTCAACCCATTCAGGAGAATATTTAAATGAAGTCTAGTCCCCATGCTTAATTCCCTTCAACATCATTAATAAATTCTATTTACGTTTTATAATTTCACCACTCTCAGCTTTATATCTACATTACTAATCAGAGGTCATCCTATCTAAAATCTCTTTCTTAAAACTGCCCAGAGATCACATAGACAATTCCATTCTTCCCTCATCTTCCTCTGCCTCTAAATCAATAACATATATTTAAAGTTTTCCATCTAATCCATTTTAATATCAAGTAGAACATTTAACATTTGCAAGGGTAATCACTAATTCTTTCCCCCAGTTATTCTCCCAAAATATTAACTGTTTCCTTAGAAGTTTTATCAAATCCTTTCATTACCTTACTTATTTGCAAAAGCAAAAAAAGAAAAAAAAATTCTTCCTCAGTATAATAACACTCATTTCCCTCTTATTTCAATTTATTCTAGTATTTTCCCCTCCATTTCCCAAAACCTCAATTATTTTTATCATAGTTGTCACTCATATTTTAATATAAATATTAACATTTTCTAAAATGAATCTCTTAACGTAACTCTAAAACAGTGGTTCTCAACCTTTATAGTGCTGCGACCCCTTTAATACAATTCCCCACGATGTGGTGACCCCAACCATAAAATTATTTTCGTTTTAAATTTATCGTACCTGAAGCCATATTGGCTAGCGATCTGAACTGCTTGCGATTGCCTTGAGGACGGAGGCATTAAAGTGGAGACTCCTCCCCTATTAAGTTTATCGCACCTGAAGCCAGATTAGGCTAGCGATTGGGAGTGATTGCAGCTGGCTTGAGAAGGAGATATCAGAGCAAAGATTTCTCTCTTTTTTAATTCAGCTAGCAATTTTTTTAATTTTTTTATTCGGCTAGCAATTTGAAGAGCCTGCAGCTGGCTTGTGGAGTCAACCATTGGAGTGCGATTCTTCTACTCGCAAGTATACTTCCCATATTTCCGATGGTCTTAGGCGACCCCTGGCAAATCATCATTCGACCCCCAACGGGGTCGCAACCCACAGGTTGAGAACCGCTGCTCTAAAAGCAGCCATTAGTTCCTTTCAAAAAAATGTTGTGTGTCTACATCAGCAGCGCCTTCTCTATGGGAATAGTCCATTATTCCATTCTTACTTTCCTTCTTTGCCTCTGAATTATTCTTAAATAAGAATCTCTGCTTAAAACAATAATCCAAAGACACCATCTAGAATTCTCTTCTAAAACTGTTGTGTGGTCCCAACGACACCAATCCTCAAGGGAATAGTCACAAGAAAGCTATTCTACTCTTGCTATTTTTCTCTGCCTCTAATTATAAAGGCAGCCATAAGTTCCTTCCAAAAAAATGTCATGTGCCCACACCCACAGAACTTTCTCCATGGGGAATAGTCTGCTATTATTTCTTACAACTTTCTTTTCCTCCCTATTGTTTAAATAGGGAATTCAATTTCCATAATTCAAAGACACACCATCTGAAACTCTCTTCTAAAACAGTTGTGTAGTCCCAGCAAGCAATCCTGTAGCTGTCTTTCTCTGCCTCTAGATGTCTTTTTGAAACAGTTACTGCTCAAAGGTGATAAGTAGCCATTTTGGTGACAAAGATCCTTTGTTCTCAAATGCTTTGGTACGTGGAGGTCAATTTTCCAGGATTTTCTCTTAGTTATATTTATATCTTCCAGATTCTTATGTCCTATTGATATCTTTAGTATTCCATAAATTTAAAACAGAGGGATTTGAGATATTCACATAAAAAACAATTCAATAGCTTCGTTTACTTTTTTCTCCTATTTCTTTAATTTCCAATATAATCCATTAAAACTTCCAAGAGTCTCCAAACCATTATTTAGTTGGAAAAAGTTTATTTTTCTTTTCTTTATTTAAATGGGGCTCTGCTTCCATCCAAGCCCTATCTTCTCTCTTTCACTTCCCGAATTTGTATTCTCCAAATTGACTTTCACTTTCACTTGTTATTCAATTAGCCTTCAATCTACAAGTTCTCCCCAAGGCTTGTACCTCTTTTGAATTCTTATTGTTCCTTTGTGAGATCATCACTCACCCGACTTCAACAATTTGTTTCTTGATGGTTCTTCCTCCTGCCCGCTCTTGTAGCTGCGGCGGCTTTGGTGCAGCTGCCATAATGGACTATTGTGCTGCATTCCTCCCCACTGGGTCAGGGGAAAAGATCCGGAGCTATGGGGAGTTTGTCAACTCCCTGTTCGCTCCAGCAGCTCCCCCACTCTTTGCTGCCCCTTCAAGGCAGCTATGGTCCAATCCGAAGTTTGGATGGACCCCCTGGGCAGGGGGATATCGGCACAAACCCCGGAGACATTGGGGTTTGCGACTGTCTCGCCCACAACATTGGCCACACCTCTAAAAGTTTCCCAAACTTAAATAGAGAGGTGAAGTCAGGCACAGCAAAAATGTAGCTAACAGAAAAATACAAAGCCCATCACTGGTGAAGAAATAACTGTAAAAGTGAGTTGAAACTTGTTTGCAAGCCCTCTTAACATTTGCCTAAGGGAAAAAACCAGGGGTGCTATTCAGCAGGTTCTGAAAGGTTCTGGAGAACTGGTAGCAGAAACTTTGAGTAGTTTGGAGAACCAGCAAATACCACTTCTGGCTGACCCCAGAATGGGGTGGAAATGGAGATTTTGCAATATCCTTCTCCAGGAGTGGGGTGGGAATGGAGATTCTGCAGTATCTTCTCCTGCCATGCTCACCAAGCCATGCTCACCAAGCCATGCCCAAAAAACGGTAATAAAAATATTTGAATTTCACCACTGGAAAAAAACCCCCAGAGAAAACAGATGTTTGCAATGAAAGTGAGGAAACAACTTATGAAATGGGTGATGAAGAATCCCAACCACACAGAAACATACGTATTGTGTCAGAAAAGCTAAAATATAGTTTCAGCTATTGTTTAACATAAATGCCCAAAATAATTCAATTCCTTTTCAAATATACCGAAACCAAAATGACAAGCAAAAAAAACTTGTTTTCTATTTGTTCATTTGTGAGAAGAAAAGAAAGAATTGGCAATGACTGATTTTGTAAATGATAGAAAACTAAGAGAAATGGCTACCACTTTATCAAGTCTAGACAGACTTCATTAGCAGACCAAAATGACAGGAGGTACAGGATGAAATTTAACAGGAGAATGTGATTTATGCATGAGGAAAGAAAAAGGAACAAATTTAGAAAGGATGGTATCTGGTTTGAGACTAGTACACATGAAAATTATTTGAAAATTTTAATAGATCACTGGTTGTGTTGAAAGGTTGTTTGAAGATGCAGAAGCCAAGGCCTAGATTAACCAGGCAGAATCCATGCTTGAACTGAATGTCACCCTTTTGCAGGCTTGCCAAGCAAATACGCTCTTCCAGTGACTATGATGGATAAGCAGCTTAATGAACTTTGAGATACATAGATTTCATCTTGAAGCATAGGCATATAAATTGAAAAAAATGCATGCGAAGATAAACTAAATACTGTAGCAAAAGCCTTCTAAATCAGTAGGAGATAAAATAATCACTGATGCCTAAAATGCCAACAATCAGGACATGAGCTTGCATGGTCAAAACCTGCCCCCAATAGAATTATACCTGAAATATATACTAGAGATTTAAAATATTTGATTGTGAATATTATTACAGCAGCCAGGATTGTGTTTGCTAAAAATTGGAAAAGTGAGAAATTACCTTCTCAAGATGAAATTATTAGAAAGATAATGGAATGTGCAGAGATGAGTAAATTGACATTTGAAATTACAGAACAAGAAGATAAGCAATATTATAAAATATGGGATCTATTTTATCACTGGTTAGAAGGAAAGACATGTTAGAAAATATTTTTAAAAAAGAGGTCAAGATTAAGAGAAGTAATTTGAATTAAACTAATTTCGGAGAAAGGAATGAATAATGTTATTAGAAAAAATACAACTGTTTAATTAAAAAATGATTGAGTAAGAGACCTGGACAATGTAAGACAGATGTATGAAAGAGATGTTTATTTTGAAATTGCACAAGTAGATATGTAAACACCCCACCAACACACTGTAATTGGTTTGACCTTAGGACCTTTCGCCGTGAACTTAAAACCTATTTATTTCGTATGGCCGGACTAGCCTGATTTTTTATCTTTAAATTTTAATTGATTTTTGATGGGTTTTTAAATTTTAAATTTTTGTAATTTTATGGGGGTTTATGTTATTTTAATATTCGGGCAAATTTAAATCAGTTTTTTAAGGGTTGTTTTTACTATTGTGTATGTTTGTATTTTATCTGCCTGTTCACCGCCCTGAGTCCTTCGGGAGAAGGGCGGTATACAAATTAAAATATTCTATTCTATTCTATTCTATTCTGATGAGATTTTTATGTTTGTTTGTTATTAAAAAAATAAAAAAAATATTAAAAAAAAACCTGTCCCCAATAATTGGATCCATCCTCAAATTTCCTCCTAAGTGGTAACAATATTCCAGGAGAAGATTGATGAAAACCAGCTAGCCAGAGACAAATATTTGGAGTTATGAAATAGAAAAAAAAGGCAAACTATAGGTATGAGGTTGTGCTTATGTGCTTAGTGTGTGAAATCTTCACTTTAGTTGTGTTGGAAGAAATATCCATCTGGGTTCAGTTCCAAGTGGGGACAAAGACACTGGAAACATGGAGGCTGCTTGGAAAGATGGTTTAATGGTGGCCAGGATCACATGGCTTGAGATCCTGAACAGAAAAAAGGGCTGAGATCCTGTGCGCTCCCTAGCTTTATGCTTTTACTGAGCTTTGAACTTTCTGGGGCACAGGAAGACTATTCTGATTGGTTGTCAGACTCCCAGGGGGTGGGGGTCTTAGCTAGCCTTGCTGGCTGATGTAATGTTCCCAGGTGTCATGTGGTGAGTTTCAGTTGCTAGATGGGTTCTATTATGTTGCAGATGATGATGGCCCATTGACAAAGGTGGGGAGAATGAGTTTCTACCTCTGACCCATTGACAAAGGTGGGGGGGAGTCAGGAAGCTGCTTTGTCTTTAAAACATGTTTCTCCATTTCTCATCCAGGGAAATATATTCTGCCTTTTTAAATATTTTCTAAAATATTTCATTCTTCTAGGAGGGGGGTGGATGCTAAATTCCTACAATCCCTACTTTTTTTTCCTTTTTTTCAAAAAGTGAGTTTTGAAACATGCTGTTGGCAAAAAATTAAAATTAATCAAATCAGGGAGGCTTGATGGGTGCTTTTAATTTTTCTGATGCAATAGAAGCCATTGATAGAGACAACAGAAAAAAAGATTCCTTCAGTGGCTTCCAACAGCTTTCAACCATGAAGGTCTAGCAGTCAGGGGAAAAGTTCTAGTAAGAATTTTACAGTATCCAATTTTCTATGCCAATTAATTTCAGCTGTTAGATATCACTTTCTGTGAGCTTCCAGTCAGGTTTCAAGCAAGCACACATCCCAAAATTTTCACAGCCATGGTTTTCCTTTAAATTACAGGCTGCCCATTTCCAAGGGTTGGTTACTGAACCTGCCCTAGCTCTTACTTTAGTGCATCCAAGATTTGTGAGTCCAAATTGAAGTTAATCAGTATGCAATCCAGGCTTTTTTTAAAAAAAATTACACGCAATGAGCCCTGGGACTTCTACTCATGAGAACACCAGTGCAACATATCTTGCTTTACTGGGCAACTGGGCAGCATCATTTGTGAGTCAGTCAGGGCTTGGGTTTTGGATATCACTTTTTCTGCTATCTCTTCAAGTGAGGGAATTGCCTGAGGGGGATGCCCTTCCCCCATGGAATTAGCAGGGAGATCTGACTCCTTGGGCTTTTAGTGCCACAGAGCAAAAATCAACCTAGGAGAAGTCTTGTGTGGAGGTAAGCGAAGGGAATAGTTTCAGTCTAATTCTGAATGGTGTCTCTCTCTGTGTGTGCATGTGTATGCAGCTACTTTTACAATACAGGCAATACAAACATTTTGGACAGATTTCCCTCCCACCAGACAGAAATCTAAGGTGTTCAGAACTTGCTGTGGTAGCCACTCTCAAATACAATCCTTACATGAATACTTTAGACTGATTACAATATAAAGCAGACAAGACAGAAAACCTTACAATGAATTTCCACCCTCCCGCCATAGTCTTTCCAGTTGTCTTCTGGGGATTGAAAAGAGTCTTTTAGTCTTTACTTGTACATCTCAGGGTCCTTTCTTTCATGTCTGCTGGGTGGCATGCTTGGTGGTCAGTCAGGTTTGGAAAGGTCTGCTCCAATCTGGTTGCTGTGATGACTTTCAGTGGGGGCTGGATTCAAACTCAATTCCTGGCTCCAACAAATGGAAGGTCTCCTCTGGGGGCAGCATCTGGAACCATGTGCTCTGCTTCCACAGTTGCAGAGTCATCTTTTCAGGGCTGAAAGACATTAGAACAGAGTCTCCTCCCCACTTTTGTGGATAATCTTCCCAGGAAAGGCATTGTAACAGAATTAGAGAGGGGTGGTAGATATCTTGCAGGCAGAGTTTGAAAAGAAACAACACATCAATATTGCAGTTACTAAAAGATAATGCAGTTTCAAAAAAATGGAGACACAACTGATGAGAAAGAAAAAACTGGATTCACATGCTTCAGGAAGAGGATGAACAGGTAAAATCATTTAAACACACAGTAAATGCAAGACTGATATATATTTTTTCTTGTAAGTGAACTTAAAATGTTTCCTCATAAACTTGGGTTGTTACTTTAAGATAAAGAGAGGGAAGGAGAAAAAAAAAACAGAAATAGGATGAAAAGTCCACTTTACTCTGTTTTGTTGGCCGGACAAAGACAGGGCAAAGGCTGTTTCCTTCTTTTTTCTCTCTTCCCCATTTTCATTGCTTCAACCTTTTGTTTTTCTTTTTCCCTAACAATTTAAAATTCTTGTCTCTAGAGATCAGATACATTTTACAGTTACAATTACCTCAAGGGCCCACAAAGACAGTCATACACACATAAAAAAACAAGGAGGACAAAGAAAAAAACAAAACTCTGAGATTTACACACACTGATCATTCCCGCCATAAATCTCAGTTAAATTAGGGAAGGCACAAATCTTAATAGACATACCACGTGGTTCCATAGAAGACAGAGAAAGATACAAACAAACAAACAAAAACCCAAACATTCCTATTTATATATTTCCCTTTTCTTTTAAGTACCTTTATTTAGCCAAATTTTTTCTGGTGTTATCTCCTAGCAAAGCCCATTTTTTACACAATTTCTTCAATTTCTTTTCTTGCATGCCAGCTAACACTGGCACCCGCCTGGTGTCCCAGGCCCCAAGCATGTCTCTCAGAGGATTTCCCTCTACCCCCGAGCTTACGCTTCCCATGAACGGAATGTGAGGCTCACTTTGTCGTAGCCAGGTACTCCCACAGTTTCGGGGAAAAAAAGGTATCCACGAAGGACTCCGACTCCCTTCTATCGAAGTATGGGCCCCTTCCTTAAGGGAACTCTTATTTGAAGATCACCAATACAAAAAATAGTGATCCCGGAGGACCTTGCTGCCCCTATAGCAGGTACGAGCACCTCCTCTCACTCTACATGCACCACTTTAGGCTTTGCTTTCCTTTTTAGATACACCGATAGTTCCTATATATTTCTTTTTCCCCCTTCACACTTCTTTTCCTTTTGCTCGGCTTCCATTCCTTGAAAACACAAAGTTCCACGTTTGTCTTCCCCCCCTTGCTTTCTCTAGCCTACCGGTCACGGCTTGGTGGAGCTAGCAGTAGGTAGAGGTGCGGCTAGAGATTGCTCAAAGAGGTGGAATCAGACTGTTTCCTTAGGTGGAATCCCACACACACACTTCCTCCTTCCCTAACAGAAGGTCCTGTGCTCTGGCAAAACCCCCATGCTCTCCAGACTTTTGGTCTTTCAGCGGTTAGGAAATGCACAGAGGAAGCAAGATCCAGCTGTGATTGGGAGAAGGGCTCTCTTACTCACACACATGCAGGCATATACATATTTCCCATGCTTTTCCATGCTTTAAAATTAAAATTTAGAGGTACTCACCTTCTTTCCAAGCAGCCTTTGAGCTCAACACTCAAAACCCCTTTAAAAACTAGTTCCAAATGGCCAAGGTCCAGGAAAACTTACCCACAGACTCAATAGGTCTGCTGCTAGCAAGGGAGGCTTACCTGGGCCAGGTCCATTGGTTAGGTTAGCTTGGAGTCCCATCTGCGGGTGCCAATTGTTGGAAGAAATATCCATCTGGGTTCAGTTCCAAGTGGGGACAAAGACACTGGAAACATGGAGGCTGCTTGGAAAGATGGTTTAATGGTGGCCAGGATCACATGGCTTGAGATCCTGAACAGAAAAAAGGGCTGAGATCCTGTGCGCTCCCTAGCTTTATGGTTTTTCTGAGCTTTGAACTTTCTGGGGCACAGGAAGAGTATTCTGATTGGTTGTCAGACTCCCAGGGGGTGGGGGTCTTAGCTAGCCTTGCTGGCTGATGTAATGTTCCCAGGTGTCATGTGGTGAGTTTCAGTTGCTAGATGGGTTCTATTATGTTGCAGATGATGATGGCCCATTGACAAAGGTGGGGAGAATGAGTTTCTACCTCTGACCCATTGACAAAGGTGGGGGGGAGTCAGGAAGCTGCTTTGTCTTTAAAACATGTTTCTCCATTTCTCATCCAGGGAAATATATTCTGCCTTTTTAAATATTTTCCAAAATATTTCATTCTTCCAGGAGGGGGGTGGGTGCTAAATTCCTACAGTTGCTTTATTCTATCTTGTCTGTTGCTACAGTACTACTCTTACAAAATTTTTCACATTGGGAAATATTTCTACAATGAATTATGTTTGGTATTTGATTACTAATTTGATAGCCTCTCATCTTACATCAGTTGGGAAAATCATGTTAATCAGAGAGGCATACTGATTAGATGCAATGGAATTGAAAAATATATTGTAGTACAAGTTGAGACAATAAACATGTGGAGTGGTTCTATTATATACTCTTGCCTTTTGTGATGATTGCTCCCTCTGGAAATCAGAAAATCCTGGAAGAGAAAGGAGAAATAAGTTCTATTACCCGCCTCCACCCCCTTCACAAAAATACAAGTATGATCCAGTTGGTAAAAATTCAAATACTATTTTGGGAAGTATTATAAATCCAGATTATGGAAAATGATTGCTCCACTCTACTCCGTCACTTCAAGCCCCACTTAGAATGTGGCATACTGTTCTGGGTACTGCAGTTCAAAAAAGATAATTCAGAAAATGAAAGAAGTTTGGGGGAGATCTATCTAAATGCTGAGGGACTAGAAATCAAGTCTTAGAAAGAACAGTTAAATGAAATTTATAACCTGAAGATCATAATATATCTAAAAGTAAATATATAAATATATCATATATCGGAAAAACTGAAATTCCCAAAGGTGCTTTTTTTCAGGAAGTAACTGGACTTTCTTGTTTTTTTCTTTTGAAGACATTTTGTTTCTCATCCAAGGACCTTCTTCAGCTCTAACAGGATAGTGGGGAATGGAAGGATTTGTATTTCTTGCAGACAGCTGGTCATTTGCATTTCTTTAGAGGGTCCTTGAAGCACTTGGAGGTTTATCTGTGTCCTCAGGGTAACCTGAGGGGTCCTCCTGGTTTCTGTAGTTTGCAATTTTTCCTGTGGAAATCTTCCATTCCTCACTATCCTGTAAGAGCTGAGGAAGCTTCTTTAATGTGAAGGGAAATATTTTGAAAAGAAAAAACAAGAAAGTCCAGTTGCCTCCTGAAAAAAAAACACCTTTGGGACAACCATGACCTGGGTGACTAAGAATCACTACAGATTTTTAAAAACTGGAATTGTTGTCTGGTGCCCCAGAGGATCAGAGCAAAACTAGTGGGTTTGAAATTAGAGGGAAATGGATTTAGGCTAGATTTTAGGAAGAAATTATTGATGGTATAAGCTGTCAACTAGTGCAATAGGTTGTTTTGGTTTTTAGTTGCTTATCAAATTGATATAGCTGCCCATCTTATGAAGCTGCCTGATTCTCTTTTAATTTGATATTAGTTCAGTTAAAAATGTCAATAGCTTGTTTTATAAAAAGAGATATTTGTTCTTTGGTGCAAATTTTCAAATAGAAGCTGAATGTCATAGGTCTAAAATATTTTAACGAATCCTGCTTCAGTGGGGCATTTAATTTTGTACCTTCTAGAGTTCTCTTCCAACTCTGATTTGAGTACCTAAATGCATAAATTAGCTAACTATCTATATTTATGAATGCATGATATTTTTCTCAGTTATTTTTAGCAGATTATTCAAACAATGAAATATTTATATTGCTCAATGTTTTGCATATCAAGAGAGCTGCAGGCTTCAGGTTGATAATAAACACATTGTATTTTATTTTGTTTTAATTATTTTTAATTACCTACAACAATATATTCTAATTCAGAGGAAGTAACATGAAATAGCAAATATTAATATTAATGTTTATTACTAATTATTCTTTTCTTTATCAATAAAGTGAAAAGAAACTCTTTTTTAAAAAAGATCGTGTACTTTCAATCCAATTAAAGAAAGTATTAATTTTTGAAGCAAAGATCAAACCAAATATAACTTTCATCTATTTCTAGCTTATGAAGGCAGCATTTTGTGTGTGTGTGTGTGTGTATTGAGTGAAATCCTTTATATTATTAGAAGGTAAACTAGACTCAGCCCCACCCCCAGCCTAAGAGAAGCACTATGAAATTTCATCAGCCATTTCTTCCATAAACTGTTTTAAACAAGCAACCACAAGATTGAACTTACATAGTATAGGTCATTCAATAAAATGTGCTGAACGACAACCAGAACTTGAAAAGGCTCACATAATTAATGTACAATCAGCACTTTATATTGTAGAGCATTAGAACAGTACAAAGTGATTGTGAGTGTCCTTACTGAATTCATTCTGAGATCATTCACCAGGTAATTTCTGTAATCAGAAGAGGCATCTGTGCAGTATTTGTGCAAAAGAACATGCCAGATGAGGTCTTAAACATTACCATATAATACAAGGGAAACAATTTTAATTTAGTGGCATGGACATGATGCTTAATTAATGAGTGTTGTTTTGCAAATGTACATGAAACCAGAGCATGCCTTGTATTTGTAATTTGTATTCACTGTGGGGTCCTTGGTATTCTCTAAGTTTGGTTGTTTTCTTGCAGATGTTTCATTATCCGACTAGGCAACATCATCAGTGCACAAATATTCTCTTCCACTTGTATTTACTTGAGATTTTTTTCCCTTCAAATTGGGTTCCTGATTGTGGAATGTTTGAAAATTTGACATTTTGAAATGTCATCTAAAGTTGTATAATATAATATAAGATTGAAAAACAGTTACTATGTATATAATGTATATATAATATACCAGTATTATGGTACATTGTCCCAAGGTGCTTTTTTTTCAAGAGGCAACTGGTCTTTCTAGTTTTTTGTTTTTTTTTTGAAGACATTTCATTTCTCATCCAAGAAGCTTCTTCAGTTCTGATTGGATGGTGGGGATTGGAAGGATTCTTTCTTTGAAACGTCTTTAAAGAAAAACCAGAAAGTCCAGCTGCCTCTTGAAAAAAAGCACCTTGGGACAACCATGACCCGGATGACTGAGAAACTCCATAGACATATTATGGTATATTGTTTGAATAGTATTAGTTGAAAAGTTTAATTAATACTAATTAAGACAAATGATTCAAATTTGGGTAAGATGGCTAATACCTTAGAAAGAAAATTCCTAGCAATTTCCAAAGGTTATTAAAACTGAAAGTAACAGAAGTAAATATTAGCAGTAAATAATATATTAACATTTGGGAGAGGAAACTGAAACAATTTATTTGAAATTGACTATAAATCACTATTGTATGTGATTTTCAGTTCTGGGCTCTATTCTTTAAGAAGAATTTTGAGTGAATAGATTAGATTCAGGGAAAAGTCAAATTTAAGGAACTAGAAATAAGTAACCAAATGGAAGTAGTGATATTTATCCTGGACAACTACTAGATAGTAGTGAAGAGTTAAGAAGGGATCTACTCTATGTTGTCTTCTAGAATTTTACGGACCAATATTATAGCAGTAAATTAGTCTGGTATATACTGTATCTTGTACATACTTTAGTTTCATAATGAATATTTGGAACTTTTTATTTCTTATTCACTTGGTCTCACTATTAATATTATCCATGTATTGAAAGAAAAATGTCACTTGAACAAATGAGTTAGAAATGTTCTGAAGAAAATCTTAAAATTTACAGCATTTATTGAATATCCCCTTCCCATACCTTTTTGACCTGACGATTTCCAATTTGCCATCAGGCTTTGCATTTCCCATCTTATAAGTTCTGACATTCTCTAGCTTTTAGTACTGAATGCTTGTTACTGCATTTCTCCCTGAGCACAAATCATGCCCCCTGAGCCTTTTCTCAGGTTGATAGGTCTTTCTATATGTGTACATACATAATTCATTTACTATTTCATGTATCTGGTGAACATTGTGCTAAAATAATATATGCTGTGTTTCAAATTCTATAAAATCCTAATGTAAGTAGTTTACTTTTGTTTTCTAATAATCAAGTTTTTGGAATGTGCTTTAAATTTCCTACACTCACTTTATTGTGAATTCTGTTAGAAATAAAAATAGCTACATGGGAAATACATTTCTGAACAATTTCCCAGTGAGGCAGAAGTTGTCAGGATCTATTGTTGTAGAAAGAATGTAAAATAATAAATTGGCCAATTCTATAGAATACTATGTTATTTTGTTGAGAGCCACATTTTATATCCAACCTACAGCTTGGGACTTCAAGTGTTTTTCTTGTAGCAATGTATAAAAGATTAACACAATTAAAGTATGTGTGAGTGATATCCATAGTGGTTTTGTTTTTTATTTTTTTAAAAATTGTACTAAGTCAAAATGAATATGATATTTTAATCATTATTTTAATGCCTTGTTTGAGCCTTTTTTAAAAAATATTTTATTCTGTCCAGAAGTTATAATTGAAATACTTATCTAGAGGCAAATATGATGAATGATTGCAGGAACTAGGTAGGTCTAGTCAAGGGAAGACTTGGGGTGATATGATAGCAGTCTTCCAATATTTGGAAGAGGGCCCAGCCTATTCTCCAAACCACCTGAAGGCATAATGGATGAACGCTAATCAAGGAGAGATCCAGCCTAGAACTAAGGAGAAATTTTCTGACAGCAAGAGCAATTAACCAGTGGAAAGGCTTACCTCCAGAAGTTGTGAATGTTCATCACTGAAAATTTTTCAAAAGAGATTGGATAGTCATTCATCTGGAATGGAATAGGGTCTCCAGCTTAAGCAAGGTCTCTTCCAACTCTATTATTCTGTATAATGTAGAAATAAGCATGCCTTTACCCAGAGAAAGTAATAGAAGAAAGACTGGTGGTCTTTGCATAATTGTTCTTTACCTATAAGCAATAGATTAAAATTATCTTGCATTCAGTTGCATTATTCCTTTCCCTTTAATCACAGAAACTAATTAATTCCAAATTTGATCATGATTTTTTTTGTTCAGCGAAATCCAGATTAATTAGTGACTTTTTAAATTATTTTTGTGTAGCTTGATCCAGAAATGTCTGTATTGCAAATAGCATGTAGAATAAAAAAAGAAGAAATCAGAGAATGAATTCATAGTATGCTGTAGCTCATCCATCCATTATGTAGCTTTTTCCATTAAGGATCACTGGCTAATGGATTTCTGATGTAGATGGAAACTTTTTTTATGCTACAGAGATATAGCTGTGACTGATGAGATCACTGTACCTTTAACTGATAGTCTTTTAAGCTTGAGAGTTTGCATTTGTGCCCTTTGAGCATTCATGTGCAATCAGTGATACTTTGTTCGCCCAAGTTGTGTTTTCAGCAAAACACAAAATACATTGATATCAGCTTTCTCTCATTCCCTCTTATCAATTATGAAGACAACAGCATTTACTTGATCATACTACTAATAAATATGCATGATTTTGTATAAGGATCTACATCATCTTACAGTTAAGTTCAGTAGCGGCGGCGGCGGCGGTGGCCGGCTCGGCGTTTCTTTGGGAGGAGCCTGGAGCTTTCTCCCCCCCAGTGGTATTGTCATCAGTGGCGGCAACGGCGGTAGCGGCGGCCTGGCCTGGCCTGACCGGTCTGGCGATGGCCTGGCCCGACGGTGGGCCTCTGGCCCAGCGGGCCCAGCGGGCGAGTGGCCTATTCCAGCGGCCTATTCCAGTGGCCTGGTGGCTGGGCCGGCTGGGCGGCCTAGCTTGGAGATCGCAGGTGGGCCCAATAGACGCCTTGCTGGTGTCACCTTGAGGCTGTCCTCGGGCCTAGTGGACGCCCCCTCTTTATCATCTTTACCACCTAGAGGTCGTCTATGGACCGCCTGTGGGGGGGGGACCTTTTTAAGACCTTTTTAAGATCCTGCTTCCCCCCCCGGACTTTGGGAGAGAGATGGCTTAGCGGTTGAGTGGCCTGGCCTAGTGGATCCCCCTGGCCTAGCAGTGTAACAGCTTCCTCCTTTAACCATCCCTCGGGACTGTATAATGAGGGGTTGGTGAAACGGACTGAATCATGGCGGTGTTATCCATCTACCGCCCAAGAACTATTCCTCAACTGTGCTCACCCGGAATTGCCGGAATTAACAATTATCATCTTGATTGGTCCAGGATGGGCTTGTTTGCCGGACTCTAATTATGCGGACATTCACAGCGGCTGACCTTCTTGCCCTGCGAGATTCCCCTCTCTCGCGGGTTTGGCCCACTACACTATCGAGGGCCCATCTTGAGGACGGGTTTTGGAACCCCGAGAGGTGGCATGCCAAAAATAGGAGACTTAGGGGATTTTTAATTAACTGTTTTAACCGTTTTTTTAAGGGGAGTTTTAATGGGAATTTTAAGGGTGGGTGGATGGGTGGGTGGGGAACCCATCAGGGAGGGGGCTAGGTCCACCATGTGTTCGTGGCGGTAACTTAATAGGTCCTAGGGTTGTGGAGAGGGGTGTCGTTCCAGTTTGTCAGGGTCGAGCTATTACTACGGTAAGTGGGAGAGGCAGATATGACGGAAGGGGGGGGCACATCAGGTTTCGGGGGCTCGCTTTCGCTGTTTATGAGCGATTGCGTGCTCCGGCCCCCCAGGAACTTCCCGTGACCCGAGTGGCCAGAGTAATCGGGACCTGGGCCTTCGGCTGATGTTATGTAATGCCAGGTCTGCGGTTAATAAAGCCCCCCTGATTTCAGATCTTATTCAGGAAGGGACCGCAGACGTTATGGGCATTACGGAGACCTGGTTGGGCACCGAAGGGGGGGTCCCCCTAGTGGAGATGTGCCCACCAGGTTTCCGAGCATTCCATCAGCCGAGGGCCCAGGGTAGGGGTGGCGGGGTGGCGGTTATCATTAAGGAGAGTCTCGAGCCGAGGGAAACCACTGTGCCTCAGATAGCTGGGTATGAATCCCTCTACGTGAAGTGGGGTCGTAGGACTCAGGTGGGCTTGTTGGTCACGTACCTGGCTCCTTGCTGCATGACAACAGCCCTGCCTGAGCTGTTGGAGTTGCTGGCCGGGTTGGCAGTTGAAACCCCTAGACTGTTGGTCATGGGGGATTTCAATTTGCCATCAGCTCAGGAGTTCATGGCTTCCATGACGGCCATGGACCTGATTCAATTAATTGACGGCCCTACCCATGTCGGGGGAGGCACCCTAGACTTGATTTTTATCTCTGGCCAGTGGTCTAATGATCTGGTTTTAAATGATTTAGTTGTTGAACCTTTGTCATGGTCAGATCATTTTCTCCTTCGTCTAGACTTTCTGACCGCTACCCACCACCGCAGGGAGATGGAACCAATGCGCTGGTTCCGTCCCAGGCACCTGATGGACCCGGAGAGGTTCCTGACAGAGCTTGGGCTGTTTCCCGAGCACCTGGCCCACGACTCGACTGAAGAACTAGTTGTGGCTTGGGAACGGGCCACGGCTGGAGCTTTGGACCGTGTCGTGCCTTTGCGGCCTCTGACCCGGCGTCGGTCTCAACCAGCTCCTTGGTTCTCCAAGGAGCTGAGGGAGATGAAGCGCCAGAGAAGACGCCTAGAGAGTGCCTGGAGATCCAGCCGCTCTGAGGCTGACCGGACACTAGTTAGGTCCTATAGTAGGACCTAACTAGTGGCAATGAGGGTTGCGAAGCGTTCCTACGTTTCCTCCCTCATTGCATCGGCAGATAACTGCCCGGCCGCCCTGTTTCGGGTGACCCGCTCGCTCCTTCAACAGGAGGGGCGGGAGGACCCCCTACAAGGGCGTGCCGAGGAGTTTAACGGTTATCTATACGACAAAATCGTTCAGCTTCGGGACAGATTGGATCAAAATTGGGTAGATCCAGGCGAGGGTTCCGAGACCCGTCTTGTTGAGGTGGTTTGGGATGACTTTGATCCTGTGACTCCCGAGGACATGGACAGGTTGCTGGGTAGGCTGAACGCCACCACATGTTTACTGGATCCGTGCCCCTCCTGGTTAGTACTGGCTACTCAGGAGGTGACACGAGGCTGGCTCCAGGGGATTACAAATGCTTCCTTGCGGGAGGGGGTCTTTCCCGCGGCCTTGAAAGAGGCGGTGGTGAGACCCCTCCTCAAGAAGCCTTCCCTGGACCCAGCTGTTTTAGGGAATTACTGGCCAGTCTCCAATCTTCGCTTCACGGCGAAGGTTGTAGAGAGTGTGGTGGCATGTCAGCTACCCCAGTACCTGGATGAAGCTGTCTATCTAGACCCGTTCCAGTCCGGCTTCCGGCCCGGATACAGTACGGAGACAGCTTTGGTCGCACTGGTGGATGATCTCTGGAGGGCCAGGGATAGGGGTTACTCCTCTGCCCTGGTCCTATTAGACCTCTCAGCGGCTTTTGATACCATCGACCATGGTATCCTGCTGCGCCGGTTGGAGGGGTTGGGAGTGGGAGGCACTGTTTATCGGTGGTTCTCCTCCTACCTCTCTGACCAAACGCAGATGGTGTTGACAGGGGGGCAGAGATCGACTCCAAGGTGCCTCATGTGTGGGGTGCCGCAGGGGTCGATTCTCTCACCCCTCCTGTTCAACATCTATATGAAGCCGCTGGGTGAGATCATCAGTGGCTTCGGGGTGAGATACCAACTGTACGCTGATGACACTCAGCTGTACTTTTCCACCCCGGGCCACCCCAGTGAAGCTGTCGAAGTGCTGTCCCGGTGTTTGGAAGCCATATGGGTCTGGATGGGGAGGAACAGGCTCAAGCTTAATCCCTCCAAGACGGAGTGGCTGTGGATGCCGGCACCTCGGTACAGTCAGCTGCAGATGCGGCTGTCTGTCGGGGGTGAGTCATTGGTCCCGATGGAGAAGGTATGCAACTTGGGCGTGCTCCTGGATGGTCGGTTGTCCTTTGAAGACCATTTGGCAACCGTCTCCAGGAGAGCTTTTCATCAGGTTCGCCTGATCCACCAGTTGCGTTCCTTCCTGGACCGGGATGCCTTATGCACAGTCACTCATGCTCTTGTTACCTCTCGCCTGGACTACTGCAATGCTTTCTACATGGGGCTCCCCTTGAAGAGCACCCGGAGACTTCAGCTAGTCCAGTATGCGGCTGCGCGGGTTATTGAGGGAGCGGTTCGGAGCTCCCACATAACACCTATCCTGCGCAGACTGCACTGGCTACCTGTTGTTTTCCGGGTGCGCTTCAAGGTATTGGTTACCACCTTTAAAGCGCTCCATGGCTTAGGACCGGGCTATCTACGGAACCATCTACTGCCGGCCTCTATCTCCCTTCGTCCGGTACGTTCCCACAGGGAGGGACTCCTCAGGGTGCCGTCAGCCAAACAGTGTCGACTGGTGGCCCCCAGGGGGAGGGCCTTCTCTGTGGGGGCTCCGAACCTGTGGAACGAACTTCCCCTCGGACTTCGACAATTACCTGACCTTAGGACCTTTCGCCGTGAACTTAAAACTTATTTATTTCGTATGGCTGGACTAGCCTGATTTTTATCTTTAAATTTTAATTGAACTTATGGGTTTTTAAAGTTTTATAATTTTATGCGGGAGTATGTTATTTTAACATTTGGGCAAATTTAAATTAGTTTTTTAAGGGATGTTTTTAACTATTGTGTGTATCTGTATTTTATCTGCCTGTTCACTGCCCTGAGTCCTTCGGGAGAAGGGCGGTATACAAATTAAAATATTCATTCATATTAATTCATTCATAGGTATTACATTATATGAACTTTCTTAGCAGTAAACAATCTTTGAAAGGATTTCACTTTTCTTGAACAATTAAAGCCAAGATGGCGCCGACGAAGGCTGCCTCGGTGAAATGCTCTCTAATTGTTTCTTTATTTCTAATTGTTCTCTGTGACTCACTACGGATTTCCTACTCACGAGACCATCTGCTAAAAATTAAGGAACATTTCTTTAAGGAGCAGCTTTCTTTGATCTCACCCCCGCCTGTCTTTACAAACACGGAGGAGATTCTAACACAGGAGGAGGCAATTTCCACGGAGCCATGGACTACTAAAAAAACCAAACGACGGAAGAGAAAGAAGAGAGGTAAACGATCTGGGATCTTAATCAGGCTAAGAAATCGCATTAAAACTCCTCTGCCTTCAATTTTCCTAACAAATATACACTCACTTGCAAATAAGATGGATGAAATACTCCTCTTAAACAAATACTATTCTGATTTTTGCAATTCAGCAGTCCTATGTTTCTCTGAAACCTGGTTAAATGAATCAATTGAAAATAGCAGCCTGAACATTCCAGGGTTTCAGATTGAACGATCAGACAGGATTCCAGAAACATCTGGTAAAAAGAAAGGAGGAGGCTTATGCCTATATATTAATAGAAACTGGTGTCAAGATTTTAAAATAATTTACAAATTCTGTGACAACAATTTAGAGACTCTAATTATCAACTGCAAACCTTACTATTTGCCTCATGAATTTTCCTCATTTCTTCTAATTGCTGTTTATGTCCCACCACAAGCCTGTGTAAACAAAGCATTACGAACTCTAGCTGACCAAATCATGGAGGCTGAAGCCAAACACCCTGATTCACTGGCCATTGTTTTGGGAGATGCAAACTTAAGGAAAGAGCTACCAAAATACTTTCAGCATGTCAATTGTCCCACCAGAGGCAAGAATACTCTAGACCATTGCTACACAACACTAAAAGATGCTTATCGGTCTTTACCACGTGCAGCTGTAGGACACTCTGATCATTGCATGATTCACCTTGTACCTGCTTACAGGCAAAGACTTAAAGCCACAAAACCAATAATTAAATCAGTGAAGACCTGGACTGAGGAATCAAAATTAAAGCTACAGGCATGTTTAGACTGCACTGATTGGAATATTTTTAAAGATACCTCTGCAGACCTGGATGAACTCACAGATACTGTAACATCATATGTCAGCTTCTGTGAAAACCTATGTGTACCTACAAGGAACTTGTGAATATACAGTAACAACAAACCTTGGTTTACACCTAAACGTAAGCAGCTACGACATTCCAAAGAGGAAGCCTACAGAAAAGGTGATAAAATGCTGTACAATCAGGCCAGAAATGCACTAACAAGGGAGATCAGAGCAGCAAAAAGAAGCTACTCTGAAAAGCTAAAGAATCAGTTTTCAGCAAATGAACCAGCAAACATGTGGAAAACTCTTAAAAATATCACCGGCTATGGCAAACCTCCTTCCCAGGCTGAAGGTAATCAACAACTGGCAGATGACCTGAATGATTTTTAATGCAGGTTTGAAAGGAAACTACAGCCACCTATCTCCACAACCCCCATCTCAGACACACCAACAACAGCCAAGCCTCCTACAACTGACCCCATTTCATTGGGTTTCCAACCCCTAGTGATCACAGAAAAGGAAGTGCAGGACCTATTTCACAGACAAAAGCCAGGAAAAGCTCCAGGCCCAGACAAGATAACTCCTTCTTGCTTAAAAGTCTGTGCTGACCAATTGGCCCCCATCTTCACCCATATTTTCAATAAATCACTAGAGATGTGTTATGTTCCTTCTTGCTTCAAACGCTCTACCATCATCCCAGTGCCGAAGAAGCCCACCATCAAGGAACTGAATGACTACAGACCAGTTGCTTTAACATCTGTAGTCATGAAAACCTTTGAAAGGCTAGTGCTTTCCTACCTTCGGGAGTCCTTCGGGAGAAGGGCGGTATACAAATTAAATTATTATTATTATTATTATTATTATTATTATTATTATTATTATTATTATTATTATTATTATTATTATTATTATTATTATTATTATTACCTGAAAACTATCACGGATCCACTGTTAGACCTCTTGCAATTTGCATATCGAGCAAATAGATCAACAGATGATGCTGTTAATATGGCTCTGCACTACATCCTACAACATCTTGAGTCTCCAAAGACCTATGCAAGGGTCCTTTTTGTAGACTTTAGTTCAGCATTCAATACCATCATTCCAGACATTCTTCTAACTAAGCTAAACCAGCTACAGGTACCGGAACAGACTTGTAAGTGGATCACAAGCTTCCTAACAAACAGGAAGCAGCAGGTGAAGCTAAGCAAGATCACATCAAATACCTGTACAATTAGCACAGGGGCCCCCCAAGGCTGTGTGCTCTCCCCACTTCTCTTCTTTCTGTATACCAATGACTGCATCACCAACGATCCATCTGTTAAGCTACTGAAGTTCGCAGATGACACAACAGTGATTGGTCTCATTTGAGACAATGACGAATCCGCATATAGACGAGAGGTCGAACGACTAGCCTTGTGGTGCAACCAAAACAATCTGGAACTGAACACACTCAAAACTGTAGAAATGGTGGTAGACTTTAGGAGAAACCCTTCCATACTTCCACCTCTCACAATACTTGACAACACAGTATCAACAGTAGAAACCTTCAAATTTCTAGGTTCTATCATATCGCAAGATCTAAAATGGACAGCTAACATCAAAAACATCATCAAAAAAGGACAACAAAGAATGTTCTTTCTGCGCCAACTCAGTAAGCTCAAACTGCCCAAGGAGCTGCTGATTCAGTTCTACAGAGGAATTATTGAGTCTGTCATTTGCACCTCTATAACTGTCTGGTTCAGTTCTGCAACCGAACAAGAAAAACACAGACTTCAGAGGATAATTAGAACTGCAGAAAAAATAATTGCTACCAACCTGCCTTCCATTGAGGACCTGTATACTGCATGAAATCAAGAAGAGGGCCGTGAAAATATTTACAGACCCCTCGCATCCTGGACATAAACTGTTTCAACTCCTACCCTTAAAATGACGCTATAGAGCACTGCACACCAGACAACTAGACACAAGAACAGTTTTTTCCTGAAGGCCATCACTCTGCTAAACAAATAATTCCATCAACACTGTCAGACTATTTACTGAATCTTCACTACTATTAATCGTCTCATAGTTCCCATCACCAATCTCTTTCCACTTATGACTGTATGACTATAACTTGTTGCTGGCAATCCTTATGATTTATATTGATATATTGACCATCAATTGTGTTGTAAATGTTGTACCTTGATGAACGTGTCTTTTCTTTTATGTACACTGAGAGCATATGCACCAAGACAAATTCCTTGTGTGTCCAATCACACTTGGCCAATAAAATTCTATTCTATTCTATTCTATTCTATTCTATTCTATTCTATTCTATTCTATTCTATTCTATTCTATTCTATTCTATTCTATTCTATTCTATTCTATTCTATTCTATTAAAATATATATTATTTTCTAACAGGAAAAGCTGTCTTCAGTATTGGGGATTTATCAATTCTGAATGAATCCTGAAAGGGATTAATTAAAAATATATACAAGCTCCAAAAATCAAAATAGTAGATCGAAATACCTTTACTATAAATTGTTTTATACTCTATTAATTTTAAAAGGGGCATCGGTTCTTACCTGCCATACACCTTCTCGTTGAGTGGAGACTGCAGCCAGGAATGGGTTGCACTCATCTGTTCAGATTGGTGGACTGAGTCTGACAAAGTTGTTAAGTCCCGCCTCTGTTGCTAGGAAATCCAGCTTTTGGCAAAGACAATGAAGTAGACTCGACATGTCGAAGAAAAGAAAAAGGTAAACAACAACACAGACCAGACAAACAAGGATGGGGCTAACTGCTGTCTCTACTCAATAGAAGGTGCGTGCCAGGTAAGAACCAATGCCCCTTCTCTGTAGTGGTGGAGACAGCAGCCAGGAATGGGACATACCAAAGCCTAGTGTCCCTATCTACGGGTGGGTCCCCATCTGGTCCAATGACTCCCCTCCAGTAAAAACTTGCTGTAAAACTGTGCAGCCAAAGGCTACCTCAGCAGAAGCAAATCTATCTAACTTGTAATGCTTTACAAAAGATGAAGGGGTAGTCCACATAGCCGCCTTGCAGATCTCTGTTAAGGATGCCCGTGTTGCCCAGGCCACTGATATCGCCACACTGCATGTTGAATGTGCCGTCATGTGAGCAGGTGTCAGAAGAGAATGTAGATCATAAGCCTTGGTGATCATTTGTTGTATCCACCTGCCAATGGTAGATGAAGTCACCTTAACCCCTAAAGAAAGTAGGATAAAGGAGACAAACAACAACTCCCTTCAACGTATATCAGCTGTTCTGGTCAGATAAATATGGAGGGCCCAGCGAACATCCAAGGAATGCCAACGATGTTCCAATGGGTGAGCCGGATCCAAACAGAAATTTGGCAGAACTAGTTCTTGCATCCTGTGAAAAGACATATTAAGTATAGGCACAAAGGACAGATCTAGCTGAAGGACTACCCATGTTGTGGCTCCGGGCCCCGAGCTGGCCCCCGAGCCTGCCCTCATGGAGGAGAGTGACTTGGAGAGTGAGGGAGAGGAGCCAGCAGGGCCTCCATTGCCAGGACACCACCCCAAGTTCCAGCTGCAGGCCAGGAGGAGGAGCTAACAAGGCCTCTTTCCCCCAACCCCTCCTCCTCCTCCCTGGCAACACCCCAAGTGCCAGCTGCTGAGGATCAATCTTGGCTCGATCTGAGACAGCGATGCCGAGATAAGTGCGCGCAGCAGAGGAAGAGGTGTGGCAGGTCCAGGGAGTGCTGAGTCATGGAGCCACACCCCAAAGGGGATAAAAGCAGGTGGAATTGCTCCGTAGGCTCTTGTGTCGGACAAAGCTACAAGCTACTAGCTCTTGGACTGCTTCATGTGAGCTACTGACAGCTTTTGGACTAAAGGTTGGGATTTCTTCGTGAGTAACTGTTTGATCATCCTGCAGACTCCTGGTTGCCTTGGCAACAGTCCGTCAGCACGCTGTTACTTGATAGAGACTTGGCAGGCACGTGAAGAAACGTTGCCAGAACTTTTTGCTGCCAAAGAAAACCCGGCCAAGTGTAAATAAATTGCTGGCAGACAGTCCTCGGCTGGCATGCTTTCTTAGGGGAGGTGAGGGGGACAGAACAACCAGTTCCATGTGAAACACACATAGGTCCTTTCGGACAGAAAGAGCTGCGATCTCTGTAATCCACCTAGTGGAAGTAATTGCGACTAAAAATGCGACCTTGCATGACAACAAGTGCAAACTGGCCTCACGTAATGGCTCGTAAGGTGGTCCTGTAAGAGAATTTGAAACAATGGAAAGGTCCCAGGTGGGGTATATGCCAAAGGAGGACATACTGTAAATTAGTAGCCCCTTTCAGAAATCTCCGAATCACCAGTTGTTGCGATAGAGAAGGAGGGTGTTCCAAAGTCAAAACAGTAGCAAGAACCAACACCTGACATCTAAGAGTGTTGGGGGATAGTCCATATCTAATCCGTTCTGTAGAAACTCCAGGATCTGGGCTATCAAGGCTTGAAGAGGCAGAATTCCAATATGGTCGCTCCAAGAGCAAAAGGCCCACCAAGTGGCAAAATAAATGTGTTCCGTTGAGGGTCTATGGGAAGCTTGAATGGTCTGAATGACCCTGGAGGAAAGGCTGTCCTCCCTCTGGGCGCACCACTCAACCGCCAGGCGGTCAGTTTATTATTTATTTATTTATTAATCACATTTATATACCGCCCTATCTCCCGAGGGACTCAGGGCGGTTCACAGGCAAGTAAAAGATATATAAATACAGACTAAAACCACAGTTAAAAAACTTATTCTACAAAGCCGAATTAAAAAGCAATATAAATAATAAAAACCATTTAAAACCAATATAAATTTAAAAACTAATCCAGTCCTGCGCAGATGAATAAGTGTGTTTTAAGCTCGCGACGGAAGGTTCGGAGGTCTGGAAGTTGACGGAGTCCTGGGGGGAGTTCGTTCCAGAGGGTGGGAGCCCCCACAGAGAAGGCCCTGGGTGTCGCCAGACGGCACTGCCTAGCTGATGGCACCCTGAGGAGTCCCTCTCTGTGAGAGCGTACGGGTCGGTGAGAGGTATTCGGTAGCAGTAGGCGGTCCCGTAAGTAGCCCGGCCCTATGTCATGTTGAATCCACTGTGGATCCATGTGGACCAACGCCCCCTGGCTGAGCTAATGCCCCCTGGCTGAGCGAAGCAATACCCAGAGGGATCCTCCAGGGTGGTACCACCTACAGGGACATGAGGTCAGCAAACCAAGGCCTCCGTGGCCAGTGAGGTGCAAGAAGGATGACTTCCGCCTGCTCTTCAAGAATCTTGTGCACCACCGTCGCCAATAGAGGAAGAGGCAGAAATGCATAGAGAAGACATTTCAGCCACTGGCAGCATAGGGCATCTACTCCTTCCACCCGGGGCATTGGGAACCTCGTAAAAAAAAACGTGGCAGCTGTGCGTTCACCTGAGTTGCAAAAAGATCTACCTCCAGAACGCCAAAGTGCGTTGTCAGGTCCCTAAGGATTGCTGGATTTAGACACCACTCCAAGTGGTCAATGGCTTGATGACTTAGCCAATCCACCTGTACATTGGACACTCCGGAAATCTGTTCTGCTGTTAAAGACGGAGATGTCGTTCTGCCCAGAGACCCAATCTTCTGGCCTCTAACATCAGGGCCCGAAACCTGGTGCCTACCTGCTGATTTATATGCGCCTTTGCAGCGACATTGTCTGTGAGCACTAAAACGTGCTCGCCTGAGACTCCTCCCTGAAACTGATGAGTGCCAGATACACTGCCTGCAACTCCAGCCAATTGATATTCTGATGTTGCTCGCAAGCAGTCACTTGCCCTGAGCTAGGTCTGACTGGAAGTGTGCTCCCCATCTGGAGAGGCTGGCATCTGTCATAATCACCAGCCACTGAGGGGCATGGAAGAGACATCACCTGGCAATCGCTGGCAACCACCACCAGTTGAGGGATCTGAAAACGTCCTTGGAAACTTGGACTCTGGTTGATGAAGAGCCTCTGCCTGCCTTCTGGAATGGTAAAAGAAAACATTGAAGCATGTAATCCACCCCACGGGGTGATGAAGATGGCCAAAATCATTTTCCCCAGGAGCTGCAAAAGCAGAAACAGGGAGACTTTACGCTCCCATTGGACTCTACAGACTAACTCCTTCAAACTATCCTGATGCTCCTGGGATAAATACACCCTGCCTTCGACAGAATCAATCACCGCTCCTAGATGAAGAATACGGGTCATTGGAGTTAAATGACTCTTTTCTGTATTAACAGAAAACCCATGATCTGCGAGACACTGTAGTGTCACTTGTAGAGCCACTTCAGCACCTTGTACAGAAGTGGACAAAATAAGGATGTCATCCAGGTAACACTGGAGATGGATTGCCTGGCACCTAAGAGAAGCTGCTAATGAAGCCAAAATCATGGTAAAGCAACGGGTAGCCGAAGAAAGGACAAAGGGCAATTCTCTATACTGGTAATGAATGCCATCATAACAAAATCTCAAGTACTGCCGATGAGCGGGAAGAATAGGAACATGCAAGTATGCTTCGGTAATGTCAATAGAAGTGAAGAAGTCGCCCTTCCTAATGCCATCTAAAATAGATTGTAGAGACTGCATTTTGAACTGTTTATAGATAACGTATCGGTTCAAACGTTTTAGGTCCAGAATAGGTCTCCACCCCCCAGCCCCCAAGGATTTTGGAACTAGAAACAGTAGGGAATAAAACCCTTGCCCAAGTTGGTCCTCTGGCACCCTCTGAATAGCCCTAATTTCAAGTAGGTGTTGTACTGCAGATTTCATAAGGACCCTCTTGCTTGTGTCGTGAGACACTGGGCAGCGAATAAAAAACGGCGGAGGAGGGGAGAAAAATTCGATAGACCTGATCGTATCGTATCCCTGACCCAGATGTCAGATGTAGTCATGTCCCAATGGTTGGCATTAAGAACCAATCTGCCACCAATGGGAAGGTTATGCATGTCTCTAATGACGGCACCAGAGCAAATGACTTCCTCCCCCGCGAAAGGGCCTTTTACTCAGATACAGTTTGCCACAGAAGGACCTATCCTGCGTTCCCCTCTGCCTTGGGCCAAATAACCTGAGAACATGAAGACCCTGTCCCCCAATCTGAGCCCCGCATGGGAGCACGATGGGAATACGGGACACAATGAGACTCCCCTCGACGTTGAGCGGTCAGCAAAATCTTCCACTTATCCCTCGTTTCAATGAGTATTGGTTCCAATGCATCTCCAAACAGCCTGTCACCACTAAAGGGGGCAGATGCCAAACGCCATTCATGGCGCGCATTAGCCTGCCAATTTTGCAACCAAAGCAAGTGGCGAGCCGTGACCACCGAGGACAGAGATCGAGATGCAAACCGGGCTGAATGCAAGGTGGCATCTGCCGAGAATTGTACGGCCACAATAATCTTGTTAAGGTCTTGTAGGGTCCTTGTGTCCTCCAGAAGTTTTTCTTACAGTTGCTTAAGCCAGAGTAACATAGCCCTGTTGAAAAAGGAGGCCATGGTAGCGAGCGAATGGCCCAAGCAGCCTCTTGATGTGCCCTCTGGAGTGCCTGATCTGCCTGCCTGTCGTCCGGTTGCAATGCTTCTTCAGGTTGACCTGGAATAGTAGAACCTGCAAAGGATGCATCAACTGTGGGAGTCTGTAGCACCACTGCTAACTCCAAGGCCACATTAAAGAATCGTTTATCTATGGTCGATGGAAGCGGCACTGCCATAGGAGATGTCTGCTAGCACTTGACGACATCGACAAATAAACGGGGAACTGGAATCATGTCCATGGCCCGATCCGGCTAAGAAAACAGTAACTCAGCTGATCATCAGGTTGACCCAGAAGATGAGTTATATTGAGCCACATTAGTGGCCTTGAATAACAATGATTTAAAGAGATTAGGTGGAAAGAGCCCCAAGAATGCTGACTAGTCAGGTACCAGCCCCTCATCATCGGAGAGTTCCAAATCTTTCTGCTCTATATCCTCCAGAACAGAAGGATGGCTGAAAAAAGAGTGGATAGGTGATGCCTGATCCCCATAGGATTGAACCTCGTCCACGTCTTGGTCAACAGGATGATTGGATACCACAGAATGTTCAGAAGGAGGTTGAAAATCCCCTGAAAGGCCATGTTGTATGGCATTTGCAATAATGGTTTGCAGATTGTCAGGAAAGGAAAAGGCGTGCCTTCTCCCCATTTGGTCAGCGTTCAGAAAAAGCAGACCCAATCCCTGAGGATCAATGGCCGTAGTAATCTGAAGGGTAGGCTGTGCTGGCGGTGTAAGAGGTCATGAAGGAGTGCCCCTTAAGGTTGTTGTTGGGATGGGCAAGGGATCACCTTGCAGCAAAAGTTGGTCTGGAGAAGCAGAGTGCTGCACCGGCTGCAGTGGACTATCCTGCCTGGCAGGAGCTGATCGATCAGACTTCGAGGAAGTCGCCTTATTACAAATCTTATGAAGGGCGAGGTCTTGTCTTTGCTCATCCCTAATAGAAGCTTTAGACACTGACTTGCACTGGTCTGAGGTACCCCTGGGCACAGAAGCCTTCTTAAGATGGCAGCTGCTCCTGTCCTCCACCCGTTGGGCTGCGCTACTGGCACTCGAAGTTGCCTCAGGTCTAGTAGTTGCCTCAGATCTTATAGGAGAATCCAAGTCCCCAGCCCTCTTAAACTTACACAGTGCCTTAGGCATGGTGGCCCCTGACAGTCAGCTGTTCAGTCAGTGCTAGTCAGGTTGCTGGTATAAGGAGAAAGCAATTCACAACTGTCCTCAGGAAGCACAAGGCTTCTGACAATGCCAGCCGGAACAGCAGCAAGCCAGGCAACAGCATTCTGTCCAAACTCAGAAAACAAGTTAGGGAAGAAACCCCTTGGTCGGTATATAGGTCGGAGCACTATCCTCCTGTAGAAATTATGCGTCGCAGATGCAAATGGCGCGAACACAATCTGGACGGCAGTCCTGTCAAAGACTCAGCTCAAAATGGCGGCCACACTATTCAGGGAATGTGAAAACTCCACCCAACGTTAAATTGCCGCCGCTGCTGCTGCTCCCTCCATTCTGCAGGAAGTGGACTCAGGGCTATGAGTACTAAAGCAGGCAGGCCCACAGAGAGCGCGAAGCTCTAATATTCACCAGAACGAATTTGGGCAGCAACTGTTCAACATTGAAAATGGCCACCCGACAAGCCCTCATCACCAGTTCCGAAAACACTATATCTGACTTCCCAGTGGTCTCGGGAGCGCGAAGCTCCACTATCCAACTCCCAGTGCCTTCGGGAGCGCTTGACTCCATCAAGGGTCCCGGATCGCCTGCCAATCAACAGGACACAAAGGAGCTTTGTAAACAGGGAGCTATGTAGGCAACTGAGAGGCCATTGTCAATGGCTAGAGACGAAGCTCCAACCTGTGGGGACTTCACTCCTATGCTGTCAAAACGATGTTTTCAAACTCACAAGTCCAGAATCCAAAGTCCAGGAATCAACAGGAATCACACAGGAAGAATTAGGAAAGGTAAGTCCAGAATCCAGTACACTAACAAGCCAGGAATGGAGGAGAAAACCTTCGATGAATCTGTCCAGTCTGACGGATTGAGTCAAAAGCGGAATTCCCTAGCAACAGAGGCGGGACTTAACAACTTTGTCAGACTCAGTCCACCAATCTGAACAGATGAGTGTAACCGATTCCTGGCTGTTGTCTCCACCACTATGGAGAATATGTTAACAATGTGACGTATTGCTTTTTGGCTTACTCTTATAATTAAAATTATTAAATAGAATTAAAAGTATTAAGTTTAAACATTGCAGCAAGAAAAATGTTTTAGAGATAAATGCAACTATAATGCTTTGTTTTATATAGGGTTTTTTTAAAAAAAGCTGTTTTGTTGGACGCACTGTGATCCACAGCATTTCATTGTAGTTAATTTGTTTCTGGGGCTCATTCTACTCATGTCACATTTAACATTTCTATAAGTTTGATTGTATGTGTGCATTTGACCTAACTGGGATTTGTTCATTTGTGTTTCTTATATTGCTTTTCCCTTAATTTAGGTTTCTATTTTTGTATGTGAGTGCTTTTCTTTCAAAATATAGTCAGAGAATTTCCACATGTTGTCTGTGCATGTACATGAAGCATGTTTCTGCATGCTATCATGTTGCATCTATCTGTAGTTTGTGTACATATGTTTTGTGTAAATCTTCCTAAAGTGAGTCCCTTGGACTGCAAGGTGTTCAAACCAGTCAGTCCTACAGGAGATCAACCCTGACTGCTCTTTAGAAGGCCAGATCATGAAGATGAAACTGAAATACAGTACTTTGGCCTCTTAATGAGAAGGGAGGACTCACTGGAGAAGAACCTAATGCTGGAAACGATTGAGGGCAAAAGAAGAAAGGGACGGCAAAGAATGAGCTGGCTGGCTGGAGTCACTGAAGCAATCGGCGTGACCTTGAATGACTTTGGAGAATGGTAGAGGACAGGAAGGCCTGGAGGAACGTTGTCCATGGGATTGCAATGGTTCGGACATGACTTCGCAATTAACAACAAATCTTCCCTAGTGGGATTCAGATGGGTTATACAGATCCATTCCTAGCATAGTAGCTGTAATGTATCTTTAAGAGTTTTGGAGGGAAATTAGAGCGGGAAATAGCACGTTGCTGATTGGCCGCTGCCTCCGACTGAACTGTATATAAAGAGGGGTTTTTCTGTTGTTCGCTGCTGGGTTCACTATAAACTAAAGAGCTGTTGTCACTCATCTGGTCTCCTGCCTCGTTATTGCCCGAATTTAACACTGGCGACGAAGGTGGGATCTCGAGGCAAAAGAGCGCCAGGAAAGAGCTGAGCTAACCAGGAATACGCGAACCCAGCAAAATAAGGGCGGATAGCAGCGATGTCCAGCTACACACCGCCAGCGCCATTCGACCCAGCGAAAGAAAAATGGGGGTCATACATGGCTCGTTTCGAGTGTTTCCTCGGCGAGCGAACTCAGGGGTCTCCGACAACAGGAAGAGAGCGTACTTCCTAAGCCACTGCGGTTCGGAAGTTTTCGACACCGCAGAGTCGCTTTCGGAGCCAACGCCGGTACAGTCGGTACCGTGGCAAACCCTGCAGACCGCCCTTTGGGCTCACTACGCACTCAAAATTCGTTCAAAGGTTCGAATTGCGGCAACGGATGCAACGAGAGGGCGAATCGATTCGTGTGTACATGGCAGCGCTGAGAAAAGCCGCCAAGCATTGCGAATATCGAGACTTGGAAGACGCATTACTCGACCAACTCATTTGCGGGGTCAGAGACATCCGATTGCGACGGCGGCTGCTGTCCAGAAGCAACCTAACACTGGCAGTCGCCTTGGATGAGGCCAGGGCTCATGAGATGTCCACCCAAGTGGCAGAAACCCTGCAAACGCCGATCGCGCCGGGGACTGGGGTGAAAACAACCCCGGTCCACAATGAGGAAGTCCAGGCCGAGGAGGAAGGCGAGGAAGAGGAAGAAGTCTTCCACACCGGGAGGCCAGAGAAAGAAGACCGGGGCGAATGCGCAAGTTGCGGGGGACAACACAAACGACAAGACTGCAAGTTTAAGGATGCGACTTGTCGGTGCGAAGGAAGGGCACATAGCACAGGCCTGTCGAGCGCCCCAACCTTCCGCCAAAATTCAAACCGACCAATCAGAGCGCGGAGCAGCGAAGAGGCCCGTGATTGGTCGATTCAAAAAGGCGAAACTTAATCAGACTGCCGTGAGAGTAGGCCAAGCAGCCACGCCTTGAAAAAAGATTTTACTAAAACACACATTGAAGGGTGCCGTGCGAATGGAAGTGGACACGGTTCATCGATCACGATCATGTCCTGGGACACTCTCGTGAAACGTTTGCCAGCCATCGCGGCGCAAGCTGCAACCACAGAAACTAAGGGTACAAGATTACCAAGGAAATCGCATCCCGTCCGAGGGTAACGTCCGTCCAAGTCAAGTATGGACAGCACAACAAGACCCTGCCCATCACCGTGGTCGACGGAACCTTGCCGAGCTTGTTGGGACTGGACTGGTTCGGGCATTGGGCATGGGAGTGACCGAGTCTTCAAACGACGTCGACCTAAAGGCGAACTAATGAAGGAGTTCGGTGACGTCTTCAAAGACTGTTTGGGCAAGTACGAGGGCACCCCGATCTCCTTTAACCTTGACCCACAGGTTGCCCTATCCGGTTAAAGGCTAGGAGGGTTCCGTTTGCCCTAAAGCCAAAAATTGACCGGGAGCTGGACAAACTAGTAAGCCAGAGAATATTAGTGCCAGTGGACCATGCAAAGTGGGAGACACCCATAGTAACCCCAATCAAACCGGACGGGTCGGTCTGGATTTGTGCTGACTACAAGGCAACGCTTAATAAAGCGTTGCAGAAGAGTGCCTACCCCGTCCCAGTAGTACAACACTTACTGCACTCTTTGGGGCAAGGCCAGGTCTTCGCCAAGCTAGATTTGGCCCAAGCCTATCAGCAGTTACCCGTAGATAGCAACACGGCCGAAGCACAAACGATCGTAACGCACAGGGGTGCTTTTAAATGCACCCGGTTACAGTTTGGGGTTAGTGTGGCTCCAGGGTTATTTCAAAACCTAATGGAGCGGCTATTGCAGGGACTCCCCGGGGTGGTACCGTACTTTGATGACGTACTGGTATCAGCTGACAATCTAGAAGACTTAGGGGTACGCCTGAGAAAAGTTTTGGGCATTTTCCGGTCCGCCGGTCTCAAAGTCAAACTAAATAAATGCCAGATCGGGGTAGGATCCGTGGAATTCCTGGGCTATCGGATAGACAAGGAAGGAATCCACCCCACTGAGAGCAAGGTTAGGGCAATCAGGAAGGCCCCAGCTCCCCAAAACAAAACGGAGTTACAGGCATTCTTAGGTCTGGTCAACTTTTACGCGGTATTTTTGAAAAATAAGGCGACCATAGCCGAACCGCTACACAAATTACTAACGAAGACAGCTGTGTGGTCTTGGGGAAAGGCGGAAGCTAGGGCATTCGAAGCAGTAAAAAACCTTCTGTCTAGCGATAGCCTACTGATTCAATACAATGGCACGCTGCCATTGGTGTTAGTTGTGATGCATCTCCCTACGGGGTGGGGCTGTGCTCAGCCACAGGTTGCCAAATGGCACAGAAGCCCCTATAGCATTTTACTCCCGAACAATGTCATCGGCTGAAAGAAACTATAGTCAGCTAGATAGAAGCCTTGGCCATAGTTTCCGGGTAAAGAAGTTCCATGAATAGGTTTTTGGCCATGATTCCGAAATCGCCACAGACCATAGACCCCTACTAGGACTGTTGGCAGGCGACTGCCCGACGCCCGTGGCACTTTCGCCTAGACTGACCTGATGGACTATCTTTCTGGCTGCGTATTCTTACAAATTGTTGCATCGGCCAGGAAAGAGTTAGGCATGCAGACGCTTTGAGCAGATGCCCACTACCAGAGACTATCGAAGACCCCACTCCGGGCACACCGTCCTGCTAATTGACTCTTTGGACTCTGGTCCAGTCACTTCCAAGGAGGTGGCTCGGGCTTCTTACAAGGACATTACAATAAGAACTGTAATTGGTTGGGTGCAAGAGGATGGCCGCTGCGGGCGGCGTTTAAGGAATATGTAAAGAAACGGGGAGTTGTCGGCTCAAGGAGGGTGTCTGCTCTGGGGGGATAGAGTGGTGATCCCGGAGAAATTGCGGAAAAAAGTTTTGGAACTCCTGCACGAGGGCCACCCTGGGATCGTGAGAATGAAGGGTTTAGCAAGGAGCTATGTGTGGTGGCCCTTGATGGACACGGAGATTAGTGACAGGGTAGGAAAATGCCAAGCCTGCCAGGAGTCCAGACCACTACCACCAACGGCCCCAACTCGGGAGTGGGAGAGACCCCAGGGCCCATGGTCTAGGATCCACATCGATTTTGCCGGCCCCTTCCATGGGCAAACATTCCTAGTGGTAGTCGATGCCTATTCCAAATGGCTGGAAATCATTCTTATGAGATCCATGACAGCCGAGGCCGTAATCTCAGTCCTTCGGCACCTATTTGTAACCCACGGGTTACCCGACACCCTAGTTTCCGACAACGGCCCTCAATTCACAGCGACCCTGTTTGAGGGGTACTTGGCGGAAGAGGGCATCCGGCATGTCCTCTCGGCGCCGTTCCACCCTGCGACGAACGGCCTTGCAGAACGTTTCGTACGAAGTGCAAAGGAAGCATTGTCCAGAATCAGGCCAGGCGATTGGCAATTAAAAATTGACACCTTCCTAGCAGTACAACACAGAACCCCCTGTGTAGCAACTGGCCGCAGCCCAGCAGAGCTACTGATGGGGAGGAAGCTTAGGTGCCCATTAGACCGGTTAAACCCAAACTACACCCCAGATGGGTACAAAGGGACAAACGGTAAAACAAGAGAAATGACAGTGGGAAGTCCAGTATGGGCACACAATTACGGAGAAGGCCCAAATTGGGTAAAGGGGACAATCCTTGAAACAACCGGACCCAAATCGTATCGGGTAGAGATAGAGGATCGCCGGGTTTGGAAGCGCCACATAGACCAATTAAGAAAAAGAACAACCAAAAGTCCAGAAACAGGCCCTGACTATCCAATGTTTGAATCCACAGCTAACTCAAACCCGGGGCAAACGCGGGACTTATCTGAGTTCGATGAGGTCCAGCGACACCAACCGGTCCCTCCTGAAGAAAGCAGGGACGATTCTGCAAATAATCCAGGGCCGGATGGCCTAGAGGAGGAGCTGAGAGGAACAAACAGTCCCTCCGGCCAGCTCGACTCACTCCCAGAGAATGAATTGCGCAGGTCCGAAAGAGTTAGGAGACGCCCAGTCTACTTGCGTGACTACGTAGAGAAATAAGATGTTAATTTGATGCAAATAGGGGTAAAATGTTTTCTGGGAGGGAAGGAGTGTAATGTATCTTTAAGAGTTTTGGAGGGAAATTAGAGCGGGAAATAGCACGTTGCTGATTGGCCGCTGCCTCCGACTGAACTGTATATAAAGAGGGGTTTTTCTGTTGTTCGCTGCTGGGTTCACTATAAACTAAAGAGCTGTTGTCACTCATCTGGTCTCCTGCCTCGTTATTGCCCGAATTTAACAGTAGCAGCTTAAGCATACTTAGTTTTGAGAAAAATTGAATATGTATGTATAGATTTATGCTGCTATATCACACATTTCTGAAGTTTTTCTGTGGTAGGCAAACAAGACAAGGAGGTTGACATTAGGACATCATTTTTTCCCCCATCATTCTGATTCATACCATATAAGTTTATGCTTTTGTGTGTATTTGTGTATAGCTATGTACATGAAACAGTGTCTGTGGCAGAATTATTTCTCTATGTATGTGCAGAACAGAAACTGATTAATTTTAAATGTGTGCCTTATTCTACAAATGTTATTAATTCAGTTAATACTATGAGTTTATCTAGCCTTGCCAAAAGTGTATAAAAATAAGGTGAGATCTTAGATCACTTTTTCCCTGAAAAAAAATGCAGCTAATTCTTCTATTGTTCCCAGTTTATATCTACATCAGAAATACATAGCTTGCTAGCACAAATGTCAAGATTCTGGCATTATATTTGCACATAATGTGTGAGTTACTCCTGTGTGGTTTAATTATATTATGACTTACTGAAAACATTATATATGAAAACAGATGGATATTTTAAAATGCTCAGATTAATCAATAAAACAAAACATAGCATTTGCTGCATTTGGGGGGGTCTTCTCATTTATGAGCTGTGGTGGTGCAGTGGTTAGAGTGCAGTACTTCAGGCTAGTTCTGCTGACAGCTGGCTGTCTGCAATTTGGTAGATCAAATCTCAGTAGACTCAAGGTTGACTCAGCCTCCCATCCTTCCGAAGTGGATAAAATGAGGATCCAGATTGTTGGGGGCAGTATGCTGACTCTGTAAACCACTTAGAGAGGGCTGTAAAAGCACTGTGAAGCTGTATGTAAGTCTAAGTGCTATTGCTATATTTATCATTATTTGAATTGAAGTATTTTTCCCAAATTCAGTTTATGGTAGATTCTAAACATGGAATTATTTTTTGTGGAATAGTAAGAAACAGATTAAACTTTCCCAAGATGCTACAGTCTGTTCTAAGGAACAGATGCTACAAAATACTGGGGTACTTTTCATCATAATGTACCAATATTTGACTGACATACCTAATGTCAGCCTCTATTAATTAATATAGTAATTTAAATATTCTTATATAGTTCCAATATAAATAATTCAATATTTTAATCTAATTATTAATTTAAGAAAATACTGACCATATTAAATATTCATGTTAGCAATCAAAGAAACAATGGGTATAAGTCAACAAAAATGAACCCATTAAAGTTCCACTTATAGACAGATTAAGTTAAGCACTTTAAATTAATTAAATTAAAACAATTTAATTCTTAAACTTTGAATCTTGTCAATCATCTTTTCTTTTACCCTGAATTGACTATGGCATTTACACAAACAGAATAAAGTAAACAGATATGAATCTAACAGTATTAATGTTTGTTTTAAAAGTAAATATTTTGCCTTTCATATAAGAAATCAACACTATGAAGTAGGAGTTGATCTGAAAGCAAGTACATGGTCTAATATCAGCTAGTCTGGTCTATGTTTATGTGTAGATGTAGACTAGCAGTAGATTTTATTTATTTCAAAACCAGAAAAGGCAAGGCTGCAATTGTATAGCTTGATGTGCAAAAGGCTTTTGATAAAGTATAAGGAAAGATTCTCTACATGACTCCCACATCTAAGGTAAAGGTCTTTACATTTACATTTTTAAGACAGCAATTTTTTTTTGCTTTGATTATTGATATTTATTTATTTATTATTTATTTATTTACCATATTTTTCCATGTATAAGATGCCCCCATGTTTCATGTAAATTCTTGTAGTAAGCATATTATAAGCCATCACTGTCCAGAAGCCAACCTGTTACAGTGAGTAATACAACAAGAACAGGAAATGCATCACAGGAACAATGGAGATGACACCTAGAGTGGCAATGTGATACAGGAAATGGTTCTGACCTAGGCTTCCTTAGAAAGTATACAGCACAATCTTAGTCCCAGCAAACCTCTTTTATTCATACAGCTGTGAATTATTGTTATTCCTAGCCCAAAAGGCTTCTCAAACAGTCTTTCAGGGGAGTGTTTAAAAACACCCACCTTATCTCCCTTGGAATGTTGCCAGAGAACTAATTGCCACATTAGTTCTCTGGCAAATATGGGTGCATTTCAAGGTTTTGGTTACCACCTTTAAAGCGCTCCATGGCTTGGGGCCTGGGTACTTACGGGACCGCCTGCTGTTACCTCATGCCTCCCACTGACCCGTACGCTCACACAGAGAGGGACTTCTCAGGGTGCCGTCCGCCAAACAATGTCGGCTGGGGAGACGACTTCCGGTGTCCGGTGGCAACGGACGTCTGGAAGGCTTCTCCTGCCTCCAGTGTCCGAATCCGGCCGCCGCCGAGGCCCTTAGGGGCCAGGTGTTCCGAAAAGGACACCTGCCGCACGGACGGCTCGCCAGGGGTCTCCCAGCCGATATACAGGACTGGGGGGACCGATGCTGGCGCGTCCTAGGCTCGGCGGGTTCGAGGCTACAGGCCGCGCCATTACTATGGTCGTCGCCTGGGCGCTGTGCCCGTGACACCGGGCTTTGGATTTATAATTGCAGCAGCCTGGTGGTGAACAGGAACGGAGAAGAATTGAGGAATGAAGAAGGAAGGAATATCGGCAAACGTGAGTGGAGTATTCCGGTGCGGGGGTTTTCTCCCCTGCGACTGGAAGAATCTGAATCACTTTGGAGAGAGGAGAACTTAAAATAACAAGATTACGGTTTGTGGAGCTCTGGAGAGAAGAGGTGATGGAGAAATTTAGGAGGGAGGTTTGAGGCCCCCTCCTCTGGGGAACAATGGTGGCGTCCAGCTTCCGCCTTCACTATGAGAATCTTGATGACATCACTTCCCTTGACTTCCTGGTTGATTAACTGTACTCTGGACTCGTTGCTCCTGTGAGTGCCCCTGGTGGATCCGGAGGAAATTATAAGGATACTGTGCTTGCCTGAGGATTTTGAAAATTTTTTTAAATGGCAAAGGTCAGAGACCAACTGCTGGAGAAATGGAGAATTCTGGAAAAGTTATCTAATATGGACAAGAAACTGGATGAAATAAGAACAGAAATTGTGACTATCCAAAAGGATTTAAAGGATACTCAACAAGTCTCAGCAGAAAATAAGCAGAAAGTGGAAGGTCTGGAGGGTGAGATGCGGGCAGTGCAGAAAAGAGGGAGACGACAAGCAATGCTGTGCTTGGACTACAGATGGATAAAATGTCTTATTTCCTTAGGTTTCAAAATTTGGAAGAAGTGGACCAAGAAGACTTGAGAGATGTTGTGACTAAACTGTTGGGAGAATTTCTTGGGAGAGGTGTTGATTTTATGAATTGGGATGTGGATCGAGTTTATAGAGTTAATTCACAATATGCACGCATGCAGTTCCTAGAGAGGTTCATGTCAAATTTGTGAAAAGAGAGACGAGAGATGAAATTCTTAGAAAACATAGGAGTGGGGCACTGACTTATAGGGGCAGGAGATAGCCATTCTGAGGCAGATTCCCAGACAGGTACGTGAAATGAGAAAGAAATATTACTTTTATCAAGCAAATTGTACCAGAAGGAGTGGGTTTCAGATGGCTGATGCCAGAGGATTGATGATTTTCCGGGAGGGCATTACGAAAAAATTAGTACAATTGCGGAGGCTGCGGCCTACGTGGAGGAACACAAAGCCCTCCTGGATTTAGATGACCCAGGAATTGAAGAAGGGGAGGTTATAGACCATGGGGCGGAGGCGGCTGCCGCTGTTGCGGCCCTGGAATTGGGTCAGGCTGAGCCCAGAGTTCTGAGATCCAAAACTAGGAAGTGACAAAGATATTTGGTATTGTGTTGGTTTTCCTTATTCTCTTTCGTATGATATTCTGATTATTCTTGACCCTTCCTTATTGTGTATGTAAGATTGAAACTTAGCTACTCAGATCACCTGCTTGCCATATGGCTGTTGTATGTGTTTAAAATTTTGAGTAAAATTCTTATCATGTATAAGAAAAATGAAAATTTACCATACCTGATATGTATTTGCATAAATCTTTTTTGACCAATAAAAACTTTTTATATAAAAAAAAAAAAAAAAAAAACAATGTCGGCTGGCAGCCCCCAGGGGAAGATCCTTCTCTGTGGGGGCTCCTACTCTCTGGAATGAACTTCCCCCCGGTTTACGCCAAATATCTGACCTTCGGACCTTTCGCCGCAAACTGAAAACATATTTGTTTGTTTGCGCGGGGCTTTCTTAAATTGTTTAGATTTTAAATTTAATTGCTATTTAAGTTTTAAATTGGGTTTTTTTTAGATTATATATTTAATTTATCGGCCTAACTGTATAATAAGTTTTTTAATTTATTTTTAATTGTACATTGTTTATTTTTATCTTGGCTGTACACCGCCCTGAGTCCTTTGGGAGAAGGGCGGTCTAGAAATCTAATAAAATAAATAAAAAAATAAATAAAAACATGCAGGGCAAGGCCAAACTTAGGCACAAAGTCAAACCGAACTTTTCCAAAACTTTTATCAACCAGATGAACTAATTGCTTTCTGCAAAAGTTCACATCCTGTTCGCTTCTCTTTTATGTCTTATGGAGGGGCCAATCATCTCCAAGCCTTACTTCCAAATCAAACCTGTTTTAGAGATGAAATCTACTTACCTTCCTTACCAGCTCAGAAGTCCTCGGAAGTTCCTGGTTAAAATCAGGAAGTAAGTAGTGTTGCTGGTGGTTCGGTGATCGCTACTGGACTGCTGAACCACTGGCCACGATTATTACCGATGGTGAGATCCAGTCAGATCCAGGAGCATTTCACCCCTGCCCTGTATTCTTAATTGTTCCTGTCTTCTGGCAGCTCTGCACATGCACAGACTGGGAACAGGGGCCTGCTGTTCTTCTGCCTCACTGATGTCAGACTAAGAGACTCCAGAGGCAGCAAAGAACTACCAGATAGTCTTGTCCCCATCTCTATCTCCGACTCAGAGCCTCATCCGAGCCTTCCTCAGATTCCAGGACTGGCCCATGTTCCTCCCCAACCTCCTCACTGTACAAATCTGTTGCCAGCTCTGCTGGCCGCTGGTGGACCACAACAGAAACAATTACAATTGAGAGGAATGATAGAGCTGCATATAAGATAGAGGGTCATCTGGCATGTGCAGCCTTCTCCTTGGCCTCCTGTGCTGTTTTATTCAGCACAGAATATAAAATCTAGCTCGCTAAACCTTTTCTGTCTTTTGATTCCAAAAGGATTCACTAAGTTACACCAAACTTTTACCTGAAAACCAGTTTCCTATACTGGTTTATTACAACTGATTTATTTCTAAAAAATAATAATTTTAGGGACACAAGCACTTTTTCAGATTACTGTATTATTATGAAAACACTGTGGGGGTTTTGGTGCTGTTTACTGTTTTGTAAAACATCAAAATCACAGGTGCATTTTTTTCCTTGACATGTATGAACAATGCATTACAAATAAAGCATAAAACATGGGTTGAAATATTTTCATTTTTGAATGTTTGAACTTAACATGAAAATGTTGTATTTTTTTTTTTTACTTCAACAGTCTATGGAAAACAAATAAAATATGTTAGAGATGCTCATAGCTGCCATTCTCAAATATATCTCTGTGCATTTACTTTTTAATTGGAAGCTTCAGTAAATGCTAATTTGTGAGGGAGTGCTAAAGTAAGACAGGTGCTAATTTCATTCCACTATACCTGCTGTGGCCTCTCAATAGGTTACTCAGTTAATTGCACGGTTGCTCACAGCTTTCTTTGAGCAATCACTTCAAAATGTGTTCACTATTTCTAAAATGCAATTTACTTATACTCTGATTTTGAAAGTGTATCTCAGTAAAATCTTGACATTTACGTAAAAATAATTGATGTTCAGGTATCAATATGGATTATTTGCCTTCAATGCTTATCGTTATCCTGTCATCCCAATAATAGGATAATAAATCAAGGATGCATTATTGGCACATGCATCTTAAGTTGATTTCAAAGTGATTTTCCCCAAATAAAATATTTTCAAAGAAGTAGAAAAAACCCAGTTATACCCTGGTCCAGTAAGAACACAGAAAAAATTCAGGAATCATAAGTGATGTCTATATGGAATCGGTAATCCTATTCAATCCAGAATCTAGGTCAGGAATGGATTTGATTGTATCTGCAAATGGAAAAATACCTCTTTTTCCTAATAAAATCCATAGTATAAAATTGGAGATGCAAAGAAGAAAAAAAGTAAGGCCATTGTGCTTTCCGTTTGCTGCAGTGTTGTCTCAATGCCCATGTAAATCAGTGAACAGTTTTGAAAGAAAAATCAGGAAAGGCAAGGCTGAGCTAGGCTGGAAAATAGCATACTTTCTCAGTATATTAATGCTATATTCTAAACTAAATAATTCAATAATAGTAATGCACTTTTCAGCAGAAAATTAAAAAAGGTCTTTTGTGAATTGTTGGTTGCTTCCCAAACACAAAACCATTTTTTTTTCTTTTTAGCTTTGCTGTTTTGTGCAGTTTTTAATCTGAAAAACAAAAAATTCAGCTACACACCAAACTAGCAACCAAATCTCTTATGGGAAAATTGAATAATTTATTTTACTACAGTGCTGTATGATTAACTTTTATGAAAGAGCTCAATATAATTAAATTTATTTATTAATGCAAATATTATTAATAAACAAAGACAAAGCAAAGAGTTATTCCTTTTTCTGGCTGGCCGTGATCAAATTTGAAATGAATGACAACTACTTCTAAATTGAAACAGTACAAATTTTTTGATATATTAATATTTTTCTCCACTAATTTTAGCAAATGTAAAATATAAAACAATGCTTTAGTAATAACAAGCATTTGATTTCTTGTCTTCTAATGCATGCACAACACATAACACAAACATAATTTTCCTGCTGTGCTGATGTAGTTTTAAGATTTTGTCTCTACAGAAAATAATACTGAGTAGATAAATTAATTAGGCATTTTACATAACAAGAAAGATATGCTTTTAGTGAAAGATATACAAATTGGGATTGTATAAACGATATAATAGCAAAGCTGTACATTGTTTATCCCAAATGTAAACATAAATAAGTAAATTAATTAGCATTATGCATCATCATTGGGATGATGTAGAAAAGAATTGATAGCTTTATCAACAGCTTTTTATCTCAAATGAATGGGTAGCATGCTCTATGGATTAAATCCTATCTGATCCACATGGGCATAACTTGTATGCTGAAGGGAATGTAATCTCTAGGGACTCTACTTTTCAGCCTTAGAATTGATGGCTCCATTCTCAGAAATAACCTTCACTTGGTTATAGAAACTGCCCTATAAGTTTGCAAAGAACCTTGCAGTTATGGCTTTTTCAATAGGTCTTTGGGATCAGGATAAATGGCTGAACTATCCCTTTGTTGTGGATTCATGGAAGCTGTAGGACATATTGGGTGATTGGTATTCTGGGGATAGAAAGAAAGGTATTACTACTTTTAATCGTAAATTAATTCAATTAGAAGTTTATAAGCTGAGTTATCAAAATTGGTTCAGGCGGTTTCTTTCTCATAGTGAATGATAGCATTTGCTTTTTAAATTAAAATTATATTCCAAATAAAATAAAATAAATAAAAATAATTACGTTGGAGGTTTATAAGCTTGAATGCCACAATAATAGTAATACTTTTCAAATAGTATTTTTGGTCACTGTTAGCTAAAATTCCAAATGGCGAACTGTTTTTTAAAGGAAGATATTTTAAAATATTGTTTCTGATATTACATATAGCATATATAAAAACTGGGCATAGAATTGTGCATTTTTCAGGCCTATCTTAAACATTCCATTCTTTAGAGATTAGTTACAGAGAGGAACATTTTATTACATTTATGGTCTCAGTGTGTCCCTTTTTTTGGTTAATATCATGTTTATTTATTTATTTATTTAGCAAAATGCATCTCATTTACACCTAATGGCTACATTGCATGAAGAAATATTATATTTGTTACTGAAAGCAGTACAGCCCTCTTATATTTCTATTCTTGAATAGAAATAAGAAAAGTATATATTTAGGCCAGGTTTCAAGATGATTTATTGTGTACTCCTTTTGTGTTCTTCTGTTTAACAAATAGATACCCTAGATCATGACACATTGTATTTCATTCCTTTTTTCTCTCAGAAAGACAATAATAAAAAATCTGCCCCATCCTGCTTCTCCTCTTCCTCCTTTAATCCAAGCCCTTTGGAGATAAACCAGTATTGTATTAAATAGCTAATACAAATTTGTCTGTATGGCCTTAGTGAATTTTAATTAACGGCTGAATTAGCATTGATGAAATATAGAATAAATCATACTGAGCACAAAACAAAAGCAGGTAAGATTGAGTCAACCTTTCCCGATTCAAAAGGTTAGGGGTTTTTTTTCTTCATTCTGCATGTAACATTAATAAGAAAATGGTATCTAAGTTAGGAGCAATCCTTTTTCCCAATTTTAAAATATTTAGTTATGTTAACCTTTGCTTCCTAATCATCATATACTTTCTTAAGCCGATAGGCTATTTTTAAAGCACTAATCACAGTCTTTTGTGGTCTGCCCAGTATTCATGTAAATCAACAGATCATCATATATGTACTTTCAAACTCTCTCCTTTTTTAAAACAATTATCCATGAGATATTCCCTGTAATACACTGGGTATCTCCAACTTTTCTGAATTCAGCATGCAGTTCCCTAGTACATCCACATTCCAAATATAAACATCTAATACAAAAATTAACAAATGCTAGTGCTTCTGGTTTCAAAGCATATATGAAAACAGAGCAATCGCTAGAGAACTGCAGGCTGGATCTTTTGGGTTATTCAAGATGCTTTGAAAGACTTTAGTTGGTTTAAGTGCTACGGTGATGCTGTATGATTGTAGTAGTCTATTGGTTGTTTCTGAGATGTTTTTGATGTATGGTAGTGTCATCCTTTACATAGTTTGAGTTGGTTGTAGTGCTGTAGTACTGTAGTGGTTTGAGAGTCTAGGCGCTTTTTGATAAAATTATCATCTCAGAAACCAAAACACACATAGCCCAAGAAGAAAACAACAGGAGCTGGACAGGCATCCTAGACGAGTTAAATCCAAGAATGTTGGGGAGTTTCTGGAAGTTTGGTATTTAAACAAATTAGCTATTATAGAGATAAATCACATTTACCAGAAGGAAACAAAAAACCAGAACACATCCTTGTCAGCAAGCTACACCCAGATACAGAGGAATTAACATCAGGCAAACAATCAAGCAGAAAACAATACCCTAATAAAGGCTGTACCAAGGAATAGTCCATTTGAAGAATGTATCTAAAACATCTTACCTTAATAGTGTATGAACCTTGTGCAATTACCAAGCTCCCCTCCCCTCCCCTCCTCTCCCCAAATAATGATAAAAATAATTGCTACTGAATAGCGGGTACCAATTTGTAGAATCTTGATGGGCAGGGATTAATAAACAAATTAGCACTTCTGTAATGTTATCATGGGATCAGGATATATTTTATACATATTAATGTATAAAAGTCCTAAATGAAAAAATCTAGTGAAGAAAATACAATAGAATAGCAACAATGTAAATGAAATAAGTTTCTCCTTTCCTTTAGAGGAGAATATTACTGTGTTACAGAATATTACTGTGAGCTAATTTAGTTCTCCAAGTGAAGTTTTACAAGAGTAGAATATTACATCATACTGTCTGCTTTTTCTAGAGTTACGGTATATTCTTTGTAAAATGGTTGGAAAACAATGGCATAGGCTATCCTGTTTCATAATAACAGTTTTTTTAAAAAAATACAACAATAGATAAATAAGTAATGATATTGCTCTTTATCATACATCCTGGGAAAACTAATGCAGCCAGTGGAGTTTCCATTGGGATAGATATTATATATTCATGCATCCCATTTCCTCCATCTTTTAAAAAAATCAGTACCACTGAAAAATGAGGAAAGTTGATCTAAAGGCCCCTGAAATATCATAAAGTTGCACAGAAAATACCAGAGAGAGCAGACTTTTGTACACATACCATAACTTTTCAGAGTAATTCATCTTCCTAACCACATCTGAACGGAATGAATGATTAATTCATATATTTAGATTGTGAAGGCACAAAGTTCAAGGGTTAGATAGCTCATCAAATACTGTATTCAGATACACAATCATTATAAAAAAGAGTCTACTCCTGTCTTCAAGAAATTCAACCTTTCGTGGTGTTTTGGACATTGATTGTAGTTTTTATAGACGTTTGTCATTAATTGAGTAAAGAAACTTTTTTGTTCAATACAAAAATATATAAAATATATAAATTTGGCCTCAGATAAGCATGACTATGGATAATTATCCCATTCCTGTTATGTAATAATTGGTATTTACACACCCGAAAGGGGGGGGGGAGACAGACTTATTCTTGTATCATTCTACTTTCTGTAGCTGAAAACTAATTTATCCAATTTATCTCTTTATTTCTTAATAGGATAGTAGTGGCTTCCTATTCAAATCACTGTAAAATCATAATATATTACTCCCTCTTTAGTTAATTTCAAAAGTAGAAGCATATTTTTGAGCCATTCTAGTTACTATAATCCATAATTATAGATTATTTCCAAATTTAACATAGAGGTTGATAGAGAAACAAGAAACAAACAAACAAAAAAAAGTAAAAACCAAACCAAGGAAAAGCCCAATACCTTACTTTCTGAAAAATAAAATAAAAATACAAGCAGACTCTGGAACAGTTCTTAGCATAAAAACAAGAAGAAAGCATTGCAATTAGTGTAAGAAAATTAATGTACAGGGTTTTTTGGAGGGAGAACTAGTGGCTTGATCTTATTTTCCCTTAGAGATGAGGTCTTCCAGGTTTCCTTCTCAAATTGCTCTTTAGTAATTATGACTTGTTTTGATGTCACCTTCCTTTTTGTTTATTGTTAATTCTTTCTTTTCTTGTCATGTTTGTGCCCCTGTGTTTTTAGTTGGAGACTGATATAGTTATCAGTTTTATGGGTATGACTGTTTAATGATTTTAACCTCACCATGGATAGTTTATTTTTTGTTTATATATCCTGTAAATTGTAGAAAGTCATTTGATTGAGGCATGGTAGAAGTATTATAAATAAGTTATCTGCTTGTGCCATAAATAACATGAAAAGGATATTCTTCTGTGCATGTTGTGATTTTAGGTGCTTTCTCAGCATCATAAAACTATACTCAGATTGCGAATTGGAGAAAACATATTGTTAAATATAGACTTTAACTTTGCAGTAAACCACACAAACTTTAAATTGGTTTCATCTAATTTCATCTATTTCTTATTTAAGCATCTTTAAATCTTTTGATTTATTTCTATATTTTTGGAGTATTTGGAGACATAAAGGTGAAAATCATTACTGTATATTGAACTTGGGTGTACAAAAACATTTCACAAACTTTTTCTTCAAAAGTTTTTGAGTGTACTTGGAGTTCACGGAACTATTTTGTAAATAGAGACTTAATTGAATCTGAGAGAAATAGAGCAACAGAAATAAAAAGCACTTTGCTCAATAGTGGGAACTAAGAAGTGAACATTTTCAAGGCTATGTGTTAGTTCAATGCTTTATAATATGTAATATTGAGTCAGGGCTAAAGTAGTAATCTAGCTAAATCTGTGGATAATAGTAGTCTATTCATTATGTTCAAAACAAGAAATGCTTATGAAGAGCTATTTAAATTATTTTTAAAAATGAACAGTAAATGAAATAGTAATTATGATTCAAATTTATGGAAGTTTTTCCACACTAGAGGAAAATTCTGTTGTTTCAAATACACACATTGGGGTCTGGGTTATTAATAACTAGGATGACAATAGTGGGATTTTAGTAGATTTCAAAATAAGGATATTGAATCAATCTGTGGCAGATGTAAAAATGATATAATCCTATGCTAGAGATCATTAGATTGCAAACAAGTCTGTCAACATCATGGTATGCCTACATCTGAAATACTATGTACAATATTGGATGTTACATTTGAAAAAAGAATATTACAGAGCTAAAAAACACTCAGAAGAGGACAATCTAAATAATTAGGGCTTGAACTTTCCTTATGAGAAAAAACTGAATATTTAAATATTTTTTAGCTTAGAATAGGCATGTAGAATTATCCACAGCAGAGAAGAAGTAGAACTTTGTCAAAACACTATGACTAGTAATCATCTATTGAAACTCACTGGAAGAACCTCCTTATACACTGCATAATTAACTTTGGAATCCATTATTACAAGGCTTGATTACTATCTGGATACTTTAAAGGAAATTGTATATATTTATGAAGAACAAATATATCATTGATGAGACTTAATATTTGTCTACAGATACAAGCTGCAGAGATACAATGACATAAGAGATGTAGACTTTTACCATTTGCTTATGAGGAAACTAAAATGATTAGATTGACTTTTCAAGTAAACACAATGAAGAGACCCTGGCCTGAACCAACAGACATGTTGTTAAGTTCTAAGATACATTTTTAGACCTAAGTATTCACAAATTTAATATGCATAAACATAGTTTTAATGGCAGTGTAACCAAAATTAATGCTAATGTACACACACACACATTATGCACACATTCACAAATGCACACACACACACACATACATACTCTCTCTCTCTCTGTGTGTGTGTGTGTGTAAAATATATGCAGTAAAAGGTATATTAAACTGGAAATAGGTTTTATGGAAGTTATTGGACCTAATAAAATTGGAATAGAATTAATAAAATTTGGAATAGAAGGTTTGTATAAATCCAAACAAAAAAATTCTAAGAATAATTTGACTATAAAGACAATAAACATTTAACATGGATGACATTAGGGCAATCATTCTCTCTCAGCCCAACTTTTAGAAAGTTGTATGTCTCCTAAAGGACATAAAGTCAAATAATGCTGTGAAACCTGTCCCAGTTTTCTTTCTTTGATTAAATATATTTCATTTCTTCAGGTATAAGAGATATCATCCCTATAATTATATCTTTCATATTTTGTTTGTTTCCACATTATGTTGCTAAAAGAACAAAAACTAAGTCTAAAATGTTCCATTCACTCAAGGTAAATGAGAAAATAATAACTGTACTAACTGCATTTTATTAAAGATCAAGATAAAGCTCGTTTTTATTAAATGGATGTTATCATTTGTTTTAAATACACTACAATGGAATCCAAACTCATTCTTTTGTAAATGCAGATACAACTCAATGATTTCATATTATACAATTTATTCTAAAGACTTAAAACTAAACATAATTATTGCTTCATTTACATTTCTCACAAAGAAATTAGCTTGATAAAGTTTGAATCTAAAAATAAAAGATGAAATAAAAAGGGAAATGTATTCTACTTAAAAATTTATGCAGAGATCTCAGCTTCATAAACCAAATGAAATGTACTTTGAATACGCTGACCCATTAATGTTTTCAAAAGAAAAAGGATATAAACTAAATGCAATATCAGCTTAGAAATTAGGTGTATCAAATCAGAAACCTATCTGTTATATGGAAAATCAAACCACCTTGAGTTGATTATAAGATGGATGAGAAATAAATGTTTACAATAAATAAAATGAATCCCTCAAAAGGTGCAAATTTGGGGGAAAGGGTTATCCTGCCGTATCTGTTTCTGTTGCAATAATAATAATATAAAAATAGAAGAGAATAGAAAGTTGCTTAAGAATTTTTGTATATAGGTATTTCTTAATATAGAAATCATACAATGAACAGTTTTCGGCTCAATCACTCAAAGTATGAAAGCTTGCATGGGGAAGATTACCAAGCTCGTCAAAATAAAGATTGAAAGCTTTCACTTCTCCCCATCCAAACTACTGACTGCTAACATTATAACTACCATGTTTCCCTGAAAATAAGACCCTGCCTTATATTTCTTTGAACCCTGAAATAAGTGTTTGTCCTTATTGCCATGCCTCAAAAGCCCAGTTGGGCTTATTATCAGGGGAAGTCTTATTTTGGGAGAAACTGGGTATAGATGAGAAGATCGTATTATGAGGTGATGACAAATATTTTGCCAGTCTTACCCAGATCTGTCTGTCTGTCCTATCACATTTAAACCTAATCATAAACCAAATAATTTCTCCCCAATGAGTCTTTTGTATAATTATTTTCCTTATTTCAGTAATTTGATTGTACACATTCATTTGAAGTTTCAATGACCAAAGAGATTCTGCCAAAAGGTTGTGTTACAATCTAATGAACATTAGCATTATATGTGGGTCCAAGGTTTTTCCATATTTTGTATCTCTGTCTCATAGATGGTTGACATGATCCAAAGTTGTAATAACACCTATTTTAGATAGGAGACCAGTGAGACACAATCAAAAGATACCTAAAGATCATGGCATGACACAGTTTAAATCATATGAAAATCACCATAGCAAGATAAATATTCTTAAGTCTATAGTCATGTCAATTATAACATATGGCTATGTAGTGTGGAATCTAAACAAATCAGAATTGAAAAATTTCACATAATGGAAATACAATGATTAAAGATCTTACTCAGAAATTAAATCTGAAATACAGAAAGTCACTATAGAATCAACTTGAACATATCAATGGACATATCATCTTATACATTATGCAAGGCAATAAATGGACCTGAAAAATGGTCCTCTAACTTTGGTTAATTTCCAATAAATATATATTCCCAAGAGAACACAAAAGTACTTATACATTGAAGAGGATAGTCTTAGATTCAAGGCTAGCAAAAATGAGAAGGAGATGGATCATTTTAGTTATTTCAAAAAAAATATATATTTTTTATTTATTTGTCACAACATTTTATATAAGCATAAGCATGAAATAACTATACGATATATAAGCATATATATAACCATAAGTATGTAATAACTATATGAAATTGTATACAATCGAAGGGAACATTAGGACAGGAATGGTAGGCACATTGGTGCTCTTATGTTCAGCTGGCCAGCTAAGAAACATTCCTTCTTCTTTTCTCAAAGAAGAAGGAATGCATACCCTGTTATTGTGACTCAATTGTCCCCATTCCCAGGAAAGGCAGATAAAAGACAAAAAGTTCCTCCAAAATTGTCATCACATACAAGTTTTGCTATGACCGAGGCTAGATTCAACCAATTTGGAAAGCTCCAAAGGACAGCCCTGATTGGAAGAAGGAAAATTTTCTGGGTGAATAGCATAAGGGCAAGAAATATTTTGGTTTACATGATAAAGCATCAGCTTGTTTCTTCTCAAAGGCAGAAATACAAATGGGAAAATTGGAAAAGAATTGTGCTCACCTAACCCTGCACTTAGAAAATTGGGAGAAGTCTGTATGTGTTCAAAATTTCTATGGAGAATAGAAAATTCAGCAGGATTTTCACACCATTGAGATACTCCCAATATTGAAAGGTATCTCCATGTTAAAAACAAAATAATTGTGTTTGGGTAAAAGTAGCTGTCAAGAAAAAAAAATGCACAGGGAAGCTAATGATCATCCAACCTTAGAACAGACTGTAAAAGCATTGCAAACTCATAAGTGTCAGAATGAATTATAAAGGGCTGCAAAGACTCATGTTACGTTTTCATTCCCCATATTCTGAAACACCCTTTGGAGTGTATCTATTACATCTAAAGTGTATCTCACAGCCATATTATATTCATATATAAGTCACCAGCACACACTTGCTAGGGACAGGGAAGAAATCTCCAAGATTACTTTTAAGTGGAGATGGAAATCATAATTACTGTACATGAACTTTGCCTATTCTATTCTATTCTATTCTATTCTATTCTATTCTATTCTATTCTATTCTATTCTATTCCTCTTTTGGTTTTGATAGGATAATTTTAAACATGGAGTGGTCTTCTTTTTAGATAAACATGGTAATCAAAATCCATCTATATTGCATTTTAAATATATAACAGCTATGGTTGTTCAACCATTTTGAAACAATTAATAGTATATTATATTGAGCAAATGAATCTATGCACTGATTAGTGTACAAATTTGGTTGAATTGAAGACTTTAATCTGAAAGTTTTTAGCAAAAAAAACATGATAACATTGTGTTCACTAATACATTAATACTAAGGACTGTGTGGTAATTTGTAATAGAATGAAAATAACTTTATAGGAAGCGAGTCTTTAAGTTCCTCTGATTTTCAGTCTCTAATGCAGGGCAAAATACTAAAGGGAATTTTATCAGACAACATTAAAGCTATCAAAAACATAAAATTTCTTTAACAACGTTTGCATTAAGGAGCAGCTTTCTTTAATCTCACCCCCGCCTGTCTTTACAAACACGGAGGAGATTCTAACACAGGAGGAGGCAATTCCCACGGAGCCATGGATTACTAAAAAAACCAAACGACGGAAACGAAGGAAACGAGGTAAAAGATCTGGGATCTTAATCAAGCTAAGAACTCGCACTAAAACTCCTCTGCCTTCAATTTTCCTAACAAATATACGCTCACTTGCAAATAAGATGGATGAAATACTCCTCTTAAACAAATACTATTCTGATTTTCGCAATTCAGCAGTCCTATGCTTCTCTGAAACCTGGTTAAATGAATCAATTGAAAATAGCAGCCTGAACATTCCAGGATTTCAAATTGAACGATCAGACAGGATTCCAGAAACATCTGGTAAAAAGAAAGGAGGAGGCTTATGCCTATATATTAATTCAACCTGGTGTCAAGATTTTAACATAATTTACAAATTCTGTGACAACAATTTAGAGACTCTAATTATCAACTGCAAACCTTACTATTCGCCTCGTGAATTTTCCTCATTTCTTCTAATTGCTGTTTATGTCCCACCACAAGCCTGTGTAAACGAGGCATTACGAACTCTAGCTGACCAAATCATGGAGGCTGAAGCCAAACACCCTGATTCACTGGCCATTGTTTTGGGAGATCTAAACAAGGCAAACTTAAGGAAAGAACTACCAAAATACTTTCAGCATGTCAATTGTCCCACCAGAGGCAAGAATACTCTAGACCACTGCTACACAACACTAAAAGATGCCTATCGGTCTTTACCACGTGCAGCTGTAGGACACTCTGATCATTGCATGATTCACCTTGTACCTGCTTACAGGCAAAGACTTAAAGCCATAAAACCAATAATTAAATCAGTGAAAACCTGGACGGAGGAATCAGAATTAAAGCTACAGGCATGTTTTGACTGCACTGATTGGAATATTTTAAAGATACCTCTGCAGACCTGGATGAACTCACAGATACTGTAACATCATATGTCAGCTTCTGTGAAGACCTATGTGTACCTACAAGGAACTTGCGAATACACAGTAATAACAAACCTTGGTTTACACCTAAACTTAAGCAGCTACGACATTCCAAAGAGGAAGCCTACAGAAAAGGTGATAAAATGCTGTACAATCAGGCCAGAAATGCACTAACAAGGGAGATAAGAGCAGCAAAAGAAGCTACTCTGAAAAGCTAAAGAATCAATTTTCAGCAAATGAACCAGCAAACATGTGGAAAACTCTTAAAAATATCACCGGCTATGGCAAACCTCCTTCCCAGGCTGAAGGTAATCAACAACTGGCAGATGACCTGAATGAGTTTTACTGCAGGTTTGAAAGGAAACTACAGCCACCTATCTCCACAACCCCATCTCAGACACACCAACAACAGCCAAGCCTCCTACAACTGACCCCATTTCATTGGGTTCACAACCCCTAGTGATCACAGAAAAGGAAGTGCAGGACCTATTTCACAGACAAAAGCCAGGAAAAGCTCCAGGCCCAGACAAGATAACTCCTTCTTGCTTAAAAGTCTGTGCTGACCAATTGGCCCCCATATTTTCAATAAATCACTAGAGATGTGCTGTGTTCCTTCTTGCTTCAAACGCCTACCATCATCCCAGTGCCAAGAAGCCCACCATCAAGGAACTGAATGACTACAGACCAGTTGCTCTAACATCTGTAGTCATGAAAACCTTTGAAAGGCTAGTGCTTTCCTACCTGAAAACCATCACGAATCCGCTCTTAGACCCTTGCAATTTGCATACCGAGCAAATAGATCAACAGATGATGCTGTTAATATGGCTCTGCACTACATCCTACAACATCTTGAGTCTCCAAAGACCTATGCAAGGGTCCTTTTGTAGACTTTAGTTCAGCATTCAATACCATCATTCCAGACATTCTTCTAACTAAGCTAAACCAGCTACAGGTACCGGCACAGACTTGTAAGTGGATCACAAGCTTCCTAACAAACAGGAAGCAGCAGGTGAAGCTAAGCAAGATCACATCAAATACCTGTACAATTAGCACAGGGCCCCCAAGGCTGTGTGCTCTCCCACTTCTCTTCTCTCTGTATACCAATGACTGCATCTCCAATGATCCATTTGTTAAGCTACTGAAGTTCGCAGATGACACAACAGTGATTGGTCTCATTCGAGACAATGACGAATCCGCATATAGACGAGAGGTCAAACGACTAGCCTTGTGGTGCAACCAAAACAATCTGGAACTGAACACACTCAAAACCGTAGAAATGGTGGTAGACTTTAGGAAAAACCCTTCCATACTTCCACCTCTCACAATACTTGACAACACAGTATCAACAGTAGAAACCTTCAAATTTCTGGGTTCTATCATATCGCAAGATCTCAAATGGACAGCGAACATCAAAACATCATCAAAAAGGACAACAAAGAATGTTCTTTCTGCGCCAACTCAGTAAGCCCAAACTGCCCAAGGAGCTGCTGATCCAATTCTACAGAGGAATTATTGAGTCTGTCATTTGCACCTCTATAACTGTCTGGTTCAGTTCTGCAACCCAACAAGAAAAACACAGACTTCAGAGGATAATTAGAACTGCAGAAAAAAATAATTGCTACCAACTTGCCTTCCATTGAGGACCTGTATACTACACGAATCAAGAAGAGGGCCGTGAAAATATTTACAGATCCCTCGCATCCTGGACATAAACTGTTTCAACTCCTACCTTCAAAACGACGCTATAGAGCACTGCACACCAGAACAACTAGACACAAGAACAGTTTTTTCCCGAAGGCCATCACTCTGCTAAACAAATAATTCCCTCAACACTGTCAGACTATTTACTGAATCTGCACGACTATTAATCGTTTCATAGTTCCCATCACCAATCTCTTTCCACTTATGACTGTATGACTATAACTTGTTGCTGGCAATCCTTATGATTTATATTGATATATTGATCATCAATTGTGTTGTAAATGTTGTACCTTGATGAACGTATCTTTTCTTTTATGTACACTGAGAGCATATGCACCAAGACAAATTCCTTGTGTGTCCAATCACACTTGGCCAATAAAATTCTATTCTATTCTATTCTATTCAATTAATTGTATTTTAACACTTGAAAAATATCTTTCTTTTATACTAGTTTGAAAACATAGTCAAATTCTTCCAATTATTTCTATCTCTATACACAATAATGGTCCTACCCCTGAAGAAAGTGAATTTTTTAATATTATAAAGATATAAAATTAAATTGACAAGTTATCTTATTGAAGTATTATCTCTTCAGCATTGTTCTGCTCTTGAGAAACAAGGAAACAAGGAACAAGGAACCTGTTCAATGCAGCCTTAGATATACCTTTTATCAAAGTGAATAGTCCCTCTTGAAGATTTGTGTGGCCTTCATAAATGTTTTATGTTATCTATATCTTCTTTATATATAAATTCAAATATTGGCATCAACACTTGAGGAAGAAATAACTTCCAAAATAAAAATAAGGAGATTGGTTAGAAGATGGGGAGATGATAGATAGATGTAAATAGATAGATAGATAGATAGATAGATAGATAGATAGATAGATAGATAGATAGATAGATAGATAGATAGATAGATAGATAGATAGGCAAGCCTTCTATTGTTTAGACTGTAATTTCATGCACTAGAATTGCAATGAAAACAGAGCATGATGAAAGTGAATTGTAAGCTCCGAGAGTTATCCATATATGAGTATATATTTAAACTTAAACATATATAAGTTTGTTTAATAAATAAATAATGAAAATAAAATTGAATATAATACATTGTGTTATGTAATATGGCTGATTTTACAGATTGGGGCACTTTCCTATATTAGTGCTGTGCCAATCTGGGATTGGCAGCCTGCCCTTGTACTTGCACAATACCATGGATTTCACATCATTTCTATAACCGAACCTATTAAGTTCTTTCTGAGTTGCTGAAAAGATATTTTGTAAAGCACAAACTGCTTTACAAATGCTTGCCTCATATATTTTCTTGGATTCCACCTTTCTTACTTGAATTAGGGCACCATCTCCCATTCTTGATTGGTTTGAAAAACACTTGAATTTATTTTTTTTCTTTACATGGCATCTCATATATTAAGACAATGTTGACGATGGAGCAGGGCAAAACTGCTCTTAATTAACCCAAAGGTGCTTTTTCAGGAGGCAACTGGACTTTCTTGTTTTTTCTTTGAAGACGTTTCGCTTCTCATCCAAGAAGCTTCTTCAGCTCTGACAGGCTAGTGGGGAATGAAAGGATTTATATTACTTGCAGACAGCTGGTAATTTGCATCCTTTAGAGGGTTATTGAAGCACTTGGAGGTTTATCTGTGTCCTCAGAGTCACCTGAGTGGTGCTCCTGGTTCCTGTAGTCTGCAATTTTTCTCTGGAAATCCATTCCTACTCCTATACCATAAAAGGATGCAAATTAGTAGGATAGCCTTTATTGTCATTGTATTTCATGTATACAACGAAATTGGTTTTAGCCTCACTGGTGCAATCCATGACAAAAAATACAAACAACATAAATAGTATAAAGAATAATCCCTATGCAAGTAATTAGGGGGGAAAAAGAAAAAGAAAAACTAGTCATACATTTCCGCATGTGCGTGGAATGATTGTGATTGTGTTTAAGAGTCTGACAGCCCAAGGATAGAAACTATTTTTAAATCTATTTGTTCAGAGGGCTATGCTTTGATGTTTTCTGCCCGATGGTAGAAGTGTGAAGAGACACTGACCACGGTGTGAATCATTCCTTAGTCTGCTAAAGTAACGAGACCTGGTGATGTCATCCAGTGGTGTTAGAGGGCAACCAATGATTTTTTGTGTGCCAAATTGATCATTCTCTGTAGTGCCTTCCTACCTGCAGCAGTTAAATCAGCATATTATACTGTAATGCAGTATGTGAGGACACTTTCTATCATGGACCAATAGAAAGAGGTCATCAGCCATTGTTCCACCTGATTTTTTTGCAGGACTCTAAGGAAATGAAGTCTCTCTTGGGCCTTGCCAATCATCAGGGATGTTTTTCCAAGTGAGATCTTGACTAATAAGCACTCCCAAGAATTTAAAAGAGGAAGCCCTCTCCACACAGCCCCCCTCGATATACAATGGGGCAGGTTCCTCTCTGTGCTTCTGGAGGGGCTGACCACACAACCCTGAAGGGAGCTTGTGCTGAGCTTCAGGGTGAAAGATGTAAAGGAACCAACCCTTATTGTTTGTGGACAATCCATCAGGAAGTATTTGATCCAGTCACAAGTGAGGGGAGGGAAATTCAGGTCGGTCAGCTTTTCAATGAGAATGCCCGGTAAGATGTTATTAAAGGCCGAACTATAGTCTATAAAAAACATTCTGACATAATTCCCAGATTTCTTAAGGTTTTCTCAAATTATACTCTGCAAGGAATATAAATCCTTCCATTCCCCACTATCCTGTCAGAGCTGAAGAAGCTTCTTGGATGAGAAGTGAAACGTCTTTAAAGAAAAAATAAGGAAGTCCAGTTGCCTCCTGAAAAAGCACCTTTGGGACAACCATGACCTGGATGACTGAGAATCTCTACAGACTTTTTGCTTCTTAATTAACTTTTATTTGGCGTGCTGGAAATATTTGTCTGTTTTTGAGGCCTCAATAGTGAAGACACTCATAAGGCAACAAAAGTATTTTAGGTTTTATCGGTAAAAATGGAGTGCATATGAAGGTACACAAAGAAGGCTCTTCCCTCGGAGATTTTTAAAATATATATAAAAAGATCATGATTAAATCCACAGGATTTCTCAGCTAAAATGAGATATACTTTGAAACCCTAGAGAACTGCTGCAAGAATTCTTTGCATAAGTTATATCCTGTTCTTTAAAGCATATAGGATGCTGGAGAGAAATTATTGATATGTCTTAGCCAATATGACAGAGTAGAAAAGGTGACATAATACATAATATTCCACCAGTCACTGCATCCTGGGTAGTGACACGGAGAGCAAGAAACTCTCTACACATTGCAATAACGTTGACAAAAATACCAGTATCCATTACTGCTTTGTGCAAAGTACTGTATTTTTTGGAGCATAAGACACAACTTTTCCACCCCAAAAAGGGTGAAAGTCTTATACTCTGAATGTAGCCCCACCCAGCCTCTCACACGGAGGTTTCAGAGGCTGAAAAAAGCCTCAGAAATAAAGCTTCAGAAAAAAAACCTCAGCAATGAAACTTCGGGGGCTTTTTTTCTGAAGCGCTGTTTCTGAGGTTTTCAGAGGCAAAAAAAAAAGTTTTTTCTGAAACAGTTTCAGAAGTTTCAGAGGCAGAAAAAAAAAAAAACAAGGCAGAGAGCTCAGAACCAACAAACCTGTTGCTAAAATTCACCTCTGGGAACAGCTGATTGGGGGTGTTAAGGGTAATCTGGGTTCACAACCAATATCATGCCACAATATCATGCCTTTTTACAAACATACATAGCTAGTTTATATATTGCCTGGCCAACTAATTAGGCAAATAACAATTTCCTGACAGGGGGTATTCCAGGTGGCCGATCCACCCACCAATCAGCTTTTTTCTTATTTTCCTCCCCCAAAACTAAGGTGCGCCTTATACTCTGAAAAATACGGTAACTTCAGATATTTATTTCTTCGTATTTTTTGTTTTCACATTATTCTCATAATGTATGAAGGAACTGAAGCTTTCCAACAAGCAAAGAAATTAGTTTACAATTCTAGTAAGGCTGAATATGTAAAAAAACAACAACAACTATTGTACATGGATAAAGGTGATGAGAACTGGACATGTTTTACCCAGTTCCGTCAGACACTTTAGCCACCCTCATGACTATAGAAGCTTAAAGTTCTTGTACATTACTACTAAGAGGCAGTAATTTCATTTTTTCCCATAAGAAAAGACCATTACAGACCATTTTAAACGTTAATGTTGGAATAGATATGTAATATTACAGCTATGTACATTGTTCAGACTATCAAAACAATATAAAGCAGAAAAAGTTCTTATTGTTCTGATTTATGCCTTTGCTATCAATGCATAGTTTAAATGAGTCATGCCTAATAATCATCTCTACTTTCTTCTTCCTTTAAGTTTCAGAACAAAAATACATCCCAGGAAGATATATCATTATTTCAGTAATAGAATTGATTTTTCATTTTGTATATCCAATATATTTAACAACTCTTCCCAAGGTCAAAATTATCTTGGAATATGCTATGAATGAGATAATGTACTACTTGTTGATTGTCTGTCTGCAACAACAGTTACCGGTAGTAGGCATTTACCTTACTAAAAATGTAGCAATTTAAAACAAAGATAGTTAAGCATAATTGAAATACAAAGGTAAGTAAATAATATACAATAATGTTGCAGTATGAACTGAGTAATAAAAGTTTGACTAGCAGCATAACTTAATCAAGAAAAAGAAAAAAAGATAATTTTAAGCTGTATCCAGGGTGCAGAAAACTATTATAAAATATCATTTCTAGTGTTCAGCAACTGTACCGCAGAGGCCAGAATGTAATGAATTTGGATAGGAAATAAGACTATGCATTTTCTTCAGGGAGATTTGGGATTTTTCTGAGGTGATGAGAGAATCTTCCATTTTTTCCAAATCAAATTTGGCTCCTTTAAAAAAATTAGGAAGAATTAGATGAACGAAGAGATATTAACTAAGTTATTTTCCCCCTCAAGTCTTAGTAATAAAGTGTCAGGAAGAGAAGGAAGGGAAAAGAAATAAGAATAATACCAAAACATAACACAGTCACTTTCATTGTTAGCATCCTCACTGTTGTTATCTTCAGTTTTGGTACAGGTGGAGAAGGGATTTGTTAAAAACTGTTGAATTTTTTTTTCATAGCAGCAATACCAGTTTTATGAATGATATAAGAATTCCAGCTAGACTATAAACGAACATATCGTAACAGATTTGGTGAAAGACTTTTTACAGAAGATCTATCCAACCAGTAATGTGGAATTTCACTGAATATACTATAGACTATCTTAGGCAATTAGAATTTTCACTGGGCTGTTTTAGAAAGAAGTAATATCACTACCTTCATCCCTGTCTGCAACTTATAATGATGGGTTAGGTATGAGCTTCTGTTAATGTATATGATATGGGAGAAGAAATGGTTTTGCTCTCACTGCTACAAACGTCTCCACCTGCTACCATCTGCTTTCAGTAAATCCCCAAATGAGTGAGACGTCCTTGTTCTGCTTAGCAAATTGTAAAAGGGATATGCTGATGGTTCAATAAGCAAGAAGGATTTTCTGGTTATGCAAAATGTGTATATAATAACGGCTACATATTTTCAATTGCAAAAGACAGGAAGAAAGTTTTAAAATACTTACTTTTTCAATGTTCCTATATAATATATGCTTTCATTGCACACATTTGTGTACTTCATCAATAACATGTAAGCAGGGGATTCCATTGGAACTAAAACATTTTAACAGTTATGTTCTTGGCTCTATCAAATCAGCTGAAAATAGAAAAACTAAACATAAATGTCCTCAACCTACTTGCCCTTGGATTTTGTAGAATATTAAAAAAGTATGTAGATTCAGGTAATCAGTATGCCTTGCAGTACTGTTTTGTAGCCAAGTATGTCTACCAGAATTTGCTCATAGGCTCCTTCACAAATAAAAACAGCAAATGATATCTCATTGTCAACTCACAGCACATTTATGCTTCCACTACTATAGATAAAATCATATCTTTCTCATAGTCTTATATCTATGATTTCTTGTCTCTGTGAGAGAGGTGCAGACATTAACATGAAAGTCAATGCTAAATGAAGTATCCTTTCCTATATAACTATCACAGGAGATAAACAGATTTAAAAAAAAAAATGTTTTAAAAGTCAGATTTAACTTGTGTGAAAAGCATCAAAAAGAATGTAACTTTATCTTAGCTACAATATTTTATTTACATTTGTATTTATTTATTTAAAACATTTATATAGCTGCCCATCATACATCAAAATCTGGGAAGCTCCTAATCAACAATTAAAGCAATGTGAATTATAAAACAGCATAATACTACATTAAAACTGTTAAAACCATAAACAATAAAAACCCCGCACCAACGTTATGCTTCCAAGATTCAGTCGCTCATTAAAACCTCTCACTCACCTCACCCTATTCCGGCAATTGGGGGAAAAGCCAGGTCTTCAATTCAACCGGTGAATTAACAACCGGTTCGCCCCAGCACTGCAAATGTGAGTGCATGCGCACCTCCCACACATGTGCACAGCCTTCTGTGCATGGACTTTTCTCACATGTGTGCTTGACGCATGCACCTGGCTTAAAAAATGTCATTAAATAGGATGGCATAGCACCGTGGCAGGGGCACCCGCAGGTCACAATGACCAGTTTGCCCAAACTGGTTCAAACCGGAAACAGCCCACCACTGTCTTCAATGCTTTTTGGAAGGCTAGTGGGGTATAGGCCTGCCAAAATCCAGGAGGAAGAATGATAATAGGGCAGGGACTGCCACATACTTCCTAGCTACCACAAGGTGGCAATGTTTAAAGGAAGTGGCTAGAATCTGTCTACACTATCTAATCTGGAAGAAAGAGTAGATTTCTGTAGGGAAAAGTAGTCCCACAGATAACCTGGCTCTGTGCCATTTAAAGGCAATAACAGCACATTGAATTACATTTAGAAGGAAAGTGAGAGACAGTGTAGCTCATGCAACAGAGGTGCTTTTATTATCCATTTATTTATGAACATTTGCAGATGCTCAGTCACTAAGTCATGTCCAACGCTTCACAATTCCATGGACCACAGCATGCCAGGTCCCCCTGTCCTCCACCATCTCCTGGAATCTGCCCAAACTCATGCCCATTGCGTAGATGACATTATCTACTATTTTATTGGGAATTTTATATTATAAGGGTAATTTATTGCTATGTGTTACTGCATATTATATTATCTTTTCAGATTTCTGTAAGACACACTTTAATTTGGGACTTTCTTTCTTTGGAAGTGTGTTATAGAAATCTATAAAACAGAAGATAACACTTACATCAAAGTCTCATTTAAGCATTTACCCTCCATAAATAATACAGCATTCTCTCATGATGAGTCTGGGATTTAGGACTTAGTATATGGATCTAAAGCACTATAACACATTAAAGTTTTTTTCCCTTTTCCTTCCTCCCAAAGCTATTTACCATGCTGTTATTTTGGATGGTAATATGATGCATACACTTCAGCAAATTTCTAATCTTGATATTGAGTTGGACTCACTTAAATTAATTAGCTGGTTAGGTGAAATAAAGATAAATCAAACAACAAAAAAGACAGCTATCTTTACAAATTTATAGCAATGTGATTTATTCTTCAAGATAAGCTTCTATAAACATTTAAATAACATTTGTTATTTAAACAAATAACATTTGCATGAATGCAGTCTGGGAATTTCTCTAGTTCTGAAGTGTTGAGAGAAAACTGTCAGTATTTGCTTCAGTGCTTTACCATGCTGAAGAATATAAGTTTTCCTTATATCCAAAAAATATTTAGAAATGTGCACTTAAAATTAATGCTTTTTCCCCTCATAGTTGTCTGAATATGGTGCGATCCTTGGCACATTATATGCATTGTAAGTTTAAATGATATTGCTTCCAATGTCAACATTATTTCTTTCAACATTTACAAGATCCAGGGAAGAGACAAATACAGATGGAGCAAAATATGTTGAGTTACAGATATGAGAACATGGTATATAGTTTTGAGTATGTAGATTCTGTTGACACTGTATTGTATTTATTCAGGAGCCTGTCCATTGGTCCTTAAGTATAGTTAGGAATGCAGCTTTAATTACCTATTCCTGGATATAGAGAAACCAGTTAGCCTTTTCTGAATAGCTTGTTCAGGAATATGTTCTTTAGTGATCAATTGGATAATTGATAATTGATAATTCAAGTAAATAAACCCTGAGGTCCAATAATTACAAATATATTATTTAGTATATAAATAATAAAATATAAAATGTTAGCCCTTGCTTTATCAGATGTGCAAAAAAAAGTACAGAACATTTAATAAAAAAAATGGAAAGAGGATGTAGAAGGAAGAAAAAAACACAAATAGATACAAAGGATAAAATTAATGATTTTTCTACTTCATATAAAATATTTATTGTAGAATATGTCCAGAAGCAAAAATAATAGATGGTCAGATGCAGAAAAGTCAGCATTTCCAATGAACCTTGTTTGGTAATCCACGTACTGTATCATTTCTGTAAAATGAACCCATTAAGGGAGAGAACCAAAACTTCATGTTTCCCAAATATAATAAAGAAGAGGCTTTTGCACATCCTGGATATTCGAGGACCAGTCATAAGTATCACTTGTTCAGTATGAACAATTGCTAAATGACTGGCTGTTAATCAAGGACTACCTGTTTTGAGGGATTGCTCTAATACATTTTGTTTTCCAGGTAATACAAATATATTCAAAATGATAAATTACTGTAATTAGTCCTTTAAGCTCTTTAGATCATTTAGGGCAGGGGTCTCCAACCTTGGCAACTTTAAGATTTGTGGATTTCAACTCCCAGAATTCCTCAGCCAGCTTTGCTGGCTGAGGAATTCTGGGAGTTGAAGTCCACAAGTTTTAAAGTTGTCACAGTTGGAGACCTCTGATTTAGGGAATAAGTTATTACCGTATCTTCCTGGAACAAGTAAAGCCCTAAGTTATTACCGTATCTTCCTGGAACAAGTAAAGCCCTAGAAACAGAGCTAAGAACTATTATGTTTTATTTATTTATTTATTTATTTATTTATTTATTTATTTATTTATTTATTTATTTATTTATTTATTTATTTATTTATTTATTTATTTATTTATTTATCACATTTATATACCGCCCTATCTCCCAGGGGACTCAGGGTGGTTTACAGCCTAATAAAAATGTACATATAAATACAGAATAAAACACCAATTTAAAAAACTTATTAAATAAGGCCGAATGTTAAAAATTGCAATAAAAATAATAAAACCCCATTAAAACCAAATTAAAATTTAAAATTCTAGTCCAGTCCTGCGCAAATAAATAGATGTGTCTTAAGCTCGCGGCGAAAGGTTCGAAGGTCGGAAAGTTGACGAAGACCTGGGGGAAGTTCGTTCCAGAGGGTGGGAGCCCCCACAGAAAAGGCTCTCCCTCTGGGCGTCACCAGTCGGCACTGCCTGGCTGACAGCACCCTAAGGAGTCCCTCCCTGTGAGAGCGCACGGGTCGGTGGGAGGCAATCGGTGGCAGCAGACAGTCCCGTAGATAGCCCGGCCCTATGCCATGGAGCGCTTTGAAGATAGTTACCAAAACCTTGAAGCGCACCCGAAAGGCCACAGGCAGCCAGTGCAGTCTGCGCAGGAGAGGTGTCACATGGGAGCCATGAGGGGCTCCCTCTATCACCCGCGCAGCCGCATTCTGGACCAACTGGAGCCTCCGGGTGCTCTTCAGGGGGAGCCCCATGTAGAGAGCATTGCAGTAATCCAGATGAGATGTCACGAGAGCATGAGTGACCGTGCATAGGGCATCCCGGTCTAGAAAGGGGCGCAACTGGCGAACCTGGTAAAAAGCTCTCCTGGAGATGGCCGTCAAATGGTCTTCAAAAGACAGCCGTCCATCCAGGAGAACGCCCAAGTTGCGCACCCTCTCCATTGGGGCCAATGACTCGCCCCCAACAGTCAGCCACGGCTGCAGCTGACTGTACCGGGATGCCGGCATCCACAGCTACTCTGTCTTGGAGGGATTGAGCTTGAGCCTGTTTCTCCCCATCCAGACCCGTACGGCCTCCAGACACCGGGACAGCACTTTGATAGCTTCGTTGGGGTGGCCCGGTGTGGAGAAGTACAGCTGAGTATCATCAGCATACAGCTGGTATCTCACACCGAAACCACTGATGATCTCACCCAGCGGCTTCATATAGATGTTGAACAGGAGGGGTGAGAGAATCAACCCCTGTGGCACCCCACAAGTGAGGCGCCTCGGGGTCGACCTCCGCCCCCCTGTCAACACCGTCTGCGACCGGTTGGAGAGATAGGAGGAGAACCACCAATAAACGGTGCCTCCCACTCCCAATCCCTCCAACTGGTGCAGCAAGATACCATGGTCGATGGTATCAAAAGCCGCTGAGAGGTCTAATAGGACCAAGGCAGAGGAATAACCCCTATCCCTGGACCTCCAGAGATCATCAACCAACGTGACCAAAGCCGTCTCCGTGCTGTATCCGGGCCGGAAGCCGGACTGGAACAGGTCTAGATAGACAGTTTCATCCAGGTGCCGGAGTAATTGACATGCCACCACACTCTCTACAACCTTCGCCACAAAGCAAAGGTTGGAGACCGGACGGTAATTACCTAATACAGCTGGGTCCAGGGAAGGCTTCTTATTTATTTATTTATTTATTTATTTATTTATTTATTTAAATTTTTATACCGCCCTTCTCCCGAAGGACTCAGGGCGGTGTACAGCCAAAAATAAAAACAGCAAGTATACAAAGTTAAAATATCAATTTAAAATACCTATTCAATAGTGGCCGAATTAAAACCGTCAGAGGAGGCGGTCAGGAAGAACCCCTCCAACAAAGAAGCATTTGTAATTCCCTGGAGCCAGCCTCATGTCACCTCCTGCGTGGCCAGTACCACGCACAGGTCCAGTAAACATGTGGTGGTATTCAACCTCCCCAGCAACCTGTCCAAGTCCTCGGGAGCCACAGGGTCAAACTCATCCCAAATAGTCTCAACAAGACAACTCTCTGACAACTCACCTGGATCCACCCAATTTTGATCCAGACCATCCCAAAGTTGAACGATTTTATCATATAGATAACCACTAAACTCCTCGGCACGTCCCTGCAATGGGTCATCCCACTTCCCCTGTTAGAGGAGAGAGCGAGTCACCCGAAACAGGGCGGCCGGGCGGTTATCTGCCGACGCAATGAGGGAGGAGACGTAACAACATCTCGCTTCCCTCAGTGCCACTAGGTAGGTCCTATTATAAGACCTAACTAGTGTCCGATCAGCCTCCGAATGACTGGATCTCCAAGAACTCTCTAGGCGTCTTCTCCGGCGTTTCATCTCCCTCAGCCCCTCGGAGAACCAAGGAGCTGGTTGAGACCTACACCGGGTCAGAGGCCGCAAAGGCACGACACGGTCTAGAGCCCCAGTCGCGGCCAGTTCCGAAGCCGCGACTAGTTCTTCAGCTGTGCCGTGAGCCAGACCCTCAGGAAACGGCCCAAGCTCTGTCCAGAACCTCTCCGGGTCCATCAGGCGCTTGGGACAGAACCAACGTATTGGTCCCATCTCCCTGCGGTGTTGAGTGGTGGTCAGAAAGTCCAGGCGAAGGAGAGAGTGATCTGACCATGACAAAGGTTCAATGACTAAATCCCTCAAGTCCAGATCCTTCAACCACTGTCCAGAGATAAAAATCAGGTCCAGCGTGCCTCCCCCAATGTGAGTAGGGCCATCAACTATTTGAGTCAGATCCAAGGCCGTCATGGAAGCCATGAACTCCCGCGCTGCTGTCGATGACATGCCGGTCGATGGCAAATTAAAGTCCCCCATAACCATAAGTTTGGGGGTCTCAACTGCCACTCCAGCAAGCACCTCCAGCAGCTCAGGCAGGGCTGCTGTCATGCAGCAAGGAGCCAGGTACGTGACAAACAAGCCCATCTGATACCTATGACCCCACCTCACAAAGAGGGATTCACAGCCGGCAATCTGAGGTACAGTGGTCTCCCTCGGCTCTAGACTCTCCTTAATGACAACCGCCACCCCCCAACCCTACCCTGTGCCCTCGGCTGATGGAATGCTCGGAAACCAGGTAGACACATTTCAACAAGGGGCACGCCCCCTTCTGTGGCCAACTAGGTTTCCGTGACGCCCATAAGGTCCGCGGAACCCCCCTGGATAAGATCATATATTAGGGGGGCCTTATTAACCACGGACCATGCGTTACACAACATCAGCCGGAGGCCCAGGCTCTGAGGGTCTTGACCATCCGGGGAACAGGAGAAGTCTGAGGGATCGGGGCACGCGATCGCCTTCAAACATTGAGCGCACCCCCCAAAAAAACGATGCGAGCCCTCATTCCGGCATATCTGCCCCTCCCACTTACCGTGCAAATAGAACCACCCTCACCAGAAGGAACGCAATCCTCCCCCATAACCTTTGAACCTGTTAAAAGGACGCCACGAGCACACGCAGGAACTGCCCCCCCCCGACGGGCTACCCCAACACCCGCCCTTACCCTCCCTCCCCTTAAAAATTCCCTATTTAAAAAACCCTAAAGGCTCTTCCTTGACGCATGCCACTTCTGTGGGTCCCAAGACCCGTCACTGATGAGGCAGGCCACTCCTGTGAGGCGAGGGCACCTCGCAGGCGCAAGAGTTCATGTACCGAATATCGCATAGATAAGATAGGAATCAGCGAGAGGTGATACTGTCCCAGGATGGCAGAATATTATATAATAGTTCCTCAAATGGATACCCATTATCTGATGACTCTTCAAATGGGGGCTGGCATATGATGATAAGGGTAGTATAAAGATGGAAAAAATAGGCAGATAGCATTTATGGCAACTAGTCCATGAAAAGTTCTAGTCCAAGGATCTTAATAAGTCCAGAATATACTGCTAATCCACCCATAGCTCAGTCCTAAGATCCTTAAAAATGAGGTAGGTGGCTCTTCCATCACCGCCATTGGTGCGCACCATTGTTTCCGAATAAGTCCCCCGGCAGATCACAAACCGGTCCCAAGACGTCTTCCACAGCAGTCCCAAGGGGCCACTCACAGCCAAAGAGTCCCAAAAGGCCATGTAAAGTGCAGATGACATTGCACTAATGGGAAGAAACAGGCCAAAATAGGCCAGGACTCCTCCGACGCCTACCACACCGCTGCCCTCTGCCAGCTGCTCCAAGGCCAAAACCTCTCCAAGGCAGGCCACTCGCTCCAAAAAAATCCAGGTCCTGTCCAAAGGCCTGACCACTCCACAGGTCCAGGGCCAGGCCTTTTCCAAGGGCCAAGCCAGGCACCTCCAAGGAGGGCCGGCACGCTGTAAAAACGCCGCAGATCCCAACGCGGCAAGGAGCGGAACCGTGACATCCTGGCAGAGAGTCTCAGGCAGGGAAGGCGACAGAAGAGCCGGAAGCAATCCTTCACCCCCATCGCCGCTCGAAGCAAGGCCGGGGGGGAAGGTCGGAACACCGCGGGAGGAAAGAAAAGCCGTGGCCTCATCTTTCATCTGAAAACGATGAGCCTCACCCCGTGCCCCGAGAAATGGCCACCATTCGCTGCTCGCCCTCGCCCTCCCGGCCTCGTTCTCAGCAGCCGTGAGTCCAAGAAGGTCCACAGACCTCTCCCACGGCTGCCGAGGAGATGACACAGCAGGCCGGGGGGCGCAAGCAGCTCGGCTTGCAGCCAGGACGCCGCCATCCACCGCAGATCATCCTGCCGTCGGCTCCGATCCTCTAGCAAGCCGCCATCTTGCACATGCACAGAGCCTTTTTTTCTGGCATTGACTGAGGGTAACTTATTAATTAAACTGCAGCAACTCTTAATGGTAAATGGGTTGTGCCTTTCTGTCAAAAATCATATCTGCCATTGTAATTTATTATTGTTAGTAATAAATAAGCAAACATTTAAGAAACAGGACTTAAATTATAAGTTGTCTGTTTTCACACTCTCCAACTCCACTTTATTTATAGCAACAAAACCTCTAAAAGTACCTCAAAATATATTCCATGTGTCTTTTCACCACATTTTATCTCTTAATTTATGAGTGCCAAAATGAATACAGAAGGTTTCCAACTTATCAGCAACTTAAGAAGTGTTTGAACACATCTAGCATTTTCAGTCTTTATTTATAATACTGCAACATTAAACAGTGAAAAACTCATGAACAGTTATCTTTCATTGTCTATCTTGTTATCCCTTTCATATTGTACTTAGGGCATTATGAATACTTTGCTATTTTATCTGAATAGGTAGAAGTTTGGTTATTTAAAAAAAGTAGGAATTAAAGATTCAAGGCATCAGCAGATTTTAAATATGTCTCACTCTCTCATTTTTGGAATAATGTATTGACTGATATTTTTAACAGAAGTGAAGCTCTTCAAAGTGCTTAAAGATGATTCAATCTGAAATATAATTTTATTACTACCCATGAATACATCGACACCCACCCACCCACATGTATATGTTTATGTATATGCCTATGCATAAGTATATGTATTGTATAGTAGTTCTTTTTAATATTATCTGAACTGTTATCAGTCTTCCCTTTCCAAGGTTCATGCTAAAAATACAATCTTCAACAATTTGAATAAGCAATTGCTGCTTAATTTATATCACAATTGGTTAAGATGAAAAGTCTGTATATATCTTTAATATGTTCAGGAAATCATTAAAGAAAAGAAAGACATGTGCAGCTATATTTTGAGATTGATATAATGACATATTGAATGTATGAAGGATTCAACTTTTATGAATCCTAGCTAGTCATTGTACCTGAAAGCTAGATCCTCATAAAAGTGTGAAAATGAGTATGTCCCTACTTGTTAGTACAAAGTATACCATAGATTAGTTGAAGCATAGTAGCAATGGATAAAGGACAGAATAACACTATATAAAAACAGCAAGATTTCCACTAGATAAAAAGGAAGATACCAATATTTTGCCTAAATTTTCTATTGTAATATATATTAGCTATCATCATAACTGATAAATACCTAAAATATAAATGCTTTTTTCCTCTTTCCCATAAAACATTTTTTATTTCATATATAAGCTATACATGATTGATATTTAAATTTTAGAATCTTCAATGTAAGATTCATGAATACATATTAATACATAGTTAATTGTATACAAGATTATGAATGTTAATTGTATATTTTATTGGAAACCTGTAAATCACAATTTTTGTCATATGAGGATGCTTATACTCTAAAATCAGCTGTCACTGATAATAATTTCTCATAGCAATGTGAGAGTCTTTATGGTTATTGTTTATTCTTTAAATGTTTATATACCCTATACTTAAATATTAAAATCAAATTATATAGTATCTTCCTTTTGATTCCCATTTTTTCTGAAAACAAAAATGTTTTGTCTAATCCCTTAATATATATATATATATATAAATTGCTCCCAGAAGCATGAAGCTGAAGCCTGAAGATGACGAATGAGACTTCGTTGAAACGTCGCCAAGACACTTCCAATTTTACGCGGGAGAAAACCCGAATAACCAAAGACCTACATACAAACACCCGCGAAAACCTCAGAAAACAAATATATATATATATATATATATATATATATATATATATATATATATATATATATATATATATATATAGTGCAGGAAGAAATAACCTAGGTGAAAATCACTGGCGTACTATATTATTTATGTATTTCTTTGATATGAAAGGGAGAAGTGATACTTATGGAACAGTGTTTTGAAGATCATCTGGAAAAAAACCTAATTATCCCACTCTTACATTTGGGAAACCAGCCCTTCAGACAAGGTGCAATGCTAACTATGATCTATTGGCAAAATACTATTTCAGTGTAAGTGTATATAGCGACAACTATGCCCCCTCTAAACTCAAAATTCAAAGTATTTTGCTCATTTTATTTTTGAAAATATGAAAAACAAATCAATTAACAGAACAATTTTTAATCTGTTTTAATGTTTTAATCTATTAGTATATGCACAGTTCTTCTTTACCCATTAACTTTAAGGGCCCCCACATTCCCTTATTTGGCATAAAAATCGGTCTGTCTGGAAATTGTGACAGAAAAAGTAGTAGCAGCAATTAAATATACCCATGTTTCCCTGAAAATAAGACCCTGTCTTATATTTTTTTGAACCCCAAAATAAGTGCTTGGCCTTATTTTCAGGGAGGTCTTATTATTTTGGGGTGCGTGGAACAAGACGGGACTCCTCTTGCCACCTTATCGGATTTCCAGCTCTGTCTCCCTAACACTAACCAGAGGAAATGGTGGGGACCGGCTGTGCATGCAGTTTTTGGGGAGGGCTTATTTTGGGGGGGCTTATTTTAGCACATGTGCTAAAAAGCCCGATTGGGCTTATTATCCAGGGAGGTCTTATTTTCAGGGAAACACTGTATTACATAGTGAATTCTTTCCTTCCTTTTCTTCTTACTGTACGATGTCCCCAGCAGAAGATTCCTTAAGAGAATGGGAGTTATATTTCATGCCGCAATACTGCAAGGTTGAACTGAATTAATCAGTATTAATATATTAGTGAATGAACTAGAGTATCTGCTGTAGAATGAACGTAGCATATTTCTAACATATACAATTCTTTTGTACTTAATAGCATCAACCAAAGTTAATGGACATATTAATAATTCTAATTGGTTCAACCCATGTAATCTTTGAAACCAGCTAAGCTCATTATTTCTTCCTGCCAGAGTAAAATTATTGTATACAGTGCTCTACAAGAAAGCTGCTAGAAATATGAAAAATTAATTTGTTCAGATCCATCTGTTTGTGGTTGTGACTGGTAGTATTGTTCTCTGGCAGCGAAATTTGAAAGGAATGATAATGTACTTTCTACATGAAGTTTCAATAAGGCCTTGGGCCTTGTATTTACCCCTGCTGCTTTCTTAGCTGCCTTGATTTCTAGAAGAAAAAGAAAGAACAGACAATGAACAGTGTTTATGAGATCATACTGACAGGCATATTCATATAGCAAAACAATAATCATGTCTTAACTATGTTGACTGATGGCAACTATAAGACAATATTTTCAATGATTTGCTCTAGAATTTTGATAAATGTGTAGCTGGAAGTAAGAAAAAGTCATTATAGACAATTATAGACTATCTTGTTTTGTCAAGTATTCAGGTTTCTTCCTTCAACTCATAAGATTCAGCATTCTTTCCCCCCTTCCTCATCTGCAAAATGTGTGATATTTGTGTGAGTATGAGTATATATATCTGTGTGTGTGTGTAGAGAGAGAGGGATGGAGGCGGGAGGAGGGGGACAGAGAGTATTATTTGAACTTCTACTTACATCACTATATTGTCCAGGACTTGGATAAAATAGGATAAGACAATATAAAAGGGGGGAGGGGGGAATCCTAATTAAAAAGACAATTACTCTCAAAAGGATTTGCCCATCAAACATGTTGATTTGGTAATACTTTTCTGTACAAAAATAATTTTGATTTGCTTTCTTTTAATGAAATCGCACTCAGTTCAGTTAATATAAGTGATGCCACTTATTCACTAGCATTTTAAACAACTTACAGACCTACTTAAATCAATCAGATAACTTTGTATAATGACAAGGCTGTTATTTTAATGCAGTGTAATAGAAACATAGAAAACTGATGGCAGAAAAATACCTAACGGTCCATCATGTTTGCTCTTTAAGTTTATTTCTTTTTTGTTTTCTTTTTAATTTATTAACTTATTTACCATTTATTATTATTATATTTTATTTATTTATATATATATATATATTAGTTTTAATTTTGTCAGATTATGGATTTTTGTCACATGGTGTTTATCCTAAGCATCTTTAAACTCAGTTATTGTTGATTGACCCATTGGTTCCAAGCTTCCATTACTCTTTCTTCTGAAGTAATATTTTCTAACATTATTTTTACTACCTTCCTGTCAGTTTGTCAGTATGTTTTGTTCTTGATTTTTGATTTTCAATCTTAATATTCAAAATATTGCCTTCTAAAACTTTACACGCACCTTTAATATGTTTAAAGGTTTCATTCATGTCCCCCTTTCCCTTTTGCCTTGCTCATTTTGCAGTCATCTTCTGTGAGCACTCCGTAATCTTTTTCTTCCACCTTTGCTCCTACGGATCCTACAACATTTTCAACACATTTGTAGAATAAGCAGAAAAGTCCACAGAACATTTGTGTCACTATATAACTGGATGGTCTGAAAGAACACCTATCTATATGTGTTACCTACTGAAAAATAAGAGTGTAGAATTTGATGACTTATGACAATCGCGGCTGCTAATGCACGTTAAACTGAAAGAAAATTTATTATATTGTTTTCTGAAAAAATTGTCTACAACACTCTATAAATATTATCCTGTTATAAGTATGAAGTAAAGAAATCAAATGTTTTTGGATTTCAACTTCATTAATGTATTAATGAAGCTTTTTGTTAACTAAAATTTTAAATTACCAAATATTCTGAAGTATTTGCCTCAAAAATGCATAGGAATTCTGAAATGTGTGCTTGCAATAGAAAATATAAGTACTATTTCATAGAAAATATATTTATAAGTGTCTGCTTTAAGAAATATTTAAATGATATTTAAATATAATTTTAAACAGCACATTGTGTAGAAATAGGATGAAAGTGATTTATGAGTACATGCATTTGATAAAGTAATGAACTGAATCTAGAATGGTCGCTAGTTAATGAATATTTAGATAATTGGAGTTGTTCACTAAATGATGAAAATGAATAAATGGGGAATGGAAAATAAAGAAAACTGGATAAAATCACTTTGGTAAAATGGAAATATAATTACATATGCTTGATATACTTTTTTAAGGACTGAATAGCAGCCAGACTTGTACATAAAAAGATACAATGCAATTACATTTCTTGTTTCCTCAAATGGACTAATTTTTGCATAGATTATTTCCTACTATCCTAGTGAAGTACCCTGAGTGTCAGGGTTCTGACCAATGCCCTAATTAAATCACGAGCCTCGAGCTTCATGTCAGCACGTTCAAGTGAAGCCAACTCTGAGCTCACTTAATTCACGCCCCAGCTCTGACCCTGTTCCCCCCTTCCCCTCCACAAAGTGTGTCATCACATTCCCCAATGGAGCAATTTCATGGGTTGTAGAAGTCCCTCCCTCTGGCCACTGTGGGTCTCTGTGGAGATGGTCTTGACATAGAGAGGGCTGGAATGTGCTTTTGTTTTGATTGAAGTGCAATTCCCTCCTGCAGCTGCAAGGCTCAGTTCCCCTTCCCCCTGCCTATGGAAACTCGAGAGCAAGTCACGAATGCTTCCCGAATTTACAGTAAGTTTTTGAGGGAGGAGTCCTATGCTATTTGCCATTGGTAGTCATAAATGTGTGAGATACACACACAAAAACACACACTTCACTACATGCCCAGGCATGTATTAACTTTATCTTCTAGTTTGTCATGGTGATAGCAGCAAGTTCATAAGAAAAATAACATCTACTGTGTTGTGAATGATGAGTACAGATTAGTCAAATCAATTTTGCACTGTATTCTGAGTCATATAATTGATATCCCTAAAGCTTCACAGAAATATAATTGTAGCCTAAACTCCTAACATTGAATTCTATCATCCATTCATGAAAGATAGGCAGTTGAAATACATTCAAATGGTAACGATTGAATTCAGGTAGAAAATCCTTTCATTTCTCAACAATACTTATGGTTGGGAAGTTGTTTTCTCTTCCCTCTAAAAACCATTCCACAACTACTGTCAGAATGGACTACGTTATTTATTATTAGTCCATCATCAAAACAAATTTGCAAAATGCATATGTTGCCCTTTACTTGTTCAGATTAAATTTAGATTTCATTATGCAATGCATCTGTACTTTGTTGCTCTATCCATGTGACTGAAAATTGCCCTTTTATATTTAGAAGCCAGGTTTGGGATAAGAAAAGAGATTACACATGGATCTGCTTAATTTATTTTTATAACCTACCATATTTAATCTTTTTGAAGGACTTCTGCTAAATATTGGCCTCTAACATGTGTGGGATGGCTAACATACCCAGTATTGCCATATGTTCTTATTCCCTGTTTTGCTAATTATTTCTCCCTATTATCTGTAGTGAGTTTGAATGTTCTAAAGGATCTGTAAAATTAGCATAATTAATAAAGTTGTATGTAGAGATCCAGTTTGGTCTAGTGGTTAAAGCATCAGACTAGAAAACAGAATGGGAGTTCGATTCCCACGTTAGTCATTTGAGGCAGTCACACTCTCGCCATCCATGATGTCAATTCAGTTCAATTCAGTGTATTGTTCTTGTGCACCAGTACAAGCAGCATGCTCTCTGTGTGTGGTTATGTGTGTGTGTGCACATGAATAAAATCTATCTTAGTAGATGATAAGCAAAATAAAATTTAAGACAGAGTTAAAATACATTTATAAAATGACCAAACTAACATTTTATTTATTTTAATAATTTAATAGTTTATCTATTTATTTATTTTGTCAAGCATGTATTTTATGACAGATACAAGTGTAAACATAATTATAAATACATGTAAAGGATATGAATAAAAGAAAACATTAGGACAGGGACGGTAGGCATGCTGGTGCGCTTATGCACACCCCTTACAGACCTCTTAGGAATGGGGTGAGGTCTACAGTAGACAGTCTAAGGTTAAAGTTTTGGGGATTTTGGGAAGAAACCACAGAGTCAGGTAGTGCATTCCAGGTGTTGACAATTCTTTACTGAAGTTGTATTTTCTGCAATCTAGTTTGGATCGGTTTACCATGAGTTTGTATCTATTGTGTGCTCTTGTATTGTTTTGGTTGAAGCTGAAGTATTCATTGGCTGGTAGGATATTGTAGCAGATGATTTTATGTACTATGCTTAGGTCAGACCAAAGACGGCAAAGTTCTAAGTTGTCTAAGCCCAACATTTCGAGTCTGGTGTCATAAGATATTTTGTTGCGAGCAGAGGAGTGGAGGACTCTTCTTGTGAAATATCTCTGGACTCGTTCAATTCTATTAATATCTGATATGCAGTGTGGGTTCCAGACAGATGAGCTGTATCCAATAATTGTTCTGGCAAAAGTTTTGTATGCGCTAGTTTACAGTTCAATATTACTGGAGAAGAAACTATGCAAGATTAGGTTAACAAATCTTAATGCTTTTTTATCAATGCTGTGACAGTGAGCTCTAGCACTTAGATCATTTGAGATGAGTACTCCAATGTCTTTGACAGAGTGTGGGTTGTCTGTTAGGTTGTATCCATCCAGTTTGTATTTTGTGTTCTGACTTTTTTTTACCAATGTGGAAGACAGAGCATTTGTTGGTTGAGATGTGGAGTTGCCAATTGTTTGACCAGTCTGACACAGTCAAGGTCTTTTTGGAGAATAGCAGCATTGTCAGTGGTGTTGAATAGTTTTACATCATCCACAGAGAAAACACAGTTGCTTATAAAATGATCGCAAAGGTCATTTATATAAAGTATAAAGAGCGTGGGTCCTAAAATGCTGCCTTGGTGGGACATCTCTGTCAACAGGTGCAGGGTTAGATAAGGTGTTCCTTATTTGACTTATCCACTTATGCAGGAATCAGAAATCAGAAGATTTTAATTTTAGAAGTAGTTTGTTGTGTACTACTGAGTTGAAGGCTTTACAGAAGTCAATATAAATTGCATCTATTGATTTACCCTGGTCAAGTTTTGAAGTCCATATGTTTTTGCAATGTAATAGTTGTATATTGTAGGACAATTTTTTTTCTAAAGCCAAATTGCTTGTTAGAGAGTAGGTTGTTAGTCTCTAAGTAGAAGGTAATGGATTGGTTTATGATTGATTCCATGACTTTGCAGGTGACACAACATAATGAGATTGGTCTGTAATTATCAACTAAGCTGGGGTCACTCTTTTTAAAGATGACTGAGGCTAGTGACTATAAGTTAGATAAAGAGCTGGTTCTGAAAGATATTTTATAGATTATGCTAAGTGGTTCTGCTACGATGGTTGAGAGCTTCTTTAGGAAGTAGGCACATAATCCATCAGGGCCAATCGATAGAGATGGTTTTATGTTATGTAGTACCTTTTCAATGGCATCTTCTGTGAAATTGACATGTAGTTGATCACTGTGAGTAATTGTGGTACGATTGGGAAATGAGAGGTATGAGCAGTGGTGGGATTCAAATAATTTAACAACAGGTTCTATCAGCATGACTAGGTGGTCATGTGACTGGGTGGGCATGGCTAGGTGGTCATGTGACTGGGTGGGCATGGCTAATTCAATGTCACTCACATTAAGGGGTGCCTTGCCTGGCCCCTCGTTTCCCAGTCATTCCTTGTCACACCTGGCCTCAACGTATCTATAGATCTGTAAAAATCTTGTTCATCTTTTTTCAACTTTATTATCTACATACCATAGCTGTACTTTCATAGACACTGAAAGATAGAAATGGCTCACATGCTTTGCCCAAGAGTGTGATAGGCAACAGGTTTTTAAGGGGCTGCCAGAAAGAATGGGGAGGGGGGAAATGTATTTTCCAAAGAAGCAGAAAGCAAAACAAGAAGCAATGGATGGAAACTGAACAAAGAGAAGCAACCTAAAACTAAGGAGAAACTTCCCGACAGTAAGAACAATTAACCAGTGGAACTGCTTGTTTCCAGAAGTTCTGGGTGCTTCCACAATGGAGGTTTTCAAGAGGAGACAGGACAGCCACTTCTCTGAAATGGTATAGAGTTCACCCCCGCCCCAAGGTCCCTTCTAAGTGCTATTCTGTTATTCCAACATCTTTCCCAGGCTCTCTACTCAGATTTTGGCATCCTCAGTTTTCCTGCCTGAGCAGGGGGTTGGACTAGAAGACCTCCAAAGTCCCTTTCAACTCTGTTATTCCTGAGCTAAATAGCTAAGACCCTCATTGGGGCCCTATCTCTTTTGTTCCCTCTGGAACTGAGCTGCCTCTAAACAATCTTTTTAATAAGATTTTTAGAAACCTGCAGTTGAAAGTTCTTCATGTCTCCTTACCCTGAAGACCCAATTTCATTTGGAATTTAATTCCAAGATGATTGCCTTTTTAGCATTTCTTTGACACTTCTCCAAAATGGACCCCTAAGAAGCCACATGTCAAAAGGCAGCAGGGCTGCTGGTAGCCAAGTGCTAAGGCAGGATTTATTTCAGACCCTCACTGTCTCTCATTATAATCTCCCCTTCTTCCTTCCTCCCTCCCTCCCCGCTTCCTCCTTCTCTCCTTTTTATTCCCATCTCCTTCCTTCCTACTCCCTTCCTCCTTCTCACTTTTTTATTCCCATCTCCTTCCTTCTTTCCCCTCCCTTCCACTTCTTAGGGGAGGAGGCAACTTCCCCTCCCCCCCAACTTTTAAATGTCACCCTTATTAAGAGCCAGGGGTGCTTGCTCAGATACCTGCTGCTTGTTCTTTTCCCAAAAGAAAAAAAGAAATTGCTGGCCCAGGGTTGGCATTGTAAGCTTGGCTTTTTAAGGATTTCAAAAGCTTTAAGGATTTTAAAAGGATTTCTTTTAACTTTGTGGTCTTACTTTTTGGAACAACCTCCCCCCCAAACTGTACCTCCTTTGTTTCCAAGAAAAAAAGAAATTGGAGGAAGGGAGAAGAGGGTGAGAAAAAAAGCTACACACATTCACACAGAGGTTTATCTTGCTCTCTCTCTCCAAGCGGCCCATGTGCACACAGAAACCCCATTTGCGCTTCATAGCAGGAAGAGGCGTGCTATTTTGTTTGCCGCCAACGGATCCACTGAGTGACCTGATCGAAGCTGATCCCAATGTAGGGGAGACTGCGGGGTTAGTTTGACCAGGCAAATTATCCTCCCCCTTCGCTATCAAAGTGGACCTTGCAGCTGCACTGCAATGTAGAAATGGGAAATGGAGCAGACAACATGAGGGAAGGAGAGGCAGCAGGGAGAAGAGTTTGCCACTGCTTGCCCCACCTACCACCCGCCAGAAGCCCTCACTTTCCCCAAGCATTTCTTTGCCTACCTGATTTTCAGCTCCATAGCATTTCTTGCTATCTGTGGAGGAAAACAAAAGTTTGTGGGATTTTTCTATTTTGCGAGAAGTTGAAATTGATTGATTGAACTTTATTTTTAGTCCCACAACCTTTTGTTTCCCTGCACAAGAAACGTGACGGAGAAAGGCGATAGAGCTGGAAATCAGGTAAGCTTCCACTCCCCCCCTACCCCACCCCCCTGCAATTCCAGAAGCTGCACACCTTCCACATGGCCCCCAGAGGCCTGCAGTTTGCAATCTCCTACTGCAGAAGCCCCCTGAGTCCCAGGCTCTCTCCTTTCCACCTCTTCCTTTCTGCATGCACATTGCTTTCCCAGGTGGGGGTGGGGTGGTCCCAGGTAAAGGCCAGCAAGCATAGAGGCATCTGGGCTACCTTTAGATCTGTGCTGCCACCTTGGCCCCACCCCCTGGGCATGCACACAGGAGGCTCCAAGCGTGTGAGGGCTAGCCTGGCATCCTGGGTGAAGGGCAGCACTCAGCAAGCAGTACCCAGGGATGCCAGGCCCTGCACGCTTGCCTCCTCCTGTGCTCACACCCAGGGAGCAGGGCCAGGTGGGGCAGGACGGGGCCAGTCAGCAATTTAACAACCGGTTCCGCTGAAGTGGTGAGAACCAGTTGAATCCTACCACTGGGCATGAGCCATTGCTGTTTACAAAGACTGAACTGAAGAATGTGTTGAAGAGGTTGGCCTTCACGGTTTCATCATTTCAGTCTTTTCCATTTGGTTCTTTTAGTGGTGGAATGGATCTTGAGACTTTAAATTTGTTGTTTACGAAATTGTAGAAAGCCCTAGTGGATTTAGTTCGTATTAGGTTTTCCTCTTGTTTGCTGTGATAATTGATGCATTCTGCCTTTATCTGTTGGCATATGGTTTTGTAGTGAATTTTGAAGTTAGCTACGTAGCCGGTTTTATTTTTGCACCAAAGAGTTTTGGGTGTTTTTTTGGTCTGAAGCTTCCTGACTGTTATGGGTAATTTATTTTTCCTGGTTTTGGGGATTATTAGTGGTACATATAGTTTGATGATTCTTTTGATGATGATTCTTTCTTTTATAAGTGAGGTCCAGAATGAATCCTGTATTAATTTTTAATTTAAATACAAAAAATATATTACATATGATAACATCTAAAATTACAACAAAATGGTTATATCTAAAATTTAAATGAATGACTGTCATTCATTTAAATAGGGTACATTGCAGAAGACTGGCCTAAAAGAATCCAACAAATATTTCATGCTGTTGCATGTACAGTAACAAAATAGAATAGAATAACAGAGTTGCAAGGGGCCTTAGAGGTCTTCTAGTCCAACCTCTTGCTTAGGCAGGAAACCCTACCAACTTCAGACAAAAGGTTATCTAATCTCTTCTTAAAAACTTCCAGTAGTTGGAGCATTTACAACTTCTAGAGACAAGTTGTTCCACTTATTAATGGTTCTAACTGTCAGGAAATTTCTCCTTAGTTCTAAGTTGCTTCTCTCCTTGATTAATTTCCACCCATTGCTTCTTGTCCTACCCTCAGGTGCTTTGGAGAATAGCTTGACTCCTTCTTTGTGGCACCTTCTCAGATATCGGAACACTGCTATCATGTCTCCCAGTCCTTCTTTTTATTAAACTAGACATACCCAGCTCCTGCAACTGTTCTTCATCTGTTTTAGCCTCCAGTCCCCTAATCATCTTTGTTGCTCTTTTCTGCACTCTTTCTAGAGTCTCAACATCTTTTTTACATCGTGGCGACCAACAATGAAGAACATGTTATGTAGTTTCCACTTCTCTGGAATCACAAGGGCAAAGCATTTCAGCCAATGGTACATTTTTCTATTTACCATTCAGTGCTGCAGAAGGGAGAGCATAGCATTGGGCAAGAGAGAAAGAAGCTTTCCGATAGCTGGGTGTTTCTAAGTGTGTAAAATAGTTTGTAATAATGACAATATATCTTCTGTGTACTAGTGACAGGAAGGCTGGGGCCTTCCCTCGATCTGCTTGCCTCTATGTATCCTTTACCCTTTGCTTCAGGGTTTATTTTGCCTGTTCATATTCCATCTTAAGAAATGAGGAGGGAGAGTAGCCTACATTTAAAGGATTAGATTTAACAGCCTTGATCCATGTGGATTGAAAATTATCTTGAAGAATTAATGGTGCTAGGCCTTGAGGATAGAAGCTAAGCTTTAACCAAAGGTTAATGGAAGCTAGACCTCACTCTTTATTCAACTTTTATCTTGCCTGTTTCCAGTAATAAATATGCATTTGAGACACAGCGAGTTATCCTGAGAGCCTAAATTTATCCTCTGATAAATTTAGATTGCATCCTTTCCAAAGAAGTGAAGCAAGAAACTGGAGGGCCAACCAGAGACCCATGAGGAACTGCGTTAGTGGGTTATCCTGAAAGAGCTGAAGCAGGGGTGAAATGCTCCCGGTTCGCACCGGCTCGCCTGATTAGGTAGCGATGGCAGCTGCTGGTTTGGAGGAGCGGTAGCAAAAATCCCTGGTCCTGCCCCCCCTGCCTCTGCTGAGCCCCACCATCAGCAGAGGTTTTTTTTTTTACTTTTAAAAGTTTTTCTTCAGCCAAAACATGCCTTTAAAAGTAAAAAAAAACAAACCCTCTGATGATCGCGGGGCTGAGCAGAGATCATCAAACCCTTTAAAAGTTTTTTTAAAAAAACCCTCTTCAGCCAAAGGGGAAAAAAAACAAGAAAAAAATGAGGTTTTAAAAGCCTCCTTTGGCGATTCCAGAAGTTTCTTGATCCTCACAGTGTCGTGTCCCACTCCCCCTCTGACGGCCGGGTCTGGGAAGTCTGTATCAAGCGTGGCCATGAAGCCTCTGCAGCTTTGCCAAATTCCTGTCAGAGTTCTCAGGGCAGGCAGGAATCCAAGGTGTGACTTCAGCAACCAGATGAGACTTTGCTTGACTCAAGGAATGCCAAAAAGCAGATCCTTTATATAGGCCATGGGGTGTGGCTCCATGACTCAGCACTTATCCAGGCCTGCCCCTCCCTTCCTTTTGCTGACATCGCCTCTCCATTCTCCGGAAGCGGGGATCCGTCCACTGTGACTTTCCATCCACCTGGTCTGCTGCCGGCAATTCTAGCACGTGGCTGGTTTCATGCTCACACGCTGTAGGAGGGAGGTTTGTTTGCTCATTCTGTCCGGGCATGGTGCCAGGGCTGGGGGCTGGAGGCATGCCAGGCTGTTCTTCTTCATTATCAGACTCTGGCTCAGATAGCAGGAGATGGGAGGGGCCCGGCTGCGGAGAGGAGAGTGGGCAAGACACAACACACAGGCTTTTAAACTCACTTTTTAACAGACCCCACTTACAAGAGCCCCCACCCATGCCCAGCCAATTCCACCTCCTCACTTACCTATAATTACTGCTCTTTCGGGCTGGCAACGCCATGCTTTCTCCAGCTACTGAAGAAAGAAAAGGCTTGCTTTGACTTCCTGCTTTCCTGAATGAGGAACTCTGGGAGCTGAAGTCCACAAACTAAGTTACTAAGGTTGGAGACCCCTGTTCTAAAAATAATAATAATAATAATAAAATAAAATATTTGTGGAGCTTTCTGAGATTTGGTGTGTTTCTGTAGAGTTTCACTCTAACTACACACAAAATCTCACTGTATGTGGCATTGTGTGTGTGTGTGTGTGTGTGTGTGAGTCAGTTGTATTGTGTGTGTGTAAAGTGTGAAAGTTGGTTTTTGGTACCTTTTATTGTTTTGTATACCTTATTTCTTATTTTTATTATTCATTGTTATTGGCCATGCCCACCCAGTCATCTGACCACCAAGCCACACCCACCAATTAAGCCACGCCCACAGAACCAGTAGGGAATTTTTTTAGATTTCACCCCTGAGCTGAAGTATAATTGGAACATAATATTTCAGATTGAACGATCAGACAGGATTTCAGAAACATCTGGTAAAAAGAAAGGAGGAGGTTTATGCCTATATATTAACAGAAACTGGTGCCAAGATTTCAAAATAATTTACAAATTCTGTGACAATAATTTAGAGACTCTAATTATCAACTGCAAACCTTACTATTCGCCTTGTGAATTTTCCTCATTTCTTCTAATTGCTGTTTATGTCTCACCACAAGCCTGTGTAAACAAGGCATTACGAACTCTAGCTGACCAAATCATGGAGGCTGAAGCCAAACACCCTGATTCACTGGCCATTGTTTTGGGAGATCTAAACAAGGCAAACTTAAGGAAAGAGCTACCAAAATACTTTCAGCATGTCAATTGTCCCACCAGAGGCAAGAATACTCTAGACCATTGCTACACAACACTAAAAGATGCTTATCGGTCTTTACCACGTGCAGCTGTAGGACACTCTGATCATTGCATGATTCACCTTGTACCTGCTTACAGGCAAAGACTTAAAGCCACAAAACCAATAATTAAATCAGTGAAGACCTGGACGGAGGAATCAAAATTAAAGCTACAGGCATGTTTTGACTGCACTGATTGGAATATTTTTAAAGATACCTCTGCAGACCTGGATAAACTCACAGATACTGTAACATCATATGTCAGCTTCTGTGAAGACCTATGTGTACCTACAAGGAACTTGTGAATATACAGTAACAACAAACCTTGGTTCACTCCTAAACTTAAGCAGCTACAACATTCCAAAGAGGAAGCCTACAGAAAAGGTGATAAAATGCTGTACAATCAGGCCAGAAATGCACTAACAAGGGAGATCAGAGCAGCAAAAAGAAGCTACTCAGAAAAGCTAATGTTAGATTCGGGCAATAACGAGACAGGAGACCAGATGAGTGACAACAGCTCTTTAGTTTATAGTGAACCCAGCAAAACCCCTCTTTATATACAGATTTCTCCGGTGCATTAACCAATCAGGAACGTGCAAGTTCCCGCCTAAATTTCCCTCCAAAACTCTTAAAGATACATTACACTCCTCCCCTCCCAGAACGCATTGTAACCATATTTACATAACATTAACATATTATTTCTCTACGTAGTCACGCAGGTAGGCTGGGCGTTTCCTAACTCGCTCAGACCTGCGCACTTCATTCTCGGGGAGTGAGTCGAGCTGTCCGGAGGGACTGTGAGTTCCTCCAAGCTCCTCCTCTGGGCTATCCAGCCCTGGATTATTTGCAGAGTTGTCCCTGCAGTCCTCCGGAGGGCCCGGTTGGCGTCGCTGGACTTCGTCGGACTCAGATAAGTCCCCCGTTCGCCCCGGGTTTGAGTCAGCTGTGAATTCAAACATTTGATAGTCAGGGCCTGGCTGATTTGTGTCTCTGTTACGTGCTATTCTTTTGCGTATTTGATCTATGTGGCGTCTCCATACCCGGCCATCCTCCATATCTACAAGATATGATTTCGGCCCAGTTACCCCTATAATCGTTCCTTTTAACCAGGTTGGGCCTTCGCTATAGTTGTGTGCCCACACCTGGTCACCGACTATCATTTCCCTCGTTTTTCCGTGTGCTCCCTTGTACCCGTCTGGGGTGTATGTAGGGTTTAGTCGGTCTAGTTGGCACCTGAGTTTCCGTCCCATTAATAGTTCCGCCGGGCTGCGGCCAGTTGCTACACAGGGGGTTCTGTGTTGGACTGCAAGGAAAGTGTCTATCTTTAACTGCCAGTCGCCCGGCCTTATTCTAGAGAGCGCTTCTTTGGCGCTCCGAACGAAACGTTCTGCAAGTCCGTTCGTCGCCGGGTGGAAAGGCGCCGAGAGGACATGTCTGATGCCCTCCTCCGCTAGGTACCCCTCAAACTGTGTTGCCGTGAATTGCGGCCCGTTGTCGGATACCAGGGTGTCGGGCAACCCATGGGTGACGAATAGGTGTCTCAGGACTGAGATGACGGCTTCTGCCGTTGTGGATTTCATTAGAATAATCTCTAACCATTTCGAAAAGGCATCGACTACGATTAAAAAGGTTTGCCCATGAAATGGCCCAGCAAAATCTATGTGAATCCTAGACCATGGCCCCTGTGGTTTCTCCCATTCCCTGATAAGGGCCGTGGGGGGTAGTGGCCTTGACTCTTGACAGGGTTGACATCTCCCTATCTCGTCACTAATTTCATTGTCCATCCTGGGCCACCACACATAGCTCCTTGCTAGACTCTTCATCCGAACTATACCCGGGTGGCCCACATGCAACAGTTCTAGTACCTTTTGCCGTAATTTCTCCGGGATAACCACCCTATCCCCCCATAACAGACACCCCCCTTGAACAGATAATTCTTCTCGTTTTTTCGCAAAGTCCCTGAAACGCCGCCGAGCTGGCCATCCCTTCAACACCCATCCAATCACAGTCCTTACGGTAATGTCCTTGTAAGACGCCCTTGCCACTTCCTTGGAAGTGACAGGGCCAAAGTCCCAAGAGTCAATCAGTAGGACGGGTATCCCTGGGGCTGGATCTTCGATAGTCTCTGGTAACGGGCATCTGCTCAAAGCGTCCGCATGCCCCATCTCCTTTCCCGGGCGGTGGATCAGTTTGTAAGAGTATGCTGCCAGGAAAATAGTCCATCGGGTCAGTCTGGGTGACAGTGCAACGGGCGTGGGGCGGTCGCCCGCTAACAGGCCCAACAGGGGTCTATGGTCCGTCACTATTTCAAAGTCTCGGCCGAATACATATTCGTGAAATTTCTTTACCCCTGAGACTATAGCCAAAGCCTCCCTATCCAGCTGGCTGTAGTTCCTTTCGCCTGAGGACATTGTTCGGGAGTAGTATGCTATAGGGGCTTCTGTTCCATTCGGTAACCTATGGCTGAGCACAGCCCCCACCCCGTAGGGGGATGCATCGCAGACCAGAACTAACGGCAACGTGCCGTTGTATTGAATGAGGAGGCTATCACTAGACAACAGGTTCTTTACCCCTTCAAATGCCCTATTTTCCACTTTTCCCCATGACCACGCGGCATTCTTTGCCAGTAGCTTATGCAGCGGTTCGGCTATTGTCGCCTTGTTCTTGAGGAACACCGCATAGAAGTTGACCAGACCCAAAAATGCCTGTAACTCCGTTTTATTTTTGGGGGCTGGGGCCTTCCTGATGGCCCGCACCTTGCTCTCCGTGGGGTGAATCCCTTCCCTGTCTATTCTGTAGCCCAGGAATTCTACGGATCCGACCCCGATTTGGCATTTGTTTAGCTTAACTTTAAGCCCGGCAGACCGGAAAATGCCCAAAACTTTCCTCAGTCGTACCCTTAGTTCCACTAAGTTTTCGGCTGATACCAAAACATCGTCAAAATACGGTACCACCCCGGGTAGACCCTGCAATAGTCGCTCCATTAGGTTCTGAAACAGCCCTGGGGCTACACTCACCCCGAATTGGAGCCGGGTGCATTTGAATGCGCCGCGGTGCGTGACAATGGTTTGCGCTTCGGCTGTGCTGCTATCTACTGGTAATTGCTGATAGGCTTGAGCCAAGTCTAGTTTGGCGAAAACTTGCCCTTGTCCCAACGAGTGCAGTAAGTGTTGCACTACTGGGACGGGGTATGCACTCTTCTGCAATGCTTTGTTTAACGTTGCCTTATAGTCAGCACAAATCCGGACTGACCCGTCCGGTTTGACTGGGGTGACTATAGGTGTCTCCCATTTTGCGTGATCAACGGGCACTAGTATCCCCTGGTTTACTAGTTTGTCCAGTTCCCGGTCAATCTTAGGCTTTAGGGCGAATGGAACCCTCCTAGCCTTCAACCTAATGGGGGCAACCTGGGGGTCTAAATTGAAGGAAATAGGGGTCCCCTCGTACTTGCCCAGGCCATCTTCAAAAACGTCCTCGAACTCCTTCAGCAGTTCACTCTTGAGGTCAATTTCGCTTCGGAACACCCCGGTCACTCCCATGCCCAAAGCCCGGAACCAGTCAAGTCCAAGCAAACTTGGTAAGGTTCCGTCGACTATGGTAATTGGCAGGGTTTTCTTGAACTGTCCATACTTGACTTGGACTGACGTTCCCCCTCGCACAGGGATTCGGTTTCCTTGATAGTCTTGAACTCTTATATGCTGGGACTGTAACCTGCGCTTCGCGATGGCTGGCAAGTCCCTCTTGAGGGTGTCCCATGACATCATTGTGATGGATGAGCCGGTGTCCACCTCCATCTTGCAAGGTACCCCTTCGATGTGTACCTTTGTAAAAATCTTTTTCTCTAGCCGCGTCGATGCGAGGGCTACTCTTGCTGAAGTCTGGTTTAACTTCGCGCCCTTTTTGAATGGACCAATCCCGGGCCGCTTCGAGGTTCCCGCGCTCTGATTGGTCGGTTTGAATTTTTGGCGGGAAGGTTGGGGGGCTCGACAGGCCTGCGCTATGTGACCCTTCTTTTCGCACCGCCGACACGTTGCGTCCTTGAATTTGCATTGTTGTCGTTGGTGTTGGCCCCCGCAACTCATACATTCACTCCAGTCCTCTTTCCCCGGCCTCTGGGTGTGGAAAGCCTCTTCCTCTTCCTCACCTTCCAACTCGGCCTGGACTTCCTCGTTGTGGACTGGAGTTTCTGCCGCCTTGGTCGACATTTCATGAGCCCTAGCCTCGTCCAGGGCTAGTGCCAGGGTTAGGTTGCTTTTGGACAGCAGCCGGCGTTGTAATCGAATGTCTCTTACCCCGCAAATGAGTTGTTCGAGTAAGGAGTCCTCCAAATCTCGGTACTCACAGTGGTTTGCGGCTTTTCTTAGCGCTGCCATGTAAACACTTATCGACTCGCCTTCTCGCTGTACCCTCTGCCTTAACTCGAACCGTTGAACGAACTTTGAGGGTACGGGGGCGTAATGCGCTCGAAGTGCCGTTTGCAGCATTTGCCACGGTACCGACTGTACCGGCGTTGGCTCTGATAGTGACTCTGCGGTGTCGAAGACCTCTGGACCGCAATGGCTCAGGAAGTATGCTCGCTTCCTGTTGTCCGAAACTCCTTGTAGTTTGTTTGCTTCGAGGAAACACTCGAAACGAGCCATGTATGACCCCCATTTCTCCTTTGCCGGGTCGAATGGCGGTGGCGGCGTGTAGCTGGACATCGCTACTTTCCGTCCTTGAAACTGGCTGGGTTCGCGCCTTTTTCCCGATCTCACTGCCTACATCCCACCTTCGTCGCCAGTGTTAGATTCGGGCAATAACGAGACAGGAGACCAGATGAGTGACAACAACTCTTTAGTTTATAGTGAACCCAGCAAAGAACGTCCGGCAAAACCCCTCTTTATATACAGATTTCTCCGGTGCATTAACCAATCAGGAACGTGCAAGTTCCCGCCTAAATTTCCCTCCAAAACTCTTAAAGATACATTACAGCTAAAGAATCAGTTTTCAGCAAATGAACCAGCAAACATGTGGAAAACTCTTAAAAATATCACTGGCTATGGCAAACCTCCTTCCCAGGCTGAAGTAATCAACAACTGGTAGATGACCTGAATGAGTTTTACTGCAGGTTTGAAAGGAAACTACAGCCACCTATCTCCACAATCCCCATCTCAGACACACCAACAACAGCCAAGCCTCCTACAACTGACCCCATTTCATTGGGTTCACAACCCTAGTGATCACAGAAAAAGAAGTGCAGGACCTATTTCACAGACAAAAGCCAGGAAAAGCTCCAGGCCCAGACAAGATAACTCCTTCTTGCTTAAAAGTCTGTGCTGACCAATTGGCCCCCATCTTCACCCATATTTTCAATAAATCACTAGAGATGTGTTATGTTCCTTCTTGCTTCAAACGCTCTACCATCATCCCAGTGCCGAAGAAGCCCACCATCAAGGAACTGAATGACTACAGACCAGTTGCTTTAACATCTGTAGTCATGAAAACCTTTGAAAGGCTAGTGCTTTCCTACTTGAAAACCATCACGGATCCGCTGTTAGACCCCTTGCAATTTGCATACCGAACAAATAGATCAACAGATGATGCTGTTAATATGGCTCTGCACTACATCCTACAACATCTTGAGTCTCCAAAGACCTATGCAAGGATCCTTTTTGTAGACTTTAGTTCAGCATTCAATATCATCATTCCAGACATTCTTCTAACTAAGCTAAACCAGCTACAGGTACCGGAATAGACTTGTAAGTGGATCACAAGCTTCCTAACAAACAGGAAGCAGCAGGTGAAGCTAAGCAAGATCACATCAAATACCTGTACAATTAGCACAGGGGTCCCCCAAGGCTGTGTGCTCTCCCCACTTCCCTTCTCTCTGTATACCAATGACTGCATCTCCAATGATCCATCTGTTAAGCTTCTGAAGTTCGCAGGTGACACAACAGTGATTGGTCTCATTCGAGGCAATGATGAATCCGCATATAGACGAGAGGTTGAACAACTAGCCTTGTGGTGCAACCAAAACAATCTGGAACTGAACACACTCAAAACCGTAGAAATGGTGGTAGACTTTAGGAGAAACCCTTCCATACTTCCACCTCTCACAATACTAGACAACACAGTATCAACAGTAGAAACCTTCAAATTTCTAGGTTCTATCATTTCGCAAGATCTAAAATGGACAGCTAACATCAAAAACATCATTTAAAAAGGACAACAAAGAATGTTCTTTCTGTGCCAACTCAGTAAGCTCAAACTGCTCAAGGAGCTGCTGATTCAGTTCTACAGAGGAATTATTGAGTCTGTCATTTGCACCTCTATAACTGTCTGGTTCGGTTCTGCAACCCAACAAGAAAAACACAGACTTCAGAGGATAATTAGAACTGCAGAAAAAATAATTGCTACCAACCTGCCTTCCATTGAGGACCTGTATACTGCACGAATCAAGAAGAGGGCCGTGAAAATATTTACAGACCCCTCACATCCTGGACATAAACTGTTTCAACTCCTACCCTCAAAACGACGCTATAGAGCAGTGCACACCAGAACAACTAGACACAAGAACAGTTTTTTCCCGAAGGCCATCACTCTGCTCCAAAACTCCAAAACTCTTAAAGATACATTACAGCTAAAGAATCAGTTTTCAGCAAATGAACCAGCAAACATGTGGAAAACTCTTAAAAATATCACTGGCTATGGCAAACCTCCTTCCCAGGCTGAAGTAATCAACAACTGGTAGATGACCTGATTGAGTTTTACTGCAGGTTTGAAAGGAAACTACAGCCACCTATCTCCACAACCCCCATCTCAGACACACCAACAACAGCCAAGCCTCCTACAACTGACCCCATTTCATTGGGTTCACAACCCTAGTGATCACAGAAAAAGAAGTGCAGGACCTATTTCACAGACAAAAGCCAGGAAAAGCTCCAGGCCCAGACAAGATAACTCCTTCTTGCTTAAAAGTCTGTGCTGACCAATTGGCCCCCATCTTCACCCATATTTTCAATAAATCACTAGAGATGTGTTATGTTCCTTCTTGCTTCAAACGCTCTACCATCATCCCAGTGCCGAAGAAGCCCACCATCAAGGAACTGAATGACTACAGACCAGTTGCTTTAACATCTGTAGTCATGAAAACCTTTGAAAGGCTAGTGCTTTCCTACTTGAAAACCATCACGGATCCGCTGTTAGACCCCTTGCAATTTGCATACCAAACAAATAGATCAACAGATGATGCTGTTAATATGGCTCTGCACTACATCCTACAACATCTTGAGTCTCCAAAGACCTATGCAAGGATCCTTTTTGTAGACTTTAGTTCAGCATTCAATATCATCATTCCAGACATTCTTCTAACTAAGCTAAACCAGCTACAGGTACCGGAATAGACTTGTAAGTGGATCACAAGCTTCCTAACAAACAGGAAGCAGCAGGTGAAGCTAAGCAAGATCACATCAAATACCTGTACAATTAGCACAGGGGCCCCCCAAGGCTGTGTGCTCTCCCCACTTCCCTTCTCTCTGTATACGAATGACTGCATCTCCAATGATCCATCTGTTAAGCTTCTGAAGTTCGCAGGTGACACAACAGTGATTGGTCTCATTCGAGGCAATGACGAATCCGCATATAGACGAGAGGTTGAACAACTAGCCTTGTGGTGCAACCAAAACAATCTGGAACTGAACACACTCAAAACCGTAGAAATGGTGGTAGACTTTAGGAGAAACCCTTCCATACTTCCACCTCTCACAATACTAGACAACACAGTATCAACAGTAGAAACCTTCAAATTTCTAGGTTCTATCATTTCGCAAGATCTAAAATGGACAGCTAACATCAAAAACATCATTAAAAAAGGACAACAAAGAATGTTCTTTCTGTGCCAACTCAGTAAGCTCAAACTGCTCAAGGAGCTGCTGATTCAGTTCTACAGAGGAATTATTGAGTCTGTCATTTGCACCTCTATAACTGTCTGGTTCGGTTCTGCAACCCAACAAGAAAAACACAGACTTCAGAGGATAATTAGAACTGCAGAAAAAATAATTTTATTTATTTTTTATTTATTTTATTTGATTTTTATACCGCCCTTCTCCCGAAGGACTCAGGGCAGTGTACAGGCATAATAAAACCGACAATACAATATACAAGTTTAAAATACGATTTAAAAAACTTATTTTAAATTAGCCCAATGATTAAAATTTACCATACTAAGAAAACCCCGTTTAAAATTAATAAATTTAAACATTAAAATCCCAATTTAAGCCAGCCCTGCGCGGATAAAAAGATGAGTCTTGAGTTCGCGACGAAATGTCCGAAGGTCGGGTATTTGGCGTAAACCCGGGGGAAGTTCGTTCCAGAGTGTGGGAGCCCCCACAGAGAAGGCCCTTCCCCGGGGGGCCGCCAGCCGACATTGTTTGGCGGACGGCACCCTGAGAAGTCCCTCTCTATGGGAGCGTACGGGTCGGTGGGAGGCGTGTGGTAACAGCAGGCGGTCCCGTAAGTACCCAGGTCCTAAGCCATGGAGCGATTTAAAGGTCATAACCAACACCTTAAAGTGCACCCGAAGGCCACAGGCAGCCAGTGCAGTCTGCGCAGGAGCGGTGTTACATGGGAGCTACGCGTAGCTCCTCTATAACCCGCAGCTGCATTCTGGACTAACTGAAGCCTCCGAGCGCACTTCAAGGGAGCCCCATGTAGAGAGCATTACAGTAATCCAAGCGAGAGGTAACGAGCGCATGAGTGACTGTGCATAAGGCATCCCGATCAAGGAAGGCGCAACTGCGAACCAGGCGAACCTGGTGGAAGGCCCTCCTGGAGACGGCCGTCAAATGGTCTTCAAACGACAGCCGATCATCCAGGAGGACACCCAAGTTGCGCACCCTATCCTTTGGGGCCAGTAACTCGCCTCCAACAGCCAGCCGCGGCTGCAGCTGACTGAATCGGGGTGCCGGCATCCACAGCCACTCCGTCTTGGAGGGATTAAGCTTGAGCCTGTTTCTCCCCATCCAGACCCGTACAGCTTCCAAACACCGGGACAGCACTTCGACAACTTCATTGGGGTGGTCTGGGGTGGAAAAGTACAGCTGGGTGTCATCAGCGTACTGCTGGTATCTCACCCCGAAACCACTGATGATCTCACCCAACGGCTTCATGTAGATGTTGAACAGCAGGGCGAGAGAATCGACCCTGTGGGACCCCACAAGTGAGGCCTCGCGGTCGACCTCTGCCCCCCTGTCAACACCGTCTGCGACCGGTCAGAGAGATAGGAGGAGAACCACCGATATACGGTGCCTCCCACTCCCAATCCCCCCAACCGGCGCAGCAGGATACCATGATCGATGGTATCGAACGCCGCTGAGAGGTCTAATAGGACCAGGGCAGAGGAATATCCCCTGTCCCTGGCCCTCCAGAGATCATCCACCAATGCGACCAAAGCTGTCTCCGTGCTGTATCCGGGTCGGAAGCCGGACTGGAACGGGTCTAGATAGACATCTTCATCCAGGTGTTGGGGCAGCTGTCGCGCCACGGCACTCTCTACAACCTTCGCAACAAAGCGAAGGTTGGAGACTGGACGATAATTACCCAAAATAGCTGGGTCCAAAGAGGGCTTCTTAAGGAGGGGTCTCACCACCGCCTCTTTCAAGGCGGCAGGGAAAACCCCATCCAACAAAGAAGCGTTGATAATCCTCTGGAGCCAGCCTCGTGTCACCGCCTGAGTGGCCAGTACCAGCCAGGAAGGACACGGGTCCAGTAAACATGTCGTGCCGTGAAGCCTCCCCAACAGCCTGTCCACGTCCTCGAGAGCCACAGGGTCAAACTCATCCCAAATGTGCTCAACAAGACGTGCCTCCTCTCCCTCGCTTGGATCATCCCAAATTCGGTCCAGACCGTCCCTCAGCTGAGCGATTTTATCGTATAGATAACCACTAAACTCCTCGGCTCGTCCCTGCAAGGGTCATCCCGCACCTCCTGATGTAGGAGAGAGCGGGTCACCAAACAGGGCGGCCGGGCGGTTATCTGCCGACGCAATGAGGGTGGAGGCGAGGAGCCTCGCTTCCCTCATTGCCACTAGGTAGGTCCTAGAATAGGTCCTAACTAGTGTCCGATCAGCTTCGGAGCGACTGGACCTCCAGGTGCTCTCTAGGCGTCTTCTCCGGCGTTTCATCTCCCTCAGCCCCTCGGAGAACCAAGGGGCCGGACGAGATCTACGCCGGGTCAGAGGCCGCAAAGGCGCGACACGGTCCAGGGCCCCGGCCGTGGCCCCCCTCAGGCCACGACCAGTTCCTCAGTCGTGCCGTGGGCCAGATCCTCAGGGAATGGCCCAAGCTCCGTCTGGAACCTCTCAGGGTCCATCAGGCGCCTGGGACGGAACCACCGTATAGGTTCCGTCTCCCTGCGGTGGTGAATGGCGGTTCGGAAGTCTAGGCGAAGGAGAAAATGATCCGACCATGACATTGGTTCTGTTACTAAATCGTCTAATACCAGATCATTTAACCACTGTCCAGAGATATAAATCAGATCCAGCATGCCTCCCCCCATGTGCGTAGGGCCATCATTTACTCGAATCAGGTCCAAGGCCGTCATGGAAGCCTGGAACTCCCGAGCTGCCGTCGATGCCAAGCCAACTGATGGCAAGTTGAAATCCCCCATGACTATAAGTCTGGGGGTCTCAACCGCCACAGCAGCCAGTACCTCCAACAGCTCGGGCAGGGCTGTGGTCACGCAGCAAGGAGCCAGGTACGCGATCAACAAGCCCAACTGATTCCTATGGCCCCACCTCACATAGAGGGATTCACAGCCGGCAATCTGAGGAACAGTGGCCTCCCTCGGCTCTAGATCTTCCTTAATAACAACCGCCACCCCCCCACCCCTACCTTGGGCCCTCGGCTGATGAAATGCTCGGAAACCTGGAGGGCACAACTCAACAAGGGGCACCCCCCCCTCCGGGCCCAACCAGGTCTCCGTAATGCCCATAAGGTCCGCGGACTCCCCCTGAATAAGATCACAGATCAGGGGAGCTTTATTAGCCACGGACCGGGCATTACATAACATCAGCCGAAGATCCAAGCTCTGAGGATCATGGCCTCCTGAGGAACGGGTAGGAACTGAGGGGCCGGAGCACGTGATCGCCTTCAGACATCGAACACGTGCTCCCAGGTCTCGATACGGCCCCCCCCCTCCGCCATATCTGCCTCTCCCACTAACCACACAGATGGAACCACAATTGTCACCTGGAACATCACCCTCCCCCGGAACCTTCGGACCTATTAACACTCCGCCGCAAACACGCGCAGTGACTGGCCCCACCCTCGACGGGCTACCCCAACTCCCGCCTTTCCTCCCCTTAAAATTTCCCTTAAAATCCCCAATAAAAACGACTAAAAGAGTTCATTAAAATCCCTAAGCCTCCTAGATTTGCATGCCATCTCTCGGGTTCCAAAACCCGTCCTCAAGATGTGCCCTCGATAATGTGGAGGGCCAGACCTGCGAGAGAGGGGAGTCTCGCAGGGCAAGAAGGTCCGCGGTTGAAAATCTTCGCATAGGTAAATAAAAATACAAATACAAAACGGTCAGCAGTCCATCCAGGCCGGTGAAAATGTCAAGGTGTTATTGTAGCGCGGTTATTATAGCAAGGTTAGGCTCCCTGGCTGGCGAGATGAACCGTGGACTTCCAGGGCTCCATGGGGCCGTTATTCTGTCCTCAAACCCAAACGGTCCCACTTGCCCCAGGTACAGATGACTAGCCATTCTCCATCAAGTCAATCAATTGGTGTTAAAGTCAATATAGGCCTTGATGTCAGGGACTCCATACCCAGTTGCTCCGACACTCCAGGCCAGATTGAACAGTCCTAGGCCGAGCTGCCGAGGGTCTAAAAGAGGGCCAGCCACACCTCCGAGTCCTCCTCCGAGGGGCGAAACCCTCCAGATGGCTACATCTGACCCTCCGCCACTACCACTCAGCGATCGATCTTCTCGTCTCTCCTCCTCCCTGGCATTGATGGAAAGACCGTTCTCAGGCATTGATCGAAAACCCTCAGTCCTCGGGAGTGGGGGGGCCACCTGCCGCCGCTGCCATCGCCGCCGATACCCGGAAGCCAAGCGCGGTCGCCGTGGCCATCACCCCAGCCAGAGGCCCAGCAGGCCCCGACAGAAGTCCAAGGGTAAGCCGAGGAAAACGCCAGGCTCCAAGGGAGAAAAGTCCGGCCAAGTCCCATCCAGCACTGTTGGAAAAAAAACCCTAGCCCCTGGGGGGGGCCGCCGCCGCCGCCACCGCCGCCAGACCCAAAGGCCCGCAGCGCCCGCCATGGCCACGGCCACCACCCCAAGGAAGGTGGGGAGACGCCGAGGGAGCTGCCGGGCCGCCGAGGGGGCCACTGACCCACCGCAAGGCCGCCGGACCGCAGAGCCACAGAGCCGCCATTGGGCCGTCACTGGGCCGCCGATCTTCCCGCAGGCCCAGGCAGACCGTAGCCAACACCGGGGTTGAACCGCCATAGAGCCGGGGCAGAGCCGGGGCAGAGCCGCCGAGTCAGGGCAGGGCAGGGCAGGGCAGGGCAGGGCAAAGCCGCCACCGAGAAATGTCCAAAGAGCCACCAGGGGAGCCGCCAAGCCGCCGGGCCTACCGCCAAACAGCCACCGCCCCGGGGAGACGCTGAGGAAAACCGCCGAGCCCGCCGCCGCGCCTATCAGCTGTTCCGGGGCTCGCGGCTCGGCGGGCTCGGCGGGCCTCAGCCCCACGCCTCCTCTGGTGGTCCGCCGGGAGGGTGTGGGACCGAGGCTAAAAGACCCCTCTCGGTCCCAGACCCCTGGAAAAGCCGCGGACCGCAGAGCCGCCGAGTCAGGGCAGGGCAAAGCCGCCACCGCCATCTTGACGCATGCGCAGGAAGTAAAAAAAACCAACCTGCCTTCCATTGAGGACCTGTATACTGCACGAATCAAGAAGAGGGCCGTGAAAATATTTACAGACCCCTCACATCCTGGACATAAACTGTTTCAACTCCTACCCTCAAAACGACACTATAGAGCAGTGCACACCAGAACAACTAGACACAAGAACAGTTTTTTCCCGAAGGCCATCACTCTGCTAAACAAATAATTCCATCAACACTGTCAAACTGTTTACTGAATCTGCACTACTATTAATCTTCTCATAGTTCCCATCACCAATCTCTTTCCATTTATGACTGTATGACTATAACTTGTTGCTGGCAATCCTTATGATTTATATTGATATACTGACCATCAATTGTGTTGTAAATGTTGTACCTTGATGAACGTATCTTTTCTTTTATGTACACTGAGAGCATATGCACCAAGACAAATTCCTTGTGTGTCCAATCACACTTGGCCAATAAAAATTCTATTCTATTCTATTCTATTCTATTCTATTCTATTCTATTCTATTCTATTCTATTCTATTCTATTCTATATCATCCTTTGGGTGCCCATGATATCAAGCTGGAGTGACAAGGTTTGTCAGTTCCTATTACAACTAATAAATCAACACTTGGTTGATCTGAAAACAAAACAAAACAAAAACCATACAGTAAGATATCTACCCTGAATTGTCAAGGATACTGTAAACCTTGGTTTTAAGTCAAAAAATAAACTTTGTGAATAAGAACCTGCAGGTTAATCTTAAAGATAAACATGAAAACATATATTTTGATTTAAATAATACTAACTGCAACAAACCAAAGCACTCCATTTTCATGCATCTCATTTTCAGACATTAAATCCATTAAGTCACTATTATTCACATTTGAATTGTGAATGACTTTTCAAATCATTGCTGAATTTCTTTTAAACTCATCAATCTAAACATTGTTTTTTATACTTGTTTTCCTAGTTAAGTGCATTCTGTCCCTCTTTAAATAATTATAAGTGCACTACTTCAATTAATGACATTCAAAATTAAAAATCAATTTAATAAGGGACCAGGAAAATGAATTGACATTTACAGAAGTACATTTAAAGTGCTCCATTTCCCGGGTGATCTTGCTAAAATTATGAAGTTATAGTTTTATAAATATGATGAATGAGAGCACATCACTGTTTCAATAACTGTGGAGAATAACTCCAAATTCATACATACTGTTTTGTTTAAAGTTTTGAAATATTAATTGATATATTTATGAGCCAAGGGATAATAATCATGACATTTATTGTTATGTTCTGAGGAATTATTTGGCACATCAACATCCTTCTTCTGCTTCAATAGTGGATCCAACTGGTAGCCACTTGGCTATCTTTCTTCAGTTGTTTGCACTCTATAGCATACATATTATATTGCTTTGAAATTACTTTAATTCTTGATAAATAATAAACTGATTATTTTCCAATAGTTCAATCTCCTTAGATCTGGTCAAGAATCTTCCTATACATAAATATCAAACTAATATATTATTCACTGGGTTATGATTATCATTTACACGTATAGAGCAAATAACTCTCAGCAGTGTATAGGAGTAAGACACATAAGATACAATGTGAAATAAATAAAGTATATAAAGAAGAGTTCCACAAACTAATAAAAAACAAAGAAACAATAAATAAAATAAAATTAATCAAACATTAACCAAACCAAGAGAGGATCAAGGGCCAAATGTACTCTGCAAATTTCTGGAAGTAATCATAATGGGAGCCAATGAATATTCAGTGGGAGGCTACTCCAAGAAACACTGCTGCTACTGCTGACCTTTGATCCGCCCTTCATTTCCTTAAATTATTATTATTATTATTATTATTATTTATTCGATTTTTATACCGCCCTTCTCCCGAAGGACTCAGGGCGGTTCACAGCCAGGTAAAAACAAACAATACAATATACAATTAAAATACAGATTAAAAAACTTATTATACAGTGGCCTAAAAACTTTAAAATATATAAAACTAAAAAACCCTTAAAATTCATAATAAAAATTTAAACCAATAAAATTTAAGCCAGCCCCGCGCGAATAAATAGATGTGTTTTCAGTTCGCGGCGGAAGGTCCGAAGGTCAGGTATTTGGCGTAAACCCGGGGGAAGTTTGTTCCAGAGGGTGGGGAATAGGGGAATTTCAAAAAGTACCGGTACATCAAATAGACTCCATTGATTCTAATGGGAGAATGTGGTCTTCTAGTTAAGTAGGTGCCAAAGTATTTATGCATTTGTAGCAATACTTTAAATTGCACCTAAAACTTACTGATAACCAACAGTGGACTAGAGTAATGTGCTTCTTCTGGCAAATGACAATCAGTACATGGACCAGTGCAACATCTTTGTTTTGTAATGAAAATATTTCAATAAAACAGTTTCTAACTGGAATTGCTACTTGAGCATCTTACTTGAGATCTGTATGGTCGCTCAACACATGACAATTATTATTTTTACTGTTTATGCAGTTAATGATAGTCAATCCTTACTTGTGGCTTCCTCTACCTCTGAAGAAGTTATCAGCAAGCAACACTATGAATCTCCTTTGCTTAAATGATTGCTAGGGTTGTTTCCCCCTCCACCTTAAAATTTGACAATTCCCATCAACATGTAGTATTTCACTGGGTACCTGAATGCTATTAAACATGGGATCCTTATTTATATCAACATGGAATCCCTATTTTGTATTAATTTAGATAATAATTATGTGCATAAATTTCCATCCAAACACAAAAATTTAGTTCTTGTTCATTAGACTATTGCTTTTTTCCTTGCTGTTCCCTGCATAAATCCATGTTCACACAAAGTTCAAATTGAGGATATATAACCTTGGATCTATACAGTTCTTTAGAGTTTAGTCTAGGATTACACCAAGATCTAGGATTAGAATTTATTCATAGACTACAGGAGTGGCCCAAATCGTGGAAACCTTTTGGGAAAAGTGTATTTTTGAGGTTTGATGGCTATTAACACCACTTTTTTGTTGAGTAGTACCATAAAATTATATATCAATGGAAATATAATTTAATCAAGAATGAATGCAACAAAGTTTGTTCAATTATCTGCATTCTATGAAAAGTTATAGCCAAATAACTAGAAAAAAAAACACCACAATTTGTTTAGGTTGATATCAGGTAGCTTTTCTTCATCTCATTGTAGCCAATGAGCATGAGTGTTTAGCAAGCCAATCAGGTGTCAGCTTGTTTGGCAATGAGCCAATCAGATCACAGCAGGATTCAATTATTGATGTCATGTATTGAAGCTGTGAGGAGGACATTTGTCAGTGTGTTATATGATCGCTATCAAGTTGGTTGTGTTCTTTCATTTAGTGAGCTTGTAAAACATAATAAACTTAAAGTAATGATACAAAGAGTTAACTGGTTACCCAGAAAGTGATGTAACATAGTATTATTAACTGAAAAGGATACAGTTATAAAGAAATTAGAAGAAAAATTGGTGGAAACTTAACCAAAGGTGGCATTTCTAAGTTCTTGAAGAGGTATAAGGAGACCCACATTGGTAAAGGCAAGAAAAGGGGCACAACAGCAAGTGATGGTAGAAGAATTAAGAGATTGTGTGTATGGGACAGAAGAGAATCATCTGAGTGTATAAAAGATGAAATGGTGCAATGCAATGTGAAATTGAGTGCAAGGACGGTTAGGTGCAGACTGATTTGGCCTAAAATCTAGAATTCCATGAAAAAAGCCACTATTATCTCTCAAACAAAGGTTGAAAAGCATTACATTCTTGATTAAATTATCTTTCCATTGATATATAATTTTATAAGGTAAAGGTTCCCCTCGCACATATGTGCTAGTCGTTGCCGACTCTAGGGGGCAGTGCTCATCTCTGTTTCAAAGCCGAAGAGCCAGCACTGTCCGAAGACGTCTCCGTGGTCATGTGGCCAGCATGACTCAATGCCAAAGGCGCACGGAACGCTGTTACCTTCCCACCAGAGGTGATTCCTATTTTTTCTACTTGCATTTTTACGTGCTTTCGAAACTACTAGGTTGGTAGAAGCTGGGACAAATAACAGGAGTTCACCCCGTTACACGGCAGCACTAGGGATTCGAACCGCTGAGCTACTGACCTTTCGATCGACAAGCTCAACGTCCTAATCCCTGAGCCATAATTTTGATATAATTTTGATATAATTTTATGGTACTACTCAAAATAGAAATACTCGTATTTCTTTTTTTTTTTTTGGAGTAATATAATTTTATGGTACTACTCAAAAAAAAAAAAAAGTGATGTTATTAGCCATCAAACCTCAAAAATACACTTTTCCCAAAAGGTTTCCACAATTTTGGCCACTATTGTATGTGCTATCACACCACACAACTTTCAAGATAGCTTTCAGGCAACAGAAAATATGTACTGTTGATTTGGTGGAAGTTTCAGCCTGTCCTTCCTATCATTCAATAGGCAGTCTATAATTTTGTTAAATGTACAAATATTTTCTTTAAAGGGTGATAGGGAAGTATTTCAAAATCTGGATCCCAAAGCAAGAGTGTCATTTATTGGGAAAGCTTTTGTTTTATCAATATTTCTAACTCAATGGTCAGCATGAAGCTAAATTCCCAGAAGATATAGTGATTATTGGTAAACTACTATCTATTGCTGTAGCTGTCTAAGTAACCAACATAGCCCAGTCATGTATTGTTAATAGCAAGAAAGGGTGAAAATATTTATATCTAATTTCTCTCCCCAGCATCCTACTACCAACAAATGCTCCTGAAATATTATAAAAAAGCCACCAACAATAACTGCCAGAGAAGAGTTGGAGTCCATTAAGAGTAACCAAAAGAAAAAATATATATCATCTGTTTATCTATATCTTCACTATAAATGATTTTTTAAAAAAAATCATATTTCTTCCTTTATTTATCAGCACCTTGCCATTTCCTCTAAAGATATAAAGGAAAAAACCAGCTTCTTCCCATTTTTTATTTCACATCTTTAAATAAATGTTTTAAAACTCATCATTCAAACTTAATCAAGAAAAATTTCATTAGGAACTGACAGAAACAACAACATTAAAAAAAAACCCAAGTTTAATCTCTTCCAAAGATATCTCACAAATTAATTTCTTCTCATCTTCTCTTTATCTATAAATTTTAATACAATAGCTTATCACATCCTCTAAAAGTGCAATAAAAACTCTCTTCTTCACATATTTTATCTATAAATAAATCTTTAAAGCCTTATCATTCAGTCAAGAAAACCCATTAAAACTGTTAGAAAAAAGAAGAATCATATACATTTTAACCTTAGTCACATAAGTTAACTATGAAGATATAAATGCCTTGGTGTTTATTTGTTTTAGATAATGCTTTGAGAGCTGATATTCTTTCTTCTCTCTTTATATTTTCTCAGAAATTTGGAGTATAGCACATCTCTTTTGTAAGTCCAAAGTAAGAAAATTGTCCAGGTTTTCTGAATTGAAATCCACACATCCAAGTTATTTTGTGTACCTTTAGCTATTAAAATTCAGTTGCTTTTACTTGTACCAGTATATTTTTTTGTCAGTATCAGTCTTGTACCCTGTCAACAATCCATATTCAAAATACCCCGATTTTCTCTAACCTACAAGCAATCAAACTCAGAGAGCACCAAGGATCCCACATTTCAACCCTAAGCTATAAATATTTTCTTTTATTGGTCTCCTCTGTCTCTTCTTTCAGGCCATTTTTATTGTATCTAAAGAGAAAGTTCTGTGATTCTGTTGCCAAATATCCTTGAATTCTTCAAGAGTTAAAACATTTTTTCTCCATTCTGTATTTATTTATTTATTTTATTTATTTATTTTGTCACAACAATATATATAAGCATAATAATAACTATATAATATATAAGCATATATATGAACATAAGTATGTAATGGCTATATTAATTGGATATAATGAAAGGAAACAATAGGACACGAAAAGTAGGCACATTTGTGCTCTTATGCACACCTCTTATAGACCTCTTAGGAATGGGGTGAGGTCAATAGTAGAGAGTTTTTGGTTAAAGCTTTGGGGATTTTGAGAAGAGACCACAGAGTCAGGTAGTGTGTTCCAAGTATTAATAACTCTGTTACAGAAGTCATATTTTCTGCAATCAAGATTGGAGCGGTTAACATTAAGTTTAAATCTATTGTTTGCTCTTGTATTGTTATGATTGAAGCTGAAGTAGTCTTCAACAGGAAGGACATTACAATAGATGATTCTATGAGTTAAACCCAGGTCCTGTCGAAGGCGGAGGAGTTCTAAGTTTTCTAAATTCAAGATTTCAAGTCTGGTGGCATAAGGTATTTTGTTGTATTCAGAGGAGTGGAGAACTCTTCTTGTAAAATATTTCTGGACACCTTCAATTGTATTGATGTCTGAAATGTGGTATAGGTTCCGGACAGGCGAGCTGTATTCAAGAATTGGTCTAGCAAATGTTTTATAAGCTCTGGTTAGCAGTGTAGAGTTTCTGGAGAAGAAGCGACGTAAGATTAGGTTTTACAACTCTTAAAGTCTTTTTTGCGATGTAGTTGCAGTGGATTTTGGCACTTAGATCATTGGATATGAAAACTCCAAGGTCTTTAACAGGGTGGGGGTCATCTGTAAGGTAATGTCCATCAAGTTTGTATTTGGTGTGTAGATTCTTTTTTCCAATGTGTAAAACAGCATTTGCTGGTTGAGATATGGAGTTAGTATTAGTGGGTGTTCTCCTATATTTTTAAACCTTAATTACTTCTTCCTCCTGAGTCAATTCTTCATTTGGATTACTGCAATATGGCTTTACGTGGGGCTCCCCACTGAAAGTTACAATTGGTTCAAAATTCAGTGATCATATATTTATTCTTGTTACACCTGTATTGTGCGAATTATACTGGCTCCAAGGTTCATTCCAGGTACAATTCAAGAAAAAAAGCATCTTTGAGACAACTATGATTTGGATGACTGAAAATCTCCACAGATATTTGAAGTAGTCTTTAAAGACTTACATGGCACAGGATCTGCTTATTTGCAGATATATTTGCTTTTCTCTAAGAACAGCTGCTCATCTAACTAGGTCCCACCTTATGGAATATCCTTCCTGTGGATATTCAGCAGGCCCCATTATTTCAGGCTTTTAGAAGGTCATCAAGACCTGGCTTTTTACTAGGTGCTGAGACAGATTGCCTAAATAGTATGAAATGATACCAACTGGCATCATTTGTTTAAAAAAATTTTTGTAATTGTTTTATGCTTATGTTTTATAGCTATAGTGAATGATCCAGAATTATTTAAGATGGGCATCATATGCAAAAATAATAAAATAAATAAAACAATAAAATAAAATAAATAATAAAATAAATAATAAAATAAAGTAAAATAGTAATCACATGTTATTTTTGATTGACTACTTAGGAAAAGGTATATATCATGTATATCTCTGCATGTCTGACAAAGTAAAGAGAATACAAGCTTAAAAGCAATGTTTTATTTCAAGATGCCAACCACAAAACTACATAAAAATTGATCAGCCTTGGATGTGGTTAGTCTTTTTTTCTTTTTTTAAATGACTTAACATTCCAAAAAAGCAATATAAAATTGATCTATAATGCAAGAAATTATCATAACTCATATTTTTATATATTTTGCATCCGAGGAAAATAAATACCGTTGTAAGATATTAAGATGAACTAAGTCATATCATACACATTCCTGTTTTCTGAGATAAATTAAGACAATTATCAGAGTCTAGCTCTATTGCTTTATGAAAATTTCCTTTGTAAAATATTGTTTTTCTTTCTATCATCCTATGCCAAAATGACCCTATTTATGCCTGCAGCAATAAATGCATGTGTATATAACTTTTTAAAAATGTTAGCATGAAAAAAAATCCTATACAGTATAAATAATATCAATCCCCCATTTTAACATCTCAAAAGAACCCAAAATATCTGCTACTACCTGGATTTGGTATGGTTTTAGTTCTCTGATATGCAGACTTTATGTTCATTTTTAAAATTAAGGACTGCAAAATTTGAAAGGTGTGAAAATTTGAGGAGCATAAATACAATGAATTTCCTTCTGCAAGACAGGTGAATTTAATTAAAGTGCTTCATTGATTTCACATTATACAGTATTTAGAATCATTGTGACAGGACCCACATAATTTAGGGCAAGCTGGTATATGGCAGTAACTCTGTCTGGTGTTCCTTGAGACTACTACTGGAATTTTTTTTCCTTTTAGCTTCATTTCCTACGATGTACTAATCAAAGAAGCAACAATATTTATTTAATCATAAATATCTTGTTTATATCTTCCCTGAATATGGAATCATTTAAATCCTCCTGAATCTACAGACACAAATAGAACTATTAATTGCTTTGAACTGTGAGTTGCTTGATATTGAATTTAATGTACGAAAGAAAATGCTGGATTTGAATGTAGCTGGATTCCCATGGAACACACAGGGGCAGGTCACTTGGAGCAGAGGCAAGAGTTTATTCCCACAGCATGATGTGGAGTATAACAGTCAAAAGATAGGCTACAGAATTAGGAAGCACAGGAGGGCATGTTTTTTGTTTGTTTGTTTTTGTTTTGGTAACAAATGGCTTTGATCATTGAATGTTTTAGATGTACGCATTGAGATGTTCCTGCCTGGAGACACGTGAAATCTGGGAAAGGTAGATCTGTTCCTTGTCCTGTGGGATATGAAAATCTCTTCCTAGATGTGGAATTTTATGGGCATCTGGCATCAAGGTGCAGTAGTATGATGAAAGCTATATCTTGAGGGGATTCCATTTTATGTCTGTTTGCCAGTGCCAGAGACGCATGATTGATCAATTTCAGCCCAAGTGTCAACTTCATTTTGAAGCTTGCTGGCAGATCAGAGGTGGCCGTGTGACTTGACTAAAAGGGGCGAGGGACTTCTATCTTCCAACAAACTGAATAAGATTTTTTTTCTGTAAGTCTGAGTTCTAAGTTTAATTTGTTTCTATATTAATTCTATATTTACTCATCCTTAGTTGAACTGTTTTAGAAATGAATTATTTTACAATGTCCCTTTTATATATATTTTTTTAAAAAACAAAATCTTGATATTTTAATATATATTAATGATATTTTATTAATGAAGTAATAATTTATATTCTGCTTAAAACTAACAGATTAAAAGTTATAAGCAAAGGCTCCCCCTGTTCTGACCCAGCCTTAGCAGAAGCAAGAAATAGACTCCTTGTCATGAAAACCCCTCTTTATTTACCACTTGTGAATTAATTGCATTCACCCAACGAAAAGTCCTGACAATAGTCCTGCAAGGAGTTAATTGCAGTAACAGACCTTATCAATTCCTTGAGATAATTGCAAGGCTGTGACCTCCCAGCCAAAAGACTGCAAATTAAGTTATGGAAAGCAGTCTTTGTGACACAAAACACAATGAGCAAAATCTTCAGAAATACAAACTGTTGTCACCTATGTTAACCACTTCCCTTTCTTTCTATTTATTACCTATATATATAGGCTCTGCACATGCGCGAGAATGGTAGCTGCTTAGAGGAGCCCGAATCGGCGATGGCGGCTTTCCCTGAAATGGAGACTTCGGGCTGACTCACCAGGCTTCTCCGGTCCCTCGGCGTGTGGTTCGATCTGTCTGGCTGCCGCTGGAGAGGTTTGTGGCCTCTCGGACATGCGACAGCCGAGAACGGGCCGAGGGACGGAGTGGCGGTCCGGAAGGGGGCGGCCATTTTGGAGGAAGCGAAGCGAAGCGAAGACGCGATGGAGGCGAGGGAGGCGAGGGAGGCCTGCTGTTTGTTGCGGGCTTCGGCCTCGGCTCTGGCCCTGCCTTGCCCAGCGGAGCCCTGCCCAGCGGAGCGGAGCCCTGCCCAGCGGAGCTCTGCCCAGCGGAGCCCTGCCCAGCGGAGCGGAGCCCTGCCCAGCGGAGCTCTGCCCAGCGGCCCAGCGGCGAGTCCTGCCCAGCGGAGCCCTGCCCAGCGGCCCAGCGGCGAGCCCTGCCCAGCGGAGCCCTGTCCAGCGGCGACCCCGGCGATCTTGGCCAAATTCCAGCGGCGTGAGATCGTCGGTGATCCCGGCCTGGCTCCGACGGCTCCGACGGCTTCGGGGTGTGGATTCGGCCTGGTTTTAGCTGGCGCAAATCCCGGCCCGTTTTTGCCTGTCGGTGGGCCTGCCGGCTCCTTCGGCACCAGTTCCATCGGCGCCAGTTCCTTCGGCGCTGGTTGCGCCCGGCGAGGCTGTGTGGACCGCGAGGCACCTGTCCAACGGCGCCCTGTATTTGGCAGCCCCACCGAGGATGGGTGTAGTAAGGCCTCGGTGGGAGAGGAGGCCGGAACCGTGGCTGAGGTTTGTCCCCTCTTGTGGCCTGTTTAGTCGCATCTTTCCATCGCGTGTCATCGAATGGCCCCTGGTGGCCTGGCTTGCTCCATCGTATTTTCCTTTGTGGCCTTATGGCCTGGCTTGCTCCATTTTATTTCCGCCCCCCCCTATCCCGGACCATGGGTCATCTAAACTGGGCGGTCATGCATGTCCATCTGCGGGATGGAGTGGATTGGACTGGATTGGACTAGCTTGGACTGGTCTAGGGACTTGGGCAGACCGCTAGCCACGTCTACCTGATTAAGATCTATTGTAGAACTGCTCCCCATAGGCACGCTATGGAGACTGTCGGCCTGTCTGTTCCTGTTTTGTCATCGCTATCCGGTTCCTGCTCCATTTGTCCTTTGACCAACTGGACTCCCGCTGGAAGACTCACCATTTCTATTACTTTGGGATTTTACCATCTTAGCATCCCTCGCCGATTCGCACTTTCCTATGCGCTACACTGCACGTGAACTCTTGCGCCTGCGAGGTGCCCCCGCCTCGCAGGAATGGCCCATATCGCTACCAAGGGCCGGCCTCAATGACGGGTCTTGGGACCCACAGAGGTGGCATGCGAGAAGAAAGAGCCTTTGGGGGTTTTTAGACAGGGCATTTTTAAGGGGTGGGAGGGGTAGGGCGGGTGATGGGGGTAGCCCGTCGGGAGGGAAACCAGTTCCAGCGCATGCTCGTGGCGATTATCAAATGGGTTCGGAGGTTATGGGGGGGGAGGGTGTTCCTTTGTGTGAGGGTGAGTCTATTGGCACGGTAAGTGGGAGGGGCAGATATGGCGGAAGGGGGGGATCGTATCGACATAGGGGGTCACGCGTTCGATGTATGCAGGCGATCGCGTGCCCCGATCCCCCTAACTTTACCCGTTCCCCGGATGGTCAGGACCCTCAGAGCCTGGGCCTTCGTCTGATGTTATGCAACGCACGGTCCGTGGCCAATAAGGCCCCCCTAATACATGATCTAATTCAGGGGGGTGCCGCGGATATTATAGGCGTTACGGAGACCTGGTTGGGCAATGAAGGGGGTGTGCCCCTGGTTGAGATGTGCCCACCGGGTTTCCGTGCATTCCATCAGCCGAGGCCCAGGGTAGGGGTGGAGGGTGGCGGTTGTGATTAAAGAGAGTCTAGAGCCGAGGAGACCACTGTACCTCAGATAGCGGTGTGAATCCCTCTTTGTGAGGTGGGGTCATAGATGTCAGATGGGCTTGCTGGTGGCGTACCTGGCTCCTTGCTGCGTGACAGCTGCCCTGCCCGAGCTCCTAGAGGTGCTTGCCGGGTGGCGGTGGAGACCCCCAGACTTTTAGTCATGGGGGACTTTAACCTGCCATCTGCCGGCTCGTCATCGACGGTAGCTCGGGAGTTCTTGGCTTCCATGACGGCCTTGGACCTGACTCAAGTAGTGGATGGCCCCACTCACATCGGGGGTGGCACACTGGACCTGATTTTTGTCTCTGGTCAGTGGTTGAGAGATCTGGACTTAAAGGAAATAGTCATTGAACCTTTGTCATGGTCAGATCACTCTCTCCTTCGCCTGGACTTTCTGACCGCTACCCAACACCGCAGGGAGACGGAACCATTACGTTGGTACCGTCCCAGGCGCCTGATGGACCCAGAGAGGTTCCGGACGGAGCTTGGGCCATTTCCTGAGGTCTGGCTCAGGGCACGGCAGAGGAACTGGCGGCAGCCGGGGACCAGGCTGCGGCTGGGGCTTTAGACCGTGTCGTGCCTTTGCGGCCTCTGACCCGGCGTAGATCCCAACCGGCTCCTTGGTTCTCCGAGGAGCTGAGGGGGATGAAATGCCGGAGAAGACGCCTAGAGAGTTCCTGGAGGTCCAGCCGTTCAGAGGCTGATCGGACACTAGTTAGATCCTATACTAGGACCTACCTAGTGGCATTGAGGAAGCGGCGTTGCTCGCCTCCTCCCTCATTGCGTCGGCAGATAACCGCCCAGCTGCCCTGTTTGGTGACCCGCTCCCTCCTTCACCAGGGGCGGGATGACCCGATGCAGGGGCGTGCTGAGGAGTTTAACGGTTATCTATACGATAAAATCGTTCAGCTGAAGGACGGTCTGGACCAAGATTGCAGCGATTCGGACGGGACGTCTGAGGCGGTCTTGGTGATGTTGTGGGATGAGTTTGACCCTGTGACTCCGAGGACATGGACAGGTTGCTGGGTAGATTGAATGCCACCACATGTTTACTGGACCCGTGCCCCTCCTGGCTGGTGCTGGCCACTCAGGAGGTGACACGAGGCTGGCTCAGGGATTACGAGTGCTTCCTTGTTGGAGGAGTCTTTCCGGCCGCCTTGAAAGAGGCGGTGGTGAGGCCCTCCTCAAGAAGCCTTCCTGGACCCGGCTGTTTTAGGTAATTATCGTCCAGTCTCCAACCCGCCGCGGCGAAGGTTGTAGAAATATGGTGGCATATCAGTTCCCCTTCACCTGGAGGAAACTGTCTATCTGGACCCGTTCAGTCCGGCTTCCGGCCGGTTACAGCACTGAGGCGGCTTTGGTCGCGTTGGTGGATGATCTCTGGAGGGCCAGGGATAGGGGTTATTCCTCTGCCCTGGTCCTATTAGACCTCTCAGCGGCTTTGATACCATCGACCATGGTATCCTGCTGCGCCGGTTGGGGGATTGGGAGTGGGAGGCACCGTTTATCGGTGGTTCTCCTCCTATCTCTCCGACCGTCGCAGACGGTGTTGACGGGGGCAGAGGTCGACCCGGCGCCTCACTTGTGGGGTGCCGCAGGGTCGATTCTCTCGCCTTCTGTTCAACATCTATATGAAGCCGCTGGGTGAGATCATCAGTGGCTTCGGTGTGAGGTACCAGCTGTACGCTGATGACACCCAGCTGTACTTTTCCACACCGGGCCACCCCAATGAAGCCATCGAAGTGCTGTCCCGGTGTTTGGAAGCCGTACGGGTCTGGATGGGGAGGAACAGGCTCAAGCTCAATCCCTCCAAGACGGAGTGGCTGTGGATGGCGGCATCCCGGTACAGTCAGCTGAGTCCGCGGCTGACTGTCGGGAGCGAGTCATTGGCCCCGATGGAGAGGGTGCGCAATTTGGGCGTTCTCCTGGATGAACGGCTGTCTTTTGAAGACCATTTGACGGCCGTCTCCAGGAGAGCTTTCCACCAGGTCCGCCTGGTGCGCCAATTGCGCCCCTTTCTAGACCGGGATGCCTTGTGCACAGTCACTCACGCCCTTGTGACGTCTCGTCTGGACTACTGCAATGCTCTCTACATGGGGCTCCCCTTGAGGGGCATCCGGAGGCTACAGTTAGTCCAGAATGCAGCTGCGGGTGATAGAGGAGCCCTCGTGGCTCCCGAGTGACACCTATCCTGCGCCGGCTGCACTGGCTACCTGTGGCCTTCCGGGTGCGCTTCAAGGTGTTGGTGAATGTCTTTAAAGCGCTCCATGGCATAGGGCCGGGATACTTACGGGACCGCCTGCTGCTACCGAATACCTCTCACCGACCCGTGCGCTCTCACAGAGAGGGGCTCCTCAGGGTGCCATCGGCGCGACAGTGTCGTCTGGCGACACCCAGGGGAAGGGCCTTCTCTGTGGGGGCTCCCGCCCTCTGGAACGAACTCCCCCCAGGACTTCGTCAACTTCCGGACCTCCGAACCTTTCGCCGTGAGCTTAAAACTTACTTATTCATCTGCGCTGGACTGGGTTAGTGTTTTAATGGGTTTTAATGGGTTTTAGCTCTAAATTTTAATTCTGGCCAATTTTAATAAGTTTTTTAATTGTATTTTAATTTGTATTTATAGTATTGTATTTTTACTTGGCTGTGAACCGCCCTGAGTCCTCCGGGAGAAGGGCGGTATACAAATTTAAATAATAAATAAAAATAAATAAATACCTAGCCAAGGAGGGGCCATTCAGCATCCACGTGTGCTTTGCAAGTCGACTCCTTGTACTCTGTTGTTCACCTCTCCTAACTGCTTTGTGCATATGTGCATCTGGAACAAGCCCCAGCTGTTCTTCCTTCTCACTCGTATCAGCCTCCAAAGGCAGCTGCCTCTTTGGTGGCTGGGAAATGTCAGATGGCCCTGGCTCTATCTCTGCGTCCGACACAGAGCATCAATCAGAGCCTTCCCCAGACTCCAGAACTGGTCCAAGTTCATTCCCAACCTCCTCGTCATCTTAATCTGCTGCAAGCAGAGCTGGTGGGCCACAATACTCCCAACTTGCCAACTTTCCAGATGTTTAGGTGTCCCTAGCAAGTATCATAATTGCTGAAAATTCTGAAAGTTGAGGTCACGTTTGGAGAATACCTATGATATGGAAGACTGTACTAAATCAAACAAAGAAAATGGAGGAAAAACTGAAAGATATTACTCATTTAAAAAAAACATACTTCATAAAAATATATGTACGTGTACCTATATTTAAATTAATTTTTTTAAAAGTAAGAGGAATAGGAAATCTTGTTTATTCTACTAAAATATCAAACATAAGATCATAAAAATTTCTCAACTTATCTAATATTTGGTATCCTGACATTTTATTGGTTTTCATGTGAAAGGCTTTCAGATCAGACAATATAAATACTGTAATTATAGCATTAACTAGAAAGATAACATAAGCTTCTTTTAAGCTTGCTTTTTCCACTGAAGTCAGCCCTCTGAAGCTAATCAATATCATGATGTATACCCATTGCTGCAGATCATAACTGCAAACAATATACAGTACTTTGTTATTTTTCAAAGTATATCCACATCCATCAGAAGCTGTACAAATAAATTGAACCATTACAGATAAATAGATACTTTGTAAAGCAAAGCAGGGTTTAGTACATAGAATAGAGGGAATATTCTTTTAATAAACTACCATCTTATCTTATCTACCATTTTCTTAACCTACATAAATTTCCTACAACTGAACTATACTTTTCATATACACTCCCTGGGGAATACACTCCCTGGGTATTTAAATGACAACAATTATTGTATCGTCAGTCCACATTAGATATAACATAAGGATATCTAAGCAGTATAAAAAAAAAGACTGCAAAATTATCCTTAGATTAAATACAAGATGTTCTGGATTTCTTAAAACTTTAGATATAATATTAATTCCTTATAAGTGGAGCACAGGTTGCTCAGAGAGTAGGAGTGGCCCTGGGAACCCGGAAAGACCATATGTAAGCTGGGGAGGTTTTGCAGTGTGGTCTGGGCCTTTACTAGGCCTCCTAGGATTTCCCCCACCCCTGAGGAACCTCATGCTCCACCTAATGAATGCAGCAGGGAAAATATACATTGCAGCTATTAAGTGAGATTACATAGACTCCATTTTGATCATAAGTAAAGGACTAGCTAAATTATACTTTTGTTAAATTTAACTTCTATCTTCAAGGCCTAGCACCATTAATTCTTCGGGAGAATGTTCAATAAACATGGGTCAAGATTGTTCAATCTAACCTTTTAAATGCAAGTTATTATTCATCCTCAGTTCTTAATATGGAATAAAATAAGGTGAAACAAACCATATATACACAGTATTTTTAACAGTTTCTCCTACCCCAGTCCTGCTTGCTACCTCATCACAGTCTGTGTTCCTAGAAGGATAAATTAAACAATATTGAGACTACATACCAAAACTATATATTGCCAACAGGGTCACCCAAGGCATAAAGGCAGTCTCATGGTACCTCTACCATGGTAAAGCAAGCAGACACCTATATTGGACACCACCAATATAGGAAAATGCTGGAGGCAGATTATCACTTTAATGACAATAGCAAAGAAATTCATATTCTGTAGGAGAAGATAAACCACTCCTGTGCTTTTACCATGGAAACCACATGAATAAAAAATACAAAATAAATCCAACTATGTGGCAGTTAGGAGTAGAAAAAGACTTAATGGCACAAAATCAATCAATCCTTAGAGTCAATCTTGACTCTTAGTTAATGCACTCTGCATATTTGCTTTGCAAGTGATTCAGAAGTGATGCTTTGGAGTACACAGAACTATCTGAACCTGGAAGAAGATAGGTGATAAAGCCATGGTGGCACAGTGGTTAGAATGCAGTGGTTATTGCGGACTAACTCTGAGCATAGGCAGACATTTGATCCTGACTGGCTCAAGGTTGACTCAGCCCTCCATCCTTCAGAGGTCAGTAAAATGAGGACCCAGATGTTGGTGGCAATATTTTCTTAAGTAGCTGTAATTTTACTTATTTTTGTATTTGTATAGCCTTCTTTTGTATCCAGAGGTACAAGCATTGTAATATTAACATTAAATAAGGTGGTTTTTAAAGAAAAATAACCATTTTCCATAGTCCAATTCAGACATATGTATGGCATGAACAAAATGAAATTTTTTTTGGTTGCATCACCGATCAGGTGTCTTAAAAGCAAGGAAGTATGACTGAAAGGATTCCAGCTAATCATTACTGATTCTTACAAGAAATAAAATTCCTATATCAACCAGAATACCACACTAGGAGAAGTCTCAGAGGAATATTTAATGCAAGATTAGAATCCACCTCAACATCTGCATTACAAAAAGTGATAAGAACAATATTTACAATTGATAGTAGTAAGATGTATGACAAATAATAGAAAAATAAGAAATAATCTGGTGGAATAAAATGAAATAGAAGTCTATATTATGAACACAACAAGACTCAACTGTACATGTGCCTATGCATATTTCATTTTTAACAATTTGCCTATAGCAATAGCATTTAGACTTAAATACCATTTCACAGTCTTATAGCCCACTCTAAGCGGTTTATAGAATTAGCATATTGCCCCCAATAATCTGGGTCTTCATTTTACTGACCTCAGAAGAATGGAAGGCTGAGTCAACCATGAGCCAGTGAGACTCAAATTGCCAAACTGCTGGCAGTCGGCAATCAGAAGAATTTGGCTACAATATTGCATTCTAACCACTGCCACCCTCATGACTCTCTAGTTGTGTGTGGTACTGAAAGTACATAGAAAATAAATGTTTTTACACAGATTTTAAAAGATATATAATTCAAAACAAAAATAGGAGGAAACACTGAAATCTCAGTCATTAAAAATAGCAATTGTAATAATCATAATCATTATAATCAAATCATCATTAAATCATCATCAGGAAATCATTGCAGAAATGAAAGAAAGGAATATTTGTAATATTTATTAATGAAATGTATTATGAATATAAGTAGCTCGGGTTGGTAGTTGGGCTGTTGGGCTAAGCTCTGAGCTTGGCAATTTAGTTGCAAATGTTTCATCACCATTCAAGGTGACATCATCAGTGCTCTTTGAATTGTACTCATCTGTCAGAGCACTGGCCTTTAAGTACCTTTTTATATTGATGCAAATTAGTGTGCATCACATAGATGGTACTTAAAACCAAAGGCCATGCCTCAGCAACAAAGCCAGCCAATCAAACAGTTCAAAGTCGGATCACGACTCATAAGTAGCTGAATAAACAACATCCACTCTAATTTGCATCACATAAAAAGGTATTTAAAGGCCAGTGGTCTGACAGATGAGCACAATTCAAAGCGTACTGACGATGTTTCCTCGAATGGTGACAAAATATTTGCAACCAAATTGCCAAGCTCAGAACAACAACCCAAATAATTATTAATAGATGGAATAATTGCTGAAAACAAAAAAGTTGTACATGCTCCAGGACCCCAAATTATGTCATAACTTTACTGATCGCAGATCTAATCTGCACCAAATATTTTACAATTTAGCTATATTTTTGATACATATTCTGTTCCCAATCCCTCTGCAAATAAGTTTACACCATGTACACTTAAAAATATATATGTAACTATTTCCTGCTTTTCCTTACCAAATAATAATTGGCAGTGCCCTTGCAATAATAAAGGACATGGATAGATTATTGTTACATGGAATGCAAGTGTCCCTTCATGAATCATTACCTAGTAGTCATGACAATGATTATTCATCCAAATAACACTATGAGTTATATCTTCAGGAGCATGAAATCCCAGAAGCATCAGCCTTGATAAGCAGTTTGTAATCAAGAACTGACACTATATATGAGTAAATGGAAAAGGAAAAGGCACACCACTGTATTACTTGGCTAAGAATACTAAATGGATGTTCGCAATTAGACAATGTCAACAAAATCCTGGAAAATCAGCATGTCAGATCATGAAATATCCAAAGAACTATTAAGGAAAACCAGCTGCGAATAGCGCTGATGTTTCTGAAGTGGCTAAATAAAACCAATTAGAAGTTTAGCTGCCGGTGTCTAGGTGTCTAGTCAGAGACAAAAAGGGAGTTTAATACCATAAATAAGTGAGGGAATAGATGTAGAAAGATTTAGCAGAGGAACTCTGTCTTCACTCTGTTTCCCTTCCTTAGATATTTGAGTTGCTCCCATGTTTCTTATTTGCAAGTGAAAGAGTCTAATTTATATTGTAATCAGATTGCTTTTTTTCTCCTTAACTAACAACTAATATACTTCCCCATGAGTATGCAACTTATAGTGTATTAGATCTTCTGACTGCTTGGTGCAATGATTACTTGAAGGACTGGAAGGACTGGAATAAATGCCAATGTACAGTTCTAATCTGTCCTAAAATAGTAGCCTTAGCAACCAATTAACAGAAAGCATTCACCTGGACCGGACCAGGCTAAAGTATTATAATTTTGGTAATTCTATTTAGCAGATAAAAGCCATCTACTTAGAGTGTAATAACTATGGCATTGCTTTCAATATTAAATTGTATATCCAAAGAAGTTTAATGTGTTTTATAATTATGTTCAACCATGCAACCAGGCTATTTCAGCAGGCCTTTGGAACTAGACAGTTGTAATGTTTTTCTTCTGGTATTAGACTTAAGTAATCCTCTTGGTGTGTATTTATGCTGATAAATGGTGTTAAGCTATGATATTTTTTTGTCTCTTTACCTTAATGTTCTTATTGATAGGCCCCAGTATGTGCGAATTGGGACTAATATTTATAACATTTTCTTGAGCATGGGTTCTCCTCAGAACTGTGTCCTAAGTCTGCTGTTTTTCACCCTGTTGACCCATGTTGTGCAATATTTGCCACCAACCATATTGTGAAATATGTGGATGATACCACAGTTGTGAAACTTATTCAGCGTGATAATGAAGGTGCTTACAACAAGGAGGTAGAGGGTTTGGTGAACTGGTTTAATAAAAACAGTCCTAGCTTAACTGTAGGAAAAACTAAAGAGATCATTGTCAATTTCAGAAAAGGCAGGCAAGCCATACACTGAAATGTATTAATGATTCACCTGTGGAGGTGGTTAGCAGCATCACATTTCTGGGTATGCAGCTAATGAGTAAGCTAGCTTGGTCGTTCAACAGTGAGACACTGGTGAAGCAGGCACAGAAGTGCCTGCATTTTCTGTGTGGCATGAGAAAAGTACATATTCCTTCTCCTGTCCTTACCACTTTTTATAGATGGATGATCACAAGTATCCTGTCATATGGCATTACTATCTGATTTGGAAGCATTACTTCCAAATGGCGGTTCAGAGAGTGGTAAGGATGGCAAAAAAGATTATTGGCAGTTCACTTCCTTCTATCCAGGACATAGCATATAAGCAGGGTCTGCAATATTGTCTGGGATGCTACACATCCTTTTCATGGCTTGTTTTCCTTGTTATCTTCTGGGAGAAGGTGTTGAAGTATCCAAAGCAAAACGTCTAGATTCAGTCAGTTTTGTTCTTCATAGTAATAGTATCACTCTTGCGGACATATACTATATATATACATACATACATATATACATATACATATTCTATACATATCCATATCCATATCCATATACTTGTTTTCTGAGATTTTCGTGGGTGTTTGTATGTAGGTCTTTGGTTATTTGGGTTTTCTCCCATGTAAAATTGGAAGTGTCTTGGCGACGTTTCGATGAAGTCTCATTAGTCATCTTCAGGCTGGTGTTTACAGCTTCGTGCTTCTAGGAGCAATGTGTGATCGCAGCTGTTTCTTCCTTTTAACTGCTAGTGGGGGTTTGAACTGATTGGTTGGGAGCTTGGCTGTGTTCTGATTGGGTGGAGGTGTGTTCTGATTGGGTGGGGGTTTGGCTGTGCTCTGATTGGATGGTGGGGTTGGCTGTGCTCTGATTGGATGGGGGTGTGTTCTGTTTGGGTGGGGGGGACTTGGTTGTGCTCAGGTTAGTCTGAGTTGCAGGGGGATTTGAGTTGGTGAGTTGCATTGCTGTTGTTTTGCTTCGCGTTCGTGGTTGTGCTACATCTTCATGGTGGGTGTCAGTCTGCTGCATGTATGGATTGGAGGGGTTTGAAATGGCTAATGATGCAGCTGCGGTCTGGCTTCTGGTCCGTGGTCGTGCTTCATCATCGGTGTGGGTTTGAGTCTGCTTTTCGCATGGATGTGTGGTGGTGACATGCTGTGTGGCACTCGTGTATATATATATATATAGAGAGAGAGAGAGAGGTATAGGTATATTTGTATATATGTATATGTTTGTGTGTGTGTGTATAGCTTGTGTATATGTATGTCATATATGTGTATGGGTAGATATATATTTTCTTTTGCGAGCAGGCCACAGAATTTCATTTTTAATGTGTGCCAATGTGCTCACAATAAAAAATGGCAATAAACCTTATCTTGTCTCATTTCATCTCATCTTATCTCATTCCATACCACAACCATTTTCACTCTGTCATTCCTCAAAAGTAGTACGTATTTCCTTTTGCTGATCTCAAAACATTGAAAATACAATGAGCCAACTCACTGTCTGACTTCTGAACAAAAATCAGGACTAGAGAATGCATGGGGATTTTAACTAGGTTGAGAACTTGAAACATTTCCCAGGTGTTCAGAAGTCCACACAAAGTTCAATAATTCAAAAGAACTAAAAGAAAAGTTTTATAGATATTTTTAATTTAGTGCTTTGTAATAATAAAATATAATAATAAATAATAATAAGTTTTATTATTTTTTGTGATAATTTTTGACATAAAATCAGAAATAAGACCATAAGAGAAAAAACTGACATAGTACCAATCTTACCTACAAAAACAGCAAATAAAGTGTTTGCTCACCTGGAGAGGATGTTGTGGGATTATATTTTGTACAAGGCATATACTAAAAGAGAAAAAAGTCAAAGAACATGACCAGAAAAACATGGTGACACAACATCAAAGATACCCTACAACAATACCAAGTAACAATGGTTGAGGCTGCCAAAAGAGCAAGAATTAGAACTTTGTATCTCTCTTGATACCCAAAGTGGTAAATTAGAAGAAGTAGAAAGTAAAGAAGAAAAAGTATGAAAGTTTTACAAAGAAGTTCAGAAACCAGAGAAGCAAGAGTTCCATCCAATGGGGAAACTGGACTTTCCATAAATTCAGTGCTTCAACTCATTGCAAAAGAACTAGCTTCTTTGTAGCTGAAACTTTGTAGTTTCAAATATACTACAGTTGAACCAAAAATATATTAGCTCAGCCTTTTTAATGCTTTTGATGTGGAATTGATGCAGACTTCTCATGCAGTAGTGCCTTGGGAAGAAGTTGAGAAAGAAATTTATGAGAAAACTCAGAAAGATTAGTTTTAAAAGATTAATGTAAAATTTATTTCATAAATGCTGAACTCTCATGTTTGTCTGAATGGCTTGGGGCTCTCTATTTCTGCTCTTGTCATTATTATAATGTCAAGACACCTTTTCCATTTCCACAATACTATTTTCTCATGTTGTTACCATTGTTTACCATCAGATGAGAGACAGGGAGGAAAATATGCCTACTGAACATCAGTCACTGATCATTTGAAAAGAAGAATTCAATAAAAAAAATGTAAAAACAGTAAAGGTAAAGGAATTCCTGTGGATTTTACTCCATTAGTCATTGCCGGCTGTTGGGGACAGTGCTCATCTCCATTTCAAGGCCATTGAGCCAGGGTTGTCTGAAGATATTACAGCAGCCATATGGTTAGTATGACATTGTGGAGCACTGTTACCTTTCGACAGACATGATATCTATTTATCTACTTGTATTTGTGCTATCAAACTCCTAGTTTGGCAGAAGCTTGGGTGATGATGGGAGCTCACCCCATCAAATGGAGCTCAGGTCTCAAATCTAGGTTGCCTGCTTTCCAGCCAACAAGCCCAACATCTTAACTGATGAGCTACTGAAGTACAAAAAAATGTGGGTGGAAGGAACAAAATAGAGCTATTAGGTCAAGAGGACTATATGGAATTGCAGCTAAAGGAATGGAACAACCATAAAAAGAAATGCAACACCAATATTGCCAGAACAATAGAGATAAAAGTATGAAAATAAAGAAAATTGGGATGAAAGTAAGGACAAATATGTGTGTGAAAACAATTTATTGGAATATGAAAACTCCGCATTAATAAAATATTTGGGTTTTGGGACTGTTGTATTATTGTAGTGATGTTTTAGTTTGGTTTTGAAAGTATGTGTATTTATTTAAGTCAACAGAATAGACCTAAATATAATTATAATGGTCTGTATTTAAATTTTCAGAAAGAAAACTGACATTTCTGTTGTGTTTCATAAAAATATCTGACTTGCTGACTAATAGTGGCTTTAATATGAGACAGGCCTATACTATGAAAAATGATACACTGAGTTAATAACAGATTAGAATTTTAAAATCAGGTTCTAATGTATAATCAGCAATCATAAATTATGTAAGTAGTTGGGATAGATTAGAAAACAATTAGATTAGGTGCAGATAAATATTGGTTCGAAGTTTAGCCAATAAGAAATTTCTCAGTTGCAAGTATAGGAAATTGTGACAAACATCAAATGAAGGAAGGTAGCGGATACCAGAACAGAAAAAAAAAATGCTCTGGGAAAGTAGTCCATTAATTTAGTTAGTATAAAAAGGGCAGAAGAAAAAGATAAAGATATCTGTTCAAATGTTGACAAATGTTCAAAGAAATTCCCTGTTTAAAAAGAAGGGAAGTACCAACATTCTCAAACTCATATAGGAATATGAATTATTGGAATGTATTTATTTTTTGCATCATTGTGCTAGATGCAGATGAATAAGATTATTTTTTATAAACCATCATGTACTGTGAATTCTGTTTAAAGGAAAAAGTTAAGAAACACTACCATGAATTTTTAAATTATACATTTTAATTTAAAAGGCAACAATATAATATACTATTACAACCATTAAATTCATTATGACAATTCACAAAATATATAGACATAGAACATATCTTTTATTACATACTTGCATCATGATTTCCTAAGTCATGAATTTGCATGATAATGTCATCATACATGTATCATTATTTGCTCCCTTATTATGATGTCTACTCCCTTATCATTGGTAAAAATCAAGTGGGCTGATTATAATTTGTTGGCAATACTTTAAGTTACATGTTAGAAAAGGTTGCAAAAGCAGTCTAGAATACTGATATACAGTGCCATAGAGGTAGGCCAGTTCTCCAGTTTTAAAATACAAACGATCTTGAAACTATATTTTGATTATTGAGAGCTGAACTGAATTCTCAGCTTCATAGCAGGACAGGCACAGAAGTGTAACATTCTATTAGCGTAGGTGTGTACACAGGAAAGGCTTGTTAAAGCTTATTAAACAAGATGAGAATGGAAAAATAAATAAATTAAGCCCAAAGTAATTTTAGGATTAAACTGATTGGTTGACTACTCCTGTATCATTCAGAACCCCTCCTCCCATCTCAAGGGAAATTAACATTATGACATGGTATATTATTAGTAACAACTATAGAAACTGCAGAAAAGCCACTGAATCTTCAAAATGCTTCAAAGATATCTAATTTGATATTTAATATGCTGACTCAGGTCCCCAGTCTCCTTTAATGGGGTGATTTTTTTTTTGAAGCTTTGTTGAAATGAAACTTTTTTTCTGAAGATTTGCATATCTTTTCAGCCATCTTTCAGAAAGAACAAAACACTAAGCAATAACAATTTATTGAGTTATCTTAAATCTTGCTGCTAGCACTATATTTTTACATTTGTTCATCTTATTCCACTGTTACCTATCTCTCCTTGAAAGTCTTGTCTCCAATAAAAGTAAAATAAAAACCAAAGCAGTTCAGATTTGGTTAGCACTTGTATATACCGTAGAATTAAAAGAAATTTCATAGAAGAGTTGAAACACATCCAGAAATCAACAGCAAATTATTTCCATCTTGTTTTGAAGAAATGAACATGGATGTGGCAAATGAATTAGCAGGATTTGAAAAAGACTTTACATTTTAGAAATTTACCAGGAGAACCAGAAAATGCTAACACAAAGTTACCCTGCTCAAGCCTAGCATAGTGAATGCCCAAATATGACAGTTACAGATGCATTTTCTGAATCTATTTTCTGACCCAGTACCTGTATTCATTGTGTGTGTGTGTGTGTGTGTGTGTGTGTGTGTGTGTGTGTGTGTGTGTGTGTGTACGTACGTACGTACGAATTGGAGTGGTGGCAATACAGTGTTCCCCACTTCTGACATGTTGTGGTGGTGTATCTGTGTGTGCTGTCTAGTTATAATCTATATTTATAACTAAATTTAAGCTTACATATCCTATTGATTAGGTCAATCATTACAATTGAGAGGCAAGAAACTGTAAATGTGCTGCTTTTTTTAAATATAATATTGATGCCCATTAAAGAAAATGGTGGTTATTTTTAAAAGCAAAACAGGTAAGAACTCTTAATTTATTCCTCATTCTACAACTTGGGTCACCTCTGAAAATAGAAAGAAGCAAACATATTTATCCTTTTAACTGCGAACTATGAAATAAAACAAGAATAGCCCTACTACACTATCACCATCATTTGGTGAAATGATCAGAAAACAAATTAATCAAACAAAAACCCCTATAATCTTGCTTATTTTTTTGCTAGCATGTTAATATATAAACAATAGGTATCATATTGTGATGAAATATAACAATATGGGGAGGGGATAGCAACACAGAACTTTCCCAGAGAGAGGCCCAAATTACTGTACAATCCCAAACTGGATGGGGGAAGAGATTCTGGGTAGTCATACCCTAGAATCTTTCAAAATAATATATATATGTTTTCTGAGGTTTTCATGGGTGTTTGTATGTAGGTCTTTGGTTTTTCAGGTTTTCTCCCGTGTAAAATTGAAAGTGTCTTGGCAATGTTTCGACGAAGTCTCATTCGTCATCTTTACACAGGAGAAAACCCGAACAACCAAAGACCTATCTATCTATCTATCTATCTATCTATCTATCTATCTATCTATCTATCTATCTATCTATCTATCTATCTATCTATCTATCTATCTATCTATCTAATAGGTTAGAAGGTTATAGCATTATTTTGATAAGATGATCCCCTTTAGATGTAAGCAAAAACAAAACAAAAAAAATGGACTCAATTGGATCTCACTGTACCATCTCTGGACTTGGTCCTGCCATGTATATACATATAGAAATATATAGAATATAATATATATCATAATCATGAACAATACATGTTGTTGTTGTTGTTTTGCACTGATTCATCTTTTGTACCAATTGTATTCTTTTCTGGTCTAAAGATTTAGGATTACTCACACCTTGGTCACTTCCCATTTGTTTTACTATAACATGCATGAGGCTACCCTTGAAGATTACCTGAAAGCTAGAACTGGTCTAGAATGCAGAGTTGCCCAAAGTGTTGTGCATCACTAAGTTTGTTCATGTCACACTACTGTTGTATCAACTGTATCTTCCAGTTTCATTCCAAGTACAATTCAAGTTGTTGATTATTAGTTTTTTAAGCCTCCATCGCACAGGACCTGGCTATTACCTCTGCTGAGGGTATCTATTGAACTCCCTAGATTAAATATGGTGGGGTGCTCTAGGCGCCTTCTCTAACATATTGCCATTTAGTGGAACCTAAAAGTGTGCCTTTTTCATGGCTACATATGGTTTTATTTTTATCTACATATAGCTTTATTTATTTTGCATATTTTTATCTGTAAGACATATATATATATATATATATATATATATATATATATATATATATATATATATATATATATATATATATATATATATATATATATATATATATATATATAGGTCTTTGGCTGTTCAGGTTTTCTCCCGTGTAAAATTGGAAGTGTCTTGGCAATGTTTCAACGAAGTCTCATTCGTCATCTTCAGGCTTCAGCTTCGTGCTTCTGGGAGCAATGTGTGATCGCAGCTGTTTCTTCCTTTTAACTGCTAGTGGGGTTTGAACTGATTGGGTGGGAGCTTGGCTGTGCTCTGATTGGATGGGGTTTTCTGTGCTCTGATTGGCTGGGGTGTGTCCTGTGTTGGTGGGGGCTTGGTTGTGCTCAGTCTAGTCTGTGCTGCAGGGGATTTGAGCTGGTGAGCTGCATAGCTGTTGTTTGGCTTTGTGGTCGTGCTACATCTTCATAGTGGGTGTCAGTCTGCTGCATGTATGGATTGGAGGGTTTGAAATGGCTAATGTTGCAGCTGCGGTCTGGCTTCTGGTCCTTGGTCATGCTTCATGATCAGTGTGGGTTTGGGTCTGCTTTCTGGGTGGATGTGTGGTGGTGACATCCTGTGTGGACCTCGTGAGTGTGGGTCTGGTGTCATTCCTCGTGGTAGGGACTCGTTTGTCAATAAGGGCAGGTTTCCAAATGGCTGGTAGGCGGAGGTATCATCTCGTTTGTTCATGCTGTGTGGGCGTTTTTCTATCTCAATGGCTTCTCTGATTATTCTGTTGTTAAAGTGTTCAGTTTTGGCGATAGTTCTGGTCTTTTTAAAGTCAATATCATGTCCTGTGACTTTAAAGTGTTGGACCAGGGAAGAAGTTGGTTCCTCTTTTTTGAATGAGTTCTTGTGTTCTTCAATGCGTGCACTTATTCTTCTGTTGGTTTGTCCAATGTATGTGGTGGGGCAGGCGGTGCATGGGATTTCATATACTCCTTGATTTTCTAACTCAATTTTGTCTTTGGGGTTTCTTAGGATGGTGGATATTTTTCGGTTTGTGCAGAATGCTGTCTTGATGTTGTGTTTGTGGAGGATCTTGCTGATTCTGTCAGTGGTGCCTTTTATATATGGGAGGAGGGCTGTGCCGTTTTCTTGTTCTCTGTCTTGGATTTTAGTGGGCGGTTCTTTTTGGATTAGTTTGGTAGTCTTATTTCTCTGGAATCCATTGGATGTTAGTACATTTGTGAGAGTGTGTAGTTCGGTTTTTAGGTGTTGTTCATCACTTCCAATTTTACGCGGGAGAAAACCCGAATAACCGAAGATCTACATACAAACACCCGTGAAAACCTCAGAAAACATATATATATAAAACCTCAGAAAATATATATATATATATATATATATATTCCTTCTTCACTACAGATTTATATACAATCTTTCACATTCTCTAGGCCATCAAGTCTCGTTCCATATTTGTAATGGAAATGTGTTGACACAGGCTATTAGCATCCTAACTGCTGCTTCACCTGATGCTTTAAACAATTCAGTAATATATCTGCAGTGGATGGAGCTGGTCTATTGCAGCTGGTCTATTGGCACTTGAACCTCACTTTTTACAGGTCAGCTCCACAATATATTCTTTCTCTACAAATGGTTATTCTATAATTCCTTACTAAGGGGTTGCAATATTATTAACCTCTTTTGCCTCTATTAAATTTCTTCTATAATTGCCCTTGAATAGTCCTAGCTTAATTACAGCTTTTCTTGGGACTTTTCTGTTTTTCTATAACAATCCTTTCTTTGCCTTTTCTTTTATTCGTTGATAATTCTTTTATTGAGATACTGTGTTTTATTGCCTTTTCTGCATTCAGTCAGTGTACATTGTTCTTGTTGCCTAGGAATTTATTTTCTATCTTTCCCTCATTCACAATGATAGATTGTCTTGAAGCTACTTAGATCTTTTACTCCTTGAAATTTTGGGTACAGGGTGTGTGTATATATTTATGCAGGTTGAAATGTACTATGTATTTTCTCTGTCCATAACTCATCAGGTCCTTTTTCACATAAATTATTCTAATCCTGCATCTGTAATTATCTTGCTTGAAGCAGGTTTAGGGAGTTAACAAAGCAGTCTCTTCCCAACAAATTATTAACCTATCACCTGCATATTATTGCATGCAATCGATTCAAACTTTCCTGTAATACAAGATTCTCTATTTCTACAATTTTTGCTTTACAGTTGTTGTTGGATAGGAATACCTTATCTCTCTTCTAGTGCAATTATAATTTCCTGCAACTTGGTAGAATTCTTTAGTGACTTCACTCCTGCTTCCATGGCAGAGGATGCATAAACAAGTATAACATTGGTGTTTAATGGATTTCCACTAATTTTAATAGAATCACAAAATACGAGGGACAGAAACGATTTGTAGTTCACCTAGTTTGACTTCCTTCCCATCCTCCCATATATGGAGTTATAGATGAGCACATTCTTAGCAATATCTCTTAAGTATATTCTATTTTTATCACACCTTTATTATTATAAATAGAAAGGCAGCAAACATACTAATACTCCTCTCTCACCTTATTTTCCCCACGATAACATATCTGGGGTATGGTGGCCTGAGCTGACAGAGTGTCTGGCCCAGAATCTTTCACCAACTTTCATGTCTAGGTGAGACTAGAACTCACTCTTTCCTGGTTTCTGACTTGGTGCCTTGACCACTACTATTATAACTGCTCCATTATTTTAAAGAGTTTAACATCAGTTTATAAAACACCATGAGATTTCTACCACCACACCTATTAGGTAGCTTCTTTTGAGAGTTCATTAACAAAGATATGATTTATAAAACTCACAAAGGAGTATTGGAAACAAATAGGAATATATTAATAAAGCAGAATGTTGTACCAACTAACATTTTCTCATAGATGTGCTTGTAAATTACCAAATAACTAAGCTTAACACTACATCTGAGTTACCCATATTGAAATTGGGGTAGGGGTGGGGGAGACTCATCAGCCTTTGAAATGCAAATAATTCATACTGACTTCAGAAGGACCATTATTTAGAGGCAGAAAAAGAGTTAGTAGTTGTTGGGAATAGCAATTAAGAGTCATAAAGGGGTTTACTGCTTTTTACTGCTTTCCAAACTGTTTATGACAGTTAAGCAGAAGGACAGGGGATCTGTAGATCTGTTTATTTGCTTTGCCCACAGGCTGCTTATGTGGCCATTTAGTAGTAGTAAATTTTTTACTAAATGCAATGTTAAAAATAAACAGTATTTTAATTCATTCACACCACCATTCTTGTGTGCTATGGTTTTGATTGTCCAATGCTGAGACCCTTCCGAAGTTCCCAAGACTTAGTGAAATCAAGGCTAATTAACTGCAACTGGATGGAAATTGCAGGGGTAATTTTAGTGTCAAATTTACCCTGTTTTTATGCAAATTCTTTGATTAGTCAACTAATTCATGACTATTCAGTTTATTCTATCATGGAACCTTACATGGAAGGAGTATTTTGTACTATAAATACAGATATATAGAAGTGTGCATGTGTGTATTTGTATGCATATATATTCATTATCTTATCTGCCCTATATGAAATATATACCATAGAGCTCCCTTTTGAACAGAGAATATTCCATATATATATATTTTCTGGGAGACTCATGATCCTCAAATATTTAAGGAACCATATCAGGCAGGGGTGGGTTCTACTTACCTTTACTACTGGTTCGCATCGTGCCCGCACACGTGTGCTTCTGCACATGCGCAGATCGCTTTTGATGATGTTCGGGTCAGTGGGCGGAGCCTCTCGCCAGTTTTATTACCGGTTCTATAGAAAGGCAACCCACCACTGATACCAGGGGATATATTGTGGCTTTATTTCCATAATGCCCAAAGATGGAACAAGAACTGAAGGTGGAAGGTTTACAGAGAAATATCCATATTTGTATTAAGCCATTTTCTGACTCAAAGCTATTAAATAGTGGAATAACTGAATGGAATAATTCAGTTAGTGGAATAATCCATTAGTGGACGTTTTCAACCAAAGATTGGATCTGTTTATCTGGAGACATATGTGAGTTGGACTAAAGACTTACAAGGTCCCTTTGAACTTTATTATTTTGAATTATCAGTTTGGAAATCAGTGGTTAAACATTATATGCTACAAATCTGGAAAGCAACTCATTTTCCATTAATGACACATTTGACTGAATATGTTAGCTCTCATCCCATTCCATTCTGATTGCCAACAGTCTCAATTAGAAGGCTTCATAGTAGCCTCAAGGATGTGCAAAGCTTCAAATGAATAAATCAATTTGAAAGTGATTTGATGAATCAAATCTAATTCTATGTTCCAAACAATTCTACAACTGAGTCAGGTCCCTTTGAAATTCTTAGCAGTTCTTTAAATTGAGCTTGAATGCAGGGTACAGTGAATCTATGGAACAATAAATAGGTGAAAAACATAAATAATTTTGGGGAAAAAAAGATCTTTTAACGTCACTATTATAGCAAATGACCAAAGAATCTGGCTTCATTAATTTGATTGTTTTACATCATTTCTGAAAGTAAGTAAATCCACTACATTAAAAGGGTCACATTGCTTCTTTTCTCCCGTATTAAATTGATTGACATATTTATTTTCTAACATCATGAGTAGGTCAAAATACAAATCTGTCCTATAATAAAACATAATTAATGAATTACGCACAGTATGCAAAGTGATGAATACCTTAAATGATGTGAAAATATATTTGGAGTCTGATTTAACATAACTAAGAATCCCAGAATATAGGATTCTTAGTTAGCTCTCAAGTGAAATTCAGCTGGTTCTCACTGGTTTTCCCAAACCATTAATAAATTGCTTAGGCAGTTTGGAGAACCAGTTAAAAATAAAGTGCAAGAGAGGTTCTCTGTCTCTCTCTTTCTATCTCTCTCCCTCCCTCCCTCCCTCCCTCCAGTTAATAGCTCCATTTAACAGTCGCAGCTGGAATACAGCTGATACACACTGAATCAAGTCAATAAACAACAGAAACTGACAGGATTGGAGCAGGGAAACCCATCAATCACCAATCTAGGGATGAGATTAACCTCTTCCTTTTAGGAAGAAGGACAAGATTACAAACATTTTCATTATAAACAGTATTAAGTAACACTTCTGTTATCAGCTGAAATTCCCTGGAGTTTCCCAAGACCTTTTATAGCTGCTGCAGTGTTGGCTACTTCTTGTTTCTTCCTGAGGAAAAAGATACAGGAGAGGACAATGATGCAGCTTGATCATACAGGCCATGAATTTAATGCATGTGTGGTCCATCCAGCTGTATTGCTTCTTCTGAGAAGCATCAAATTTAGAACATAGAGAACATAGAATAATAGAGTTGGAAGAGTTAATGGCTTTTGGTAGCAAAAGGCAACAAAAAACACCCAGGTTTTCAATTAGCCTGAGCAGCTGCTCTCAGCTGCTGCATTTGCTTTGGGGTTGACTTTTTTAAAGGGAATGGCTGTTTTAAGTTTTCTGTATTGTTTTAGTGGTTCCTGGCACTGTCCTTTTGGGGTGTACTTCCTACTCTTTTGAAAGCCTCTAGTGATGGAACACCTCACATATATCAAATAATGATATACCCAAAATAAGTCAGTTGTAAAAATTAAACCCTATATATATATGCTAAAAAAAGAAAATACCATCAAAATCACATCTTAAGCATTCTCCTTCCCCTTGTCTTCTATCTTACACATTTCCTTACACATTTTCTTACACCTTTTCCACCATCTGCTCATCAATCAACTTAACATCTAGCAATAAAGACTTTCCAATCTTTAATATATTGGTGTAAAAATCTCTTGTTTAAAAACTTATTAAGAAAAGATAAGCCTCCAAAAGTTCCTATTAAAAAAAAAAAAGTAATAATGATAATAAAAAAAAAGTTCCATATTTGAAATAAAGAAGTTTGCAAGATTTTAATAATTAGTTCTGTTTGCTTAAGAATCATTCCTAAACTGTAAAATCTACCAAAAAGAGAGAAAAAAAAATTCCAATAAACTTTTCTTCTTAAACATTGTAATAAAGAAAAAGGGAAAAGGGAAAAAAAATCATTAACAATTCTTGTTAGCTTGTTATGCTCTTCTTTATAATTTCGCTTTCCTTTGTATATTGCAAACGCCATTTTAGATCCACTCAAGTTGAAAGTTAGTTCAAAGGAAAGCTATTTAAGAACTGAAGTTAAGATTTATTACTTGCAAATTCTCTATTAAAAAAAAAAGAAAAAGAAAAAATTCCATGTTTGAAATGAAGAAGTTTGCAAGATTTTAATAGTTAGTTCTGTTTGCTTAAGAGCCATTCATAAACTGTAAAATCTAAAAAAAATCAATAAACTTTTCTTCTTAAACATTGTAATAAAGAAAAGGTAAAAGGAGAAAAAATCATTAACAGTTCTTGTTCATCCCATTTTAAAAAATAGCTTGTTATGCTCTTCTTTATAGTTTCGCTTTCCTTTGTATATTGCAAACGCCATTTTAGATCCACTCAAGTTGAAAGTAAATTCAAAGGAAAGCTATTTAAGAACTGAAGTTAAGATTTATTACTTGCAAATTCTTGCTAGTCCTCCTGCTCTGTTCTGTCTGTGTTGAATTCTCTTTTAGGAATAAATCTTGACACAGAGATGGTCGCGGCTTCTCGTTCTGTATAAACAGAAGCACCCTGGGCACGGAGTTTCGTCAGGCTAAATGGGAGCTCTCACCCTTCGATCCCCTGGTTAAATTCCAGGGGATCCCGGGGAGCTCTACCCAAAACCTGACCCCTCTTCCCTCCCCCTTCAACCGGGGGAGAGAATTGCAAACCGTTTGACAGCCCATTTACGCTGTCAGGGACGGTTTGACGAAACCCAGGGCAGACGATCCCAAGGGAACGTCCGCGAAGCCTGCGTTGCCAGCGGAAGTCCTTTTCCCAAGATCTTTTATAGCTGCTGCAGTGTTGGCTACTTCTTGTTTCTTCCTGAGGAAAAAGATACAGGAGAGGACAATGATGCAGCTTGATCATACAGGCCATGAATTTAATGCGTGTGGTCCATCCAGCTGTATTGCTTCTTCTGAGAAGCATCAAATTTAGAACATAGAGAACATAGAATAATAGAGTTGGAAGAGTTAATGGCTTTTGGTAGCAAAAGGCAACAAAAAACACCCAGGTTTTCAATTAGCCTGAGCAGCTGCTCTCAGCTGCTGCATTTGCTTTGGGGTTGACTTTTTTAAAGGGAATGGCTGTTTTAAGTTTTCTGTATTGTTTTAGTGGTTCCTGGCACTGTCCTTTTGGGGTGTACTTCCCTACTCTTTTTGAAAGCCTCTAGTGATGGAACACCCACAACTTCTGAAGGCAAGCTATTCCATTGGTTGATTGGTCTCACACTTAGGAAATTTCTCCTTAGTCCTAGGTTGCTTCTCTCTTTGGTTAGTTTCCATCCATTGTTTCTTGTTGTGCCTTTTGGTGCTTTGGAAAATAGATTGACTCTTTCATTTTTGTAGGAGCCCCTCAAATTTCCTGACAGAACAATTAATCTGTGGAACAACTTGCCTCCAGAAGTTGTAAATGCTTCCAACACTGGAAGTTTTTAAGAAGAAATTGGATAATCATTTGTCTGAAGTGGTGCAGGTTTCCTGTCTAAGCAGGGGGTTTCCTGCCTGAGACTAGAAGACCTCCAAGGTTCTTTCCAACTTTGTTATTCTATTCTATTCTAAATATTGGAGCAGTGCTATTTTATTGTGCTATTTTATTGTGAATTGGACTAAGGAGAAATTTCCTAAGGATGAGACCAATCAAGTTGGCCATGCCTACCAGTCACATGGCCCATTTCCCACAGAAAACACCAGGAGCCACAAAACCTGGGCAGGTGTGGCTGGGGGGGGGTCATGTAACTGGGTGGGAGTGACATTGAGTTGGCCACACTCGGCCACCCAGTCACATGACCACCAAGCCACAGCCAGCCAGCCACATGACCACCAAGCCCACAGAACCAGTAGGGGAAAAATTTGCATTTCACCCCTGCACCTGCTACCTTGCAGGAAAAAAAGTCACAAATTAATTGCATTTTTTTATTTATAGACACCTACATGGAGTCATAGACATTGTAAATATTTATATGGTAGAAGTTGTAAGAACTTTATTTACTTGATTCTCTCAAATCCTCCCTCCCTTCCTCCTTCCCAGAACACAGTATGCCCTACTGTATATACAAAACAGCATATGATAGTGGTTCCCATTCTATGAAGTGATTTGCCCAGAAAAGCTTGCTTCCTACATCACTTTATCTGTCAAAAATCTAATGAAGATTTCCTTGACTTCTAATCTAGATCATCAATTATTAGAAGTTGCAAAAATCATTTTTCATCGGTATACTCTTCCGCTCGAGCTGAGGTTGATGTCTGGGCTCTGCTAATTTATATTATTTATTGTTATTGTTATTATTATGAAGTATTATATTGAGATAATTAATTACACTGAATGCCAAATGTTGATTTGTATTAATACAACAAAAATAAGTTAATTTGATTTTAATCAATCTGTAGTGTATGGTTATTTGTTCGTTTGGTTTGGTGCGTTTTTTTCTGTAACAGTGTGTGTGTGTGTGTGTGTGTGTGTGTGTGCGCGCGCGCGCGCGTGTTTGAGACTCTAAACTGTTTAAAACTAAACTTTAGCTTTTGAGTTATTGTTTATCATAATCTTGAATTAAGTCTTTAAGTTCCTATTCCATTTTCTTTTCTTTCTATTTCACACTACTATCCATGACATAGAACAGTGATGATAACAAGAAAAATTGCCATTTAGGGCTGGATCAATTTTTTTCTCTATGGGTTGATACTGTACATTTAATGAGAAGCATAAAGCAGAAGCAGCTAACCCATGGCTCCAGGGATGAATGTACTTCATGGCTTAATTCTATAGATTTTTGGCTTACTTTCAAAATAGCTCTGCCAGTTACTAATCTATACCTTTGACAAAAGCTATCTCTTCTTTCCTTTCTTTGAAAGTTGCTCCTTGACATAAAGAATGTATTAGAAGGAAAGGAGAGCTAGAGAAATAAAGAGAGTGTATTAATAATCAAATGGTATTCCTTTTTAAGTCGTAATGAATGTTCCAGAGCTTTTAACTATTTCATATTTACCATCCAGTGATAGAGCTATTGGATGGAACAAGGAGTTCCTTGGGAATTTATTTAAACTAAATACCAAGGAACAGCTTGAATTAGTTGAACCATAATCTGTTGCAGATAATAAATGCAATGCTTTCATTGTGATAATTATACATTAATTGTTCTTGTTAGAGGCAGCAAGACGTTTACTGAACTTTGAATGGGTCAGATAAAAATGTTTATCTTGTATCACTTGTACACATTTATTCAGGAGTAACAATGCTAAGATCCTCACATTCAAAACTGAAGCAACTTAGAATACAGAAAACTGATGCCCACTTTTCTGACTTTCCTTGCAGTATTATTCTTCAAAATTAACAAATATTTACATTATTTATAATAATAGTGACAGAATAGCAGTATCAAATTGACAATTAATCTAACAAGTTAAACTTATTTTTCATAATGCAGAAACAAGATGCCCTTGTTACATGAAGATTCAGGTACATTATGCTGCAGTGCATTATAACTCACTTAAAATATGGATAGTTTTTATTCATTATTTATTTATTTTGTTTGCCACCCATTTTGACAAAAGGCAACAGTTGTGCATGGGTGTGAGTGTGTTATACTTGTCACAAATTCTTCCACTAAAGTTCTAGTCTTCCACTGTATTTCTAATAAATGACCATTCATGCTTCTAATGAAGTATTCCCAAAATTTTCTTTGCTAGACAATATACTTCTTATGGGGCATCCCCTTATCTTTCTTTGCATTTCTAACATTATGTTTATAGCTTAGCTTTTTAGCATTGGAAAATCTGTTTCTTGATCTCCAGTGAAAATATGGTGACTTGAAGACATCCCTGAAGAAGCTGGGATGACATTACAGTTGAAATTGATGGCCAGATATGGGATCCAATCAGCAAAATTTCTCTGGAAAAAGGAAAGATTATGATATCACCTAGATGTATTACATATAGCAGTTCTTTAGAGGTAGACAGCAGGAAGTGACATTTTTGAGAATTGCTTGTGAATTGAGTGGCTGGGAGTTAGGGGATTTTATCATATTCTCATAGTCACTATGTAATATTTTTATTCAAAGTTTGACTGATTCTCATTTTTGAATGCTTTGGAATTAATTTGTATTGCTTTTTAAATATTGAAAATCTTTGGAACAGCAAATTCTATGGTATACAATAGGTCACTTTCTTTCAATTCTTTACAAAAGAAGATGTTAAGTATAAATTTAGGGAAATTATTTATTTATTTATTTATTTATTTATTTATTTATTTATTGCATTTATATCCCGCCCTTCTCCGAAGACTCAGGGCGGCTTACACTATGTTAGCAATAGTCTTCATTCTATTTATATACAAAGTCAACTTATTGCCCCCAACAATCTGGGTCCTCATTTTACCTACCTTATAAAGAATGGAAGGCTGAGTCAACCTTGGGCCTGGTGGGACTAGAACTTGCAGTAATTGCAGGCAGCTGCTGTTAATAACAGACTGCATTAGCAGTCTGAGCCACAGAGGCCCCTATTTATTTATTTATTTTGTAATTAAAAGCCAAGACTGGTGAGACTGTTAATTATAAAAAATTATAAATGGACTAAGTGGCCAGATGGATTTAATAACATTCTGAAATTAATAATTCTTTCTATGGGAAATTATCCATGTTTTTGCATTTCGAAGAAAAACAACATGATAAAATGGCACTTTGAATGTACTAGAGGGTACCAGAAAGAAATAAAGATTACAAACTTGTATTACCTCCCTCCATCTCCTTCAAATCTATTGTTTTGCTTAGGTTTAAAGTCATTACATCTTCCACAGATAATATTTTCATTGTGAAGAAACAGATATGTAAACATCCAGTTGCTAACATGTAGATCCTCTTGAAAGTTTCATTGGGTTACAATCTCATTCATTGCCCGTTGCCTTAAATGGAAAAAATATTTTAATTACAATCTTAAGATATTTAGCCTTTAGGTAGCCTTTTGTGAACTTGCCTCAGGGGGAAGGGATGTCTCAGAACCCTCAGAATAAGTTGTTTATAAGTGTGATGGTCTCTCTCTTTCCCTCCCTCCCTCCAGCCCCTCTTTATCATCTCTCCCTCCATTTATTTGTTACACTTGGGGTAGTTTTTCAGTGCCTGTTTTCTTCTTTGGCTTTCTGATTTTTCTCATTGAACTCCTGACTCCTAAAACTAAGGTGTGTCTGCCAATTTAAAGCCAAAGAATAAAAGTATGTATTATGTGTGTATAAAACATATATTGAATCTTTCCCTTTTCTAATTGTAGATTTAGTCTCCTGGTAGTCTTCAGAGATTATTAATGGCAAGGTTGTTCCCTTTCTTCATGAAGAAAAATTGTCTATGTAGTGTGGTCACTAACAATCACCACTAATTTGATGGCAAATAATCACAATCCTCTTTTCTGTTTGAAATGCAATAACCCACAGAATTATATTTTATTTAGTAATTGCTACTTTTCCCTTTGTTTCCATTTTGCACTGATGTGCTTTCATTGTATTATAAAAGCAAACTTTTTTGTGTAAGGTATATATGGTCAATGTGAAATTTTTAAATAGCTGAAAAGTGTCACGCATATCAGTCACTTTATAACAATCTCCACATCTCCCATTTTGTCAACCTATATAAACAGTCAAATAAAAATAACCCTGATAGTTTTTTCTTAGTAAAAGGAATTTGCCTACAGCCACACATAAAAAGCAGCCCTGAAGAAAGAAATATAATCTAGTTTATATTTCAAATAGTCAGCTTAATTCAGCTCTAAAAATAGGAAGCTTATACCTGATTATGTCAAGACAATTATGATTAAAACTTTTTCCTTCCACAGCAGATCATTTCCCTGTATTGTTCTCAGTTACATTTAAACCTTTTCCTGTAAATGTTTCAAGACACATATTGAAAATTATAGACAGGCATATCAGCATGCAACATTATTTTTGCCTCTGACTTATTGCTGTCATTATCTTGCAATAAAAAAGTCAGTGAAGATAAACTATATCCAATAAGGATAACTGCTTATTTTATACATATACAGTGATGTCATTTACTAATAGACTGGTATTAAAAATTCCAATTGCATCAGTTTTTAGCTTTCTCTCTATAAAGATCATGAAACATTCAGGGATTCTTCAGTGAAATGAATCCAAGAAAAGAATAAGAACTATTGATGGAGATGTTGATCTCTTCCTTTCAGTGTAAAATTGATGAAAAAATGTAAATCATCATCATCAATTTTTCAGGATGACTCAATTATCACCTTATTTGTCATTGCCATGATCCCACTTTTTGAATAAAATAAATCTTGGCTATTAAACAATGAAAACTAATTAAATCTCTATCTTACTTTATATGGATGATCTAAGGCTTAATGTAAAAATCAGAAATCAAAATTCAGTCATTGACAAACACTGTAAGAATTTTTAGCACAGATATAATAGTGGAATTTGGCCTAGACAAATGTGCTGGCAATAGTAGCAATAAAGTAGCAATAAAGCAGAGTAAAATCATAAACAGTAATGGAATTAAAATGCCAAATGGCCAAACCATCAGGAGCTCTCAGGATGAAGCCTACAATTATCTGGGTATTCTACAGTTGAATAACATCACGCATGGAAATGTTAAAATGTGATTAGTAAAGAATACACCAAAGAGTGAGAAAATTGCTAAAGATAAAATTCAATGGAGGAAACCCCAACGAAACCATAAATACCTGAGCCATACCTCTGATACAATACATTGCTGCAATTATTAACTAGCATCAAGCAGAATTGGACCATTTGGATCAAACACAAGAAAACTGATGACTATTCACTTTGCATTACATCCCTGTAGTTATGTGGATATATTATACCTGTCCTACAGAGATGAGGGCTGAGGTTTACTTCAGCTCAAACAAATTGTCAAAGGAGAAAATAATGCATTGGCTGTTTTTTGTAAAAAGCACCCAATAACAAGCACTGATACAAATTAAGGTAACAAATAAGTCAATATCAAAATAATGTCATAGAAACACAAACAGGATGCTGGCAAAGAAAAGCATTACATAGTCAATTTCTACAAAATATCGATGGGAATGTGAATAAAGCTGATCCTGGGCAGTGGCTTACAACTGAAACTTAAAAAAAAATAGAATGAAGGCTTGATTTGGGTACTCAAGAACAACTCTCTTCTCTCCGTCTCTCTCCCTCTCTCTCCCTCTCTCCCTCCCTCTCTCTCTCTCTCTCTCCCCCCACCCATTCCTATCTTAAAATATTGCAACCAAAGAATGATGCCATTATTATGATAATTTCAGATGTCTGTGGTTATTCTTCATTTTCCCAATGTTTCAGTTTTAATTTTGAAGTTATTACACATTTTGCTAGAATCCAGATCATGCCAAGATGTTTCCCAATTTGTTGACTGGCATCAGGTAGCGATACAGTTTGAAGTTAATTATAAATAAAAGGCATGGGAAAGCACATATTTATTACTGGAGTATCACACAAATAACACAATCTTCTCCTTTAATTAAAATAATAGCATTTTAAGCCAAGCTCATGCAATCATTGCTTGTTTAAAAAGTAGAAAGAAGGAAGGATGACAACACAGTAATAGGAAATGAATGTTTCACAATGATAAAGCTAAAGTTTTAAATTAAAGCAATTGGCAGAACAATATATCTGAATGGAATAGTTGGTAGGAAGGTCACCTGATGTATTTGTGAGTAGAAAATGATAAATTAAGTGTATGTCTAAAACAACTGCCATTTATAACTGAGATTTATAGTATCTCATGAAAATTTATAGAAAGATGCCACCAAGATTCTGATTATTACTTTTTTTTATGCAACTCAAGAGACACATTAATAACCATAGTAGCAAAATGGTTAATTTTTGCTTTGATAATCAAATTGATAAAGGGAGAGAGTAACAACTCCACTTGTAAAAGTTGCTCCTATTAGTTATAAAATGTAAAAGGATGCCAAAGACAAAGTAAGCAGCTGGATATGTCACTCATTCTGACCCTGCCATTCTTATTCCAGTCTAGGTTTGTTGTTTGTTTTCATGTTTTCTGTGAATATTGAAAAAGAACAAAAGCATGCTCTTGAAACAACCATATTCAGTGATACATAATGAGACACACTATTTTAACCATGTAATTTTTTTTAAAAAAAGACTGCTATCCTTGCTTTGTTCAATTCAAGGTTATGAATATTATCTTTAAAGCCCTACATAGCATGAAGCAGGTCAAGCATGGCCCTCCCTCCATGATGTTTTTGCTTGTCTCACTAGATTGGGCAGAGTGGACAATGTGATATTGGTTTGATTAGTGAAGCAAAATTGTCTGGAAGTCTTTAGGAGCATGCTTTCTGTGTTATGGCACATGTCTTGTGGAACAGCCTCCGCGCTAAGATATTGATGACTCTGACCATGGCTATTTGCCTCCATTGTTCTAATATCTGTATGTTGTTTGTGACATATTTTTAGAGCCCTGGCTGATTTCCTTTTATGATATTTTTATATCTTATGGTTGTGACAGTTGCATTTATCTTGCTGCTACACAGATTGCCTTGGTTAATGGGTGACCATATACACAGTTAATTCAATAAATATATGTTTTTCTTCTTGCATAGGTGTCTGCAACGGTATTTACATAAATGTGAGATACAACTATTCTGTCTTCTGAGCACCTGCTAAACTTTTCTCATGATAGCTTTAAAGTGGTTTTCATAAATGAGATGCAATATTACCACATATTGTTGGATTGGCAGAATGGTTATGAGTGATGAAACCTAACAGATTTTATCACATTAAGGTTGTCATGGAATCACTGGAGTAAGGAATAAATTGTTATTTTAAAACTGATAAAGACAATCAAAGTGTGTCTCTGAACTATAGAGGAGATTAAGGAATATCTTAAGGAGGAAATGGAAATAATAAGTTACCAGGTAATTTTTGACCTTTACTTAGATGCAAATATAGAAAAACTCTATGTTACCCACTAAATAGAGTTGGTGAGTTTTCTTCTCTCCCCTCCCCCCAAAAAACCCAACCTCAATATTTTTCCAAGAGCATTGTCTCTTAATTGTAATTTACTTCTCTCGTCTTTATCCAAGTGGTGTATTTCACTAATCATAGATGGCTGACAGCAATAAGACATGACATCAATTCCATCAACACTTGTGAAGAGAAATAATTATTTATACAATTTAGTTCGGATGGAAATATTAGTGACTCAAGTATAGAATCAGTGATCACAGACCAATGAAATGAAATACATTCTCTCTAGAAGACTGACAACTTCCTGATTGATTCCTACCCCTTTACCTTAAAACTAACCTGTGTAACTTTGACACAATATCAGAGGCAGAACAATGAAAGACCACAAGTTGCAGGGAGTTAATCATAAATTCCTTGATTGGTTCTTAGATAGGTTCTCTTGAAGCAATAATGCTTTATAAAATGGTTTAATTTGATATAAATCCATTATTATTATGCACGGCCTAAGCATAACCGGTGGTGGGATTCAAATAATTTAACAACCGGTTCTCTGCCCTAATGATTTCTTCCAACAACCAGTTCAGCAAACTTCTCAGAAAGTTAACAACCGGTTCTCCTGAAGTGGTGCGAACTGGCTGAATCCCACCACTGTTCATAACATAGTTGCTTCAGCCAACAAGCTGTTAGATTTTGAAATGCCCTATTGATTCTAATGAAGTTAGATTAGAAGGTAATGACTGCAGACAAAGATTGATCAAAAATTGTTCAGAATGCAAAAAAATACAATGTCTTATAAGAACATTTTATATCTGTTTCGAGAATGAAAGAGTCATAAAAATATTTTCAATTAATCTTTTATTTATATGAAAGTCTGAATGAAAATAATGTGTCTATGTAACTTTAATTTTAAATAAGGATATTTTAACAACTAAATCATGAAAATAGTCATGGAAAATAGTTCTTTTTTATCTTTATTTAGAATAGAATAGAATAGAATAGAATAGAATAGAATAGAATAGAATAGAATAGAATAGAATAGAATAGAATAGAATAGAATAGAATTTTTATTGGCCAAGTGTGATTGGACACACAAGAAATTTGTCTTGGTGCATATGCTCTCAGTGTACATAAAAGAAAAGATACGTTCATCAAGGTACAACATTTACAACACAATTGATGGTCAATATATCAATATAAATCATAAGGATTGCCAGCAACAAAGTTACAGTCATACAGTCATAAGTGGAAAGAGATTGGTGATGGGAACGATGAGAAGATTAATAGTAGTGCAGATTCAGTAAATAGTTTGAAAGTGTTGAGGGAATTAATTGTTTAGCAGAGTGATGGCCTTCAGGAAAAAACTGTTCTTGTGTCTAGTTGTTCTGGTGTGCAGTGCTCTATAGCGTCGTTTTGAGGGTAGGATTTGAAATAGTTTATGTCCTGGATGTGAGGGATCTGTAAATATTTTCACGGCCCTCTTCTTGATTCGTGCAGTATACAGGTCCTCAATGGAAGGCAGGTTGGTAGCAATTATTTTTTCTGCAGTTCTAATTACCTCTGAAGTCTGTGTCTTTCTTGTTGGGTTGCAGAACCGAACCAGACAGTTATAGAAGTGCAAATGACAGACTCAATAATTCCTCTGTAGAACCGAATCAGCAGCTCTTTGGGCAGTTTGTGCTTACTGAGTTGGTGCAGAAAGAACATTCTTTGTTGTCCTTTTTTGATGATGTTTTTGATGTTAGCTGTCCATTTTAGATCTTGCGATATGATAGAACCTAGAAATTTAAAGGTTTCTACTGTTGATACTGTGTTGTCTAGTATTGTGAGAGGTGGAAGTATGGAAAGGTTTCTCCTAAAGTCTACCACCATTTCTACGGTTTTGAATGTGTTCAGTTCCAGATTGTTTTGGTTGCACCATAAGGCTAGTCATTCGACCTCTCATCTATATGCGGATTCGTCATTGTCTTGAATGAGACCAATCACTGTTGTGTCATCTGCGAACTTCAGTAGCTTAACAGATGGATCATTGGAGATGCAGTCATTGGTATACAGAGAGAAGAGAAGTGGGGAGAGCACACAGCCTTGGGGGGCCCCTGTGCTAATTGTACAGGTATTTGATGTGATCTTGCTTAGCTTCACCTGCTGCTTCCTGTTTGTTAGGAATTACCTACATAATCACCACCATATGCCTACACACAACAGATGAGCTTCTTAAAACCAACACAAAAGAGCTACACAGAGATGTCTCTTCAAACAAGTCTTGGCAGTTCTTTCTACTTTTTCATTTGAGTTAAACAGATGCCCATAAGGATATTTCTTCAATATTGGGAAAAGGCGGAAGTTACATGGAATCAAATTTGGACCGCATGGCAGGTGGGGTAAGACAGCGAGGTCCAACTTCACAACTGCTTCTTTGATGACTCTTGACATTTGAGGCCACAATTCAATCACTGAATGAAGAAAAAGTTGGCACAGTAGACTGTGCTGTCTTTAGACATTACTGATCTTACATTCCCTAGAGCAGGGGTCACCAATCTTTCGAATCTCAGGGACCACTAAATTCATAATTTTAAATCCTGTGGACCACTAATATGATCTGCCTAATGAGCGGCTGGGTGGGTGTGGCTAGGTAGTCCTGTGACTGGATAGGCATGGCCAATTCAATGTCACTTACGTCAAGGAGTGCCTCACCGCCACTACTCACTCCTCTCCTCCCCTCCCAGCCACTCCTCCCGTCTCCAGCCGTGCTCCTTAGGGCCCCAAGAGGAAGCAATTGTTGAAGCTAAGCAACTACCATGAGAAAGAGTTGTCAAAACACCTCAGTTCAAATTGGATCTGATTGAGAAGGAGGCTCAGTAGAAGCACCTCACTGAGAACTAGGAGCATAGGCTTTCCAAGCAGACCTGTGGGAGTGCAAGGCCAGGTACAGGCACCTGGAGGCTCAGCGGGCTGAGATAGTTAGTCCATTCTAGGCCATGATGCAGTCCCACTGAAACAAGGTCCTCTGGCTCTTCACCACCAGTGGCAGTCCCCAAAGCCCTGTACCAGGAGGCTGAAGCAAACCCCAAGTCAGCAACACAAACGTTCACTGCTTGTATCTGTCCCAGGGGGCATAGTTTGAGGGCCCCTGATTTAGTGCAATATAAAAAATGCAAATAATTTTTCTCTGGACCACCAAAATTTTCTTGTGGATCACCAGTGGTCCACGGACCACCAGTTTGTGACCACTGCCCTAGAGAACTTATTGTGATTTTTTAATGCATTAGATTAGATGTATCATTTATTTATTTATTTATTTATTTTATTTAATTTTTATACCGCCCTTCTCCCGAAGGACTCAGGGCGGTGTACAGGCAAAAATAAAACAACCCAATATACAGATTAAAATACCATTTAAAAACTTATTAAATTAGCCTGAGATTAAAATTTTCCATACTAAAAACCCCATTTAAAATTAATAAAATTTCCCCTTAAAACTAATTTAAGCCAGCCCCGCGCGGATAAAAAGATGTGTTTTTAGTTCGCGACGAAATGTCCGGAGGTCAGGTATTTGACGTAAACCCGGGGGAAGCTCATTCCAGAGTGTGGGTGCCCCCACAGAGAAGGCCCTTCCCCTGGGGGCCGCCAGCCGGCATTGTTTGGCGTACGGCACCCTGAGAAGTCCCTCTCTATGGGAGCGCGTCTGGTCGGTGGGAGGCATGTGGTAGCAGCAGGCGGTCCCGTAAGTACCCAGGTCCTAAGCCATGGGCGCTTTAAAGGTCATAACCAACACCTTAAAGTGCACTCGAAAGCCACAGGCAGCCAGTGCAGCCTGCGCAGGATCGGTGTTACATGGGAGCTACGTGTAGCTCCCTCTATAACCAGCGCAGCTGCATTCTGGACTAACTGAAGCCTCGAGCGCACTTCAAGGGAGCCCCATGTGAGAGCATTACAGTAATCCAAGCGAGAGGTAGCAGGCGCATGAGTGACCGTGCATAAGGCATCCCGATCAAGGAAGGCGCAACTGCGGACCAGGCGAACCTGGTGGAAGGCCCCCTGGAGCGGCCGTCAAATGATCTTCAAGCGACAGCGATCGTCCAGGAGGACACCTAAGTTGCGCACCCTATCCTTTGGGGCCAATAACTCGCCTCCAACAGCCAGCAGCGGCTGCAGCTGACTGAATCGAGTGCGGCATCCACAGCCACTCCGTCTTGGAGGATTAAGCTTGAGCCTGTTTCTCCCCATCCAGACCCGTCGGCTTCCAAACACCGGGACAGCACTTCAACAACTTCATTGGGGTGGTCCGGGGTGGAAAAGTACAGCTGGGTGTCATCAGCGTACTGCTGGTATCTCACCCGAAACCACTGATGATCTCACCCAGCGGCTTCATGTAGATGTTGAACAGAAGGCGAGAGAATCGACCCTGAGGGACCCCACAAGTGAGGCCCCTCGCGGTCGACCTCTGCCCCCTGTCAACACCGTCTGCGACGGTCGGAGAGATAGGAGGAGAACCACCGATATCGGTGCCTCCCACTCCCAATCCCCCAACCGGCGCAGCAAGATACCATGGTCGATGGTATCGAGCCGCTGAGAGGTCTAATAGGACCAGGGCAGAGGAATAACCCCTGTCCCGAGCCCTCAGAGATCATCCACCAATGCGACCAAAGCTGTCTCCGTGCTGTATCCGGGTCGGAAGCCGGACTGGAGCAGGTCTAGATAGACGTCTTCATCCAGGTATTGGGGTAGCTGTCGCGCCACGGCACTCTCTACAACCTTCACAACAAAGCGAAGGTTGGAGACTGGCGATAATTACCCAAAACAGCTGGGTCCAGGAGGGCTTCTTGGAGGGTCTCACCACCGCCTCTTTCAAGGCGGCAGGAAAACCCTTCCAACAAAGAAGCGTTGATAATCCTCTGGAGCCAGCCTCGTGTCACCTCCTGAGTGGCCAGTACCAGCCAGGAAGGGCACGGGTCCAGTAAACATGTCGTGCCGTGAAGCCTCCCCAACAACCTGTCCACGTCCTCGGGAGCCACAGGGTCAAACTCATCCCAAATGGACTCAACAAGGCGTGCCTCCTCTCCCTCGCTTGGATCATCCCAAATTCGATCCAGACCGTCCCTCAGCTGAGCGATTTTATCGTATAGATAACCGCTAAACTCCTTGGCTCGTCCTGCAAGGGTCATCCCGCACCTCCTGATGTAGGAGGCGGGTGACCCGAAAAGCGGCAGGCGGTTATCTGCCGACGCAATGAGGGTGGGCGTGGCGCCTCGCTTCCCTCATTGCCACTAGGTAGGTCCTAGAATAGGACCTAACTAGTGTCGATCAATTCGGGCGACTGGACCTCCAGGTGCTCTCCAGGCGTCTTCTCCGGCGTTTCATCTCTCTCAGCCCCTCGGAGAACCAGGGCAGGTCGAGATCTACGCCGGGTCAGAGGCCGCAAAGGCGCGACACGGTCCAAGGCCCCGGCGGCCTGTTCCCAGGCCACGACCAGTTCCTCAGTCGTGCCGTGGGCCAGTTCCTCAGGAATGGCCCAAGCTCCGTCAGGAACCTCTCAGGGTCCATCAGGCGCCTGGGACGGAACCACCGTATAGGTTCCGTCTCCCTGCGATGGTGAATGGCGGTTCGAACTCTAGGCGAAGGAGAAATGATCCGACCATGACATTGGTTCCGTTACTAAATCATCTAATACCAGATCATTTAACCACTGTCCAGAGATATAAAGCAGATCCAGTGTGCCTCCCCGTGTGCGTGGGGCCATCATTTACTCGAATCAGGTCCAAGGCCAGGTACAGGCACCTGGAGGCTCAGCGGGCTGAGATAGTTAGTCCATTCTAGGCCATGATGCAATCCCACTGAAACAAGGTCCTCTGGCTCTTCACCACCAGTGGCAGTCCCCAAAGCCCTGTACCAGGAGGCTGAAGCAAACCCCAAGTCAGCAACACAAATGTTCACTGCTCGTATCTGTCCCAGGGGGCATAGTTTGAGGGCCCCTGATTTAGTGCAATATAAAAAATGCAAATAATTTTTCTCTGGACCACCAAAATTTTCTTGTGGATCACCAGTGGTCCACGGACCACCAGTTTGTGACCACTGCCCTAGAGAACTTATTGTGATTTTTTAATGCATTAGATTAGATGTATCATTTATTTATTTATTTATTTATTTATTTAATTTTATACAGCCCTTCTCCCGAAGGACCCAGGGCGGTGTACAGGCAAAAATAAAACAACCCAATATACAGATTAAAATACCATTTAAAAACTTATTAAATTAGCCTGAGATTAAAAATTTTCCATACTAAAAACCCCATTTAAAATTAATAAAATTTCCCCTTAAAACTAATTTAAGCCAGCCCAGGATAAAAGATGTGTTTTAGTTCGCGACGAAATGTCCGAAGGTCAGGTATTTGGCGTAAACCGGGAAGCTCATCCCAGAGTGTGGACACCCCCACAGAGAAGGCCCTGCCCCTGGGGGCCGCCAGCCGGCATTGTTTGGCGGACGGCACCCTGAGAAGTCCCTCTCTATGGGAGCATACGGGTCAGTGGGAGGCATGTGATAGCAGCAGGCGGTCCCGTAAGTACCCAGGTCCTAAGCCATGGGCGCTTTAAAGGTCATAACCAACACCTTAAAGTGCACTCGGAAAGCCACAGGCAGCCAGTGCAGCCTGCGCAGGATCGGTGTTACATGGGAGCTACGTAGCTCCTCTATAACCAGCAGCTGCATTCTGGACTAACTGAAGCCTCCGGCGCACTTCAAGGGAGCCCATGTGAGAGCATTACAGTAATCCAGCGAGAGGTAGCAGGCGCATGAGTGACCGTGCATAAGGCATCCCGATCAAGGAAGGCGCAACTGCGGACCAGGCGAACCTGGTGGAAGGCCCCTGGAGCGGCCGTCAAATGATCTTCAAGCGACAGCCGATCGTCAGGAGGACACCTAAGTTGCGCACCCTATCCTTTGGGGCCAATAACTCGCCTCCAACAGCCAGCAGCGGCTGCAGCTGACTGAATCGAGTGCCGGCACCCACAGCCACACCGTCTTGGAGGGATTAAGCTTGAGCCTGTTTCTCCCCATCCAGACCCGTACGGCTTCCAAACACCGGGACAGCACTTCAACAACTTCATTGGGGTGGTCCGGGGTGGAAAAGTACAGCTGGGTGTCATCAGCGTACTGCTGGTATCTCACCCCGAAACCACTGATGATCTCACCCAGCGGCTTCATGTAGATGTTGGACAGAAGGCGAGAGAATCGACCCTGAGGGACCCCACAAGTGAGGCCCCTCGCGGTGACCTCTGCCCCCTGTCAACACCGTCTGCGACCGGTCAGAGAGATAGGAGGAGAACCACCGATATCGGTGCCTCCACTCCCAATCCCCCAACCGGCGCAGCAAGATACCATGGTCGATGGTATCGAGCGCCGCTGAGAGGTCTAATAGGACCAGGGCAGAGGAATAACCCTGTCCCGAGCCCTCCAGAGATCATCCACCAATGCGACCAAAGCTGTCTCCGTGCTGTATCCGGGTCGGAAGCCGGACTGGAACGGGTCTAGATAGACATCTTCATCCAGGTATTGAGGTAGCTGTCGCCACGGCACTCTCTACAACCTTCACAACAAAGCGAAGGTTGGAGACTGGACGATAATTACCCAAAACAGCTGGGTCCAGGAGGGCTTCTTGGGAGGGTCTCACCACCGCCTCTTTCAAGGCGGCAGGGAAAACCCCTTCCAACAAAGAAGCGTTGATAATCCTCTGGAGCCAGCCTCGTGTCACCTCCTGAGTGGCCAGTACCAGCCAGGAAGGGCACGGGTCCAGTAAACATGTCGTGCCGTGAAGCCTCCCCAACAACCTGTCCACGTCCTCGGGAGCCACAGGGTCAAACTCATCCCAGATGGGCTCAACAAGGCGTGCCTCCTCTCCCTCGCTTGGATCATCCCAAATTCGATCCAGACCGTCCCTCAGCTGAGCGATTTTATCGTATAGATAACCACTAAACTCCTCGGCTCGTCCCTGCAAGGTCATCCGCACCTCCTGATGTAGGAGGCGGGTGACCCGAAAAGGGGCGGCGGTTATCTGCCGGCGCAATGAGGGTGGGCGTGGGCCTCGCTTCCCTCATTGCCACTAGGTAGGTCCTAGAATAGGACCTAACTAGTGTCCGATCAGTTCGGGCGACTGGACCTCCAGGTGCTCTCCAGGCGTCTTCTCCGGCGTTTCATCTCTCTCAGCCTCGGAGAACCAAGGGCGGTCGAGATCTCGCCGGGTCAGAGGCCGCAAAGGCGCGACACGGTCAGGCCCGGCGCGGCCTGTTCCCAGGCCACGACCAGTTCCTCAGTCGTGCCGTGGGCCAGTTCCTCAGGGAATGGCCCAAGCTCCGTCAGGAACCTCTCGGGGTCCATCAGGCGCCTGGGACGGAACCACCGTATAGGTTCCGTCTCCCTGCGGTGGTGAATGGCGGTTCGGAACTCTAGGCGAAGGAGAAAATGATCCGACCATGACATTGGTTCCGTTACTAAATCATCTAATACCAGATCATTTAACCACTGTCCAGAGATATAAAGCAGATCCAGTGTGCCTCCCCCCGTGTGCGTAGGGCCATCATTTACTCGAATCAGGTCCAAGGCCGTCATGGAAGCCAAGAACTCCCGAGCTGCCGTCGATAACGAGCCAGCTGATGGCAGGTTGAAATCCCCCATGACTATAAGTCTGGGGGTCTCAACCGCCACAGCAGCAAGTACCTCCAACAGCTCAGGCAGGGCTGTGGTCACGCAGCAAGGAGCCAGGTACGCGATCACCAAGCCCAACTGATTCCTATAGCCCCACCGCACATAGAGGGATTCACAACCGGCAATCTGAGGAATAGTGGCCTCCCTCGGCTCTAGATCCTCCTTGATAACAACCGCCACCCCCCCACCCCTACCTTGGACCCTCGGCTGATGAAATGCTCGGAAACCTGGAGGGCACATCTCAACCAGGGGGACCCCCCCCTCTGGGCCCAACCAGGTTTCCGTAATGCCCATAAGGTCCGCGGACTCCCCCTGAATAAGGTCGCAAATCAGAGGAGCCTTATTAACCACGGACCGGGCATTACATAACATCAGCCGAAGATCCAAGCTCTGAGGATCACGGCCACCCGAGGAATGGGTAGGGACTGAGGGGCCGGAGCACGCGATCGCTTTCAGACATCGAGCAGCGTGCTCCCACAACTGACGGCCCCTCCCCGCCATATCTGCCTCTCCCACTTACCATACAGATCGAACATCCCTCTAAACCTGGAACGTCCTCCCCCCCTGCCTTCAGACAAGATGGAATAGTGTCGCGAACTAGCACAGGGGCTGGATCCCTCCCCGACGGGTTTCACCCCACCCGTCAATCCCTCCCCTTAAAAACCCTTATTTAAAACGGTTTAAAAACCCCACAGATTCTTCTTCCTCGCATGCCACCTCTCCGGGTCCCAAGACCCGTCGTTAAAACCGACCATCGATAACCCGGAGGCCATTCCTGCGGCGGGGAACCTCGCAGTCGGAGAAGGTCAGCGGACGAATATTTCATGCTAAAAGATTAAATAACAGTGGGGGGAAAAAAAGGTGTTCCCTAGCCACTTGATGTTATCGTAGCCTGTGGACAAAGTCAGGACAGTCACAAACCAGGGCCAAATGCCCGGTAAGGGTAATAAATAAGATGGAAGTTTGGCTGATGGATTCCGCCATTCAGTACTGCCCATAATGGATACAGCAAAAGTTTTTGCCCGCTGGTGCCGCCCATAATCAGGTCCAAGGCCGTCCACGATTGATGCCATCAATAAATAAATAAATACCGGGGACAGGAAAAAAGTTTTCAGCCGCAGATGTCGAATGATGGTATATATAAGAGTCAGCTAAAGTTCTAAAATCCAAAATGTCCAAGCTACCTGTGTCCAATGTCTGTGGTGCCGCTGAAAATAGTCCAGCAAAACAATCCAGCCGCCAGCCGCTGATGATAAGTGCGGACCATAACGCAGCCAGACAATCCCAGATGTTGCCAATGGAACCATCAGATGGGTGGAATCGTAGAAACCATGCTGCTGAGCCATGCCACTGAAGGATAGAGCGGCGGAACATCCAGCCGCCGATGGACATATGCGGCCGGCAGCAGCAAACCACGATCCAGCCCGGCCATTCCTAGCGCTCCGCGCCCCTCCAGAATGGCCGGCGCCATCTACCGTTGCCGCTGATGGTATCAGTGCCGCTGCTGCTGGTATCCAAGCCGCTGATGGTATCATGAAAGGACATGTATTCATTTTATAGCACACTTCTGCACTTCTATGTTTCATCTATTTGTCTGTCTGTCTGTCTGTCTGTCTGTCTATCTATCTATTTATCTATCTATCACCTATCTATACATCTACATTTTCTCATCTGTCCATCCATCGACATATACAAAACTGAAAAAGTATTGGTTTAAGTGTGCTCTTCTATGGTAGACACCATCAAATTTAGAAGATAAACATTTTTGTATTCCTACCTAGCAAGCAGTTTGTCAATGCAACACCCTATTACAAATACAGTCAATATTCAGGTTGCTTAGTTTACCATATAATTATTAGCATTGCTTACTTTAGATTATTTTTACAGTATGGTAAAGACACAGGTTTGCTGTGATATAATTTATTCACTGAAGTAATCCCACACACAAAAAGATAGGTACTAAGAAACATATGAGTAATTGCTTTGCACCTCAGATTTTTCATTATCAATTCCACCTGCAGTAGCACTCTCTTGAAGAAAACTCATAACTTAAGGTATCTGAACCAGTATATTACAGAACAGAAGCAGCTAAGGTTCTTTAAACAAATTTTTGGGACAGATATTATTCACTGAGAATAAGAATGAATAAACACATGTGCACACACAAAACTAACTTGTGAGCAGACATCTAGGCTGTACATGAACATAGATTTCAGTATCTTCTGAATACCTTTTAAAATGTAGTTATTTTCTGGGGAAAAAAATGCTAAATCTACAACCAAAAATTAGCCCAGATTGATAGGTCACATGTTCATATAGGACAGTGGTAGTCAACCTGGTCCCTACTGCCCACTAGTGGGTGTTCCAGCTTTCATGGTGGGTGGTAGGGGTTTTGTCCGATACTGAAGCACTTTCCTTTTTTTTAAAATTTAATTGACTTTTTAAAAAATTTTCATAGCATTATTTTAAAACATTTTCATGACAATTTAAATTTCTGAAAATATACTATTTGTATCACCCATGCATAAGTTAATTCACATTACGTAAGTGAAACTAAATGGTGCTATAGTGCGACCACAAACAAAAGAGCCTCATCCCAGAATAGCTCACGCATCTCCCCCCACACCAGCCAGCTGTAACAGACAAGCAGAGCTGGTAGCAAGCACCCCCCCCCCAAACCCAATTCACGATGTGCCAGAGGCATGCACAGATGACGATACATGGCACATTACTATGGAACTGGTGGGTGGTTAAAATTTTTTACTACTAACAGAGATACAAAAGTGGGCGGTAGGTATAAAAAGGTTGACTACCCCTGATATAGGATGAAGCATGAGGGAGCTTTTGCAAGATCCCATGCCTGCTTCATCTTATGCTTTTCCACCCTACATGAGACTTGTCCATTGGGCATGGGCTGAAGTGGAAGGAAGAAATCAATAAATATTATAAAGGGATGTCAGTATTGGCAGCGAGTGGCTGTAACCAGGAAATGCTTCTCCCATGTACCTGAGTTGAGCTAAAAGATAAGAAGAATTTTGTAAATTTCCTCAGAATTCCTGTATCGATAATAAAGTCTATAAAGTCTAGAATCGATAATAAAACCAGTGGTAAAGCCAGATTAAATCCATATTCAGCAGAAAAAGCACAAAACTTGTAATGCTCTAATTTGATTTGTTGCCTGATAAAACAGACAACAAACAGGATATTTGTTTGTTCAAAATTGTAACCCAATTTTCTTTCCTAATTTAAATCAATCACAGCACTTGACCTTCCCCACTTTTTAAAAACTGGTCAAGTGCGCTTTAAAAAGAACACTAAATATTTGTTGAAAAATAAGCAGAGTATTTACCAGAAAAATGCTAAAACCTATGCAATGTATGTGAAAAACCCAGATAATATTCATTCAGGCATTGGAGAGGCAGATTTATCTGCAGGAACCGGGTGTCTAGTTTATGTGACATCTCAAGCTAAATAAATAAATAATAAATAAACAAATACCCAACAACATTTAAATGCCTAACAGGTGGATGGAAGGAGATGTGCCCATAACATTTTAAACAAGCATCTGCAGATCATTCATGTGGTTATAGCTTGTGTTGGAAAAATAGAGGAAAACACTGTTTTAAAACTGAAATAGACACTTGTATTTAGGTTGCCCCTACAGTGGGCTGGGGATGATGTGAAGACAATATAATAAGATTGTGTCATCTAAAAATTCTAGTGAGGCTTCTTCACACTGCAGAGGAGTCCTTTCTTTGAAGGAGAAGAATTTTTTTCCAGAAAAACCCTCACTATGCTATGTAAGAAAGTTATAGATAAAAATGAAATACTATGTTCAATATGGGCTCCTAGAATTTATGCTTTTGACTAAAAATAATTTCTTTCTCTTCCTCTTCCTCTGTTTATGTATATTTGGAATAATATTGCTGACAAAAAATATATTGTGAAAAACAACACTACTTCTCTGCTTCAAGGTTCTGCATGCTTCATTTTTCTCTCTCCTTTCTGTCTTGGCCTTTATCACTTTTAGCCTTTGGCTGCTCTACTTACAGTAATTGGTTATTTTAGCATACCTCTCAGTTTTCAACTTGCTTCCTTGAAATATAATATGAAGCAGTGATTTACTGCAATGTGGAACTAATAATAAATATTATCACATAGCACTATTAATCCAAATGCTATTTTGCAATTTGTAAAGGGGCATATCCCTGATTCAAGAAATATGCCAAATAACATTAAAAATAAAAGCAATAGATGAAGGGAAGCAAAGTATGAAGACGGATAAGCAGACAAGCAATATGAGGTTGGTTCATTTAAATGTGCCTAAGCTTAATTGAAACCAGATGTCAGTCCTAATGCATGGCCGCGTGTTGGGCTGCCATTCCGGTGGGTGCAAAGGTTCTGGTGATGCAGCACCATGCGGCAGGTCCCATGGCACCCTGGCTCCTCAGCTTACCTCCTGGCCACCAAGCAACATGAAGATCCCTCTCCCTGCTGGTTGAGCAGCTGTTGAGGGTGGCTGATAGGCTGAGAGTTACAGAGAAGTTTGGAAAACGGCTGTAATGATGACTAATCTGGAGACGTTTGGAAATGGCTGGAATGCTGGCCAATATGGAAGACTGGCCAGCAGGCTGGGAGCCTGTGAGTATAATGCCTAATTGTGGTATCTAATGGAACAATGATTCATGAGTAGGGAGGAGCCGGGTTAAGGGTCATCTGGGTGATAAAGCTTTATAAGGTGATGGGGAGCACAAAGCATTAGCTCCTACAAAATCTTCCTGTATTACTTTATGGATGTTAGTTCATGCCAGTAAAGGATTCAAACCATCATTTGTGTGTGTGGTGTTTTCTTTTTTTAAAATTAATTTTTATTGAATTTTTTTTTAAAAAGTGGACTTTGCTCCATGTCTCTGGTTTTTAACATCTATTTCAAATCTAATTTACTATGTCATATGTTCTCAGTTTATATATAGGTTTACATATCTCCTAATTCCATTTATATCAAGTATATACCATGTTATTACTACTATTACAACTCTATACATATTTAATATAACTATTCTACCCTCATAATTACAATATACAATATACATTGATATATACATTTCCAGACACTCCTTATCCCTACTTTCTGGCATTCTTCCTCCTCTCAAGCCAATCATAAAATTTATTCCAGACCTCGTAATACCTTGATTCACATTTATCTTTAAGTTCTAGGATAAGTCTATCCATTTCTGCGCAGTTGTAAATTTTATTTATTATGTCTTCTTCCAAAGGTACATCTTTGTACTTCCACTTTTGGGCAAATGTTAGTCTTGCCGCAGTTAGCATGTGCAATATTAAATAAGTGACATTTTTATCTTGTTTGTCATCCATCATACCCAATAAGAAAAATTCTGGTTTAACCTCAGTTTTGATTATTAACATTTCCTCTAACCAGCTTCTTATTTGCTGCCAAATATTTTTTGTTTTTGGGCATTCCCACCACATATGGTAATAGGTTCCTAATTCCATTTCACATTTCCAGCAAATTGGAGAATATTTTTTGCTAATCTTTGCCAAGCTTGTGGGTGAGATATGCCACCTGTAAAACATTTTATACAGGTTTTCTTTGTATGCGGCTGCCAATGTAATTTTAATATTTTTTTCCCATAAATTTAACCACTTATCCAAATCAATACTGTACCCGAAGCATCTGCCCCAGGTTATCATATTCCCCTTGACTTGTTCTTCATACATATCTTGTTCTAATAGATACCTATCAGGGGTGAAATGTTCCTGGATCGGACGGGATTGTGTGATCCAGTAGCGATGGCGACTGCTGGTTCGGAGGACAGGTAGCAAAAATCCCTGGCCCCGCCCCCTGCCTCTGCTGAGCCACAGCATCTACAGAGGTTTTTTTTTTTTTTTTACTTTTAAAAGCCGGTTTTGCTTCAGCCGAAACAGGCCTTTAAAAGTAAAAAAAAAAGCCTTTGAGGATCCCGCCCCTCAGCTGAGACCGGCAGAGACTTTAAACCTTTTTAAAAAAAAATTAAAGTCTCCTCTGGCGATCTCACCTGAGTTCCTCATCAGCAGAACCTTACTTGTACTCTTACTTGTAGAAAACATGTTTTCTACAAGTAAGAGTAGAAATTCTAAGGCACTTACCTGATTACTGATGGACACATGGCTCTCTTTCCAGCCCGAAAGCAGTTTCAGTTTCAGCCATACAGAATCATCGCTCAGCTAATCTATTTCCTTGGTGATCAACTGGCTGGCTTTGCTGGCTGAGGAACTCTGGGATTTGAAGTCTAAAATAAAATAATAAAATAAAATAAAATAAAATAAAATAAAATAAAATAATAAAATAAAATAAAATAAAATAAAATAAAATAAAATAAAATAATAAAATAAAATAAAATAAAATAAAATAAAATAAAATAAAATAAAATAAAATAAAATAAAATAAAATATTTGTGCAGCTTTCTGAGATTTGGTGTGTTTCTGTAGTGTTTCACTCTAACTACACAAACACACAAAATCTCACAAAACTGTATGTATGTGTGTGTGTGTGTGTGTGTGTGTGTGTGTGTGTGTGTGTGTGTAAAGTGTGAAAGTTGGTTTTTGAGCTTTTTGTGGCTGTGTGAAGTGTGAAGTGATCCTTCCTGTTTTAAGAAGATTAGGATGTGTGAGCATTTCTACTACTGATATCCAATTCGAACCTCTATATAGTTGCTTCTTTTAGTTTTGAGCCATATACCTAAGAGTGCTCTCCTAATGTGATGCCTTTGGAAGTACTGGTGTGTTTTGTGTTTCGCTTCCCAGATGATAACGTGTCACCCTATTTGAAGATCATGTCATTCTAATGTCAACAATCTTCTATTTTGAGATGCAGCCAATCACTTACCCAGACCAGTGTCGCTGCTTGTTGATATTTCTCCCAATCCGGAAGGCTGAATCCTCCCCTCTCTTTTGCATCCCTCAATAGTTTTAATTTAATTCTCGTTTTTTTGCCTTGCCATATAAATTTTGCTATAATTCTATTCAAATTTGTAAAAAAATCTTGTTTGAGCCAAATTGGTATACATTGGAACAAATATAGTATTTTAGGTAACATGTTCATCTTGATTGCAGCGATCCTTCCTGTTTTAAGAAGATTAGGATGTGTGAGCATTTCTACTACTGATATCCAATTCGGAACCTCTATATAGTTGCTTCTTTTAGTTTTGAGCCATATACCTAAGAGTGCTCTCCTAATGTGATGCCTTTGGAAGTACTGGTGTGTTTTGTGTTTCGCTTCCCAGATGATAACGTGTCACCCTATTTGAAGATCATGTCATTCTAATGTCAACAATCTTCTATTTTTGAGATGCAGCCAATCACTTACCCAGACCAGTGTCGCTGCTTGTTGATATTTCTCCCAATCCGGAAGGCTGAATCCTCCCCTCTCTTTTGCATCCCTCAATAGTTTTAATTTAATTCTCGTTTTTTTGCCTTGCCATATAAATTTTGCTATAATTCTATTCAAATTTGTAAAAAAATCTTGTTTGAGCCAAATTGGTATACATTGGAACAAATATAGTATTTTAGGTAACATGTTCATCTTGATTGCAGCGATCCTTCCCATAAAGGAGAGTTGCAATCTTCCCCATCTCTCTAGATCAATTTTGATTTGTTCAATCAGTTTATCATAATTCTCTTTTAATAATAATAATAATAAAATAAAATAAAATATTTGTGCAGCTTTCTGAGATTTGGTGTGTTTCTGTAGTGTTTCACTCTAAGTACACAAACACACAAAATCTCAGAAAGCTGTATGTGGCATATTGTGTATGTGTGTGTGTGTGTGTGTGTGTGTGTGTGTGTGTGTGTTAGTTGTGTGTGTGTAAAGTGTGAAAGTTGGTTTTTGAGCTTTTTGTGGCTGTGTGAAGTGTGAAGTGCAGCTTCTTTTACATTGTGAGTGAGTCAGTTGTGTTGTGTTGTATGTGTGTAAAGTGTGAAAGTTGGTTTTTGGTACCTCTTCTTGTTTTTTTATACTTTGTTTATTATTTTTATTATTTATTGTTATTGGCCACGCCCACCCAGCCATCTGACCACCAAGCCACACCCACCAATTAAGCCATGCCCACAGAACTGGTAGGGAAAATTTTTAGATTTCATCCCTGATACCTATATAGTTTCCCTATGACGTTTTTCTCCATATTTAGTAAAATTTTATCCAACTCTGATAAGTTTATGCCCTTTTCTTTTTAATAATAATAATAATAATAATAATAATAATAATAATAATAATAATAATAATAATAATAATAATTATTATTATTATTATGTGTGTGTGTGTGTGTGTGTGTGTGTGTGTGTGTGTATTAAATTTTATACACTTCTCCCGAAGGACTCAGGGCGGTGCACAGCCAGATAAAATCAACAATCAATGGATACAATACAAATAAAAACACTGCTAAAAAACTTATTAAATTAAATAAGAATTTGGACTGTATTTGTACATAAACCCACCATTCTCTTTCCATTCCCTCTTCCTTTAGTTTGTGCCTTGATTTCAATTCCCCTTTCACATTCAATAGTTCTTTGTATGTAGCGATCCTTCCTGTTTTAAGAAGATTAGGATGTGTGAGCATTTTTACTACTGATATCCAATTCGGAACCTCTATATAGTTGCTTCTTTTAGTTTTGAGCCATATATCTAAGACTGCCCTCCTAATGTGATGCCTTTGGAAGTACTGATGTGTTTTGTGTTTCGCTTCCCAGATGATAATGTGCCACCCTATTTGAAGATCATGTCCTTCTAATGTCAACAATCTTCTATTTTTGAGATGCAGCCAATCACTTACCCAGACCAGCGTCGCTGCTTGTTGATATTTCTCCCAATCTGGAAGGCCGAATCATCCCCTCTCTTTTGCATCCCTCGATAGTTTTAATTTAATTCTCAGTTTTTTGCCTTGCCATATAAATTTTGCTATAATTCTATTCAAATTTGTAAAAAAATCTTTTTTGAGCTGAATTGGTATACATTGGAACAAATATAGTATTTTAGGTAGCACGTTCATCTTGATTGCAGTGATCCTTCCCATAAAGGAGAGTTGCAATCTTCCCCATCTCTCTAGATCAATTTTGATTTGTTCAATCAGTTTATCATAATTCTGTTCTTGAAGCGTCACACATCTAGATGTTAATTGAATCCCCAAGCACCTGATTTTTTTTGGTTATTTGAATATCAATTTTCCCTTCTAATTCTTTTTTTTTTGCTCCTCTATCATATTTTTAACTAACATTTTTGTTTTATCCTTATTTATCTTTAAGCCAGCTATCTCCCCATATTCCTCCAGTACTTCCAGCAGCTGTACACCAGACTGCAGTGGCTCCTCTATAATAAAGACCAGGTCATCTGCAAATGCTTGCTCCTTAAAGATTTCATTTCTAATTCTCAAACCCCTAATTTGATTGTCCTCACGAATTACTCTATTCAGTGTTTCTAAGGATAAAATAAACAGTAGTGGTGACAGTGGACAGCCCTGTCTCGTCCCTTTCTGGATTTGAAAATTCATTGTTGTTTCCCCATTAATTACAATTTTTGCTTCTTGTTCTGAGTAGATTGCTCCACACATCTTTATAAATTTGTCCCCAAAGTCCATATATTTTAACTGATTCAAAATAAATTCCCATTTGACATTATCAAATGCCTTTTGCGCATCTGCAAATATTAATACCATCTGTTTTTCATTGTGGGACTCATAATATTCTATAATATCTAATATTGTTCTAATATTATTCCTAATATGTCGTCCTGGCAAAAAACTATTTTGATCTGAGTGGATAAAATTTTCTAAGAAATTCTTAAGTCTTTCGGCCATAATAAAAATTTTATAATCTGAATTTAATAGAGATATCGGTCTATAGTTTTTGATATGTGTCAAGTCAGAATTTTCCTTTTGAATCAGTGTAATTTTCACTTTATGGATGTTAGTTCATTCCAGTTAAGTATTCAAACCATCATTTGTGTGTGTGGTGTTTTCTTTATACACTGGAACCTGACAGTTTGTTGGCGCTCACAACAACTACCATGGCTGAAATTACGGTGCCAGGGCTGGAGGATGCAGACTTGGAGGAATCTGTGGCAGACACAGATGTTACTGTACTGGAGGCTGTGGAGCCAGCAGAGGGAGTTCCCCCAGTAGTAAGACCCAAGGAACGCCCTGCCTTGGGCAAGAAAAATTGAAAGGCCAGGAGGGTTTGGAGTCTGGGCAGTATGGAACATATGTGTGGTGGCTGAGGGCCCCGGGACTGTGGGACTGCCAGGCTCAACAGTCTGCTGGTCAGCAGCTCACCCCTTCCAAGGTCCCTTTCTTTCAATGGAGGTAGAGGAGGATCTCAGATGACGACTGGAGTTACTCCACAGCAGCAGGCAGCCAGACGTTGGATGTTTTAGAATAGAATAGAATAGAATAGAATAGAATAGAATAGAATAGAATAGAATAGAATAGAATAGAATAGAATAGAATATGAATATGAATAGAATATGAATATGAATAGAATATCATAGACTAGAATAGAATAGAATATGCACGCCCCTAACCTCTCCTACACCAAACACTACAGGTCTCAAATGTAAATTAATAAATGCAAGAAGTATTGTAAACAAATTACCTGAATTTACCCTCTTATTAAACAATGGTACATTTGATATCATATTTGTTTGTGAAACATGGCTAAACTCATCCCTCACCGACTCCATTATTTCAAACAAAGAATATCAAGTCCTTTGATCAGATCATGAACACCGCAGAGGTGGTAGAGTAGCTATCTTTTATAAAAAATCACTGAACTTAAAAAATATTCAAGTTACACATAAACTTTCTCTTCCTGAAACTATTGTATATGACCTGTCCACCAATACCACGCTTAGATTCATACTATGCTACAGAGCCCCTGACTACGACATCGCTCATGCAAATATGTTAACCTCACTACTAACATGGGCTACCTCTTGCCCATATCCTCTCATTTTTCTGGGTGACCTAAATCTACCTTCTATAAACTGGATAACAAATGAATGTACAACCAAACAAATCCATACTACACTATACAGTGCCGTTACAAACCTAGGTCTTGAGCAACTAGTAACTAACAATACTAGACTCAAGAACTGCCTCAACCTCATCTTTTGTAATAACATGAACTCAATTTATGGACTACAAATAAAAGAACTCTTTTCCAACAGTGATCACTGCATGATAGACTTTTGTCTAAATATACGCCCTCACATAAATCGTCATAACAATAGTACTCCAAACTGCAATTTTAAAAAAGCCAACTATGACATTATAAACAATGATCTCTCATTTCTTAACTGGCAAAATCTATTCTCAAACTGTATCACTGCAGAAGACCAATATAAAGTATTCCTACTTGAAATCAATAAAATCATCAAACTATACGTACCACAAATCACCACCAAAAATATTTTTTTTAAAAAATTACCCATATCAATAAAAAAGTTTCAATCCAAAAAAAATTCCCTCTGGAGAAGAAACAAGAAGGGCTATGTAGCAAACTTCAAAAATCACTACAGAAATATTTGCAACCAAATAAAAACTGAATGTAACAATTACCAAACCAAGCAAGAAGACCTTCTACACAGTAATTCCAATCGTGCTTTTTATAATTTTGTGAACAATAAACTCAAAGAAACAAGATCCATTCCACCACTAAAAGATTCAAACGGTAAAAAATGTACTGATGAAACACTTAAAGCAAACCTCTTTAACACATTTTTCAGTCTTTGTAAACAGTGATGGCTCATATCTGACATTCCTCAATCATACTAAAAATGTTAACAACGACTTAACACATATAGACTTCACAGAATATAATGTTGAAAAAGCTCTTCGCAACCTGAAACCATCATTATCTATTGGACCAGATGGACTATGTGCATACTTTTTAAAAAAACTTTCAATTAATATAGAAGAACCCCTAAGCATAATCTTTAATAAAGCTTTCATGACTAGTTCCCTTCCCAAACTCTGGTCTCTAGCCACAGTCATCCCTATCTTCAAAAAAGGAGATCCCAGCCTATTTGAAAATTACAGACCTATCTCTCTATGTTGTGTCTCATGCAAAGTAATGGAATCTATCATAAACCAATTCATTACCCTCCACCTTGAAACAAACAACCTACTCTCTAATAAACAATTTGGTTTCAGAAAAAAATTATCATGTAACTTACAACTTCTCCACTGCAAAAACATATGGACTACTAACCTTGATCTAGGAAAAGCAATAGATGCAATCTACATAGACTTCTGCAAAGCTTTTGACTCAGTAGTACATGATAAACTTCTCCTAAAACTAAAATCCTATGGCATCTCAGGACCTCTTCACAATTGGATAAATGCCTTCCTGTCAAACAGACAAGTGGTCAAAATTGGCAATGCTCTATCAAATCCTGTTCCTGTCAAAATTGGTGTTCCCCAAGGTAGTATTTGTGGACCAACACTCTTCATACTATACATTAATGATCTCTGTGACCTTATCTCAAGTTATTGTGTTCTCTTTGCTGACGATGTCAAACTATTTAATACCACTAACAATACTTCTACCCTTCAAGAAGACCTTAACTTTGTTTCCGATTGGTCTAAAACTTGGCAATTCCAAATCTCAACCAGCAAATATTCAGTCTTACATATTGGAAAAAAGAACCCAATCAACAAGTACAAGCCTGATGGACATTACCTTACTGATGACCCCCATCCAGTCAAAGACCTTGGAGTTTTCATATCAAATGACCTAAATACCAAGGCCCACTGCAACTGTATAGCAAAAAAGGTTCTAAGAGTTGTAAACCTAATTTTATACAGCTTCTTTTCCAAAAACTCTACACTACTAACCAGAGCATACAAAACATTTGCCAGACCTATTCTTGAATACAGCTTTTCCGTCTGGAACCCATACCACATCTCTGATATTAATACAATTGAACACATCCAGAAATATTTTACTAGAAGAGTTCTTCACTCCTCCGTAAACAACAAAATACCTTATGCCACCAGACTTGAAATCCTGGGATTAGAAAACTTAGAACTCTGCCGACTCTGACATGACCTGAGTTTAACTCATAGAATCATCTATTGCAATGTCCTTCCTATAAAAGACTACTTCAGCTTCAATCGCAGTAATACAAGAGCAAACAATAGATTCAAACTTAATGTCAACCACTTCAAACTTGATTGCAGAAAATATGACTTCTGTAACAGAGTTGTTAACTCTTGGAACACATTACCTGACTCTATAGTCTCTACCCAAAATCCCAAAATCTTCAACCAAAAACTGTCTACTTTTGACCTCACCCCATTCCTAAGAGGACTATAAGAGGCGTGCATAAGAGCACAAATGTGCCTACCGTTCCTGTCCTATTGTTCCTTTTGATTATATCAATTTAACATAGTTATTCATTCTTTTGCTTATATATATATATTTCTTATATGATGTGTTGCTGTTTTATGTCGATGTTTGTATACTGTTGTGACAAAATGAAATAAAAAAAATAGAATAGAATAGAATTTTTTTACTGGCCAAGTGTGATTGGACACACAAGGAATTTGTCTTGGTGCATATGCTCTCAGCATTCATAAAAGAAAAGATACGTTTATCAAGAATCATCAGGTACAACACTTAATAGGGTACAAATAAGCAATCAGGAACCAATCAATATCAATATATATCGTAAGGATACAAGCAATAAAGTTGCAGTCATACAGTCATAAGTGGAAGGAGATGGGTGATGGGAACACTGAGAAGATTAATAGTAGTGCAGATTTAGTAAATAGTTTAACAGTGTTGAGGGAATTATTTGTTTAGCAGAGTGATGGCGTTTGGGAAGAAACTGTTCTTGTGTCTAGTTATTCTGGTGTGCAGTGCTCTGTAGCATCATTTTGTGGGTAGGAGTTGAAACAGTTTATGTCCAGGATGTGAGGGGTCTATAAATATTTTCACAGCCCTCTCTTTGACTTGTGCAGTATATAGGTCCTCAATGGAAGGCAGGTTGGTAGCAATTGTTACAAGAGATGTTTGGGTCTGTGAGGTTTAGGGGTGCAGGCCAGACCAGGGACTGTCCGACATCCATGGCAGGATATATGAGGCAAAGCCCCATGGGAGTGCAGGACCAAAGGCCCCAAACTGACATGGCACAGGCAAGCCGAGTGTTGTATGCCTTGAGGGAGGACATGGAGGACCCTCGGGGCTACAGGGGCCCAGGCCCCATGGCATGTTTGGCTGCAGGACATGCCCAAGGCCAGCCTTCTGTGGTTCGTTGGGATCCACCAGCAATTAGGTTGGCATTTGACGAGAGTGAAGAAAAGGTGGGCCTTTTTATAGGGCACGTACTAAACCACATGGTTTGGTACAGTCACCTCTATACCTCTCAGTGGGACAGAGTAATGGCCATTATGGTGGCGATGGAGGGGGAGGCTGCTGATTGGGTGGTCAACCTGTATAGAGAGTACATCAAGGAATTAGATCACCTCAGCTTTTTCCTGGCTGCTCTCCGGGATCACTTCGGGGATACCACCAGGGCCCAGCAGGCAGAGGCGGATCTGTACAGTGTCCGACAAAGAGAACGGCCTGCTAAGGAGTACATTCGGGACTAAAAGTGTCTGGCAGGTAAAGTACGAGGTTGGCCAGAATGCCTATTAGTCCATCATTTTTGGGAAGGTCTCGACTGAACTCTACAGAAGTTTTTCTGTGTAGGGGTTTGCCTCACTGCCTGATGGCCTGGTATCAGGCGGCTACTGAACTGGGACCTGAATTTCAAGAGGAAAAGGCGAAAAGGTCTGTTTGGGTTTAAAAAGCCCCATTTCATCCCCCCAACCCAAATGTTCAAAGTCAACGGACTTCATCCAGTAAGAGGGATGTATTGGAGTGTTAATGGAAAAAGGTGAATTTTGAATTAACTTACCCAAAGTTTATTTAAGCCAGTTTTCTGTGTTCTTACAATACAGTGAACCATAAATGAACCCACAGGTTTCCTTATGGTTCAGATTAAGATATGTATAGTTATAGTTTAGATTACATAATGCCAATAGCCACTCTTTTGGGAGACTGTTTTAATCCTATGAAATAGTAATAGAAAAGTATTTTAGGGGAGATTATCATTTTCAGACATTGCAAATTGTTATATCTAGACAAGCAAAAAGCAGGGGAAAGCATGAACTGAGATTTGATTGCAGAGAGAAGAAGGAAGACAAAGTCTATATGGTTTTGAAGATAAAATAATAGTAATAATAAAATACAACCTTTAACATCATCAAACATCTACCTACCCAAGGTCTTTGGGAAGGGTTCAATAGGTGGATAAAAATGCCAAATCCAGTCAATATCTGGCTGACTGTGCACCAAACAGATTAAAAAAAAGAAAATGTGGATACTTGATATGGAGAACATCACAAAGTATCAAGATCTGAAAATTGAAATTGAAAGTTTGTGCCATAAACTATCCATTGTGGTATTTATGTATCCAGTATTTATCATCTCACTATGTCCTACCAAAAAATCTTGGAAGGCACTTAGAAAATCTGTGCATTGAGAAAATTTTGATCTGCCATTTACAAAAGATTCAGTGGCTTGAACCATACATATATTATGCCAATACATTACAATATCCTAGATTTTTCAGAAGAACTTGATGTATATCAAGGCCAATACCAGCTAACACACTGGCAGCTGTGACTTCACACTGTTGTGAACTGATAATAACTGAGAGTATTAAAATAGATTGTGGGGATTGAAGGTTACAATGGTTATCTATAGAGAGCAACAAGGATGACCTTGTAGAAACTATGCAGTGACCATTATGAAAACATTTCCTACAAATGAGAAAGGGATAAGAAAAAAAAAATCAAACTGGCTCTTCCATAAGTCCCTGGAGTATAGGAGAGAGGGAAAGGAAAATGCAATCTGTATCAATACAATACAGTTGTAGGCAGACTTCTTTCCAGATTGATTTCAACACCTTGAAGAAGTAACCTTCATATGTTTCTTTCCCTTCCTCTTATATCCCAGAGACATAGGATAGAATCATTTTGTATTTCTTTTTATGCTTTTCTCATTTTCTGGGCATAAAGTATATTTTTGTAATTGTTGCTATATAGTTTCTCCAAGCTTACTTCTGTATCTCTCTACATTATCAAAAAGAGATAGTTCATGGTCATATGAGGGAGTTTTTATAACAAACCTTTACTGATACTGGAATTTGTTATATTAAGGCAGGGGTGTCAAACTAGTGGTGTGATTCAAATAATTTAACAAGCGGTTCTCTGCCCTAATGATTTCTTCCAACAACCAGTTTACCAAACTGCTCAGAAAGTTAACAACCGGTTCTCCCGAAGTGGTGCGAACTGGCTGAATCCCACCACTGTGTCAAACTCAAGGCCCGCAGGCTGGATCTGGCCTGTGGAGTGCTTAGATCTGGCCCATGAGGCTGCCCTGGAAATAGTGAAGTACCGGCTCCCCGGTGCCTCTGCCAATGAAAACAGAGCTCACGAGGGCTGCACACAGCCCTTCTGAGCTCCGTTTTCTATGGCAGATGGTTGTAGGAGGTCATCCCAGTAGAAGACAGAGCTTGCAAGGGCTGTGCTTGGCTACTGCGATCTCTGTTTTTGCTGGCAGAGGGTTGCAGGAAGCCATAGCAGCTGAAAACGGAGCTGGCAAAATGCTTGGGCCACCATAGGTGCCCCTGACATGAGTGATGTCATGGTGGCCATGCCCACCCTGACCACACCCACTCTGTCCCCCCAAGGTCAAACACAACCCTGATGCAGCCCTCAATGAAATTGAGTTTGACACCCCTGCATTAAGGTGATGTTTAAATATGGTATATTTTATATAATATTTTACCAATATATCTGTGCACTGTCACTTCTCTGTATATTTTATCTGCACTTTTTTTTAACAAACTAGCTAAAAAAACAGGCCCACCAATTCTACATTAAAATGCATCTCTCTTCCCCTCCCCTGGTTCAGGAAATAAAAAATATATATTATCCATTAATATTTCAAACCAGAGAGGGGAATGAAAAGAAAAATGAAATGAGTTTCTATTAATTTTTATGCTATGGACAAGTAATGGATTAACACTTTGGCCAGGCTGTTTGGAAGGCAGTCAACCTAACTCAACCATAACCATATAAGTGAAATAAATATTTCCTGGACTAGCAGAAAGCAAAGGATCTTGAACTATGCTGTTTCAATAATCAATATCCAGCCTGAGCTGACCAGATTTTTATCTGAGTTTCAAAGTAGAAGAAAAGTGGGTGTTGACTTCTATAGTCAAAAGATGGGGCCTTTTTCCCACATATATTTTCCGGTGCTATAGCAAGAATCACAGCTCCTTGCTTCCAACATCGATAAACTTATTTTACACTGTTTTATTTCTATTTGTTTATTTTATTAGACATTTTCAGAGTAGCCCAAGTTGACTCTATTAATTATCATCTGTCTTCCAAATATTTTGCCTCAATGCGATAGGTATTACTTGATAACATATAACAACACAAAACCTTTTAAAATGTCTGAAAGTAAGAATAGCATGGCAAGAGCTTTGAAATAAATAATACAAAGTGATTATTATGTAAATCCATGCAAATTGCAAAATATGCATAAAACCAAGGTCTTCTATTAAGGAATATATCAGTAAATTGGTTTCTGCTAAATGGTCAAGGTTGATCCATTTGCTTTGTTATTGTTTTTTTTTAATCAAACATGCATTTTAAACCACCAGTTTAATTAAAATTATTGTTTTGTACCTTGGAACTTTAATGATTTGAAAACTCTGCAAAGCTGCAGGGAATCCTGTGGGATTGTGGCAGGGTATAAAGGTAAGGAATAAATTAATGAATAAATATTGATTTTCTATTTTTATCTATCTCTGATGAAACATATTTATCTCGTATTTTAGCTATACCAGAAATTTTATGCCAATATAGATAAAACGCTTAGACTTAGGTAGAAGCAGGAATGATATTTTATTTTTTGTCCTTTTCATTCCACTATAGAATTATCAGTACTAGAAATGGCAGATTTACTCACTCGCTTATCTTCCACCAGTGTTTTCTGCTGAAGCAACTGGAAAGAGAAACTTATCAAAACCAATGGAGTCTCTATCTCAGTTTTAAAGTAGCTAAATTCCCCCTCCCAACATTTATGATGATGGATCAGGCTGAAGAAAAAAAAAAACCCAAAACATGCAGCAGAGATATCTTCAACAATATGGTCATTTGATACTCTTATTTAGATAATGAGAATACATTTAATGTTCATTTAGAAAAGTACACTGATGAAAAAGCAATGAAAAGCTGTCTTTTAAAACAATGCACATAAACTTGATTTTCAATTCACTTATGAGCCTGCTTCAGCATAAAGGACATATATGTAGAATCCCTGTATCATATCATTAACCCTTCCTTAATATCCTAGAATTTTAAGAAGTCCCATGCTGTCCTATATTCGTATGCTTGGTTTCCTCCATAATCACTGGAAATTTTATTCATATTAAAGAGAAAAATTATTTCAAGGACAGTAAATCAAAAAAGACTGAAAAGTATTTGTAAAAGAACACCTGGTAGATTCTTCCGCACTATCACTCCAGTTCATAAAATATTGTATAGAGTAATATATCTAGAATTTCTAAATTATGAGACAGATTTATTACTATAAAGACACTCAATTGTATTACATTTATGAAACGAAAGGTATATGTTGTTCAAATCTGTTAAAGTTTCAGCCTATTATATAGTCATTGAACATGTAATTACACTATCACTATAATTGCTTTGTCTTCTTAAGGCATGTGAATATAATTAATAAGAGAGAGCAAAATTAAGTAGTTAACATAGTTAACACATATTATGCCAATGTATTATGATATCCTAGGTTCTTGGGAAGAACTCAATGTGTATGAAGGCTGACATCAGCTAAAGAACTGACAGCTGTAACTTCACATTATTGTGAATAAATAACAATAATAATAAGTAGTGGACTGGACGGAAGCAAAATTAAAAACCTTGGCTAGGAAGGCCAGAAAAATAATGACAATGAATCATGCCCTTCATACAGTGACAGAGTTTACGATTGCAAATATATATAGAATGTTGTTAAGTAAATCAGATAGTTGAAGAAGAAAAAAGGGAATTGGAAAAATATATGAAGTATAGTAAAAATGATGCAGTGAATCTAGTACACCATAAAGGCTTACTGAATACTGAAGAGACCAAAACTGGCCTATAAGAAAGATCAGCTGAGGAACAGAAAAGAGATATGGCAAGGCAATTAGCACTGACAAAGTCATCAGATACAAAAGACAGCTTCACTTTGAATTCACTTAGAATTTTATACCAAGTTATATGCTAGAGATGTGATTAATGATAAAGATATAGATAGGTATTTACAAGACCAAAGTATTTTTGAAATTACAGTAGATCAAAGGGAAGAGTTGAACCAATTAATCACTTCAGAGGAAATATTGTTTGCAATTAAGCAGCTTAAAGCGAATAAAGCACCAGGTACAGATGGCTTAAGAACTATTTATTATAAAAATTTACAAAATGAGATGATTGAACCACTTAAGGAGTTATTCAATAGAATACAGATGGGAGGCGAAGTTCCTCCTTCATGGAGGACAGCTTTTATTTCATTGATACCTAAAGAAGACTGAGATGGTACTAAACAAGAGAATTATAGGCCAATATCGCTTTTAAACACTGATTACAAGATATTTGCTAAGATATTAGCGAATAGATTGATGCCATTGATGACTCAAATAATACATAATGATCAATCAGTATTTATTAAGGGGAGGCAGATGAGATATAACATGAGACAAATTGTAAATTTACTTGAGTATTTGGAAAGAAACAGCCAGGTCTCAGCAGCACTCCTTTTTTTGATGCAGAAAAAGCTTTCGATAGATTGGACTGGCAGTTTTTATTTAAAGTAATAGAAAAAATGCAATTTGGGGATTATTTTATTCAAGCAATTAAGGCCATATATCGGAAGCAAACAGCACAAATAATAGTAAATGGTGGATTGACAGAAGCTTTTAAAATTAAGAAAGGGACTAGACAAGGATGTCCTTTGTCACCATTATTATTTATTTTAACTTTGGAAATATTATTGAATAATATACATGGTTTAGACCGAATAAAAGGAATTAGAATTAAAAATCAAGATTATAAATTAAGAGCGTTTGCAGATGACCTGGTTGTTACCTTATCTCAACCAACATATTCAGCTATATATTTAAAGGAGACAATTGATCAGTATGGTAAGGTATCTGGGTTTAAAGTGAATCAACAGAAGACAAAAATGATAATTAAAAATATGAATATACACCAAAAAGAAAAATTAGAAAGAATAACTGGATATGAAGTAGTTAAAAAGGTTAAATATTTAGGAGTATATATTACAGCATCGAATGTGAAATTATATAAAAGTAATTATGAGTTATTGTGGCAGAAAGTAATTAAAGAAATGGAGAATTGGAAGAAGCTACAACTTCTTCCTACAACTGTTGGAAAGAGTGGCAGCTATAAAAATGAATGTTTTGCCTAGATTCTTATTCTTGTTTCAAATGATACCAATATTGAAGAAAGATGCAAATTTATAGGAATGGCAAAAAGGGATTAGTAATTTTGTATGGAAGGGTAAAAAACCAAGAAAAAAGTTAAAAATAATGCAAGATATTAGGGAAAGAGGGGGTTTAAAAATGCCTAATTTGAAATTGTATTATGAAGCAGTCGCCTTATCTTTAATTTCTGATTGGATTAATCTAACAGAGGAAAGGGTTTTGAATATAGAAGGTTATGGTTTGTTATATGGTTGGCATGCATATGTACTATATGATAAGAAAATTGATAAGACATTTAGGAATAATATAGTTAGAAGTGCTTTGCTGAGGGTTTGGAAAAAATATCAATACAAGTTAGATGGCAAGATACCATCTAGAGCCGAGGGAGGCCACTGTTCCTCAGATTGCCGGCTGTGAATCCCTCTATGTGAGGTGGGGCCATAGGAATCAGTTGGGCTTGTTGATCGCGTACCTGGCTCCTTGCTGCGTGACCACAGCCCTGCCCGAGCTGTTGGAGGTACTGGCTGCTGTGGCGGTTGAGACCCCCAGACTTATAGTCATGGGGGATTTCAACTTGCCATCAGTTGGCTTGTCATCGACGGCAGCTCGGGAGTTCCAGGCTTCCATGACGGCCTTGGACCTGATTCGAGTAAATGATGGCCCTACGCACATGGGGGGAGGCATGCTGGATCTGATTTATATCTCTGGACAGTGGTTAAATGATCTGGTATTAGATGATTTAGTAACAGAACCAATGTCATGGTCGGATCATTTTCTCCTTCGCCTAGACTTCCGAACCGCCATTCACCACCGCAGGGAGACGGAACCTATACGGTGGTTCCATCCCAGGCGCCTGATGGACCCTGGGAGGTTCCAGACGGAGGTTGGGCCATTCCTGAGGATCTGGCCCACGGCACGACTGAGGAACTGGTCGCGGCCTGGGAGCGGGCGGCGGGGCCCTGGACCGTGTCGCGCCTTTGCGTCCTCTGACTCGGCGTAGATCTTGTCCGCCCCCTTGGTCCTCCGAGGGGCTGAGGAAGATGAAACGCCGGAGAAGACGCCTAGAGAGCACCTGGAGGTCCAGCCGCTCCGAAGCTGATCGGACACTAGTTAGGACCTATTCTAGGACCTACCTAGTGGCAATGAGGGAAGCGAGCGCCCTATGCCTCCACCCTCATTGCGCCGGCAGATAACCGCCCGGCCGCCCTGTTTGGTGACCCGCTCTCCTACATCAGGAGGTGCGGATGACCTTGCAGGGACGAGCCGAGGAGTTTAGTGGTTATCTATACGATAAAATCGCTCAGCTGAGGGACGGTCTGGACCGAATTTGGGATGATCCAAGCGAGGGAGAGGAGGCACGTCTTGTTGAGCACATTTGGGATGAGTTTGACCCTGTGGCTCCCGAGGACGTGGACAGGTTGTTGGGGAGGCTTCACGGCACGACATGTTTACTGGACCCGTGTCCTTCCTGGCTGGTACTGGCCACTCAGGAGGTGACACGAGGCTGGCTCCAGAGGATTATCAACGCTTCTTTGTTGGATGGGGTTTTCCCTGCCGCCTTGAAAGAGGCGGTGGTGAGACCCCTCCTTAAGAAGCCCTCTTTGGACCCAGCTATTTTGGGTAATTATCGTCCGGTCTCCAACCTTCGCTTCGCGGCGAAGGTTGTAGAGAGTGCCGTGGCGCGACAGCTGCCCCAACACCTGGATGAAGATGTCTATCTAGACCCGTTCCAGTCCGGCTTCCGACCCGGATACAGCACGGAGACAGCTTTGGTCGCATTGGTGGATGATCTCTGGAGGGCCAGGGACAGGGGACACTCCTCTGCCCTGGTCCTATTAGACCTCTCAGCGTTCGATACCATCGATCATGGTATATTGCTGCGCCGGTTGGGGATTGGGAGTGGAGGCACCGTATATCGGTGGTTCCCCTCCTATCTCCCTGACGGGCGCCAGACGGTGTTGACAGGGGGGCAGAGGTCGACCGCGAGGGGCCTCACTTGTGGGGTCCCGCAGGGGTCGATTCTCTCGCCCCTGCTGTTCAACATCTACATGAAGCCGCTGGGTGAGATCATCAGTGGTTTCGGGGTGAGATACCAGCAGTACGCTGATGATACTCAGCTGTACTTTTCCACCCCGGACCACCCCAATGAAGTTGTCGAAGTGCTGTCCCGGTGTTTGGAGGCTGTACGGGTCTGGATGGGGAGAAACAGGCTCAAGCTTAATCCCTCCAAGACGGAGTGGCTGTGGATGCCGGCACCCCGATTCAGTCAGCTGCAGCCGCGGCTGGCTGTTGGAGGCGAGTTACTGGCCCCAAAGGATAGGGTGCGCAACTTGGGTGTCCTCCTGGATGATCGGCTGTCGTTTGAAGACCATTTGACGGCCGTCTCCAGGAGGGCCTTCCACCAGGTTCGCCTGGTTCGCAGTTGCGCCTTCCTTGATCGGGATGCCTTATGCACAGTCACTCATGCGCTCGTTACCTCTCGCTTGGATTACTGTAATGCTCTCTACATGGGGCTCCCCTTGAAGTGCGCTCGGGGGCTTCAGTTAGTCCAGAATGCAGCTGCGCGGGTCATAGGGGGGGCTCCCCGGAGCTCCCATGGAACCCCGCCCCCGCGCAGTCTGCACTGGCTGCCTGTGGCCTTCCGTGCACTTTAAGGTGTTGGTTATGACCTTTAAATCGCTCCATGGCTTAGGACCTGGGTACTTACGGGACCGCCTGCTGTTACCACATGCCTCCCACCGACCCGTACGCTCCCATAGAGAGGGACTTCTCCGGGTGCCGTCCGCTAAACAATGTCGGCTGGCGGCCCCCAGGGGAAGGGCCTTCTCTGTGGGGGCTCCCACACTCTGGAACGAGCTTCCCCCGGGTTTACGCCAAATACCCGACCTTCGGACATTTCGTCGCGAACTCAAGACTCATCTTTTTATCCGCACGGGGCTGGCTTAAATTGGGATTTTAATTGTAAATTTATTAATTTTAAACGGGGTTTTTAGCATGGTAAATTTTAATCATGGGGCTAATTTAAAATAAGTTTTTTAAATTGTATTTTAAACTTGTATACTGTATTGTTGGTTTTATTATGCCTGTACACCGCCCTGAGTCCTTCGGGAGAAGGGCGGTATAAAAATCAAATAAAATAAATAAATAAATAAATAAATAAATACCAATATGGGCAATCCCCAGAAATATGACAGAGAATATAAATATACTTCAAAAAATGGAGGTAGTTACCTATAAAGAATTTTTGATTATAGAAAAGGGGGAAATAGAACTAAAATCTAGGGATAAATTGAGGGACAAAGGGAGGAATTATTCGTGGTTTCAGTATGGATAATTGCAAGCTAGATGGAAAATAGATCAGAAAATTGGTATTAGGCAAAGTGATGATAATTTGGTAAAACAAATAAAAGATCAAGGCCAACAGCATATTAAGAGATTATATAAATCATTGGTAGAAATTGATTCAGAAACAGAGTTGGTTAAAGATGGCATGGTAAGATGGGCACAAAATTTTCAACAACCTATAATGTTAGAAACATGGGAAAAAATTTGGGTGAGGAATGTTAAATTTACACAAGCACAAAACCTAAGAGAAAATTTTTATAAAATGTTTTATAGATGGCATTTAGATCTGAAAAAACTGTCATGTATGTATCCAAATGTCAAAGCAAAATGTTGGAGATGTGATTGTGAGGGTGCTACTTATTATCATATATGGTGGACTTGCAAAAAGTTAAAGCTTTTTGGATTAAAATATGGTGGATTATGCAGAACATCTTGAAAAAGAAGATTAAGTTTACTCCACAGTTTTTTTTTATTAGGAATAATTCCAGACTGTACAGCTATAGAGACTAAATTGATTTTGAATTTAATAACTGCTGCGAGACTATTGATTGCACAATATTGGAAGAAAGAAGATTTACCTACAATTGGAGAATGGACAAGTAAAGTATCAAATCTAGCAGAAATGGCAAAAATTTCTGCATATTTGAAAGACTATACACAAGAAAAATATATTTTGGAATGGAAAATGTGGATTGATTATATTCAAAATAAGTATCAGTTTAAAAATATCAATTAGTTTTTGAGTGAAGTTAGGATTTGTTTTGTATTAGTATGTTTAAGAAAGAGGGGAATTGCTAGTGTGAAGGTGTGAAGTGATCGAGGATTATGTTTTATGTTTTATTTTAGATTATGTTTGTTAGACATTATACCCTGTATTCTGTTCTGGGAAGTCGCGGGGGGGGGGAAGGGGGGGAAGGGGGAAGATTATAAACTGATTGATTGTCAAAGTACAGGTATTATTGAAGAATTTAATTAAGTTGAAATGGTGCAAAGTCGGGACTGCTCAGCAACCACTCCAGGAGGGAAAGCGTAGGGAGAGAGGAGAAGAGAGAAGGAAGAAAGTAAGTAGGTAGGTAGGTAGGAAAGAAGGGAGGGGGAAGTAGGGATAGGAGGAGGAGAAGGAGGGGAAGTGAGAGGGCTAGAAAGAGTGGAAGTGAGAAGGAGGAGAGGAAGTAGGAAAGTGAGGGGAGGAAGGATGGGGAAAATAGAAGAAGGAAGAGAAGGGTAGAAAGGATTAAGGAAGGGAGTGGCGCCTGGGCAGGCCTGAATGAGCATAATTTCAGGGAAGGAATAATTGTTGGATAATTGATTGTACTGTACACTGGTTAAAATGTTGGAAATATTTTGGAAAATAAAAACTTTTTTAAAAAAAGACAGCTTCACTTTGAACTGTTGACATCTTGCAGTCATACTTTTAATACATCAAAGAACATCTGCCTATCCCAGGTCATTGGGAATATCTCAATAGATGGATAAAAATACCAAATCTAGTCTAAACATCTGACTAATTGTGCGACCAACCATAATAATTGCAAATGGAAGTAGAACAACTATTGTGGGGGGGGGAGCAAATATAATACCAATAGTAATAAGCAACTTGGGTGCAATCCCAAAATATCTGGAGAACGACCTGAACACCATCAACATTGACAAAATCACCATCATTCAGTTGTAAAAGTTAGTTTTATTTGGAACAGCTCACATCCTGTGACAATATGTTTAAACTCTTCAAATAAAAACATCTGCCTACGCAAAGTTCTTGGAAGACTTGATAGATGGATAAAAAGCCAAATCCAATCTAAACATCTGACTGACTGTGCTACCAATTGTAATTGGTGGTGGCAGTCAGGTCCTTCTGCCCAAATAAAGTTGCAATTAGCAGCACCAATTTGCATGAACTTCTGAGGGAAAACCTATCTGCTGCTTGAGCAGAGGCTGTAAATCCCAAAGGACCTCTAAATCATAAACCTGTTCCATAGTTTCATCTCAAGAAAGAACTCTGGTGGTGACAAATAATCCTGATGGAACAGCAGTTCCATATTATTAGGGTTCAGCTTCACTTCTCCCATTTGGGCCTGTTTACCATACTTCACAAAACTAATACCTGCAATAATACCCTATGGGAAATTCTAATTATTCAGTTATTGGACAATGAAGGTTGTTTCTGAATTTCCAAAAAAGAGTCTGCAGCATAAAAATAAGCAGCAAAATACCTGGAGGCATGCTAAAAGACTTTCCATGTTTAAATTCTGTTCTTGTTCATCAGAAATTGTACAGGAAAATTGACCAATTATTGAGCTAATTCAAAATGTGCTTTTACAATTACTGTTTATGTCTTGACCTCAATTTTTGAAAGCTCAACTATATTTCCATAGGTTTATATTATGATCTAATATAATTGTTTTATATACCTTAAGGAGGAGAAAATAATTTTCATTCATGCTTTTCAATCTATTTGTATAATTTTCTTTCTTCCTAAATATGTAAAATAACTCTATTTGATTATGAGCCATGCCTTACATGAATAAATGAAAATATCACTGTTTTGCTCAACATTTTATAATGCTTAATATATATTTGATGAAATGTCACTGACCTTCACACATGGCCTGTTTCCTGCACTTCAGCTAGAAAGCAAAATGTCAAATAATAGTTCTTTCAGAATTACTTGTGGAGAATATTAAATTGGATTGATTTATTTATTGAGCTTATGGGGCCCTAGTATGTTCCACAATTATACTTCTTTGAAACAGAAATTTCAGTAGAAACAATCTTAGAAACTACATTCACACAGCTGAATATGATTCTAATGTCATCTAGCTCAATTACAGAATATCTTTAATTTATAACCACAAAAGGAACTGGAAAAATTTGTTGTAAAGCAGTATGGTCATTAAATGAGGGATTACATAACCATAGTTGATTTTGCAATCTGTATTGCCATGATCATTAAGCAAATCATCCGTGGTCATTAAGCAAGACATTAATGGGTAAGACCTCAGATAACACAAAATTCAAAATGAATTTCAAAGAGTAACAGAATGAAATTAATTGGAGTTAAATTCAAATTTATTACATAAAAATGTGGAAAAAAATGAATAGACATAGATTATTGTAGATATGTGACTTGGTACTGTATTAGATATATAAGTGATTACCGGCTGAATATAAGTTAAGAACTATGAGATAAATGAACAAAATAAAAATGCAATTTAGGGCATATCAATAGACATACAGCCTCAAAATCATGGATGTTAATAGTTTCATTATATTCTGCATATATTCCAGGTCAGACTCTACCTGGAAATGGCATTCAGAAAAATTGGAACACCTGAAGCAGTGAAGTAAGAATAATCAAGTGACAATTAGTTTATATTAAAGATACAGAATAAAAATATTGTATATGTTTACCTAAATACAAAAAGACTGCAGAGAAAAGATGGGATAAACATTTTCAAATCCTGAAAAGCACCACATTCAATGTCAAAACTCACTTTGTATCATCCAGATATCATGTATCTGGTCTTAAAATTTCAGGAAGGTAGATTTGGTTGCATAGTATATTTTTCCTTCAAATCTCTAACTTTCGATCCTACAACAATAATATAATTTAGGAGTCATCGTAAAAAAAAAAAAAAGGGAAAATTTCCCTTGAGTGAATGATCCCAGCCCTTTTTCGTTAAAAAAAATATTTTAAAAAACATATAATGGAAGAACCATCAGGCTGTCTAATGGCTCTTCCGGCAGCCACGTGAAATAGAAATGAAGATAGTGGTAAGGCTGATAAATTGAAAAATGTATTTATTTTATCCTATTAAAACTAATCAAGAAAATTAAATTAAATTAATAACAAAACAAATAATAATATAAAAGATTTGTCAACAATCCTAAACTTAACTTTAAGCCAAATCCTATGCAATTGTCAGCTTTGAAATATACTTTATATGGGTTTAAAGACCAAGCCATTTTTACATCTGTATACTGTATTGTACAATTTCTAGTTTTGCTGAATTTTTACAAATCTTTGTACTTATTTAATTTTTTTTTCGTTTATATGAAAATGATAAAGAGAACATTTGCTATATTTTCAGGCCAATTGCTACTTGGCTTTACTGGCTGTCATTATAATTGACTTGGAAATGATCCAAGTAGTCCTTCATCATCTCTTGGGAACAGACAGCACTGGAATTACTGTCCAAAAGTCATATGAACATTTCGCTTAAGCTGTAAGTCTGCTTGCTGGGTAGACGATGCTCCAGTTTCTCCAACAGATGCAGTCTGCACATTTTGGAAGCTGAATAATCAGTTGGCTCAGCGCTTCTATCATTAGCATGCCCAAACATGAGAATTTAAATGTGATTCTTCAGCATGCTATAATGCGCAACTAGCCAAATTGCTAAACTAATCTTATCAAAATTATTATGAATGATAGAATATAGAATGCTTCCTTTACAGTATTAAAACAATAGAACATACTGAAGAAATAGTTCTATCCATGTCAACATAATTAAATGAAAAGAGAAGTATCTTTGAACCTCCTAGGTACATATATATGGAAAATAATCAAGTACAAATCCCATTTCTGCAAAGATATAGATAGCTATTAAAAATAATCACACACATCTCATACAAATTTAGATTTTAATGTTCATGTCATCATGAAGTAACTTTCCTTACAAAGGGAGAATGCATTTCTTAATTTTGATATGAATTTATTCAAATGGTATGTCTTAAATTGAATTTTAATTGTCTTATCTACAATCCTGCATCACACTATTTTCTGAATAAATACTTGCACTGTTTCTTTCACTAAAAGGAGAAATTGGAACGTCTTCTGAAATAATTTGGAAGGATAACCTAAATTCAGTTTCAGGTTTTAACAAATTATGCAAGAATTCCATTGCGTTTCTAATTGAAGGCCAATGGCAAAAACAGTTCATTCTTAGAGAATACTGACTTATGATAGCTCCACATAGAACCCTTAATAGTAATCAAGATGTGAGATTTATGAAATGTGAAAAATTGTAATTAAGCTAACAGTAAGGTCAATTATTATGATACATGCTCACTAAATCCTTTTTAATAAAATTACCTTTTTTGTGGTAATATATTCTTTTAACAAGTTATATTCATTCAGAACTTTTATCTTTACATGGAAAAATCTAAAAGAAAGCTAATTATAGTTAGTCTTGCTTTCTTTATCTTTGGCAACTGCTTAAATTAATATTATTCATATGTTCAAAATTTGCAAACCAATATCGTGAGTTGATCCTGCAATCCTGAATTATTTTAAATTTTCTGGATAGTTTGTATTAGGCTTAGCAAACTTTCAGGTGTCTTGATACTCACATTATCAGTTGATAAATAATATAAACCTAGCATTTTAAGCAGCTAAGTAATATACATGTAAATCTTAACATGTTAACAAATATAATTAATAAAGTGGTAGGGATATGTGATCATTTATATATCTTGTTAATAGGGAACTATTTTGAGAGTGAAGATTCATTCTCCAAGCTTGTGGGTTTGTTCCCAAATGATTCATTACCAGACTATGTAACACCTTCAGCATAATTTAGGTCAGGAGTCTCCAACCTTGGCACTTTAAGACTTGTGGACTTCAACTCCCAGAATCCCTCAGCCAGCAAAGCTGGCTTAGGAATTCTGGGAGTTGAAGTCCACAAGTCTTAAAGTTGCTAAAGGTTGGAGACCCCTGATTTAGGTGATGTCAGTGTTTGGTTTTTTCCTTATAAGGGCTTTGTGTGGTCAGTGGATCTTGTGATGGGGAGGTCACATCAGGTGAAAGTGATGTCAGCCGAGGGTCTTGTGATGGGTCTTTGTGATGGGAAAGTCACATCAGATGAGGGTCATTGGAAGGTGAAGTGCTGGTTGGTGGAGGTTGCATGGGTTGGTTGAGGTTGGTGCCATCACTGGCTGGCTGTGTGATTGATTTGAATTCTGAGGGGTTCATAGGCTGGTCGTAGGTCAATGTGCCTACAAATTGCTTGTGGAGTACCAGACTTTGGTAAATTCATGAATGTGGTGAGCAGTAGTGTGGCCAATTAATCTTGTATTGCTCCAATCAAATTGGTGTTGTTTGGTGTCAGTGTGGGTAGAGATTAGGGATTTGGGGTCATGGCAATTGACTACCAGATAGTATTCATGGATTCTGGTTTACAATTGACATGATGTTTGTCCCATGTAGAATTGGTTGTAATTGTTACAGTTGATTTTGTAAATTACATTGTTTCTTTCATCCTTCTGTATCTTATCTTTGGTTCCAGATAATTCCTGGTGGAGTGTGGCTATGGTTTTTTGGGCTCTTGCTGTTCCTAAAGGTTGGAGGAATTCCAACATCCCTTTTTTATATGGTAGAGTTAGTTTTTCTGTAGTGGTTGACTGTGTGGTGCATTGGCTGTTTGGGTGCTGTGTTATTTTATTTATTTATTTTTATTTTATTTATTCATTTTGTCGAGTACATATTAGATAATATATATAAGTATAAGCATGAATGGAATACATAAAATGAATACAATTAAAGGGAACATTAGGACAGGGACAGTAGGCATGCTGGTGCTCTTATGCATGCCTCTTATGTTGTGTTGGAATACAACGTTTTTCGGATAGCTGATGAGGAAAAAGATGTCAAGGAGTCATTTCTCTTCTGCTTTTCTTAGTGCTGCAGTGTGTCCTGGCCCTATTGAAGAAGAAAACTATTTTATTTTCAAAGAATCAATGTTAAATTTGAAATCATCTGCATAATTATTTTCTCTCTACCATATATCCTTCTCAAATATTTTTGTTACTAGACATTCCACATCAGCTTGTTTCACAAGCATAAGAGATCACCTTCTACAAGTCAGTTATTTAATAAAGTAGATGAATTATTGTGTGAGTTTCTCTCAGGGTGAGTAGGCAATAATGCATGTGTTTCCATTTATTAACTATCCTATGTGGCTTTGGGAAAAAAGTCAAAATCTTGTTTGAGAGCTTAAACAGAACATACTGCAGAGGAAAAATATGGGCTTCAATATATCAAAACAAATGTGGCACTAGAAGTTGGCTAGAAAGCCAATGTAAGTTGGCTAGAAAGCCAATAAGTAATTGAAGTGCAATGTTATCATATCCCAGAATGCCTTTTTTTTGGATGCTGATGAGAGATAGAAATTGCTGCAGGACAAGGTTTAATTAGCACTGCAATTCTCATACATTTATAGTTCTCCAATGTGGCACTTCTCCATAGTTCTCCAAAATAGCCACCCTCAACTCAAGCTTAATTCCTGATCACTGCATCCACACAGTTTAGAAGTTATAGGTGCTGACAGAGCTGAGGGCATTTTGCCTGTAAAAGGAATCAAATTCAATCATTGGAATTCATACTGATCACTTGCAATTACAACAGAGATGAAAAAGTAACTTTGTAATATAACCGTTGACATTGCTAAAAATTTCTAGAACTTGTTTTCTTTTCAGTTTTATTTGCCCCTTCTTACAGAGTTCTTCAGAACAGGGGTCTCCAAACTTGGTCCCTTTAAGACTTGTGGACTTCAACACCCAGAGTTCCTCAGCCAGCAAAGCAAAGCTGGCTGAGGAACTCTGGGAGTTGAAGTCCACAAGTCTTAAAGGGACTAAGGTTGGAGACCTTTGCTTCAGAACATTACTAAGTCGCTTTTGTAAATCTAATCAGAAACATATCCAAATTTCTCTTTCAATTTGCCATTTGTATATCCCTTTTAATTATTAACACATCAGCCAGTTTCATTTATATATCAAATGTGACATATTTTTCCATAGCATTCTTGTACCTTGTCATTGTTAAATATTGTATATTTTCAGATCAGTCTTAATCTTGTCCTTACAACTTGTTTCTCTCCCACGTTCTTTTAAAGTCAATATATCTATAATGGCAGATACTTTTAATATTAACTTCTGAATCAACTGCTCACAAATATCTTCCAATAAATCCAGCATTAAAGTATTTTGCTCCATTCTGTGTTAGTAAGTCAAATTCAAGTGTTCTTCCCCTTTAATTGCAAGCTTTAGTTCTTTCTAGTTCCTCCATTGTTCAGCATTCAATTTCTCATCCTATCATTTTGAAAAATTCAAAACAACAGCATTTTCCCATGGTTGATCTTCATGATAATTTCAAAATCTTATTTCAAATCCATCTGAATCCTTAATCCATTTGTAAATTTCCAAAATCAAGGTTCTAATTACTCTTTTGCTAGTTATTCCAAGGAAAAATAATTGTTTTAATATCCTCAAAGTTATATTTAAATTTTATTTTGCTAAGGATTAAAAAATCTCACCTAAGTTCTTAAAAGTTGAAAAGCAATTTAAGAACAATTTTCAAATGTGATTAAGAAATAGAGTTGGTCGAACTTTGTTTCCATAAGGCTACATTGTGGCTTTGAGCTCGGTGAAAATCCCTCAACTCTAACCTCTTGACTCTTGAGCTGACTGCAGAAATCTCAGATTTTGTAGAGCCATGGTGGTGCAGTGGTTAGAATGCAGTATGCAGGCTACTTCTGCTGATTGCTGGCTGTCTTCAATTTGGCAGTTTGAATCTTAGCAGGCTCAAGATTGACTCAGCTTTCCATCCTTCTGAGGTTGGTAAAATTAGGACTCAGATTGTTGGGGCAATATGCTGACTCTGTAAACCACTTAGAGAGGGTTGCAAAGTACTCTGAAGTGGTACAGAAGTCTAAGTGCTATTGCTATTGCTCATGAGGAACAACTGTCCAGAGTGCAAGTGGGTGATCTCACAATGTCTTTTAACCTGGAGAGACTTGGCTGGACAGAAATCACTGTCTAGTTGCTGATCTCACTGCAATGTCATCTCTGGTCCTTTGGAGACATCTCAATTTCCATGGGTCTTCTGATTTATGATTCTGATTTATGAACAACTCTTCTTTTAACACTTTAAAGTGAACTATAGTATTTTTGAGTTTTTATATGTAGATTTTTATAATTAAATGTAGCAATAGCACTTAGACTTATATACTGCTTCACAGTGCTTTACAGCCCTCTCTAAGCAGTTTACAGAATGAGCATATTGCCCCCAACAATCTGGGTCCTCATTTTACTGACCTCAGAAGGGTGGAAGGCTGAGTTAACCTTGAGCCTGGTGAGATTTGAACTGCCAAATTGCAGGCAGCCACAGCCAGCAGAAGTAACTGCAGTATGGCTCAAATGTGTAACATTATATTTGTCTTTAAAAAGTTGTTTATGGCAGGGACTGTGATAATAGAATAATATAGACTAGATTATGAGAGGAACTAATAATGTAGAAGTGGATATACAGATTCTTTTAAACATCAGTGGAATTTGGCTGTTTTGAAAGCATGTGTAGTAAGTAGTATGTGGGAAAGTCCCTGAGGAATGATGGTAACTGATGCTGCCTAGGGAACAATCGAACAATTGATTGGGGAACCTAAGAAACTAAGGAAGGATCCACCCTTATAAGTCAGGTGATTAAAAGCTTTGGTGGGAGATCTGAAGTTTTAGATTTGGAAGATTTTGTTAATATAGCCTCACAATTCTACAAGTAGGATTAACTCATGTGGATATGTTTCCTGGCTGGATCATCTGGGACAGCTGACAACATGACATTAAGATATACATCTGTGCTTTTATTTGGTAACTTTTATTTATTTATCTAATTTTTCAAGAATCTTGTTTTTTAGGGAAAGAGGAACAGATGATTTATAAAACTCTAGCAACTATTTTACCATTACCTATTTCAAAATCTTAAGAATTTAATTAACATTTTTAACACTATATTATAAATTCAGCTACTAAATACATAGCTAACAGCTGCCAATATTTATTTTTCAGTCCCACCAAAACTCTGGTTTCCTCTCCAGTACGTGGTGTGAGTGAAGACTGCCATCTTCTGACACTTGGTGTAATGCTAAAAAGAGGATTACTTTTTTATTATTATACCTGTCGAAACACTGCTAGATAAAAGTTTCTAGACCATATCATAACTGTGTGCTTTGTAGTGATCAGTCTAAGAGAGCAGTATCCACATAAAGTTCTTTTCGCTTCACCTGAATATTGCAGGCTTTTAGGAGGAAATATATGTCTTCTTCTTTCTATTGTTTATGCATAACAACATTTCTGGATAGTAGTATTAGCTATCATGGAAAAATATTTTTGGGAGAGAGGGAGGGAGGGAGGGAGGGAGGGAAGGAAGGAAGGAAGGAAGGAAGGAAGGAAGGAAGGAAGGAAGGAAGGAAGGAAGGAATTCAAATTCAAACTGCCCAGAAATTAGTCAGCTGGTTCAAGCTGAAGTGTCCAAAGTCAAATAGCAGAGCAGAAAACAAGGATGAAGAAATGTAAACCTGACATTGATAAGTAGTTGTTGGTGGCAACTGCAATCCTTGCTTCTCAAGGAGCTAAGCAGAGTGCCTCTTCAAATCAGCTACTGCATCTTGAGGCTGGGTCTGCAGCTTTGAGCCCATATCCCCTGATTACCTTTTCTGCTGTTTAAGTACCGACTCAGCCTCAGGTGAATGATTTTCTGTTGACTTCTCTAGCTGGTAAATTGAAGGCCCTCAAAATCAGGCCTGGCTCTAAGGGTCAGTCCATAATAGGCAGGGAGACTGCCAAGTGATGGAGAGAAATATAAAAAGAAAATAGATATTAAAAGCATATTCTGACACTACTAAATGACCTAAAAGAAGTGCCAACAGTAATTCAAAAGTTGTATTTTTAAAACAAATGCTGAAAATAAAATTACAAGAAAAGCTTTTCTGAAAAAGAATCTGACACATTTTGGCAAAGTATATTCATTTCTCTTCTTCCCAATGTCTTGCCAAGTATTGGCTTTGCCACACTGATTTACAAAAAAAGAACAACAAAAATTTGTTTATCTAGGCCAGCGGTTCTCAACCTGTGGGTCGGGACCCCATTGGGGGTCGAATGACGATTTGCCAGGGGTCGCCTAAGACCATTGGAAATATGGGAAGTATACTTGCGAGTCGAAGAATCGCACTCTAATGGTTGACTCCACAAGCCAGCTGCAGGCTCTTCAAATCGCTAGCCGAATTCGGCTTCAGGCGCGATGAATTAAAAAAGAGAGAAATCTTTGCTCTGATGTCTCCCTCTCAAGCCAGCTGCAATCACTCCCAATCGCTAGCCTAATCTGGCTTCAGGCGCAATAAACTTAATAGGGGAGGAGTCTCCGCTTTAATGCCTCCGTCCTCAAGGCAATCGCAAACAGTTCAGATCGCTAGCCAATATGGCTTCAGGAGCGATAAATTCAAAACAAAAATAATTTTATGGTTGGGGTCGCCACATCATGGGGAATTGTATTAAAGGGGTCGCAGCACTATAAAGGTTGAGAACCACTGATCTAGGCTCACCGAAGGCTTAATTTGATGGATGAGTTATCTAGCTGTATTTTATTTATACTGCATCTTTCCTTGATTATTATTATTATTATTTTATTTATACAAAATGACAGTATACACAGCAAATGAGATAACTATGCTGGATTTCATATCACAGATCACTAGTCGAACATCATCATCATCATTATCATTATTATTATTATTAAATAATGCTTAGTTTTTTATTTTAAAATAGTATTGGCTGCATTTTTTAAAGATCATCCTTATCTTCCTTCAGGAAATGAAACTGATTATAACTGAGATGCAAAATGATTTGATGGCTATCATTTGTTGGCTATTAGGTAGGAGTTTGATGTCACAGCTTGGCGCTTACAATATTCTTTTTCTGGTAATATTATTACAATGATTCAGTAAAGCTGTTAAAATGAGCTCTTAAGAAGATCAGGATTAAATGAACATAAGGAACCGTATTACCTTCTCAGAAGGTGATCTTTTCAGCCCATGGAGCAAGTCATAATATTGTAGAGTGCAACTTTTCACAATTTATCTACACTGTTCAAATTCATATGTTTAACAGAATCTGAATTTACTTTGCTCGATCACTTTAAATATTTCCAAGTTAAAGGAATCATGAAGTTAAATCAGTGAAAAGAGACCTTCCATCTGACATATTAGTTGAATGAAGTATTCATCAACTTGACTATTTCTAAGGTGACCAACTTTTTTACCATGAAAAGGACACAAATAAATTGAAGAAAAAATATTGTAAATAAAAGAAACGTTTTATTCATTGTAACAATCATACAGAATACACTATAATATGATAAATGCATAATAAAAAACATTTGTAACAATAACATTTTATATTGTAATTAGGCTTACATGTCTATTAATTATTATTTAAATGAGTACCTTTCCATTGAATAAATAAACTTGTAAATAAAATTATACATATTTAGAAATTATTAAATAGATAATGAATGAATAAAATGTGAATTATTGTGCTCACCTGTATGTGATTGAATATTCATTGAGAAAGAAGTGAGTCTAATGCTGTGTCATTTTTCAGTAAGAAGTAAACGAAGCCACTTGCACATAGTGCACTCTTGCGCATGGCACAGTCTCTCAAAACAATTCTCCTGTGTGGAACACATGTATCTCATAACCACGCCTCGCCACACTGTACTGAGCCTTGACAAATCGTCATGTCAAATACAATACGTCACATTACACGCAACGGATCGGATCGGCATCAATCGAATATGGAGATTTACTGATTAGTCTTCAAATATCAAAAAGGACAGAACTTACAAGAGAGGACAGAACTTACAAAAGAAGGACTGTCCTCCCTAAAGGAGGACAATTGGTCACCTTACTATTTCTTTATGCTCCAAAACACAATCTCTGTGGGTCTAGATTTTTTTTCTCAATGTTTTCTCCCAAATTTCTAAATGGAGATACTTCTTTTTCCAAGTGTGGGTGATAGATATATGATTTTTTTAAAAATCAGGGATTCAAAAATCAAACACAAACTTGTATGATACTGTTAAACTCTGACAGTAGTTTACAACATGGAAGGCATCAGGTAAATAGTCCATTGTTATGTTTCCACATCAGCTATACAGAAGTTAGCTACCCTGAAATTTATATATTCCTCATAATGTAGATTACTATAAAATTAATCCAATGTACCAGGTTAATACAGGCCAGAGACATGGTGGTGAAGGAGACAGGCAGCTAAGATAAAGTTTTATAAAAGAAGTGTTATTATATTTCTGTGTGTGTGCCCAGATCCAAAAGTAGTTTTCCTTGAAAATGGTATTAAACAGATATTTTGCAGATATTAAAAACAATTGTTTCAATCTGAATATACCACAGTGAAGTAAACATCCACAAAGTTATTTTACTTTAATAGAATGTTCTTTCATGAAACTCTAGTCTAGGATTAGGGTTTAGCTTGTTTGAGATAAGTGCAGTTTCAAAATAGGTTGGACTTTAAAAAAAAAAAATCTACATTGAAATTGACAATTCAGAGGGTGAACATAAGTGTTACTGAATTTAGGGCAGTTGAAATTTTTCAAAAAACTGAAGGTAGTGGTTGCCTATATTTATTTATTTATTTGTTTGTTTGTTTGTTTGTTTGTTTACATTTATATCCCGCCCTTCTCCGAAGACTCAGAGTGGCTTACAGTGTGTAAGGCAATAGTCTGATTCTATTTGTATATTTACAAAGTCAACTTATTGCCCCCCCAACAATCTGGGTCCTCATTTTACCTACCTTATAAAGGATGGAAGGCTGAGTCAACCTTGGACCTGGTGGGACTAGAACCTGCAGTAATTGCAGGCAGCTGTGTTTTAATAACAGGCTTCTTACAGCCTGAGCCACACCGAGGCCCTGCAATTATTTATAATTGCATTTGTATACCGCCCTTTTCCCGAAGGACTCAGAGCGGTTCACAGCCAATTAAAAAATACAATAAATACAAGTTAAAAACAGACTAAAATTTATATAAATAGTGGCCAAAAATATTAAAAACTAATACAAAAGACTAAAGCCCATTTAAAATTACTTATTCAGGCTAGCCCAGCTCGATGGAATAAAAGAGTCTTCAGCTCACGGCGGAAGGTCCGAAGGTCGGGGAGTTGGCGAATATATTCTTCTCACCTGTATATATTTTTCTCACCTGTATAAAATTATGGGTTAGCTGCATATTTACTGGAATTTCCATGGAAACCACAGATTTTTATGGACATTGCTGAAAATGTGACAAGGCTCACAAAGTACAGTGAACTACAAGGTTCATTTGCAGGGAACTCTAGCAAGTGTAGTAATCTGAAAAGTGCCACAGAGCAGCAGGAAGATATAAAAGAAAGAGAAAGAAACTCAAATGGGATATCTGTTGTCTATTTAGAGTATTATTAAAGTAGAAGAAAAACATGTCAATGATTAAGGAATCCAACACATCCCCCCCCAAATATAGCTCCATGTAAGCAGCTCAATATTAGCAACACTTCAAAATAACTTTGCACGATTCTCAAAATGAAATGATAGCAGTAGAAATGGCAGTTGTTATTTCCATGATCTATCAAGACAGAGAAATTACAGGAATTACAAGTTTCATGTAATAACTTTCTCCTTTCTATTCTTGACCTTCCATTTTGAGTTGCGAAATATGCCAGCAAGCTTAGCCTTCTTATTTGTAATTGTTATAGAAAATTCTGAATTTGTTTCTTTTTTTATATAAAACATGTTTTTACTAAAGCAAAGTTTCATTGCTGCAATATAGAATGAAAAAGGGAATGTGTAAAGAACCAAAGTTTAATACATAGATAAATAGTCCAGACTTTAAATGAAGCATTAAATCTTGACAACACAAAATAATATTAATAATAGTGTTATAATAAAGAACACAATTAGAAAAATATTTATCAGATTTCAGAACCACTTTGAAAGAGTTGGAAAATTTCATTCAAAAGAGCATTATAATAAATCTTCATCAACATAGTAATAGCAACAAAATAAATCTATATCTACTGAACAAAAGATTTTTAAAATGTTTTTTATTGATATCCTTCCTTCCTTTCCTTTCCTTCCCTTCCTTTCTTCTTTCCTTTTCTTCCTCCTTTCCCTCCCTCCCTCCAAGTTGATATTCATGAATGTGTTCTGCAGGTCTTCTGCCAGTTTGTCTTACATAGTGTTTTTTGCAGTTCTTACACTGTATGTTGTAGATGACTCCTGCTTTTTCTTATGGGGTTGCTGGGGTCACTGGTTTTTTTTTGGTTTGCTTGGTTACCACTATGTGGACAAACAGACAGGAGGATGGCAGAATGCATCCATAAACACCAACTGGCAGTCAGAAGGCATGACAACAATTCTTAAATTCACAGCATATAGACAGATTTAACATAGTTTCAATTGGGAAAATGTGACAATCCTACACCAGGCCAAATCCAAAAATGCCAGGGAATTTCTAGAAGCCTGGCACTCTGACAAATCAGCCATCAATAGACATATAGCCATTAACAACATCTATAGACTATGCAAAAGAGACAATCAATTAGCCCAAAACAGAAAAAGACTCTCCATCAGTAATTGGCACTCAGATCAGATCATAGATTAACTCCAAGGTCAACTTCAGACCAACAATCAAGTAAGTAATACCCTAATCAAGAAACTGACAAAGAGCCATTAGTAAACCCAACCAAAGAATCCTTAAGACTTCCCCCACCGACACAGACAGGCAAGAGACCAGAATATAAATTGACAGCAAACAACACTCCTCACTAGCACTGATGATGTTACCCAGTTAGGGTAATGAAACGTCTGCAAGAAGTCAAGCAAGCTCAGACAGTACCAAAAAATTACAACTCTCAGCTACAAATATTCTCCATTATTGATATCTTCACTTTAGCTCATACCATTCTATGGTCACTTCCAATGTTAAAATAATTGCAGAATATGGTTCTATCACTTGATATTTATCAATTAATATCAATTAATAAAATTAATTAATAAAATGAAGACACATAAACAATTCTAACATAACTGAGGCTCCTAATATCATTTCCTAATAATCTAACCAAAGTTATATACCAGTCTCAAGAAATGTCCTGGTTCAGTGACTGATAGAAAGCCCTATCAAAGGTTAGCAGGATTGAGGTAATCTGAATCCATTGGGTGATGTCATTTCATTTGGGAGGTGCTCTCACAGCTAATACACATCTTGTGAAACCTAATGAATGACATCTCAGGGGTTGCCACAAAGAAGAGGGAGTCAAACTATTCTCCAAAGCACCTGAGGGTAGAACAAGAAGCAATGGGTGGAAACTAATCAAGGAGAGATGCAACTTAGAACTAAGGAGAAATTTCCTGACAGTTAGAACAATTAATCAGTGGAACAACTTGCCTCCAGAAGTTGTAAATGCTCCAACACTGGAAATTTTTAAGAAAATGTTGGATAACAATTTGTCTGAAATGATGTAAGGTTTCCTGCCTGGGCAGGGGGTTGGACTAGAAGACCTCCAAGGTCCCTTCCAACTCTATTATTATTATTATTATTATTATTATTATTATTATTATTATTATTATTATTATTATTATTGTTGTTGTTGTTGTTGTTGTTGTTGTTATTATTATTACATTGTTTCACAGAAGACACCTGACCCATGCCTATCCTACCAGAGTTTAGTACTTAATAACGAAGATGAATAATATCTTAGACTGAATGAATATCAGATGAATAACATAACAGAAGATGATGATGATGATGATGATGATGATGATGATGATCAGGTCCGAAGATCAGGGAGTTGACGGATACCTGGTGGTAGCGTGTTCCAGAGGGTTGGTGCCCCCACAGATGAAATTAAAGAAGCATTTTAAAATAATGAAACCAAGTTCCAGGACCTGATGGCATCTCTATAACATCTTTTTTTTATATAATTGAATTTCTATACCGCCCTTCTCCCGAAGGACTCAGGGCGGTTTACAGCCATATTAAAATACAAATATAAATAACAATATTTAAAAACAAATCAAAACCAAATATTTAATGGCCAGAACAACTAAAACGGTCAAAGACCGATTTAAAACCCATTTAAAATACAATAAAATATTTCTTAGGCTAGTCCCGCATGATGAAATAATAAAGTCTTCAGTTCACGTTTGAAGGCCCGGAGGTCGGGGAGTTGTCATAACCCTGGAGGCAGAATCTTCAAGACTCTTCAAGAAAATTTGGTTAAACTAGTAATGAACAAGAATCAACAATGTCAAGAAATAGATATGTCATTGAAAGCTTTCATTTCTTTGATTTATGTGGAAGGAAATGGTCTAGTGTTGAATAGAACTATTTCTTTATTGAATGTACATTGCACATTTTTTGTGGCAAAGTTTCCAAAACTAAATAAAGGTTTTCCAACTAAATTAATGCTTATTGCCCAGACCAGATTTGCCCAGATATATATGAGGCAATATGCAGCATATTGTCATTTATAATATAAATTTTTTTAAAAAAAACAAGAAAGTGACCAAAGATATTTCTTGATCAGAGAATTTTTTTTTATATTTCTTGCACATAAATCTAAAAAAGATAAATTATTTCATAGAGTGCTTCTAGTAAACAAGATTATAGCAAAAGTTTACTTGTCACAAAAATAGGCCATGATGATCTATTTTTGAAGTAAAAAGGATAAAACTCAAATCTTGTAACAGAATAAAATGTGGAAGAATCACAATATGTGGCCAATAATAGGGTTTAATTAATAAATTTTCCAAAATATAAAATTAAAATATAACATATTTACAGATGTAAGAAAAGAAATCATTTTTAAAAGATACTGAAAATAAATCTACCTTGATTTGGAAGGCTTGTAGTGAACGTGCTATCAAGTTTTTATTATTTTTTTCCAAATGACTACAGTACAATAAAAATTTAAAACAAGATCTTACACTATTTATTTATTTATTTATTTATTTATTTATTTATTTATTTATTTATTTATTTATTTATTTATTTATATTATCAACTGTGGGCAGCTCCCATGTAAAAGTTAAAAGACATATAAAGTCAAATTAAAATTATAAAATTCAACCTGTTAAAGCATTTAAATTTAAAAATAAAAATAAATAAAAACCTGGTACCAGTTGTGTTCTAATGTGCTTTCTAGAGAAAAAAAAACAGGCCCTCTAAGCATTACAGAAGGCTAAAAGGATGGAGGACTGTCAAATTTCCAGAGAAAGTTCCACATGGGAGTGGCTGCCACAGACAAGGCATGCTTCCTGGTTTCCATCACATGATGATATTTAGGGGAAGGGAATAGGAGTGTGCCCACCCTGTTTCACCTAGTAGGAAGGTTAGTCCTTAGGGAAAAGTAGTTCTGCAGATAGCCCTGGCCCTGTGCCATATAGGTCTTTAAAAGTGATTACCAATACCTTAATTTTCACCTAGAATAAAACTGAAAGCCAATCCTGCAGTTGAAGTTTCAACTGGGCCAGTTGAAGTTTCTGAGTGCTTAAGAGCATCCTCACATAGAGCACATTGAAGTAATCCAGATGAGCAAGATATGAGCTGCTGACTTAGGAAAGGGTGCATAATTGGTGCACCAGACTAAAGTCACCTACTCATGGAAAATGACTGGTTTAATTACAGTTGTAAATTGAGGATACCTGAACTATAAATTGTTGTTTTTATAGAAGGAGGATTCACTGAATGATAATCAGTATCTTTAGCTCATTTTATGTGTGTGTTTTTACAATAATGAATTTGGTTTTGTAATTAGAATATATATAAAAAAGCTTTAGAAAGCAAAGATCAGAGCTATTATTGTAATCAAAGCACATTTTGATTCCAGCAGGCATCAGCTGTTAAATTTTGCCACACAATGAATCTTGGCACTCTAATCTTCATTGATTTTTATCTAACTGCAAGTTCTGAAGAGATGAAGATGAAGGTAGCTTGATGATACAATAATTGTAATTTTGATTACTGCTTTTGTTGCCCAGATTCTTAATTAACACAGAATGAAAATTATTTCCTTCAGTTGCTGTCTCTAAAATGGACATTACAGAAACTTAGACAAGAAAGATAAGTTTAGCACAAGTACTGTTACTGTTAATTTTAATAATTAAAGTTAATGTTATATTTCTTTATGCCTCTGAAGAAAAACAAAAAAGAACACATTAACTCTTCTTTCCTCTAGATCGTATAAAATTATGAGTAATTAAAATAGAAGTATGTTCTTAAACATGTACAGTCTATATTTAAAAATAAATTTCCCTGTAGTATATTTTTTAGTTTGGAAATATTGATTGGCAAATTATCCCTTTGTAAAAAAAAAAAAAAACTTAATTTAAGGTCTTTATTTTTGCTCAAAGGCACCTCACCATCAAGATTACTAACATTCAAATAATGATTAATTGAACATTTAATTAAATGCTGTAGAATGCAGATGCAAATGTTAATCTAAAGTTTAGGTCATGTTATCTGAAGAACTTTTTAACACTGATGACGCAGGAGCCTAATTAACATCACTAAATCTGCTTTGAGATTTTAAGATCTGGTTGTTATTTTAGGTCTGCATCCCGTAATATTTTAATTATGACTCCTTGTTAACAAGGATCTTGAAAATCATATTCGCAATGTTGTCTTGGAATATATCATACATCTGTCCTACTGTACCAGTGGTAGCTAAAGATACAATGTAGCTCATTGACTTTTTGTAATCTCTTTGAGCACTTTTTGAACAAATATACATAATCTTTTAAATATGTGCCCTTCAACCACATAGTCTGCCATATTCTCTGATATATCCCAGCCTTTATCTAAAGCAGTTTAAAATTATACTCAGCCTTCCTCCTTTTTCCTCTTTTTATAATACTGGTTTTTTGCCCATTTGGTTCTAATAAAAAGAGACTGGAATAAGCTGCTATGGATTTATAATTTGTACTCCAATGATTGGACATGGATCTCTATTATCAAGGAGAATTGCAGTTTAGATGGATGTTTGTTCACCCAGTTATAAATAGTTATGCTATCCTTTTGAGGAGTTGATATCATTGTAGTTTTACTTTAGTGCCCAGTTTTAATGGCTGACCAACTGCGTTCAATGTGTAGTCCTCAATGGAACTGCATCTACATGGAGGGAAGTATCAGTGAAGTACCCCAAGGCTCTGTTTTAGGCCCAGTACTCTTCAACATCTTCATCAATGTCTTGGACAAAGGGATAGATGGGGAACTCATCAAATTTGCAGATGACACCAAGCTGGCAGGAATAGCCAACACTCCAGAAAATGGGCTCAAGATACAGAAGGATCTTGACAGACTTGAACATTGGGCACTATCTAACAAAATGAAATTCAACTGTGAAAAAAGTAAGGTTTTACATTTAGGAAAGAAAAACAAAATGCACAGGTACAGTATATGTGATACTTTCCTCAATAGTAGTAACTGTGAGAGGGTTGTTGGAGTCCTAGTGAACAACCATTTAGATATGAGCCGTGTGCAGCAGTTGCCAAAAAACCCAACACAGTTCTGGGCTGCATAAACAGAGGGATAGAATCAAGATCACGTGAAGTGTTAGTACCACTTTATAATGTCTTAGTAAGGCCACACTTGGAATATTGCATTCAATTTGGGTTGACATGATGTAAAAAAGATGTTGAGACTTTAGAAAAAGTGCAGAGAAGAGCAACAAAGATGATCAGGGGACTGGAGGTTAAAACATATGAAGAACGGTTGCAGGAACTGGGTATGTCTAGTTTAATGAAAAGAAAGACTAGGGGAAACCTGATAGCAATGTTCCAATATCTCAGGGGCTGCCATAAAGAAGAGGGAGTGAAACCATTCTCCAAAGCACCTGAAGGTAAAACAAGAAGCAATGAGTAAAAACTAATCAAGGAGAGAAGCAACTTAGAACTAAGAAGAAATTTCCTGTCAGAACAATTATTCAGTGGAACAACTTGCCTCCAGAAGTTGTGAATTCTCCAACACTGGAAATTTTTAACAAGATGTTGGATAACCATTTGTCTGAAGTGGTGTAGGGTTTCCTGCCTGGGCAGGGGGTTGGACTAGAAGACCTCCAAGGTCCCTTCCAACTCTCTTAGTCTATTCTATTCTATTCTATTCTATTCTATTCTATTCTATTCTATTCTATTCTATTCTATTCTATTTGCACTCATTGCATAGATACAGTAGTTAATATGCATGGGACAACCACAATCAAACATTGTCCATAGCTATACGCTTCCCAATTCTGGTGCAGTTGGTCATGAGGCCAAACTAATTTTCTTAGTCCCTGCAGCACCAGGACCTTTTATTTCACCCAATGTTTTCCTTTCAGAATTGGGCTAGATTTGTGTTCAGAAACAAGCTGATCAAAAAATAAAAGTTTTCAAGGAGAGACTGGAAGGACCACTGAGAGACCTCTCTCAATCTTACTTGCATCTCCCCTCCTCTATGACATACACCTATATTTTGGATAACATAACAGATGGCTAAAACCACTTTCCAAAATTTATACCATTATGGCACACCCACTTTAAAGTAAATGATTGGGATTGATTTTGCATTTGTAGATCATGCCTGGTGAAAGGAGAAACAAGGAGAATTCACAAGGACTTCCTTTATGCTGGCAAACTAAATAACTAAGGAAAGTGTCATTTATCAGCACTTTATTACTACAGCAGCATAGTGAATGGCAATATACGTAGCACAATTTATGCTGCCATACATTTCTGCTAACTCAATGATACCAGGGATAACACTTTAACTCACTGTTTTGCTAAGTGTAATTTGTAGACAGCAAATCAGCAAAACACTTAGAAATAGGAAAACGTAGAAAGGAAAAATGGATTTTATGTCCCTTCAGCTCTATAGAACATTTTTTTATAGTAGTGAGACAATAATGGTGGATGAAATCCCACAGAGCGCTATCTGAGGATCCAGTCTAAACTGAAGAAATTTCCTAACCTTTTAATAGCATACCAATTTACAATAATAATTAGGCATTTCTGCATTTTGCATTTGGTTATCAGTCAGCTATCAAAAACATCTCCCTGGTGCAAGCTTCACACATTAACACTTTCCCTCTTCTTTCCAATTGGCTGGCCCTGGAGTACATCCTAGATAAACAGCATGGATGGAAAATGAAAAACAAGTTGTAAATAGCTAGCTAGTGAGAACATGGAGAATATAGAGGTCTTTTTAACAAGTCTAACACCTAAGAAGAAGCTTTATGTGTGGAGGAATAAGAGAAAAAATGGTGCACATCAATAAATTTTCACAGCCTGTCAGACTCCTTCCAAAAGAGAAACAGAGAGGGAGGGAGGGAGGGAAGGAGGGAGGGAGAGAGAGAGAGAGAGAGAGAAGAATTGGGATTTATCCTCCCTCCTATTTTTCGAAACCATGTTTTTGCCTCTTCCAGATTAAGAGAAAAACAGTTCAGCTCAACTATAGTGGTGCAAACTCTGTGGAACACCCTTCCCCTGCAAATAACAGCAGCATATGTCAAAATATAACACTCACTTCTTCTTTTTGTAAAGACCATTTTAAGTTTGTTTTTCACAGAAAGAAGTCATTAGAGGCTGCTGTTGTATAGTTGTTTGTGAAAACATTCATTTCGACAGCCATAAAAGTCTCTTTTGACACTTAACAGACAACACACAGAGAAGACTGCATTCTCAGTAGTTTCATTATTCTTAGTTCACTGAAATCCTCACTGCTTTGCTTTCAAATAATTCTTCAAATGGAGAACTGCAAGGAGAAAAGCACATGATAAGAATAAAGTAGAATAAATAATAACAATAAAGAAAGAGACATAGGGGCTAATTCTGGCTGCACAAGACCAAACCTTATGAACAAATGCAAAGAAAGGCAGAACTGAAAAGACAGCAACAGACAGCAAGTGTCACCTCTGCAAAAAAAAAAATCTGAAGGAACAGTAGACCCAGTTATCTGCTGCAAGAAGATTACACAGACTGACTACAAGCAATGGCATGGCAAAGTAGCAAAAGTTGTTCATTGGAAGATCTGCAACAAATACCATTTGCTTGGAAGCAAGAACTGGTGGCACCATAAAATAGACAAGAAAGAAAAAGAAAGAGATAGATGGATGGATGGATGGATAGATAGATAGATAGATAGATAGATAGATAGATAGATAGATAGATAGATAGATAGATAGATAGATAGATGGGAGGGAGGGAGGGAGGGAGGGAGGGAGGGAGGGAAGGAAGGAAGGAAGGAAGGAAGGAAGGAAGGAAGGAAGGAAGGAAGGAAGGAAGGAAGGAAGATGAAGAAGCTAAAATGCTCTGGGACTTTAGAATTCAGATAGTCAAGTGCCTTCCATATAACACCCAGACTTTATATGAAATACAAAAAGTCTGGATAGTGGGTGTGGCAGTATCTGGAGATAACAGAAAAGAACAGAAAATCACAAATGAACTACAAATAGAAAGCAGAATGACTATGGAAAAGAAAACAATGGAAGAAACCAGAATGGCAAAAGAAAGCAAATATATTATCAAGGTTCCTAGAGTTGCACAAGAACAAATCAAAATGAAATCCAGACACATGGTAAGAAAAGAATTATTTATTCCCCTTGGGAAGAACACCCTTCGAATGGTGTGGGAATATGAACAGATTTCCAGAGAAAGAAAAAACAGCAGACTACAGGAACCATCAGCACTACTCAGGTGACCCTGAGGATAAACCTCCAAGTGCTTCAACAACCCTCTAAAAGGATGCAAATGACCAGTTGTCTGCAAGGAATATAAATCCTTCCATTCCCCACCATCCAGTCAGAGCTGAAGAAGCTTCTTAGACGAGAAGTGAAATGTCTTCAAAGAAAAAACAAGAAAGTCCAGTTGCCTCCTGAAGAAACACCTTTGGGTTATTTTCCAAAGCAAAAGGGTTTGCTCTTAGGGGTAGACTACAGAGAACATGGGGCAAAGAGACTTCGTTTTGTAGGGGGACTGGCCCTTAGTTTAGACCTGGGGGCATGTTTTGTATACATCTTGACTTTGTCAAAAGATAATTGTCTTTCCTTGTTAGATGTGCAGATTGAGCTGCTCCTGTCTAGGCTTTAAACTGAGGTGTGTATTTAGATGTTGCTCTGAGGTCATGTGACATTTGGAAAGGAAGATCACCATCAGATATGTAGATTTCTCCCTAGAAGGGAGAAGGGGCGTGCATAAGAGCACAAATGTGCCTACCGTTCCTGTCCTATTGTTTCCTTTCATTATATCCAATTGATATAGTTATTGCATACTTATGCTTATATATATATGCTCATATATTATATAGTTACTTTCATGCTTACGCTTATATATACTGTTGTGACTAAATAAATAAATAAATAAATAAATAAATAAAGGCATTTTCCCTTACCCTGATGGGATTCTTGCTTTCCTGATGGAGTCAGTGAGGCACCTGTCTAAGTGCCAGGACTGTACCTCCACCCTGAAGCTATCTGGAAGTTCAGAGGGCTGGGGACAGATTAGAGGCTTTTTAAAAACTTCTAACAACACCATGGGAATTTTTTCAGAATATTAAATGGCAATAGAAATTCTAGGTATGTAAAACCAAACCAAAAGAGATCAAATGTTTGGAAACAACTGGCACCAGTAAAAATATTACAATGTTCATAGAGAAAAATAATAATGAAGCAGTGGAAAATGAAAATTGGTGTTTGGAAATTAAAAAATACAGGCTTATAAACATTTGAAGAGGCAGCTGGCAGGGTGACTGATTATCACCTTTATTATTTTGATTTGGTGATCCCACTTTCAGTGATTTTGAAGAATCATAGCTATCAAACAGCAAATAATATTAATAAAAGCTCACGTTTGCTTTATATGGCAAATCAGAAATTAACATTCATTCGGCAATTGACAAGCACTGCTAGAATTTTTACCACAGCTACAGCAATGGAATTTGATTTAAAGAAATATGCTGCAATAGAAGTACTTTATAGGTATGTGAGCATTCTGAACACAGCATTTGGGATTTAGATCTACAAAATGAGAAAGTGCAAATAATCCATCCTATTATGGGGTAATTGCAGGTTCTCCTAGTTAAAGAGGTAACATCTTACATGGATCGTAACATTTGAACAATATTTATTACAGGTGGTAAATGACAAAACCCGAATCAAAGGTACTAAGAAAGGAAGGAAGAAGTGGCAATAAGGTTGCCACTCAAGAGGCTGATTTAGCCAACATTATTTATTTTATTGAAGAGCCAGTTGTTAGCAATTAAAGGACTAAAAATACTTGAAAATGTAAAAGAATGGACAACTCCAGTCCTTATTTAGTTTGAGGAAACACTATATTTTAGGTATAGAAACTTGACACCAAATGTGTTCTGTATATATTATAGCTCTTGATAGGTTGGCATTTTTCCTGAAGAAGCCAGTGTGCAAATATAAATGGGAAGTTTTGTGCACTCATGGCTCAAGGCTCTAAAAAACCTTTTAGTAGCTTTAGCAAGTCTGCCACCTTTTCTGCAACCATTTTGGGAGCAAGTTATTCCTTGTGATGTCCCAATTAGATTATTGTAATTAGCGTTACATACTACTTTCTAGACCGGGATGCCCTATGCACGGTCACTCACGCCCTCGTGACGTCTCGCCTGGATTACTGCAATGCTCTCTACATGGGGCTCCCCTTGAAGGGCATCCGGAGACTGCAGTTAGTTCAGAATGCGGCTGCGCGGGTTATAGAGGGAGCCCCTCGGGGCTCCCGTATGACACCTATCCTGCGCAGACTGCACTGGCTACCTGTGGCCTTCCGGGTGCGCTTCAAGGTGTTGGTAACCACCTTTAAAGCGCTCCATGGCATAGGGCCGGGTTATCTACGGGACCGCCTACTGCTACCAAATACCTCTCATCGACCCGTGCGCTCTCACAGAGAGGGACTCCTCAGGGTGCCGTCAGCTAGGCAGTGTCGTCTGGCGACGCCCAGGGGAAGGGCCTTCTCTGTGGGGGCTCCCACCCTCTGGAACGAACTCCCCCCAGGACTCCGTCAACTTCCGGACCTCCGAACCTTCCGTCGCGAGCTCAAGACGCATTTATTCATCTGTGCAGGACTGGCTTAGATTTTAAATTCGTAGATTTTAAATTTATAGGGGTTTTAAATTTGGTTTTAAGATTTATATTTATATTTTTAATATTTGGCATTAGAATAAGTTTTTTAATAGTTATTTTAATTGTATATACATGTTTTATGTGCCTGTGAACCGCCCTGAGTCCTTCGGGAGATAGGGCGGTATATAAATTTGAATAAATAAATAAATAAATAAATAAAATAAATACTTTGAAGATGACCTGGAGTCTGAAGCTGACTTAGAATATGACTGTCTGCTTGCTGATTGGTGTTAGGCTAATTCAGGAGAATAACATTTATTCTGCAATGTTTATTTACCAGTAGTTTTACTGTATGGTCCTAATTCAAGGTGCTGGTGATACCTATTAAAACCTTCATGGCTCAGGCTGTTACTACTTTCTCTCAGTATTTTTTTTTTAAATTAAATAGAATTAGCCTACTCTATTAGATCTAGGTCTAGAAGGGAAATAATGCTCCATATGATTACCTGAAAATAGATCAAGGGGACTAGAATCAGGAAAATAATTTTGCTTTCAGCAGCTGCTCACACTCTCTGGAAAAGCCTATCCTTGGAGACATGTATATCCTCCCCCTTATGCCTTTTAGAAAAATAGAGACAACAGTCTTTAAGACAGCATTTGAGCAGGAAAATCTTACTTAATGGTAACATTTTTTGTAATTATAATTTAATAACATTATTATAAATTCTTTTATAATGATTTGTGGATGTTTTAGTTTCATATGTTGTAAACTGTGTACCTAGAGTTACTAACATACAAATGTATGTGCAAGCATAAATAAACAAACATGGAAATCATCAATTAAGAGATCATTCTTAACCTCCATAACATTTTATTTGTATTTATATAGTTACGCAGTACATGTGTGCACATATGAGTACAAGTACACACACAAGCAGCACACATGTAAATTCATATATATGCATTACCGAAACCTCATCGGTTATGATTCTGAAGCTCAGTAACTTGTATTTTGATAAGTTACAGAAGACTAGAATTCATTTTCTGAGTTGATGTAGGCTTTTTGAACATTAAAATGGGCAAAGTGTCCCTAGCTAATTTGATTAGGATACAGTGATCATATATACTAATAGCATTCTTAGAATACCTTTTCTTGAAGTCTAATTATTTCCCAACATCTTTTAATGCATTTTTCAATAACTTTTTGCTGGTATCAATCTCTGATTTGGCCCAGAGCAAAGTCTAATTAAAACTTAGCCCTTATAAATCCTATTACAAAGTGCATATTTAATGAAGAGTAAAAAGGGAGAAAAATCTGCAGAAAATGTACCCTCTGATTACAATATTAAAGATGTTCTACAAAATATGTAAGGTAAGATAAATTACTTTTCAAATCTAGAATGGCCAAGGAGTTATTTCCAGCAGAAATTGTGATTGATCTATTGGAAATAATCATACATTTAAAATAAGAAATTATTATTACCAAAAAGAAGGGGAATCTATTTTTTCCCTTTCTATTGTGTTACTAAATTACATTCACCCAATGTAATATGTCAAGCTCCTTTAAATGAACACAGCACCATTCTTTGTACTCTACCATTCCATGTGATCCTATTCAAGGTATAATATTTTTTATTTAAAATACTTTTCTGATGACAAAAAAAAAAAAAGGAATCACCTGAGCACTATTATTGTATGGCAATTGCTGAATATTTTGCTTATTATGTAGTTGTTACCTTACATACACACTATTATGGGAAATAATAGTGTAATAGAATTCAACAATATAATACATAAAAATGAGAATACCCTTTTTTAAAACCAACTGTTTCACTCCTCACTCCACAAATCCTGCTTTATCTTATTGCTTAGCTTTCACTACTTAAGTAGTTCTGGATTGGTAACAAGGATTTAATTTAATCTTTTTGAAATGTCTTCTTTCTCCAACACAGCTTGCCCCAGTGCGTGCAGAATCAATATAATATTTTTAAGCATTTGCAGCATAGCAAAACTGGGATATTCTGCTTCAATTCTGCTCAACAGATATCTCTTCTGATTTCAGTTATTTAGTTTCTTGCTCTCAGAATGGTTTTTTCTCTGTATGTTGACTAAGTCAGTTATGCCATATAGGCATAAAGGAAATTTTGGAACTGAAGGTGTAATGTCATTTAAAGATAGTGTTTTTGTTTTCTAAATCTTGAATTTTATGCATTTATTCCTTCTGATGAGTATCAAAGTTGGTATGCCCTTACTTAGTATACATTCTCTTTCCTGGACCTTCTTGGAATAGCAGATATAGTTAAATGTGATTCTTTTGGTGAAAAACCAATAACATATATTCCTATCATTATCATACCTTTTTAAATCTCTTTGGCAATATTCTTTCCTTACAGATACCATGTTTCCCTGAAAATAAGATCCTGTCTTATATTTTTTTGAACCCTGAAATGAGCGTTTGGCCTTATTGCTGTGCGCTCAAAAGCCCAATTGGGCTTATTATCAGGGGATGTCTTATTTTGAGGGAAACAAGGTATAATATTTTTACTTTTTTTTACATAGAATTACACAGACAATCCAGACTTTAAAATTGATTTCCAAAACATGTTTAATAGTAGTCTTGAATTGATGCTCAGATTCACTTTAGCTCAATTAAAGAAAAAGATAACTTTTAAAATAATTTTTAGTATCATTTTTTGATACTGAAAATGATAAAAATGAATATTGTTTGTCCATTTATTATTGTTTCAGTTTGGACCACAGTCGATTTTTTTATTTTGGACATTGCACAACTTGAATTGTGTTGGGGGAGGGCTCACAGAATAAAAAGAAATAACAATGTTCAACCCATTTTTTTAAAAAAATGAAGAAGATAGTGAGTGTGGCCAAAAGAAATATACACATGTTCTGCAAGGGACTTTAACCATCCTAGCCTAAATCGAGGAAGAAGAGCCAGCTCTTTAAGTCCGTCCATCATATCACCATGGTGACAGCTACGTGGATCTCAGGGGAGACCTGGTTTCAAAGAGAAGGCACCACAACAGAGAAGGTACACTTTTAGGGTCCTAACCAATAGCACTGCATAATCAAAGGAACTGAGAATATGTCAACACTGTTGGAGTGAACTAAATGTGCTGATAATAGATAAATAATAGGGACCCATGCCATCTAGGGGTTTACAAGCCATAATCACCATCTTGAATTACACTTGGAAGAGCACTGGTAACCAGTTCAGCTTGTGGCCATCACTGCACACTGTGTTGCATTCTGCACCACATTAAGTTTCCAACTGGTCTTCAAGGGCAGGCCCAAGAGCAGTAACTGAGCAATGAAGTGATTAAAGCATGAATTATTGCCTGAAGAGTGTCTGATATAAGAAAAATCATAACTGATAAATTAGGTGAAGCTGTGCAAAGACCTTTGTGGGCACAGGTGACACGTATTGATTGAGCAGAAGTTGTAAGACCAGGAAGATCCCCAACTTGCACACCATCCCTTGAAAGGAACGCACCATCCCTTTCTATTAAAGATGGAATATCCCCAGAATTTTTTATGTTTAATTACATGTTAATTTTGTAGGTGGTTTAGTTTTTCATAATTTCTGTCATCTGCTTTCTTCTCCAAGTTACATAAATATTGGTATGTGCAGGTGTCTCTATGTTATTTATATTTTAATCCAATATATTTAATAGAACATAAAAGGCCTTCAATCTTTACTCAGAAGGAAGCATAGTTATCAAGCTGAAAATTCTTAAAAAACTCGTGCCCCCCCCCCAAATCTACAGTCTTCAAAAGAAAAGGATATTTTATGCAGAGGAAATGTTGGTCAAATATGTATTATTTGAAATTTATAGGTGTTGTTATAGGTGTTATAATTTTAATTAACAATTTCTCAACATTTATAGTAAGATCAGAAATAAAGTGATTCAGGATCTTTTCTAATATCTGTGATTAAGTCTTTTAATAAGCATACTGTATTTTCTAATTAGCTGCTGAAGTCCTGTGGGATTGTGATGAGTTGTAAATGTACTAAATAAATAGATAACAAATGAAATAGTCCTACCAAAGATTGTGCAGTTATATTATATATATATTTTGGTTGTGGGCCAGATAATAATGGCTGGATATTTAATCATTCTAAATTCTTTATTAGATAGTATACAATTCTACCTAAATTTAATTCTTGTAAATAATGAGTATTACATGTTAATAGGATGGCTGCAAGTTAATTGGGTGGTATATGTTTTTGTTTTTTTTATCATTACTATTCATTGTTGAGACATTACTTTTTTCCAGTTTCTCATGGGAATTCTTCTAGATTACACTATTTTCTGATAGCTCACTACTTAATTGAATGAATTAATAAATATTTGCAAGAACCAACAGATCTACACAAACCAATAAAATCTATGAAAACAGGAAAAACTTACAATCTATATATCTATCCTATTTAGTTATATATGATATAGATTAAGTAATTTACCATAGTATTAATGGAGGCCTATAATTATGCTTTTTATAAAATCATATAGTTATATGATTCTGAAGGTTCATAAAGATCCTTTAGAATTATAACTTACTGTATGTTATGTAGTCTGAAACATCTTCAAGCAAAAAACCAAGGTCAGAGAATATCAAGAACTCCATGATAGTGTAAACTGTTGTCCAATCTCATTGCTAAATGCTGTTGCAAAGATATGACACACACAATGTAATTAAAAACTACATTGACTTCAATTATCTATCCTGAACAACCTGGTTTTATGAAAGATCATGACATAGCTAATAAGTAGGTTGACATTCTGGAAGTACATTCAGGGGAAAAAAATCAGTAGTAATGATTGTATTGGTTGCAAAAAAAATTCATGTGTATCATCACTGTGATATTAAAATAAAAAGATACCTGTTGTGTTAGAGTATCAGTATGTGAAATCAATAAAATAAAATAAAATGCAGAGATATCACACTAACAACAAACATGCATATTGTCAAGTTTGTTGCTTTCCCAATTGTAGTATAAAACTCATCAGAAAGACTACATGAAGAAAAATGAATTTCTTTGAATTGAAGAAAACATTGAAAATACATTAACCCACAATTTTTAAAAAAAATCAATTCTAGATGAAACCAATAATAATGAAACTATAGTATAAATATTTTGGATAATTATATAATTAAAAGGGGTCACCGGAAAAGACTCTTGGGCAAAAAATCAAAGGCAATCAAAAAGATGGTCAATAGAAAATAATGTAGATATAATGTAGATATAATCAAAGAATATGACAGCCAATATTGATGATACAGAAAATCATAAAGAATCAGAAGTGACTAATAACAGAGAGATTCTATATCATGTAAAGCTGCAAATTCAGTTAGAATATCACTTGGTTACACACTTGGCCCAGATACATTAACAGTGGTTGATGATCCTGAATTACTGTCAGTATCAAATGTCTTATTATATAATCCTAATTATAGCATGCTATTTATAAATAATGAAATACAATCAGTAAGGTGAATATTACATTTCGAAAGAACCTGAATAAACAGATACAATATTTCACTATATCAGTGTCTAAAATTATGAAGTATGTTGATAATAAAGTTTCTTCTCATTTTAAGTTGAGTCTGAGTCAATAAACACTTGGATTACATAAATATGTAACAGAAGTTTACAAAAATCATTTCAATTTAAAGATGTGAATGTACTTTTGAACTATGTAATATAAATTTGGAATGTATCACTTCCTAAATAACCATAGGTTTTCTGACCATGTGAATCAGCAAGAAAGATGCCTTAAATATTGGAAAATCAATGTGATCCTGGAAATATATTCATTTTCCATTTATGGACTGGTTGTTTTTATACAAAGAACTTTCAAGAATTATTCTATTTCATCAATATATAATGCTTTAAGAGCTGAATGACTTCTATATAATTTGTTTTTATTTTGTTTATTCCTAGTTTTTCTTTTCTTTTTTTTCTATTATTAAATTAATGTATTTGTTTGAAGATACTAAATGCTGGTCAAATTTCATTGAAAAGATTACTCAGTAAGCAGAGTAACAAACATGTTTTTCTCCTCTATAAGCTAAATTATTTAGATAATACTTATAAGGACATAAATTTCAAATGCCAAAATAGAAACATTATTCTTTTGTATGTATCTCTTTCTATTTGAGTTGTGCTTTTAAGTTCATTGCCTAAAATAAACAATATTGTGTAAGAGGTGTGTGTGTGTATAGAGGATAGATAGACAAAAAAGATGAAAATAGATAGATGGATGGATGGATGGATAGATAGATAGATAGATAGATAGATAGATAGATAGATAGATAGATAGATAGATAGATAGATGCTAGTTTTGGCTGTGCATCACAGAAATATAGCATGACTGTAATCCCCAGTGCTGAATGCAGAGGTATAGCTTTCTGATTCGTGGTGCTATAATTGAGGCAGATAAATAAAAAAATTTGATATGAAGCTAGCTACATATTCACCGGAAAAACAATGTTCAGTATGTTCAAGGTACTGACATGAATGAAAAACTAATACCATTTGCTTTGGGCTATTAGAAAAAATAGTATATATATTTAGATAAGAAATTGTTACAAAAATGATAAAATACTGCATATGACATTAAATACATAACTCAAATATTGAAAAAAATTGAATTGTGGGTTTGCCCGATTTGCCTTTCAATAAATTATTAAGACAAAACAATTAGTACTAATTATTTCTCATGTCAAGCTTAATATCCCATAAACCTTACAGAACATAGGAATACTTATAAATGCATTTTTCTCTTACAGCAGACCCAGTAAGAGGATTATATCTCATTGTTTGGGGACTGTGGCCTTGATAGAAACAAATATATTCAAAGCTAGCAAGACTATAGATTCAGGAGCTACTCAACTCTAGGAATCTTACATCATTAGAACTGGATAAAGGGACATTACTCTATATAAAATTGATGTATACTTTGGGATCAAGACTCACTATTAATCATTATTGTCTTTGTTACCTCCCTGGATTATTGCAATGCTGTATGTAAGGCTGACCTTGAAGACCACTCAGAAGCTATAGTTGGCATTATGGTTACAACTCAATACAATATTATTATTGCACAAACTGTCCTGGTTATTAATGGATTTCCATGTGCAATTCAAAGTGTTGTTGGCCAGCTATATAGGTCTTCAGCATATGCTGGAGTCTAATAATCAATTTGATTGCATTCTTCTGAAGTTTTCTCTAGATCTATCTTTTCCCCCCCAAATATATTATGAAATACATTACTTCAGATGTGGGTGTATCATAGATTTATATAAGATATTTAGAATGTTGACAATTCTATTTTACAATAATTTCCTAATGACTCTTAGATATAATTTGCTTTTTCACCTTTGTCATACTGAGAATATTGTTTCTTATTTACCAAAGTCCTAACTGCATCAGTGCTTATGTGAATTTTTTGTCCCAATGTGCATTACTTCATAGTTGATTACATTAGGTTAAATTAGATTGATTAAATCCTACTGTAATACAGCTAACCAATAGAATAGAATAGAATTTTATTGGCCAAGTGTGATTGGACACACAAGGAATTTGTCTTGGTGCATATGCTCTCAGTGTACATAAAAGAAAAGATACGTTCATCAAGGTACAACATTTACAACACAATTGATGATCAATATATCAATATAAATCATAAGGATTGCCAGCAACAAGTTATAGTCATACAGTCATAAGTGGAAAGAGATTGGTGATGGGAACTATGAAACGATTAATAGTAGTGCAGATTCAGTAAATAGTCTGACAGTGTTGAGGGAATTATTTGTTTAGCAGAGTGATGGCCTTCAAGTGGAGCTACCTAGAAAGGCAACTGTCTATGAATCTGTTTAGCCTTATTTTCATCATTATTTATCTTATTTACATTTCAGATTGGATCCTTCTTTGGAAAATAGCAGCCCTGAATATATGTGTGTGTGTGTGTGTGTGTGTGTGTGTGTGTGTGTGTGTGTGTCTGTGTCTGTCTGTCTGTCTGTGTCTGTGTCTGTGTCTGTGTCTGTGTCTCTCTGTGTGTGTCTGTGTGTGTGTGTGTGTGTGTATGTATGAATATATGTAGGTCTTGGCATTTTCGGGTCTTTTCCCATGTAAGGTTGAGAGTATCTTGGTGACGTGTCAACGAGGTCTCATCATCTTCAATGAGGTCTCATCATCTTCAGGCTGGTATCTTCGGCTTTGTGCTTCTCGAGCAAAGAGTGGTCGGAGCTGCCGTCTCTCTATAAATACTGGTGGGGAGGTGGAGAATGTTGCTGTGAGCAGGTTGGTTGGCTCTGTGGTCACATCCTGATTGGTAGATGGAGTAGGCATTTGCATATTGGTCGGCTGTTTCATAGCATCCTGTGTAGGTGTGGTCCTGGTCTTTTGTTCCTGAGCTTTGGCGTTGTGGCCTCTGAAGTTCTGTGATGTGATGTCTTGAGCAGATGGCGTGATGCAACATCCGGGCCTTGTTTTGGCTCCGAGTCTGAGGTCCTGTCATGTGTTCCTGGTGTGTGTCAGCCTGCTTTGTGTGGGGATCGGAGGGGGGTGCAGCAGCCAGTGATGTCAGCATGGTCTGGTTTCTGGATGGTGGTTGTGTTTCGTCTGTGGGATGGGTTTGGGTTTGAATCTGGTGAGAATGATTGGTGGTGGCGTTGTGTGTTTTACTGGCTCCGGGGTCACTTTTGGTGGCTGGGACTCATTTGTTGACCAATACTCATTGGTCATTTGTTGACCAATGCTGATTTCCATATGTCTGGTAGGTGGGAGGTGTCATCCCGTTTGTTCATATTGTGGGGGTGTTTCTCTATTTCAATATATGTGTGTGTGTGTGTGTGTGTGTGTGTGTCTGTGTGTGTGTGTGTGTGTTTGTAGATTTTCACGGGTATAGGTATGTAGGTCTTGGCATTTTCGGGTCTTTTCCCATGTAAGGTTGAGAGTATCTTGGTGACGTGTCAACGAGGTCTCATCATCTTCAATGAGGTCTCATCATCTTCAGGCTGGTATCTTCGGCTTTGTGCTTCTCGAGCAAAGAGTGGTCGGAGCTGCCGTCTCTCTATAAATACTGGTGGGGAGGTGGAGAATGTTGCTGTGAGCAGGTTGGTTGGCTCTGTGGTCACATCCTGATTGGTAGATGGAGTAGGCATTTGCATATTGGTCGGCTGTTTCATAGCATCCTGTGTAGGTGTGGTCCTGGTCTTTTGTTCCTGAGCTTTGGCGTTGTGGCCTCTGAAGTTCTGTGATGTGATGTCTTGAGCAGATGGCCGTGATGCAACATCCCGGGCCTTGTTTTGGCTCCGAGTCTGAGGTCCTGTCATGTGTTCCTGGTGTGTGTCAGCCTGCTTTGTGTGGGGATCGGAGGGGGGTGCAGCAGCCAGTGATGTCAGCATGGTCTGGTTTCTGGATGGTGGTTGTGTTTCGTCTGTGGGATGGGTTTGGGTTTGAATCTGGTGAGAATGATTGGTGGTGGCGTTGTGTGTTTTACTGGCTCCGGGGTCACTTTTGGTGGCTGGGACTCATTTGTTGACCAATACTCATTGGTCATTTGTTGACCAATGCTGATTTCCATATGTCTGGTAGGTGGGAGGTGTCATCCCGTTTGTTCATATTGTTGGGGTGTTTCTCTATTTCAATATATGTGTGTGTGTGTGTGTGTGTGTGTGTGTCTGTGTGTGTTTGTGTGTGTGTTTTCATAGGTTTTCACGGGTATAGGTATGTAGGTCTTGGCATTTTCGGGTCTTTTCCCATGTAAGGTTGAGAGTATCTTGGCGACATTTTGATGAGGTCTCACTTATCATCTTCAGGCTGGTGTCTTCAGCTTCCTGCTTCTCAAGCAAAATTTTGCTTGAGAAGCAGGAAGCTGAAGACACCAGCCTGAAGATGATGAGTGAGACCATCAAAACGTCGCCAAGATATCTCAACCTTACACGGAAAAGATATATATATAGATATAGATATATATATATATATATATGTAGGTCTTTGGTTGTTCGGGTTTTCTCCATGTAAAATTGGAAGTGTCTTGGTGACGTGTCAACGAGGTCTCATCATCTTCAATGAGGTCTCATCATCTTCAGGCTGGTATCTTCGGCTTTGTGCTTCTCGAGCAAAGAGTGGTCGGAGCTGCCGTCTCTCTATAAATACTGGTGGGGAGGTGGAGAATGTTGCTGTGAGCAGGTTGGTTGGCTCTGTGGTCACATCCTGATTGGTAGATGGAGTAGGCATTTGCATATTGGTCGGCTGTTTCATAGCATCCTGTGTAGGTGTGGTCCTGGTCTTTTGTTCCTGAGCTTTGGCGTTGTGGCCTCTGAAGTTCTGTGATGTGATGTCTTGAGCAGATGGCCGTGATGCAACATCCCGGGCCTTGTTTTGGCTCCGAGTCTGAGGTCCTGTCATGTGTTCCTGGTGTGTGTCAGCCTGCTTTGTGTGGGGATCGGAGGGGGGTGCAGCAGCCAGTGATGTCAGCATGGTCTGGTTTCTGGATGGTGGTTGTGTTTCGTCTGTGGGATGGGTTTGGGTTTGAATCTGGTGAGAATGATTGGTGGTGGCGTTGTGTGTTTTACTGGCTCCGGGGTCACTTTTGGTGGCTGGGACTCATTTGTTGACCAATACTCATTGGTCATTTGTTGACCAATGCTGATTTCCATATGTCTGGTAGGTGGGAGGTGTCATCCCGTTTGTTCATATTGTGGGGGTGTTTCTCTATTTCAATATATGTGTGTGTGTGTGTGTGTGTGTGTGTCTGTGTGTGTGTGTGTGTGTTTGTGTGTGTGTTTTCATAGGTTTTCACGGGTATAGGTATGTAGGTCTTGGCATTTTCGGGTCTTTTCCCATGTAAGGTTGAGAGTATCTTGGCGACATTTTGATGAGGTCTCACTTATCATCTTCAGGCTGGTGTCCAGCCTGAAGATGACGAATGAGACTTCGTCGAAACGTCACCAAGACACTTCCAATTTTACACGGGAGAAAACCTGAACAACCAAAGACCTACATATAAACACCCGTGAAAATATATATATATATATATATATATATATATATATATATATATATATATATATATATATATATATAGATATATAGTTGGAAGTGTCTTGGCGACGTTTCACGAAGTCTCATTCGTCATCTTCAGGCTTCAGCTTCGTGCTTCTGGGAGCAATGTGTGATCGCAGCTGTTTCTTCCTTTTAACTGCTAGTGGGGTTTGAACTGATTGGGTGGGAGCTTGGCTGTGCTCTGATTGGATGGGGTTTTTGTGCTCTGATTGGCTGGGGTGTGTCCTGTTTGGGTGGGGGCTTGGTTGTGCTCAGTTTAGTCTGTGTTGCAGGGGATTTGAGCTGGTGAGCTGCATAGCTGTTGTTTGGCTTTGTGGTTTTGCTACATCTTTATAGTGGGTGTCAGTCTGCTGCATGTATGGATTGGAGGGGTTTGAAATGGCTAATGTTGCAGCTGCGGTCTGGCTTCTGGTCCTTGGTCATGCTTCATGATCAGTGTGGGTTTGGGTCTGCTTTCTGGGTGGATGTGGTGGTGACATCCTGTGTGGACCTCGTGAGTGTGGGTCTGGTGTCATTCCTCGTGTTAGGGACTCGTTTGTCAATAAGGGCAGGTTTCAAATGGCTGGTAGGCGGAGGTATCATCTCGTTTGTTCATGCTGTGTGGGCGTTTTTCTATCTCAATGGCTTCTCTAATTATTCTGTTGTTAAAGTGTTCAGTTTTGGCGATAGTTCTGGTCTTTTTAAAGTCAATATCATGTCCTGTGACTTTAAAGTGTTGGACCAGGGAAGAAGTTGGTTCCTCTTTTTTGACTGAGTTCTTGTGTTCTTCAATGCGTGCACTTATTCTTCTGTTGGTTTGTCCAATATATGTGGAGGGGCAGGCGGTGCATGGGATTTCATATACTCCTTGATTTTCTAACTCAATTTTGTCTTTGGGGTTTCTTAGGATGGTGGATATTTTTCGGTTTCTGCAGAATGCTGTCTTGATGTTGTGTTTGTGGAGGATCTTGCTGATTCTGTCTGTGGTGCCTTTTATATATGGGAGGAGGGCTGTGCCGTTTTCTTGTTCTCTGTCTTGGATTTTAGTGGGGGGTTCTTTTTGGATTAGCTTGGTAATCTTATTTCTTTGGAATCCATTGGATGTTAGTACATTAGTGAGAGTGTCTAGTTTGGTTTTTAGGTGTTGTTCATCAGCTAAGCATTTGTTCTGGAGATGAGTGTCTTGGCTACGGAGTTGATCTGTGCTGGGTGGTGGTGTGAGAGTGCGTGCAGATAGCGGTTTGTGTGTGTTTTCTTCTGGTAGATGGTGTGTCCTAGGGAGCCATTGGGTTTCTGTAGACTAAGACATCCAGGAAGGAAGTTGGTTGTTAACTTCTGTTTCCATGGTGAACTGTATTTTGGGGTGTAGGCTATTGAGGTGTGTGAGGAAGTTGTCAAGTTTTTCTTTCCCGTGTGGCCAGATTATGAAGGTGTCGTCTACATATCTGAGCCAGAGTTTGGGTTTGTGATCAGATTTTTCTAGAGCTTGGGTTTCAAAGTGTTCCATGTAGAGATTGGCAATGACAGGTGAGAGGGGTGATCCCATGGATGCTCCTTCTACTTGTTTGTATTTTTGTCCATTATAGATGAAGTATGTGTTGGATAGGCAGTGGTTGGTCAGATCTAGGATGTGCTTGGGGGGGTTATATTTGTTTTGGATAGCTGTCAAGGCTTCTTTGATTGGCACTTGGGTGAAGAGGGATATGACATCAAAGCTCACGAGTAGGTCGCTGGGCTGTAAGTTTTGTTTCTTTATGATCTCTATGAATCAGTTCACCCAATCAGTTCAAACCCCCACTAGCAGTTAAAAGGAAGAAACAGCTGCGATCACACACTGCTCCCAGAAGCACGAAGCTGAAGCCTGAAGATGACGAATGAGACTTCGTCGAAACGTCGCCAAGACACTTCCAATTTTACACGGGAGAAAACCTGAACAACCAAAGACCTACATATAAACACCCGTGAAAACCTCAGAAAACAAATATATATCTATATCTATATCTATCTAAATATATATATATATATATATATATATATATATATATATATATATATATATATATACACACACACACACACATACACACACAAAGGGGAAGTTTCATTATTATATTCATATTTACATGTTTATAGCTATTTTACATATTAATTGATGCATACATATTCCAAATACTAACTCCAATGTACTGTATGTCACAGGAATGCATAGTTAATACTGGAAAATATTCAGTAGTACAAGATCATTTTTCAGCAAGACAAACTGCTGTTTCCAAACAGGATTTCAGGACAGCTGATTTATGGAACCAGCCATCCAGATATTTAAGAAGAACAATTTCTGTATCAACTAATTCTATTAACTTGCAATAGTATCTTATTACTATATTTCAAAGTATGACAGACTCAAAGTAAAAGTATGTTTTACCTGATAGGAAAAAAGACTCTTTATATAAAAGAATAGTTACTGGCCACAGGATAAAATGTTATATTCAAGATCATTTATTTACCAGGGAGTAGCATATTGCTTGAAAGAAATAACTTGAAATTTTGTTATATTGTTTAAATGATAAAAATATAGAAATAAATTATGACAGTTCACTAAGAAATTAGTAGAATTTTTTCTGCTACCACTACCATCAGTTTATGATAGAAAACACTGAAACTTTTGTTTGATCAGATTAATTGGTAATTTGAGCATAATAGATCTAGTAGGAAAGCTGTATGACTAAAGTTGTCCAATCTTGTGCAGCCAGAAAAAAATAAATCACTTATCTGCATATCCGTTTCTCTCTATAGTTGTTTTGTTTGGTTTAGAACATTACTGATTTTTAAAAAAACATAAAGGAGTCCCTGTGGATTTTACTCAGCTAGTTGTAAATTTCAAAGTAAGTTTCCTGATTGCATTATGTTTAAATAAAAGATTTTTTTGTAGAAACTTTAGCATTTCATAAGTGGTTTATACCAGGGGTAAAATGCTACCAGCTTTGTCCGGTTCTCCCAAATTGGTAGTAAAAAATGCTACTGGTTCACTGACCCAGTAATAAAATATGTTTTTTAAAAAGTTCTGACGAATTACAATTCTCCAGAACTCGTAGTTAAAAATGCTTTAAAAAGTAAAAAAAAAAAAAAAGTTTTGATATTGCAGGTTGCTCAGCATGCTTTGAAAAAGTAAAAAAGAGACTCCCATGATCACAGCTGTGCCACGCAATCATCGAGCCTTTTTTTTTAACTTTTTAAAAGCATTTTTATTACCTATTTGGCCGAGCCGGTAGTAAAAAAATGCATTTAAAAGATAAAAAAAAGATTCCGACGATCGCGTGCCTCAGCCTACACCCCCCAAAAAATGGGGGGGGGGTGTAGGCAAAAAACAGGTGGGGGGTCCATTTTTGAAAGAGAGACAGAGAGAGAGAGGGAGGGAGGGAAGGAGGGAGGGAAAAAGGAGAGGAAGGAAGGATTACAAACTTGGCACTAGTTGCAGCTTCAGAGGATAATCCAGGGCTGGAAGGGACCTGGAGGTTATCTAGTCCAACCCGGCTCCAGCAGAAAATTGTTAGTGAGTTTCTGTCTTTTGTTTCCCCAGTCACATGCTTACATAGCCATGCCCACCCAGTCACATGTCCCACCAAGCCACACCCACCAAGCCATGCCCACAGAAATGATAGGAAAGAAATTTAGATTTTACCACTAGTTCATACTTTTATTTATTACATTTAATGTTTGTCCAATGAGTGCACTTATTTATTCTAGAAACAAACATAAGAAAACATGGTTGATTCAAAGATAAACCTTGAACACTTTGAACACTATTCAATGGTAGTATTAAAACAGTAGCCTTGTTGTATCTTCCTCCTCATCGTGCCACCTATTTGACATTATGTTGAGAGAGAGAAGAGTAGACAATGGGAATAGCACTTACCTCAAACATTCATATTATGTACTAGCCATTTACATTGTTTAAAAAGTTTCTAGTCTATAAATAATATCTCATTTGTGCAGGTTTTTGAGGATGGGTTTAGTGAAAAGAATACCAGAAAACTTATCTGCTCTTTAACCTGCTTTAATGAGACTTTAAAATGAGTATTTTAAAAATATTTTATTACTCATTGCATTTGATTATTTTTCTCTTAACTTTTAAAGGATTTATCTATTATTGAGAAAATAAAAAAGAGTGGCTGCATTTATTACAGTATGATGAACTTTGTAAGCTCTCCAGTCCATGGTAGCTGATTACCGTGGTGGCTCAGTGGTTGGAATGCAGTACTGCAGGCTACTTCTGCTGACTGCCAGCAGTTCGGCAGTTCGAGTCTCACTAGCTCAAGGGTGACTCAGCCTTCCATCCTTCCTAGGTTGTTAAAATGAGGACCCAGATTGTTGGGGGCAATATGCTGATATTGTAAACCTCTTAGAAGGGGCTGTAAAGCATGGTGAAGTGGTTTATAAGTCTAAATGCTATTGCTATTTTGTCATAATTTGGGTTCTAAAGGAAGATGCTATTTACAGTATAGGCATTGTTGAAGCATTTTTATCATAAATAATATAGAATAGAAGAAATCATTATTAAAAAGTTTGACAATTTTAAAAAAAATTGTCAGGTTACTTAAAATATGTAATATAGTCCTAATGTTTCACTTTTCTTTCTTCTTGAGAAATAAATAGAGGCAGCATTATCAACATCAGTATGGATGTCCAAGGATCATAGCCAGATTGTATTAATTAATGTTTATCCCAAAATAAATCTTAATTTATATATATTTGGAAATTATTCTTACTTCAATTGCATTGAATATTTATTTATAGTATTTTTAATTTTCTACCACTTCAAAGAAAATCTGGACAAAGCAGGTTCTAAGATTTTTTTGCCTATTTGTTTTCTCCAGATTATTTTGTACCAAAAACAATTCAACTACAGTTTTGTTTTGTTTTTCTTATTGATGAAGAAATTTCTGTTCTTCTATATCTTTAGTAGTAAACATTAATTCCAATTTTAGCTAGTTTTAAAGAAAACTTGAATTATAAAATATTATTTTGAGAAGATGTACAGTATACATCAGTGTAAACCAAGGGCTTACTTATATGCACTATTAAATTGTCTTTCTTTTTCTAATTTTTAGTTTTTTTTATCTCGAGTTTGATATCATATAAAAACCTGAACTTTAATAAATTGAATTTTAATTATTGTATTCATTTTTTTTTATTTTTACAATTTGTTTCATTTTTGGTTTATTTTTCTCGTTGTCTCTTTAAAGTTTCAGCAGCAAAGATCCTCCTAGCCTAAGGTTTTGTGATTGAATGTTGGGCCTTATTGAACATAAGCTAGGTGCAAGCTTTTGGAGTAGCTAGGCATATCTGGAGAACATGTTATGGAGGTTCTCACAAAACATCTGCATGTCATTGGAAGCTTCTGTTTTATACCTGCTATGATTTTTCAGCAAACACTATGATAACAATCTGATTTCTCCCTATATTCTTCCTACAGCAAATAGAAACATTTTCAAGCAATCATACTTTGGTTTTATTTTCAAAGAATGAATTACATAGATCCCTTAGGCACTTTTGTAAATAATTATAGAGGTTGGGATTTTGCTCTGCAGAATGTCAGCTTCCTGTTTGTTTATTTTGTTTAATTGAAAAATAAACTCAAGTGACACAAGTAAAATAAATGCAGGCAAGTAATTGGTTCATTCTGACCTTAGAGATAAATACTTAATAGATTTTAGCTTGTTCAGTTGTCATATGCCTAACAAACCATGCTACCTGATATATAGCATTACACAGTATGAGGATGTGGAGTAAACATTTCTATATGGTATTATTTCTAGCCCCAATAGATAAAACCTTCTGTAGAATCAAAGAGTTCAAGATTATAAATGGCCATTAGAAATTTTTAGATGTAACATTCTTCATTTCAGAGCTTCTCTTCTTCCTTTTATTCCTTTCATTTCTATTTCCTACATTTCATTTGTCAATCTTTGCTGTAGTTACTGTATTGCAGTGATGGCTAACCTTTTTGCCATCGCATACCAGGAATGTGGGGGGGTGTCATGCACATGCGTGCCCACACCCATAATTTTATGTGCCCTGCCCCCGAACATGCAGGCACAACCCCCCCATTCGCCGCTGCTCCTGGCACGTAATGGCATGGTGGGCCCGATAGGCTCATTTTTCTCTCTCCCCAGGCTCCAGACCCTTTCTAGGAGCTTGGGTAGGGGAAAAATGGCCTTTCCCCCCCACACACAGCTTGGAGGCCAGAGTCTCCAGAGGCCAGAAATAGCCCGTTTGCAGAGTTCTGATGGGACCTGTCCCTGGGCCCTGACCCGAGGCAAGTGGGTAGCATGCTTACCTTTGCATGGCCCTGACCTGAAGCAAGCAGAGCTGGTGAGACGCGGAAGTGAGGCATGGAGATTACCTGGACCATGTGGTAAAGGAAAGATAATATATAGGGCAGGGTGGGATGGGGTGGGCGGGTCCAGCCAGTGGTTGATTTTTACGGTTCTCTAAACTGTGCAAAATCATAACAACTGGTTTGTCCGAACTGGTCCAGACCAGCTGAATCCCACCCCTGATTGCAGCACATGCAAATCTTATATTTAGTAGAAAAGCAGCAAATTTAATAAAGTTAAAGAAGGAACAGTTACTAAATTATTTCTTTGTTTCTTATGTTTGAAACTATATATGTCTGGGTTACTATTTTTTAAGTTGTATGAAAGTGAAGATGTAAAAGATGGAGACAATTCAATCTAAATTATTCACCTAACTTTCCTAACTCCAGAAATGGTATGTTAAATGGCTGGTTAAACACAGGCATCACTGCACACAGGTGTTCTCGGATTGTAATTCTTAGCTAACTAGAAGGAAATGAATTGTCATGGAAGCAAGAGAAGTCAGGCCACTGACTGTGAATAAATGTAGTCATACCTGCTGTTACATAGGTTATAATTTAGAAAGCTAACTGTATAATCCATTAAAGTTGCTACTGTAAATAAATTTTCAGTGCAATCTGGATCTAGCTATCTTCATGCATTAGTGCTTTCAGTCCTTAGTTTGAGGATCATAGGTACAAACAGTGTTTCTGACTAAGGCTCACATTTGGGTTATGAGTTATTTGCCAAGTGTCACATTCCAACAAGTAAACTGGATGAGGAAAGAAGTAAGAGAGTGATAAAACAAATATGCCTCAATTAAAGGTGACTTAAATTACAGAAATGAATTAAATACAATTCATACGAACTCTACCTGTACATTAAAGTTTTGTCTTTTTGGCACATCAAAAATTATACTTTCACAACTTTTGGACTGACTCTCAAGCTACATCCAAGATTTTGGGAGCCAAATGGTTCTGCATCACAGTGTGAAATAATGTTATATGGTTGAAGGCTTTAGGAATCGTTTGAAAAACCTTTGAACAACACATGGGATTTATCTTCCCCACTTTTCTCATCATATAGTACTTTTATTCTAAGATCCTGATAAATAGTCAACATGTTTCCTATGTTAATCAGAATGGGATTAAATATATGAAGATATTTAAATACGGTGCGTCTGTATATCTATATCTATGTTTGTGTGTGTGTGTGTGTGTGTGTGTGTGTGTGTGTGTGTGTGTGTGTGTGTGTGTGTGTGTGTCTTGATAAATGTTTCTTTCAATATTATCAGGTAGAATAACTATAGAATAATAACATAGGCAATAATACAGTAATAATAATAGGAAGAGAACAATTAAAAACCACCATAGGAAATAGAGAATTTTAACACATATATTTTAAAAACTTTATCCAGTCATTATGACTGTCCGAAAAAAAGAGGAAAAAGAAAAAAAGAGAAAATAAAGTTACAGTTTTCTAAAATCTTAGACATTAACCTAAAGCATACTGATACTTTGTGATAAATTATAACTAGCTTCAACATAATCTTCAGAAATAGAACATATAAACTAAAATGATAAAAAATAATACATTTGTCTGATAGGCTGATTGGGTAGTTCCAATAACAAGAAGGGACTTCTATAAATATCACATCCAAGGGGCAATAAGAAGATCCAGTATATCTACTCTAGATTTCTTCTTCTTCTTCTTCTTCTTCTTCTTCTTCTTCTTCTTCTTCTTCTTCTTCTTCTTCTTCTTCTTCTTCTTCTTCTTCTTCTTCTTCTTCTTCTTCTTCCACTCACTCCTTGTCTTGTTCTTTTTCCGCTTAAAATCCTACATTAAGAAAACCTGGACAATAACAAAACTATTAGCATGGCACTAAATATTGCCAGATGTACATTTTCATACAAGTCCAAAAATTTAAGAATACCTATGGAACAGCATCTTTTTCATTCTTACACACTTAAACATAAGATGGAATACCCACTGCCACATTACTAGAATATGTTTGGCTTTATGCTGCCAAACAAATATTTGTGATTGTAGGAATGTGAATGTTTGTCAGTGATATCAATATGAATCTGATTTCAAATCAATGGAGAAAAAGACAAAAGAAGAGAATTACTTACGGAGAATTACTTAAGAGAATTATGATGGTCTTTCATCTTGCTGCCAGAGGCAAGATCCATGCCCACCCTCCTGATCTTCTGGAAGAGTCTCAAAACATGGCTGATTGGCTTGGGGGCATTTTATGATGAAGGTGACTGGTCTGGTAATAGAGAATATTACAGCCCCATATCTCTCGTGTACTTTGCTCCTAGCTTTAGCTAATCCTTGCAAATTATAATGTATTTATATTTGTGTTTTTATTGTATTGTAAACTGCCCAGAATCTCTTTGGGTAGTGAGATGTGTAGCATATTGAATGAATGAATGAATGAATGAATGAATGAATGAATGAATGAATGAATGAATGAATGAATATTAGTGTGTTCAAGACCAAGAATTTTTGAACATTTACACTTTTGCTGAATTATTGAATTTAATACAATGATAGTCAAAGATAATTTGCAAGTTTTAATACAATACTAAAGAGTTTGGTGCTTTCAATTTTTCATATGACTCACAATATATAACCAAGGATGGTACCTTATTTGGTGGCCCTACATCTTCCTTGCATTCCTTCTACCTCACAGAGAAAAAGATTTATAGTGAAGTGGTTTTTTAACATATACAACTTACATTTCCTTGTGCCACGTGTTCTATACTCTGCCGTATGTTCTATATTCTATTTATTTATTTATTTTGTCAAACATAACAATATATATAAGTATAAGCATGAAATAACCACACAAATTGAATACAACCAAAGGGAATATTAGGACAGGAACGGTAGACACGCTGGTGCTCTTATGCACGCCCCTTAATTCTGTCTTCTTTATTTTTCAAATTCTTTTTCTAGAAACTTTGCTAAGTAAAAACAGGCACAATAAGATAGTTCTTATAGATTCTAGTCTTCTTATGGTAAAATGTTAACAAGATGTATTCCATAAAGTGAATCTCACTGGCAGGTGCTTAAAATAATACAAAGGAAATTATTCAGTTAACTTCCAAAAGGCTAGTAATAGGTTCCTAAATAGCTCTTCTGCAGAGGCAAATAATTATAAATTTGGAAAAGCATACTGTTAATTTGACACAGTTGTAATGATATCTCTGTAGGTGGCACATATCATGCCCCATTTTATAAGCTTCTTAAGAACCTAATGGCAGCATTTACTCAATAGGATACAGGAGGATGAGGTAGCATAATTGCAGCATCACTGAAGCATGACTACGTGCTAATTAACAAAATTGGAGTTGCTCCACTCGTGCTCCCATTTCATCTATCTTATTTCATTTACTTGTACATGCTGTTATGGTCAAAAAATTGCTGTATGTGTTGTCTGAATATTACAGCAGTGATTATCCACTGGATGTTCCATTCTGCTATAGTATGGAAGATAGCTTCTATTGACTAATTTTTGCTCTGAGTGCCTTGTTTAGATAAAAGCCTTCCAATCATGTGTTTCCACAATCTTGTTAAATGTTCTCCCGTGGATAGCATAATGTAAGTTAGCAAGGCTGAAAAAGTCAAAGCCTACCAGTTTATATGAACAGAAAACCTTTAGAAATTGTCTTCTATTCTGTTGCTTAGGTGTGTTTTTTTATGCCTTCCCTACAAGCAGGGAAAGAAGATTGTTCAATTTCTCCTGAAATGAATTATTTATTTATTGGTCACCTTGGACCATGAGTTAGCTTATCACTAGAAGATGAACATAAATATATTTTTCAAATCACTTAAATTTTGGTGATTATATGGATATGTGAATGTGTTTTCCTTGGTTATGATATGGAAATAATAATATTTCAAAGATCTCCTGGGGTTGGGGTCTTTGCTTATCTTTTTCAGGTCAAATGTGGCATATATTCATATCCTAATTGTCCTAGTACAGGCCATCTATGTTTTCTAGTTTTCACGAATTGTCTGATTTTTTTTTTTTTAATTTGCATTTATATCCCGCCCTTCTCCGAAGACTCAGGGCAGCTTACACTATGTCAAGCAATAGTCTTCATCCATTTGTATTATATACAAAGTCAACTTATTGCCCCCAACAATCTGGGTCCTCATTTTACCTACCTTATAAAGGATGGAAGGCTGAGTCAACCTTGGGCCTGGTGGGACTTGAACCTGCAGTAATTGCAAGCAGCTGCTGTTAATAACAGACTGCATTAGTCTGTTGAGCCACCAGAGGCCCTTATGATATATGTTTCAATTAATGAAATCAGTGGCTATAAATTCATATAATATTTCTCCCACTCCTAGCCCATCACATAATAGTCTCACCTGTATTTACAGCTATGATTCAAAATTATTGTTTTTTCTGCCCAAGCTGCTTTAAGCTCTTCAGAGCAGATTATTTCAAGCACGCTTTCAATTTAATTAAAAGACACAGCTATGTTTGGCTGAATGGTCTTCCATGCCTTATTGATGCCCTGGGGTGGTCACTGCCTTATATAGCCATTTCTTCCTCGGCTATTAGTCTGGTGACATCTCCGCTCCTTTTTCTTTATATTTAAAAACAATTGAAAAAATATAAAGACATGTTTAAATCTAGCAGCTCTTGCAAGTGTACTATGATTGCTGGTGATTTCCTAGCCTTTATAAAAGTTACTTCTACACTCATTCATCATTAATTCTAGAAAGCAGCTTTTCCATTTTCTCCCCTTCTCTTTCCTCCCACTGACTGTAACTATTGTTGTCAACTTTGAGCAGTTGCTGAATAAATGGACATTGAGCAAGGCTTCCTATAGTTCCATAAAATCTTGATCACTTAGGAATGGCTACTTTTTAATTCTACTAAGAGCCTATTGATTACAACTATCCAAATTCTTTATGGTTTCAAATTCTTAACCGGGACTTTTGGAAATGAAATCTCTCACACCCTCTAGAATGTGGCAAAAGCCTTCATCCCTTAACCATAAGGCTACCCTTTGATATATTCCAGAGCAGGGAAACTGTGTGCCACTCTCTGAGTTGCATTACTCAGCTAGTGATAAGGAAGAGGCCCAGCATACAATGTATTCCCTTCCCTTTCTAATAGATGCTATGAGGAAAGGCCATGCTCTCTCTACAGAATACCAAGAAACTGTTCTGCTATTGTTTTGAATATGTCATACTAGCTTTTTAATCTTATTTTGAGTAATTTCAATTTAAGAGAAAACTCATTTGCAGTTAGTTGATGAAACAGTTTGTAACTTTATGCAGGATAAAAGGAACAGAAAGGAATAGGCTTCAGTTTTTATTATACAAATATATCTAAGCCTGTGAGTTTAATATGTTATTATGTAATTATTCTTATTATCCTATTAGCCTGGACTTAGAAAAAAAACACAGATACAAAACAGTAAAATGGAATCGTTTCCTTTCATTTCCATTTTAAAGTTCTTTTTGTGAACAAAATAATGACATTTGTGCAGCATGCATCAGCCTTCTGATATAAGACAAAGAAAGAAAACGCCAATGAGTAACAACTTCAGTATGGAAATGAACAAAATGTGACAATAACAATTCGATTGTTATTTTATTTTGGACCTTTTAAAAAAACACTTTAGCTTCTTAACAATAGATCCTGCATATCTCCACCATCTTCCTTGCTCTCTACAATGGCACTGAAAAATATACTTCTGAGTAGACATAGTTAAGAGTGAGATTTAAATGACTATGCATTTTGATACAAATGCCTTTTCAGTGCATAATAGAAGTTTCTTTATGGTAGATTCAGCTCTTTTAAAATAATTCTAATGACATTGTTTTATACTCCTGCAAAAACTCTTCTGATCAATGTTGGAAGACAGAGAGGATAGGAATATTTTCCTTTCTTATCGCTTATCTTCTTTATCCTACAGTCCCTGTGTACCATCCCTTATTGCCTTCTTCTTCTTTTTTTTTGCAATAAAAATAATAGATTTTGAAACAGCAACACTTTTCTTTCCATTAACTACCTATATAATACAATTCTTACATATTTATGTAAGCTTCCTTAAAGTCAATGGGATTTGCTGCACAAAAATTACACAATGAACTGCAACTAAACCCAAAGTCATTTCTATTAGAAAGCAAGTCTGTAGAAGACTAACATTTTTCTCCTGGGGCTAATTATACAGCTGTATTTTTTTAATAGATATTTACCCATACTTATTAATATCTCCTCTGGTATGAAAGAAACATAATATATTCGATTAGTAATTTAATCTAGAGTATGTAGGTCAAACTATTTTAGTAATTTAATTCACAAAGAAACATCATGAAGAAGGATTAGTATTGGCTATAAACGAATACCAGATGAGACCTAATTCCTGTAATTAGTTCACAGAACAAAATAGATTAGCAAAAGCAACAAGAAAAACAAATGAAAAAATATCTATTAAACATAATTTTTAATTTGTTATCTGAATTTTTGGCAATCAGGAGCAAGCCTGCTGGAAGCACAACTGCACCTCCTGCAAAACACAGTACTTAACAAACTGTCTGTCTGTTACAATGAAGTAAACAAATTGTAGATAAGATATATAATGAAGTCTATGACTTGCACTTTTATTGTAAATGGCTTTGGATGCTGTCCTATAGTCAAGTATGAAATCATTCTTCCTTCATTATATATCTAGTATTGATCCTTAAATATCGCCTTAAGAATCCAAATGCATGGTTCCTTCAAATATATAGAACCAAGAAATAATAATAATAATAATAATAATAATAATAATTATTATTATTATTATTATTATTATTATTATTATTATTATTATTATTATTATTATTATTCATTAAACATGAAACTCAGTCAACTGAACATTCAAAAAATGTAATGGTTGATATGGGTTGCTGCCAGCATCCTAAGTATCAACCAAGTACCTTCTTAAGATATATATTGTTCCAAGTAGCACAGTTTTTTTGCAGTTCCGCTAGTGTTATTGCAGGAAGCTGCAATTTGTTGATGTATCTTATAAAATTCTTGGACATGGTACCAAGTGCCCCCATGACAATGGGTATCACTGTATTGGATACAGGTATGTCGTATTTTTTACATAATGACCAGTGAACTAATTTAGCAACTCGATCATGTCTAGCTTTGTAATCAGTTTACGTCATTTTGCTGCACTCATATATTAAGTGTGAAACAGTTTCAACTTTGTCACTGCAAAGTCTACAGTTCGGATTGTTGGTGGTTTTTTGTATCTTTGCTTTCATGGCATTAGTTTCTAGTGCTTGTTCTTGAGCAGCAAGTATTAAACCTATTGTTGTTGTTGTTGTTGTTGTTGTTGTTGTTATGATGATGATGATGATGATTTTTTCCAGGTAGTGAATTCTTGGTTCTACTTTTTCTTTTTTAAAGCTTGGCTTAGCTCTTCCCAAATCTTCTGGTACTTCATGTGTATTCCACAAATTCTCAATTATTAAAATTCTTGAACACAAGCACCAGTTCCTTCTGCATCCCTGCTATGTAATCCTAGTTGAGAGAGAGGTATGCAAATTTTCCCAACATATTGAATATGTGACATGACAAAATCAATGAAACAGGGATGGAGGGAAATTATTTCATGAGCCTTGCCCTACTAACTCTAGGATCTATGTGTATGTTGATTTTGACTAAAATCCAAAAAATAAATAAATATTGGACTTTGTTTTGCCAAATTGTAGGCAAGCCAGAATGCTTCAGCAGATGTTCAGGAATGTAATGTGTTTGTTTCAGGTTCAAATCAAAACACATATTCTGTTTTGTATGCACCCTTACTAGTGAAAATATAGTATTTAGTTTTTCTTACATTTTTCTTAATTTCTTCACAGAGATAAGATGAATGGAATATCTCACTTGTTTACAGCCATTTGAAATTATATAACTTGATCTGATTTTAGAAAACATTTGATTTTAAATAAATGCTTAAATACTTCTGACTTCAATAAAGTATGATTAAGTACTTGATTGCTTTCTTCTAAAAAGAATATGTTCTGATTAAGGGCTAAGCATATTGATGGACTATAAATACTAGGCGATTTTTGATAGAATTCTGTGTACAATATTTTTTACACTTTGCTGTATTATAGACTTACATTTTAGAAAACATCAGTGTATAAGGAATGAAATGCAATGTTCCATAGGTCTTACAGAATATTAAAAATATGTTACAGATTAATTATGTGTGTTTACTGTTTATGCTAACAAAGAGGCAAAACTAAAATTATTTTAAAATTTCAACACATTAATTTCACTTTTGTGTATCATAGTTCTAATAATCCAGGTGTGTGTCAAAGTTCCTAACACACTGAAAAAATGCAGGTTCTAAATTTCCAATAATTACTCAGCCAGATTATCAAGCCACAAATCAGTGAACACCTAGGGGCAAACAAAGTTATAACCGAAACCCAACATGGGTTTGTCAAAAACAGATGATGTCAGACAAATCTTATTGCATTCTTTGACAAGATGACAAAATTAGTGGACAAGAGGAATGCTGTGGATATAATTTATTTAGATTTCAGCAAGGCATTTGACAAAGTAGACCACAATCTACTACTTGATAAGATAGAAAAAGGTGGGTTAGACAACATCACCACCAGATGGATTCATAACTGGATGACCAACCACATTCAATGAGTAGTCCTCAATGGAACTGCATCTACATGGAGGAAAGTATGCAGTGGGGTACCCCAAAGCTCTGTTTTAGGCCCAGTACTTTATCAATGATTTCGATGAAAGGATAGGTGGGGAATTCATTAAATTTGCAGATGACACCAAGCTGTCAGCAATAGCCAATACTCCAGAAGATAGGCTTAAGATTCAGAAGTATCTTGACAGACTTGAACATTGGATACTATCTAACAAAATGAAATTCAATAGTGAAAAAAGTAAGGTGTTAAATTTAGGCAAGAAAATCCAAATGCACAGGTACAGTATAGGTCCGTGATGGTGAACCTATGGCATAGGTGCCATAGGTGGCTTATGGAGCCATATCTGTAGGCACACGAGAGTTGCCCTAGCTCAGCTCCAGCGGGCATGGGTGTGCTGGCCAGCTGATTTTCAGGCCTTCCGGTCCCACCAGAAGTCAGGAAATGGGCCATTTCCGGCCTCCAGGGGTGTGAGGAAGGCTTTTTTTCACCCTCCCCAGGCTCCTAGAAAGTGTCTAGAGCCTGGGGAGGGCATAAAATGGGTCTACCAGGCCCACCATGCCATCATGTGCCAAAAGCTGGGGGGAGCGCAGTGGAGGTGTCATGTTCACATGTATGGGCAGGGGTAGGACACATTGAATAATGGGTTTGGGCACGCACGCATGGAATCCCCCACATTCCCCCTGGCACACAATGACAAAAAGGTTAGCCATCACTGGTATAAGTGGTACCTCACTCAATATTAGTAACTGTGAGAAAGACCTTGGAGTCCTAGTGGACAATCACTTAAATATGATCCAGCAGTGCACTACAGCTACCAAAAAAACCAATAGAGCTCTAAGCTGCATTAACAGAGGGATAGAATCAAGATCACCTGTAGTCTTAATACCACTTTATAATGCCTTGGTAATACCTTGAAATACTGCATCCAGTTCTGGTCACCACAATGTAAAAAAGTAGTTGAGACGCTAGAAAGAGGGCATAGAAGAGCAACAGAGATGATTAGAGGACTGGAGGCTAAAACATATAAAGAACGGTTGCTGGAATTGGATATGTCTAGTTTAATGAAAAGAAGAACTAGGGGTGACATGATAGCAGTGTTCCAATATCTCAGGAGTTGCTACAAAGAATAGGAAGTCAAGCTATCCTCCAAAATAACTGAGAGCAGGACAAGAAGCAATGGATGGAAACTAATCAAGGAGAGAAGCAAACTAGAATTAAGAAGAAATTTCCTGACAGTTAGAACAATTAACCAGTGGAACAACTTACCTCCAGAAGTTGTGAATTCTCCAACGCTGGAAGTTTTTAAGAAGAGATTGGACAACCATTTGTCTGAAATAGTATAGGGTTTTCTGCCTGAGTAGGCAGTTGGCCTAGAAGACTTCCAAGGTCCCTTCCAACGCTGTTTATCCTATCCTATCCTATCCTATCCTATCCTATCCTATCCTATCCTATCCTATCCTCGTCTCTTTCTAAATTGACTTCATTGACTTCAAGTCAATTGAGTCATTGACTTCAATTAAACTTCAGTTAATATAATTTTTATTATTTTACTTTTATTTTAATCTGAAATACTAAAAGCTACACCATCATCAGAACAAAAAGATAATCTTCATCAAATATGGATGGATGGATAGATGGATAGATGAGAGAGAGAGAGAGAGAGAGAGAGATGGTTAATTGTGTTAATCGTGACAAAAATTTAAAACTAAATTATATATATAATTAAATATAATAAAAATAGTAATATATTCTCAGTTTAAGTTTTTAGCTTACGATTAAATCTATATCTTATAAAAACATATTGCTTCATTATCTTATTTTGAACACAGAGGTTTCTCAAAAATACCTAATAAGTACATATCCTGAATCTGTTCCTAAAAATCAGATGAATTTCTTTCCAGTTATGTAAAATTATCCTTCTAGACCTGTCCTAGAATTGATAGGTCCCAAACTTTTTATGAACTAACATAATCTGTATTTTCGAAATGTAGTTCAACATCAGATTAAGATCCTTAACTTTTTGCAGCATTTTTTTACTGGAAAGATTATTTGCAATAGAAAGCATTGAATGCCATCATTATTTCATTGCATAGCAAACTATCCATTTCTATTTTTTCCCCTTTGGAAAATGTATATTTCAATTAGGTTGCAATTTCTATATTAATTTTGTTTTCAGATGGACAAACTTTGAGATGGACAGGTATTATGAAATCAATATGGATTTGAGATTTAAGTTTTGAAGACATTGAATAGTCTATATGTAACATCAATTTTTGTTCAGTTATTTCTTTCTTCAAGATCTGAGGAATATTTATTTTATTTATTTATTTATTTATTCATACTTTTATACCGCCCTATCTCCCTAGGGACTCAGGGCAGTGTACAGCCATTTAAAAAACACATAAATATACAAAGTAAAACATTAATCTAAAAAACTTATTAAATAGGCCAAATATTTAAAATAGACATATAAATAATAAAACCCGGTTAAAATTTAGTTTTAAAATTTTAAAAATATTAATAAAGCCCCAAATTAAAATTTGACACTATTATGCCAGTCCCGCTTGAATAAATAGGTGTGTTTTGAGCTCACGACGGAAGGTCCGAAGATCAGGCACTTGACGTAAGCCAGGGAGAAGTTCGTTCCAGAGCGTCGGTGCCCCCACAGAGAAGGCCCTGCTCCTGGGGGCCGCCAGCTGACACTGTTTGGCGGACGGCACCCTGAGGAGACCCTCTCTGTGAGAGTGTACGGGTCGGTGGGAGGCATAAGGTAACAGCAGGCGTTCTCGTAAGTACCCGGGTCCTAAGCCATGGAGCGCTTTAAAGGTGGTAACCAAAATCTTGAAGCGCACCCGGAAAACCACAGGAAGCCAGTGCAGGCTACGGAGTAGTGGTGTTACATGGGAGCCACGAGCGGCTCCCGTTACCACTCGCGCAGCCGCATTCTGGACTAACTGTAGCCTCCGGGTGCACCTCAAGGGCAGCCCCATGTAGAGAGCATTGCAGTAATCCAACCTAAATGTAACCAGAGCGTGAGTGACCGTGCATAAGGCATCCTGGTCAAGGAAGGGACGCAACTGGCGGACCAAGCGAACTTGGTAAAAGGCCCTCCTGGAGACGGCCACCAGATGTTCATCAAAGGACAGCCGTCCATCCAGGAGGATGCCCAAGTTGCAAACCACCTCCTTTGGGGCCACTAACTCGCCCCCAACAGTCAGCCGCGGATGCAGCTGACTGTACCAGGGTGCCGGCATCCACAGCCACTCTGTCTTGGAGGGATTGAGCTTGAGTCTGTTTCTCCCCATCCAGACCCGTACAGCACTTCCCATCCAGACACCGGGACAGCACTTCAACCGCTTCGTTGGGGTGGTCCGGGGTGGAAAGGTACAGCTGAGTATCATCAGCGTACAGATGATAACTCACCCCGAAACCACTGATGACCTCACCCAGCGGCTTCATATAGATGTTGAACAGGGTAGGCGAGAGAATCGACCCCTGAGGCACCCCACAAGTGAGGCGCCTCGAGGACGACCTCTGCCCCCCTGTCAACACCGTCTGCGACCGGTCAGAGAGATAGGAGGAGAACCACCGATAAACGGTGCCCCCCACTCCCAATCCCTCCAACCGGTGCAGCAGGATACCATGGTCGATGGTATCAAAAGCCGCTGAGAGGTCTAATAGGACCAAGGCAGAGGAGCAACCTCTGTCCCTGGCCCTCCAGAGGTCATCCACCAACGCGACCAAAGCCGTCTCCATGCTATAACCGGGTCGGAAGCCGGACTGGAACGGGTCTAGATAGACAGTTTCCTCCAGGTGCTGGGGGAGCTGCCATGCAACCACACTCTCTACAACCTTCGCCACAAAGCGAAGGTTGGAGACTGGACGAAAATTTCCCAAAATAGCTGGGTCCAGGGAAGGCTTCTTGAGGAGGGGTCTCACCACCGCCTCTTTCAAGGCGGCGGGGAAAACCCCTTCCATCAAAGAAGCATTTATAATCCCCTGGAACCAGCCTCGTGTCACTTCCTGAGCAGCCAGCAACTAACCAGGAAGGACACGGGTCCAGTACACTTCTGTCAATAACAGTTATCCGAGTCCCTGTAAACTCAAGCTTGTATCCCAGTGATACTGTCTGGTCACCTTGTCTTCTGTCAATCTCTAATGCCTTCAGTATTTATAGGAATCAGGGTCTATGTTCAAATTGCTCCTACTTTTCATATTATATGGTCCAAATATTAAACATTAGCATTGCTAGCTTTCTGTTAGCAGTTTTACTTCATCAGGTGCTGTACCATAGTTTAAAAAGGTATTTTTTTTCCTAATTCAGGCTTTCTGACAATTTTTACAGCCATATAACTTAGAAAATAATAGCCTTGATAATTTATATTTTACCAAACTTATCATAGAGTTTCTCTCAAGTAGAGAATTTACCACCCCTGTGGATTATTGACCCTATCAGCCAATGTCTATTACTCACAATGCATGAAGTTAGACAATGTCTATTATACAATGTAATTTATATTGTATTTTTAAAAAACCCACCAGAAAAGCTTTTGTACCTTCTTTCATTTTCAATAAGCAATTTCTTAAGTCACGCTTGTTCCAGCCTTCGAGGCAAAAATGTACATATATCAAGTGTTCTTTCCAGAAATTTTGATTTTAACTTCCAGTTTCTCATTTCCCATGAACTTTTCTGTTCCTAACTTAAATAAATAAAATATCTTCCCATTTTTCTTATTTTTTGATAAGCGCTCTGGCCTAGCATGCAAGAACAGCAAGATATTACCAACCACTCTTTTTTTTTTCTTCCTTCAGTCCGCTTTTTTCCTCCTTCCCCATTCCTAAGAGGACTGTAAGGGGCATGCATAAGAGCACAAGCACGCCTACCGTTCTTGTCCTATTGTTTCCTTTCATTATATCCAATTAATATAGTTATTACATACTTATGCTTATATATATGCTTATATATAGTATAGTTATTTCGTGCTTATGCTTATATATACTGTTGTGACAAATAAATAAATAAAAATAAATAAATAAATAAAATATTGGAATTATTTAGCAATACATATCTCCATCATTAATTTACCATATTTCTAATACAATCAAGATTATGAATTTATAAGAAGAATTAAGACGTCAAAATGCATTTAATCTGTATTTTAAAAGTCTCAGAAACTTTCAATGTCAGAAACATTTAATGTCACAGGAAAAAATATTGATGTTGATTGCTTCCTCTCTCTCCAAATATTGACATTCTCATGGGAAGGTGTGAACTTCATGCACTCATGACCCAAATTAGGCAATTTTCTCTCTTGCAGTCTTCATGCCAATGGGACTTTTTCAGATCATACCCTTGGGTAGCTGAGGATGTGTGCATTAATGGATAGAAGCAAAACAGTGACAGTATCGGGATGCATCACTGTGCAGCAATGTAGTTAGCTCCAAACAGCATTAAAAAAATAGTTTAAAGCACACAAGAGAATGGGAAAAGAAGAAAGCAGATTCTTTCTTGAGAAAACCTATTGGGAAAATCTGAATATTAACTTTAACATTTTATTAGTCTATTGTGCTAATTTTAAATCAAAGGCACTATAACAGAAGCTACAATTCAGTAATGTTTCTTGCTTTAGGAATGCAGATGGATCAACAGAATATCTATATGTACTATTTATCCATATATATGGGTAGGAATAGGTGACTAGCATGTTCTTGAGGGGGGGAGAAACAGAAATTATTAGGAGTGGCTCACTTTAGACATCTATTACAAGACTTTGGCCTAATAGTAAATGAAGATGCCTGCTGTGCCAAGGATTACAACAAGTACCTTATTATTTCAGTTCTGACCTTCACAGATAAGGGAAAATTCTTGTGCAAGCCTTCCAGAGAAGACTGAGTGATTTGTAAACATTAACAAATGAGAACTGATTTCTACCAAGACTGGAGATAAGCAATACAAAGCATTACATAAATGTTACAAAATTGTCATAATTCCTTTTAAATGGAAATCCAAACCTGATTAGACAATTATTTTTTAGAAAACCCAAGATACATTCCCCACATGAACTAATTATAAAATTAACCATCTAAGGGCTAGTGCCTGATTCTGATGTATATCAATGATTTAGTCATATTAAAACTGGGAAGAACTGGAATTTATGGTTTGGGACAGATGTGAACAAGCCCAGCCTTTATTCATAATGGCTCAGAATTGGGTCAATAGTTTAGTGAAGGGGGAAAAAGTCACAATACATCACAATGCCGTGATGATGCGAGTTTGACATCCCTGTGGTAGATCATCAGTAATCCTTGATATCTCAGTAAGTAGTTCATGATGGTTCAGGATACTGTGAGAACTAAAATTAAAATAAACAATTTTAAAGCTTTAAAATATGATAGCTTTATAGCTTCTGCTGCCTTAGGAACGTTCAAAACATTCTTAAAGATCCATCTCATCCTGGGCACCCTTTTTTGGAACTATTATCATCTGGCAGACAGTACAGCATAATAAAAACAAGGGCAAATAGGCTGAAAAACAGCTTCTATCCCAGGGCAATAACCATATTGAATTCTACGGTATAGTGCAATATCGGGTTTTCAATTTCAATTATATAGAATGTAAAGGATGTATGTTTGTGTTTTTATTTTTATAGTTATAATGTACAGTGAAGACGGCATTTAATTTCATTATATTATGTGCAATGACAATAAAGTAAAGTAAACTAAGAATGTAGCTTTACCAAATATCATTAGTTTTATACAGTATTATTCTAAAACTTCCAATATTTTCCATGAGAACATTGAAATTTGGCAGTCTAAAAAGGTTCCAAATTTTTCTAAAAAATTAAATACTTATGGAGCAATATATAATTTTATATCAGCAGTATAGAGAAGGCAACAGCACAGTAAAATGAAACAATCCTTGTGAGATGAAATGACCCAGGCCTTTTCTTTAATTTTACACTCTGTGCTTACTGCAACTTACCTGGTTTCAATTATGAGAAAAAAGCTAATTCTAATTATCCAGAATGGTAGCAAATGATAGCAAATGCCAGCATTTAAGGCCTTCAAATTGTCTACAATCTTCAAAAGGTTATAAAATCACACCCTTTTAAAATAATTAAAAAAATTCTTAGGAAAGATGGTAGTAGTATCTACTATCTCAAAAAAATCCAGAATTTATGGCCTTCCAGTTATTGCTGAACTCTAAGGCATCACAAGGGTGTACAACAAGCTTGTCAAAGATTGCAAATGAATGCTCTGATCAGTGAATTGTAGTTGCCAAATATTCAGAACAGCCCTAATCTTAGCAAAATGTAATGCCACCCCGACCTCCTTGAGGAGAAAATACAGTTTCCAAGTCAACAAAGACTTTGCTCTGCAGTTAAAAAATTCCTGAAACATTAAACCACCTTTTTTTTCAGGTAGTCCTCAATTTACTATCAGTCATTTAGCAATCAGTTGAAGTTATGATGGAACTCCCAAAGCGTACTTACAATCAAGTTCTGAACTTCCAAGAACTGCTTGTCCCCCTCCCCCAATTTCAGGTTCTCAACAACCAGCTTGCATTTACATTTAATGACTGTGGATTTCTTAATAAACAGGTGATTTGCTTAACAAAATACAACAAAAATACAAAAAATTGGATCAGTCACATCATGACCCATTTTATAAACATCACAACTTGCAATCCTAATGGGTAAGATCCATTACAGTCAGATTCCTGTATATTGCTGTTATCACAAAGATGCCAAATTGCAATTAGAACACTCCATTTAGTCAGATTTCCAAGCCATTCAGATTTATTTTATTTCCATTTGCTTCTATCCAAATAATATGATTGAATTTTTCTTACCATGGGTAATTTATCATTTGTGAATTAAGTCACACTTGGCGGCACAATTTTATGATTATCGAGCTTTATTCTGGTTTTTATCATCTTTTACTTTATTCTGCCTTGTTATCAACCGTTTCACTTAGATTGTGGTTATCCAGGTCTTTGCTCTCAACAACAATTTGATGTATTAAAATATTTATTATTTTGTTTACCAGCCATAGTGTCCTTTAACCATCTTTACTTCTGCTTTTTTTCTGAAAACAATTGTGGCATGGATATGCTTTAAACTTTATTTCTAATTCAGATGAAATTACTTTGGTATTTGCCATAATTTGAATCAAATATTCTATTATCTAAAGAGACTAAAGCTGTAAAGAAGCTCAGTCAGCACCTGTGCTCTATTTAAATTGGTAGAATATCTTGCAGGCAGGAAGAATGCCATCATAACAGATGGTTATAATGTGTATTCACAGCCAAATGACCATGTATGTACATCACTTGCATGTGTTAAAGACAGCAGCTCCTCAGTAAGGTTAACTGACAGTCTATCAAGTACTTTAATCATGCAGGCAATTATAAGATATGGTTTATGTTTCAATATGCTTGGTATTACATTCCTTTAATGTAATGTAGTGAAGCATGTATTTACAATATACTACTGTAGCAGCAAACACACAGAAATGCATATGGAAAAAATATTTATATTAAAACTAAAATAATTTATTCACAATTCAGATGACAAAGAGTTCAATATTAATTTTCAAAATCCTACTTTTAAGGCACATGCAGTAGAATATGATTTTTAATAAAACCCAAAAAACATTGAGACCTTTACGTTTTTCCTTAATACTTTCCTCCTGGGGTTTATATCACAGTGAAAAGACCTGAAACACTTATTTAATTTCCTTGATCAATAAGTAAAGACAACAAGGGAATGAATAACAGTCACTCATTTGAAGTGGAATGATTTCATCCAGAATATTGTATCTAGATTATTTAAGTTTTGGAGAGGAATTATTTTAGGAAGCTTCTGCCTTGAGAATAGCATGGATCTGAAAGAGGACCAAGGGAGGATTACAAAGTTCTGTAGAATATTCCTTTTGTCAATTTGATGATGATTATTTTTTACATCCCTAGAAGGTAACTAAAACAGTGCATATGTCAGACTCGAAGCTGAACTGGAAGCACCCATTTCTTTTCTCAGGGCTTCTGGCTGACACAGCAAAGTGGGGTAGTGATAGAAGGGATTTGCAGACAAAACAGAATAACTCTTTTGTGAGCCAGAGACATTCCAACAGCTGGCTGGCCAGAGGGGGAGGAGAGTTGTAGCCAAGCAACCAGCTAGAGTTCAGATTGGACAATGTGATTTATTGTTTTGAGAAGACTAAAAATGTTTTTTTTTTAAGGCAGTGGAAAGCCGGGGAAGATTTAGAACTGGCTTGCCACCAGTTTGTGCCAAGATGTTAATTCCAATAAAGACTGTTCTTTGAGGACTTAACCTGCCTTGGGGTTCTGCGTTGAAATGGAAGCATTACTTGGAACACTGACAGCATGTTACTGAGTTATGTGGCAAAGCTGCACACATATTTGATTTTCAAGGCAGCTTTGCTGTAAAATATGCAGTTGGGGAAAAAAACAGGTGCATTTTCACAATGCTTGTTCAGATAATTCTGATTTACAACCTCTGTTCACTGCATTTTTGAAATTTCAAATAACTTGTTTTTCTCCTTCACCTGATCTAATTGAGATCATGGAGTAACTACTATATATCAATGTCTTCATTAATTGGTTATGGGAAGTGAATTATCTATGTTATTTTCATCCTGAATAATGTAAACACATTGTTAACTGAGCAGTTTTAAACAATGTCACATTTTATCTTAAACTAGTTCTACAGAAATAAAGTTTTTCTTTTTGTGACTATTTCATGTGCAATGGTTAAAATCAGACACTCTCAAATAGTTTCAAACTTTTTAATGAAATTTTGGGCTTTCTGCTGTATCTTGTGTGGAAATATAACTTTTTCCTCAACTTCTTTTGAAAGTCAGTCTATTGTGGATGCCTGATTTGTATTCATTCACAAACTACATGAATAGTATTATAAGTCAATATTGCTGGATTTTGTTTTTGTTGATAGTCAGCTAGGTAACTTTGAGTCAATCACTCACTCTCTCAATCCAATCTACCCCACAGAGATGTGGGGGACATAGGAGGAGGAAGGCACACTACGGATATTCATCACCTTGAGTTACTTATAAAATAATAAAGGAATAAAAACAAATCTAAAAAACTTTGTAATCACTATCATTTTTATATCTTCTTAGTATATATTCTACACCTACAAACACACTTTCACTTTAAATAAAATAGCACACACGGTTAAAATTGAATAGCTTATTTCTGCTTTTTTGAGAAATTATCAAAATCAGATGTGATTTAAACCAAATGGAAGAATGTCCCATTTCAGTTCAGTGGAATTTTTCCCCATGTGACCTGTAATCTTCATTTAGCCAATTCATTCAGAAACAGCTGAATGATTCCACTAGTTTTACATTTAAAAGTTTTAATTAGTTTACTGTTTTTTTCTGTCTTACTGATATTTTTAATTACTTTAGTTATATTTTAATTATTTTTTATTTTATTCTTATTAACTCTAGCCAAATTCTGTACAGAAAAGTAGAGATAAAAGAAATAATTTGAAATGAATAAAAAATAAATCTCTTTGTATCCCATGAGATTCTTGCGCTAAGATGTTATCTTTTGTTCCACATTTTTTCAACAAACATACCTTGTATATGTTTCAGAAAGTAAAATAAAAAGGAGAAACCTAAACGTATTACCATGTGTGGTGCAAAAGTTGTGAGATATGTGCAGGGGTGGGTTCTATTTTTTTTTACTACCGGTTCTGTGGGCGTGGCTTATTTTGTAGGCATGGCTTGATTGTCATGTGACAGTGGGCGTGGCTTGATGGTCATGTGATTAGGTAGGCATGGCCAACTCAATGTCACTCATGTCAAGGGGTGCCTAGCCTGGCCCCTCCTCTCCCAGCCATTCCTTGTCACACCCAGTCTCAATGTATCTATAGTTCTGCAAAAATGTTGTCCACCTTTTCAGCTTTATTATCTACATATTATAGATGCACTTTCATGGACCACTGAAAGGAGGAAATGGGTCACACGCTTTGCCCAAGAGTGTGATAGGCAACAGACTTTTAAGGGGCTGCCAGAAAGAAGGAGGGGCAATGTATTTTCCAAAGCACCAGAAGGCAAAACAAGAAGCAATGGATGGAAACTGAACAGAGAGAAGCTACCTAAAACTAAGGAGAAACTTCCTGACAGTGTGAACCAATATAGGTTTCAGTCATAATTTCACATATAAAATAGCCATTCATGTAATACAACCTGTATATTGTTCAAAACAGTCATTAGTATTATGGCTGATATTTGACAGCAAGCCTAAAATCCCCATTCCCTCCCCACTCCAGGGGAAGGTTACTTCAAAATCCCCATTCCCTCCCACCCCACTAATCTGCTCTGGGAAGGAATCAAACTCCTCCCTCTTCATTTCCCAAATAAAATATTACTCATAAGAAAATTATCCCACATAAGCAAGGAAAAATCAAGCTGCTAACAAGGAACCTGCCTGGAATTCCACATTCCTGCCAGCTGTATAAAGGAAACATTGTAAGCAGAAAACAGCTATTGGTGCTTAGAGATAATAGAAAGTGGAAGCCAGAAGTTCAGCTCGATTTACAAGTGGGCAGAAAACTCATTCAAGACAGGATAATGGAAATCACCCAAACCTTTTTAAAACACATAGCCCATGTTGCACAAACCTCAAAACTTCAAAAACATAGAACCATATAAGAATCCCTCCTCTTATCCAGTTTGTTGTTCAGCTGACCCAGAATCGAACTGCTGCTGCAAGTAAAAACCTCCTTCCAGCTGCTGCTGGAAGGTCAATTTAAAGCAACAGCATCTTTTTTTTTCCCCCTTCTTCTTTGCCAAGCAATCTCCTGGCTGAGAAGCGAGTCCTGATTTTTTCATTCTAGCTGATCAGTTGGGAGGCTTCTTGGCTTCTCAATTTAAAGCCACGGTGTCTTGGTTTTTTTCCTCTTCTTTGTCAAGTGAGTCCTGATTTTTTCCTTCTAGCCGATCAGCTGGGAGTGAGGAGGCAGCAATAGATTGGGGGCAGGGCCAGGCAGAGGTGGCATATTCTCCGAACTACTCAAAATCTTTGCTACCGGTTCGCAAGAACCGGGGAGAACCGGTAGCAACCCACCACTGGATATGTGTGAGTGTGTATGGTTTTATAAATATATGCATACACATGTTTATGCACCAAGAAAACTGTACACAGTTATCTTTAACAAAAAAGTATTTTCAAATAAATGGGAAAGGCAGTATCTTGATAATTATGCTGCCTCATTATTGCATCTTTTGAGTATTTAAGTGTGCTCATGGGAAGAGTAATATTTGATTCCATTGTGCCCCCCGTCTCATAAAGTGAGGTTCAAAGGAGTAAAAATTGGCTTATCTTTTGGTTTATCTATATTTCCTTATTGCTTCTCACATCTTATTTTTTTTCACCTGTTAAAAATTGAATCCATAACCAACTAGAATAACCTCACAAAACAGCAGCATAATGGGTTAATCACTCAGGCAGTAAGAAATGTGTACTTTAAAAAGAAATGCTCTAAAGAGAAATACAGAGGCTGTGTGACTCATTAAAGCTAATTCAGATGCATCAGTGAAAAGTACAAGACAAAGGTGTAACAGTTCATTAAGTTCTGTGTGAAATTAAATTTTTGTGACTTTTAAAAACTCTACTAAAACACATTATAGAATTCCTGAAAATGAGGAAGGCATATATACACATTTAATCAAGGTTATATCTCTTGGCCCAATTCAAATTAGCAAAGTTATCTGATCACAAAACTTGAAATGAACTTGGAATACGTTTTAGGCCTAGTTGGAGTATATCTATTCTACTTCTAGTACTGTAGTTATTGTTTCCATTCAAACATACCAGGCAATAACTATAATACTATTATAGCTATTAAAGCCTATATATAGGCTCTAATCTAGAAGACATAGGAGCTAGATAGTATTAATTTCAATTGTATCTCAACACCAGAATTTCTGCAAAATGAAGTTCCCCAGTATACCTCATATAGTTTAAAATGGCATTATTAAGCATTGTTAAGGGGTAAAAAACTTCCTAAAAGGCTAAATATTTTAAGCACATGAGCCTTAGGAAATATAGTTCTCAAGGTTTATGTAAGGACATCAGGTGGATATAATCTTCTCTCAGAGATGCTGGTCTTCCACTTGTGAGAGATTTATTTTGACCCCATGCCAAGAACTCTCCAAGACTTACCAAAATGATACTGCTTTAGACAGTATTTGCATCCACTTTTCTTTTTATTTCCCTTGTTTCTTTCCTCATAAACTCTGTGGTTTTCACATTATGAAGATGTATATTATGATACTTATGAAAACTATGTTTTTGCTGAAATGCATAAATGTCTTGTATTTCTTCAATGCCTTGCTTTTATAGTTATATATTTTTTACTCTAGAGCAGGTGCCCTATCAAACTGTGACAGAAGAACTTTCATTCTTTTGTGCTGGCCACACCCACGCCCGGTTTAGCGAAGGGGAAAAAAAATCTCAATATGTCAAGTGACAATGACAATGTGAGTTTGACACCCCTGACCTATACAAACATATACCGTTCATTTGCTTTCTGTTAGTTTTAATTCTCAATTAGCAATAAACCAAAGTTTACATAGATGTTTGAGGATAATAAAGACTTTCTATTAGTCTACTCCATTGCTTCTTTACTCATAAGGTGACCTGCTTCAAGTACCTCAGAGTAGTTTTTTAAGCTTCTAAACATTAAAGAGTAAATATCAAATGTGCAACAAATGTGGCCCTGGGAAATACAGTAGCTACTTTAAGGAGTAATAGAGGGTGTTTTATACCTACAATTTTATACTTACAACACTATGGTATGCAACTGCAGCCCTATATAAACTTTCATCATATAAAAGAATTCAGTCATGTTTTCAGAATTCAGTTATTCTTTTCTATGTTAAAATGTGTCCCTAACACTTTATTTAGATTGGAAATTGGACTGCTTAGCATAGGAAATGGAGTCTAGCAATTAATAACATATCAGTGGTTCAAAATCACTCTTTCTTATTTAGGGCTCCTGTTTTTTTTAGTGTGGGATATTTTCCAATCCAAATGCTACAGAACTGTAGCCAGCAAGCTGCTCCATTTGGGTCCTGATGTTTAACCATGAGATTAGATGAAGCAAAGATTAAACAAAAAATTGGAGATAATGAATTCAAGAATAAAATTATAGCAGTCTCAAGGCTATATCAACTCTAAAACTAAACAATGAATCTGACCTATTCTTATATAATTTATCCTATTCCAAATATCACTGAGTTATCTCCAGAACATGTTTCAATGCCTCTCCTCTGAAATTATGCATAGTAGATACAATTGGATATAATTTTCACAAAGAAAATGTCCCTATGTCTCTGATAAAATTGAAATTTTAGAGAAGTAGGTGTTTTAATTAATTAGATTTGATTACATTTTCAAGGTACAATTTGGTCAATTCAATGTTAATGATCTTATCTTGGACTTTGCAATAATGCAGTTGGCAAGTTGCAAAAATGCCAACTCAATCCAGTGATGTGACTGAATTCATAGATTTAAAAATTATTGTTAAATGCATATAGCCATCTGAGTAGAGAGATAGAATATATATCAATTAAATAAAAAAATGGTTTTCTTTGCAGAGTTTTTTTTTAACTTTGCTACAGAGATTTATGTTGTGTTCTAACATGTCTTTTCAAAAACAATAGAAAGGGAAGCAAAAAGAAACTTGGTCAATAAAAACAAGGAAAACTTGTTCCATCAGTATAGAGGCTCATGAAGAAATAATACAGAATACAAATAGGAGAAGGTATGCAGTGATTGTATCAAGTCTGCTTTCATGGAAGTGGAGTAGATGGAGAAGATCCAGAAACGGGATTGTTTGTTGTTTGTTTAGAATGACTCTCATTTAATGTAATTTTGTTTCTATACAGTTCCATCTAAGTCATAAAACTTGGGTCTGGAATTTAAGAGTTTCAGATGTGAATGGGCCAAAATATGAGAACTTTATACATACACAGAAGTTTGTGTGAGTCTCAGATGATGATTCCACATTTATAACCTTCCTATCTTTTTCCAAACATACTCCATTGGTTCTTTAAAACATTATACTGTATTGTATTATTATACAATAATGTATTAAAGAGGAAAAGACAGAATAAACAAAAATGATTTATTATCATAGCTATACTTCACAAAAACATGTAATCTATAACAGACAGTAGCAAAATAAATCCTAGGGATTTCCTGGAAGCTAAGCATTCAGACAAACCACCCACCAACAGACAAAAAATTACCCAAGCTGTATTACATATCATTTCAAAGAGACAACAAAAAGCTAAAAAGGAAACAAAAAGACCAAAAAAGACCAGAACACATCTTCTCCAGCAGCCAACCCAAGAGCTAGCTAAATAGAGATTAAATACATATACGTATATACATGTGTGTTTATATGTAAGTATTTTTAATACAGTGTATTGTCTGGGCATACCATTTTACAAAAAAAGAAAAAGAAAAAGTAACATATATACTAATAGTGATAGTGATATTACTATAGAATAATTCACAATGAATATCCCCTGTAATGTCACAACACATATTCCAAAGATGATGCTGATATTACGATTTTCTTTTTCTCAGTCCAGATTTAATTGCACTAGTCATTCAAAATACCATATCTTTTCATAAATGCAAGTTAAGCATTTAGAAAATAATTTCATTTTTTCCCCTCTGTAAGGTTCAGTTTGGATTGATTTAAGCAGACTGAAATAGACTAAAAGTGACAGTATTAAGATTTATGTATCTTTTCCCTAAATAGTTCAAAAATAATACTAAGATGTCACCTTGCTTCTGAAAATTTGCCAATATAACATGCTATTTTCCACCGTAATTTAAGCAAACATATACACCAATAATATTTACTCCATTTTTGTCAATTTGAAATTAATTTTCTTCTATTTATTTAGTTATAATGCAGTTAAAAGATAAAGACTGATTATATCTAACACCATGTTTGTTGCAATGGTCTGGAAAGTTATTCAATTCCTATTTGTGCTTATAGTAAATATTTGAGCTTTATTCGCTTAGGAAATAATCACAATTAATATTCATGTTGAAAAAACTGGTAATCTCATTGGCAAGCTTCACTTTTGTTAAATACAACTATCTAGAAAGTCACTTTGACAGTTTCCCCAGAAAATAATGTCCCCCATATTGTTTATTCAACACTTTACAAACTTGTCTAAAAATAAAATTAACCAGATAAACTTGGCCTCCATATCTTATTGATAATTTTATGATCAAGAATATTTGATAGAAAAATATGCATGATTGCAAAGCAATGATAAAAAATATAGATATATGTAGCCTCTGCCTTCAGTTTGATGGTAATTACAGATTATCCAAGAATAAAAATTTCTTATTTCTGGAACTATTTAGAAAATTAGAATTTCTTCTCTGCTTTAGTTAAGAAAGAGAAAGTTTATGCTAATATATTATGAAAATAATAAAAAAAGTCCCAGATATTGTTACAATCATTTTCACTTCCCACCACTTTTCCTTCAACTATAGTATACACCAAACTATCTTCTTTTCCCCATTTCTTTCCTGAAAAGCTTATTCGTCTTCATTATTCCCTAGAGTCTTTTATGTGGACATTTCACATGCTTAACAAATGATCCCTGTATCCCATAAGGAGTGCCCATTCCTTTGGTTAAAGTAGGATTTCTAAGCAAGCTCAAATGAGCAACAGCAACTGGGACCATAGTGGAAATATTTCTGTATCTATATTTTAATACAGTTGATTTTCCTTATTCCCGTATTCCCTTATTTCCCTTATTCCCTTATCTAAAAGGTTTTGTTCACTAAATAGACAATAACAATCTATATATTTAATGTTACATGTATTGGCAGCAACGAGAATTGTATTTGCACAATATTGGAAAAACGAGAACACCCCATCAGATGAAAATATAATTCGGAAAATATTGGATTGTGCAGAGATGGATAGATTGACATTGAAAATAAAAGTTAAAGGAAATACAGAGTATTATTTAATGTGGAATAGGTTTTATCAATGGTTAGAGACAAGAAGTAGAAATTAGATGAAGAAAGAGCTGTCAGGATTACAAGTAACACTCCCAAGGAAAGAAAAAGAAAAGTTATATTTTATTAGAAATGTCATATTGGTACATCTGGGAAAACCTGAATCTGAAAGCTTCCAGGTTTTCCCAACCCAAAGGAAAGTTCAAGTCCCAGTCCCTGCCCAACATCCACAAGTGTATCACATGGTCCACTGTCCCAACTGGAGATGCCTCCAAATTCCAGCCTTCCAGGTGCAGGACAAGATATCCTTGAACCTCTGAGAAAGGAATGTTATTATGACTATATATTACCCATGCACCATACAATTCCCCTCCCAATTTCCCACAGTAATGGGAAGGTGGCAGGTCTGAAGACCCAATACAAAAGATGACTTCCAGGCCTGACAAGAGCATTGTTATGTTCAAGTAAAATATGGATATTGTTTATTACTATAAGTTTACTAATATAATCAATAGGATTATAAATAAGCTAATATAATTATAAATATGTTTAGAATTATTCTATAGTAATATCACTATTACTATCGATGTATATGTTACTTTTTTTTTCTTTGGTAAAATGTTATGCCCAGACAATACACTGTATTCAAAATACTTATATATAAATAAAACAAAAACTTGACTTTAAAAAAAGAGAGAATAACAATCTACAGACACATTCCCTTTCTTTATACCAGTAGTTTATTTTCCCCAACATTATTCTGTTTCACTCTTCCCTGCCTACCTGCCTCCCATACAATGTCTTCTGTCACATCAAATCTGTCTTAACCCATTTTTCATGATGCTTTTGAGACAAGCCTTCAATACTTGCAATTGCATACATACTGTACATGCACACATTGTCAATAAAGCCATCTTTATCGGGTTGTGTCTATTATTCCCTTTCCAGTATCTATAAGGGAAGCTAGATTATTCTCTTGTGTATTTCAGTGATTGAAAATGTATGTATATTTACCAGAAAATAAGTTTCACTGATCCCACTGTGATGTACGTTTGAGTGGACATGTATGTGGTTGCACTGAACACTACAGTTATTACTTTCTAATCCAGTACAGCATCCTGTCCTCTGGCTGACCAGAACTGGGACTGCAATGCAATTACATACATGAGTTATTCCTTTTTAGGAGAACATAGTCCTTCAGCACTGAACGATAATATATTTTAGGTATCACTAACACCATTTTGATGTTACATTATTTAGCAGTGTTTTGAAAAGTGTCAGTTCTCCTCCCCACCCCCACACAAACACAAAAGAAGGGGAGAAAGGAAGTGGGAGGGAGAGAGAAAGACAGAGAATAAAAACCCTGTTCAAATACACTGCTATATGTATCTGTCATTAGGACAGATACATGGCAGATGTTCATAGAGGTATGGGGGAAGTACAAACAGTAGAACAAATATTTATTTTATTTTATTTATTTGTCACAACAGTATATATAAGCATAAGCATGAAATAACTATACGATATATAAGCATAAATATAATCATAAGTATGTAATAACTATATGGACACCATCAAAGGGAACATTAGGACAGGAACAGTAGGCACTTTGGTGCTCTTACAGACCTCTTAGGAATGGGGTGAGGTCAATAGTAGATAGTCTTTGGTTAAAGCTTTGGGGATTTGGGGAAGAGACAACAGAGTCTGGTAGTGCATTCCAGGCATTAACAATTCTGTTACTGAAGTCATATTTTCTGCAATCAAGATTGGAGCGGTTAACATTAAGCTTAAATCTATTGTGTGCTCGTGTATTGTTGTGATTGAAGCTGAAGTAGTCTTCAACAGGAAGGACATTGTAACAGATGATTCTATGAGTTAAACTCAGGTCATGTCGAAGGAGGCAGAGTTCTAAATTTTCTAAACCCAGGATTTCAAGTCTGGTGGCATAAGATATGTTGTTGTAATCAGAGGAGTGGAGAACTCTTCTTGTAAAACATTTCTGGACACACTCAATTGTATTAATGTCTGAAATGAGGTATGGGTTCCAGACAGGTGAGCTGTATTCAAGAATTGGTCTAGCAAATGTTTTATAAGCTCTGGTTAGTAGTGTAGTGTTTCTGGACAAGAAGCTACGCAAGATTAAGTTTACAACTCTTAAAGCCTTTTTTGCAATGTAGTTGCAGTGAGCTTTGGCACTTAGATCATTTGATATGAAAACTCCAAGGTCTTTAACGGGGTGGGGGTCATCTACAAGGTAATGTCCATCAAGCTTGTATTTAGTGTTCAGATTCTTTTTTCCAATGTGTAAGACAGAGCATTTGCTGGTTGAGATTTGGAGTTGTCAAGTTTTTGACCATTCTGACACAAAGTCAAGGTCTTTTTGAAGGGTAGCTGTATTGTTGGTAGTGTTAAATAGTTTAATATCGTCAGCGAAGAGAACACAATTATCTATAATATGGTCACAGAGATCATTAATGTATAATATGAAGAGCGTTGGTCCAAGAACGCTGCCTTGGGGAACGCCGCTATTAACAGGAACAGGATTTGATAGGGTACTGCCTATTTTGACCACTTGTTGTCTGTTTGACAGGAATGCTGTTATCCAATTGTGGAGGAGTCCAGAGATGCCGTAAGATTTTAGTTTTAGGAGGAGTTTGTCATGTACCAAAGAGTCAAAAGCTTTACAGAAATCTATGTAAATTGCATCTATTGCTTTAATTCATCTTTAGGAATGGTCCTTTTGCTTTGAAATGCAAAGTATAACTTTACATAGTTTTAATAAGATTTATAGTAACTTATCTTTCTCCCCTTTCTACCAGATTGTTTAGATATGAAATTATTGGTTGTTGAGCATGGCACTTTGGAGCACATTGCTTTGGTTTTCTTTTTTATTTGTATGGGGAACAAGCATTACAATACACATTCATAACTAGAAGCTTTCTAGAGCTTAGCTTTTGAGATTTTCCTATATTTCGCTTGTAGATATTTATTTATGTAAATCACTTACAACACCCACTGGTGAGTCTAATCCTCATTTCCTACTGCAGTCCCTGGAGTTTCTTCTCAATAGTAGATATTTGGAGTGAGAAGAGCAGTTCCAGCATTAAGAAGATACAAGTGCAGGGGTGTTCAGAGATCTGTGGTTGAGGCTGATACTTTTGATGCATTACTGCAGGGGAAAACCTACTGGTGTCAGTATAAGGGACGTACAATGAAAAGCTAAAAGAGGTGGAAACTAATCAAGGAGAGAAGCAACCTAGAACTAAGGAGAAATTTCCTGACAGAACAATTAATCAGTGGAATGAGATGCCTCCAGAAAGTGTGGGGGCTCCAACACTGGAAGCTTTTAAGAAGAGATTGGACAACCATTTGTCTGAAATGGTATTGGGCTTTCTGCCTGAGCAGGGGGTTGGATTAGAAAGCCTCCAAGGTTCCTTCCAACTCTGTTGATCTTTTACTTGCACATGGCTGTGTGGCCAGCATCAAGCAACAAGTGTCTTATTATTTTGGGAATCTATAGTTCATAGAGGTCTGAAGACAGAAGCTCCATCTCTCACTCATCCCAACAACAGCCCTTTCAGGAGGGATTTGTGCAGGCAAAGCAGCTGAAAGGAACACAGAGAGACAAATAAATACTTGATTGCAGCTGCAAACTGGCTTGCTTTCATAAACTTTGTTGCCTTATGATTTATATTGATATATTGACCATCAATTGTGTTGTAAATGTTGTACCTTGATGAACGTATCTTTTCTTTTATGTACACTGAGAGCATGTGCACGAAGACAAGTTCCTTGTGTGTCCAATCACACTTGGCCAATAAAATTCTATTCTATTCTATTCTCTTTTATGAAGAACATGATTCATTTATGATTTGCTTCCGTAGACACTTATAGTATGTCTGTAGGTGTCTCTTACTGTGCAACAAAAACATGGGTGCAACATTATTATACATAAATCATGACTTATATTCCTATGCTAGATGTCAATATGTAAGGGCAACATTTGCATAATGATCCCATAGTGCAAATGTTACCAACTTTGTGTCCTTATTGAACTTTTTAACGAAGTGTGGCCAAGCTCTAGGCATGTTAAATTTAAGATGCATTTATCCGGTTTTCAGCCAGAAAATAGTCTGATAGGTCTTTCGTTTTTCTAGCTTCATTTACAACTTGCAGGAATATTTCGGTGTTTGACTTCTGTTTCCACAACTCAGCTGAGTATTATGTCTCATTACCCAATTTCTCCTACCTTAACAGAAGTTTAGTGACATCATTCTTATTCTAAATTGTCGCATTATGCCACATTTGCTGCATTCTGATTAAATTTAGACTGAGATATCTAAACTGAAATATCTGTCATCTAATTTTTCAATGAAATTCCTTTAATAACACTGTTTCAGAACTATTTTACAAAAGTTAACATAGCTCACTGGGTTCTAATTAAGTTACCTGCATGCCTTTTCTGAATCAAATGAATATATATATATATTTCATTTTACTTTTAATTAAAGTGTAACCCTTATTTCAATAAGTTGCTCTCTTTTACAAGATAATAAAAGGCAGACACTTTGTAACACATGTTCAAATTTATTTGGGTTGAGAACATTACTGTGACTGAATCACCTTAATATTCTCCATGCTTTTTTTGTGGGAAAAGAAATTGGAAAGACAATTTCAGCAAATGGCTCAGTAATTATTTGAGAAATGCACAGGACATTCCAAAGGGAGAAGGAATCAAAAAAGCCAACATGGCAGTTGTAACCATGGGATTAAAGCCCTGCTCATTTTTTCAATGCATGGAAAGAAAAAAAGGAAGGGTTTAAGATTGTATGGTTAAGGCTATCTTGGCACCATAAAGAAGGAATCTGTATAAATACTACCTAAGAAAAGCGTAGGAAGGTTAAATATATATGGGCATTCTGATATAACATAACATCAGAGTTGGAAGGGACCTTGGAGGCCTTCTAGTCCAACCCCCTGCCCAGGCAGGAAACCCTACACCATCTCAGTCAGATGGTTATCCAACATTTTCTTAAAAATTTCCAGTGTTGGAGCATTCACAACTTCTGAAGGCAAGTCGTTCCACTTATTAATTGTTCTAACTGTCAGGAAATTTCTCCTTAGTTCTAAGTTGCTTCTTTCCTTGATCAGTTTCCACCCATTGCTTCTTGTTCTACCCTCAGGTGCTTTGGAGAACAGCCCAACTCCCACTTCTCTGTGGCAGCCCCTGAGATATTGGAACACTGCTATCATGTCTCCCCTAGTCCTTCTTTTTGTTAAACTAGACATACCCAGTTCCTGCAACCGTTCTTCATATGTTTTATCCTCCAGTCCCTAATCATCTTTGTTGCTCTTCTCTGCACTCTTTCTAGAGTCTCAACATCTTTTTACATCGTGGCGACCAAAACTGGATGCAATATTCCAAGTGTGGCCTTACCAAGGCATTATAAAGTGGTACTAACACTTCACGTGATCTTGATTCTATCCTCTGTTTATGCAGCCCAGAACTGTGTTGGCTTTTTAACAGCTGCTGCACACTGCTGGCTCATATCTAAATGGTTATCCACTAGGACTCCAAGATCCCTCTCACAGGTACTACTATTGAGCAAGGTACCACATATACGGTACTGGTGCATTTTGTTTTTTTGGCCTAAATGTAGAACCTTACTTTTTTCACTGTTGAATTTCATTTTGTTAGATAGCGCCCAATGTTCAAGTCTGTCAAGATCTTTCTGTAACTTGAGCCTATCTTCTGGAGTGTTGGCTATTCCTGCCAGCTTGGTGTCATCTGCAAATTTGATGAGTTCCCCATCTATCCCCTCGTCCAAGTCATTGATGAAGATGTTGAAGAGTACTGGGCCTAAAACAGAGCCTTGGGGTACTCCACTGCATACTTCCCTCCATGTGGATGTAGTTCCGTTGAGGACTACACGTTGAGTGCGGTTGGTCAGCCAGTTACGAATCCATCTGGTGGTGGTGCTGTCTAACCCACATTTTTCTACTTTATCTAGTAGTAGGTTATGGTCTACTTTATCAAATGCTTTACTGAAGTCCAAGTAAATTATATCAACAGCATTCCTTTGGTCTACTAATTTTGTCATTTTGTCAAAGAATGCGATAAGATTAGTCTGGCATGATATGAAGATATAAAGTTGGGGATCTAAAGTATTATTGCACAGAACTGGCAAATTGTGGCAGGATTGATGTTTGAAAAATGCAGAGTGGGTAAAATTGTTCCATGTAGCCTGTGTTTAATAAGTATACAATGAGAATGATATAAATATCTCTGGTACATCTCCTGTTGTTTCTACATGCCCAGAGTTGTAAGGGCAATGCGAAGGAGATATTGTTCATAAAATCCTTGTTGTGATAAAAAATTCCTATTGTGTTAGGCACACTATAGGAGAAGCAGAACACCTGTGATCTGTACCTCCACTGATGAGGGTACTCAGTCTGGTGTTCAATATTTTTATATGCTGTTTGATAAGAACCTTAACCTTATCATAAACTACATCAGGTAGGAAAGATGGAGAAAAGTAACAGATGGATTTTGTAGTCAAAACTGCCAATTTCTAATCAGATTGGAAATCATAGCTCATGGTTAGGAAGGCAAGACTGATAACATAAGCCAATAATTTAATATAGCCAACTTTACCCAAGCTTCCACTTTCAGGACATCTGTCTCTAGTTGCAGGTTGGCACATTCAATAATTCACTCATTCATTCATTTCTACAAAGCTAGGATTTGAAGGCCACTCTTGAGAATGTTGATTATACAAGTTCTAATGGGGCAAAATTGGAAAAGGGAATCAACTCAGCATTATAAAAAAGCTGTCCAAGTGGCTTGCCTTCAAACAGTATAAAAGCTGTAGGTATGTAATACTCAGTTCTTGTTCTATGGTATTAAAAGATTTAGATGAGTATCTGCACTTTAAATAATGCAATCTTGTGTGTGTTTTTATTGTCAATGGAATGGGAAAAAACTGGTCCATTTTTGTGGCCACTTAATGCCACTTAAAGTGCACTTAAAAGGTGGCAGGTTTTTGATCAAGAGCAAATAATACATCAATTGTCGTGAAATAGAATAAGTTCAAACTTGGTTTGAACAATACTTTTGTCCAATGTCCCAGAATTAACTAAAGGAATCAAGAGATTTAATTAAAACAAAACAGCAGACTACTAACAGCCGATTTTCATGTGGAATAATGAATTACTGTACAATTAATACAATGGTGAAATTCAAATTTTTTGACTACCAGATCTGTGGGCATGGCTTGGTGGGCATAGCAGGAGAAGGATACTGCAAAATTTCCATTCCCACCCCACTCCAGGGGAAGGATATTGCAAAATCTCCATTCCCACTCCACTTTGGGGTCAGCCAGAAGTGGTATTTGCCGGTTCTCCAAATTATTCAAACTTTCCGCTACCAGTTCTCTGAACTGCTCAAAATTTCCGCTACCAGTTTTCCAGAACCTGTCAGAACCTGCTGGATTTCACCCCTGAATTAATCCCTTTATCTCAATATTGTTTTAAACTATATTCCCAACATAGTATAGAATGCTGAAATAGTTTCTAGCTACCACCTTTCCTATAATGTATCTTTATCATTCTGACCCCAAATATTTTATTAGGGAAGGTCAGATAGAAAGGGATCCTTTATTTTTTTTTTCACCATTAGTGAGCCATTTTATCTCAATGCAATGATATATTTGTATTCACTTATATCATGCCTTCTCTTCAAAATTGCCTATTAATCCACACTTTACTGTTCTTTCTTTATTTCTTACAAGAACACATTTCCTTTTTCTTTAAGAGGTTAAAAAAAATCAGAACCTACCCTTTATTTTGTTAAAAAAAAACTTAAATTTTCCTTAGCAATTTGACTTCAGTATTAAATACATTATAATTTTATGAAAATGAAATTCATAAAGATTTTAGAAGCAAGACAAGATAAATGACAATATTCTAAAATAATCAAACAGGCAAACCCCTCCATAATGACATTGCAGGTGCTACAGCTATGTAACTAATAAATAAAACACCCAGTAAGTGCCTATAAAATGCTCTAATTTTGTTCTTTTTCTGAGTTTTTATTTTTCCAATTCTTACTTTTCTGCTATTTTATATTTTATCTGATGTTGAAGTTTAATAATGTATATAAAAATAGTTCTATTATCTTTAGTGCCTAGCTACATTTGTTTATTTTGTTTATTCAAGACAGGTAATTTGAACTCCACACAAATTTTAGATGTAGAATTATCTATATACACTATGTTTTTTATTTGATCTCTTATCAACAAGTATACTTTTGATAATACATTCCTAATAGAGTACTCTAATTTCTAGAAAATTATCTTCTCTTATAAAAGAGAATATTTTTGATTATTACCATAAATCTATCTCAATGTTATTTAGGGCAGCTTGAATGATAGGGTAGGTTCTCTTTTATTATTTATTCAGAATATTTATATCTTTGGCCAATTGGCAGACTCTGGGAAGTGTAAATTATAAATATAATTCCATCCATCCACATTAAAGTCACAAACTGAACTGTTGATTACAATTTTTCATTTTGGGGCAAATAACTTTTTAAAAAAAGTTTTTAAAGAGTCAGAAAGGAGCCAAGTATGTCTGTAAGGACAGTGTCTTCCACAATGCAGAGCTTACCGATATGTACATGTCCAATGATTTAGCCCTGATCATGGAAGGTAAAATGGATGTTCTGACCAAGCTCCCCAAACATAACAAACCCTCTAACGTGAACTCAAAAGATTCCTTTATTAGGAACGCTGGCAGCCCCGGCAAAAAGTTTATCTCGCAGGATAACAAGTCCAGCCAGCTGCAAGATGAATAGTTATCTGCCACACCTATTCATCTCTACTCTCTGCATTTATCCCCAGAGCTAGGGTGGGGCTTCGCTAGAAGCAGTGGGTCTTCCCTCCCATGGATTTCCACTGCTTTCCTCTTCTCTGCCTTCTGTGCAGCCGCACATCAGGCACTGGACCCAGCTGTTCATCCTCTTCTTCATCAACCACCTCCACACCTGGCAGCTGTTGACTCTCCATCTGAGGGCTGATGGATGGCCCAGGCTCCGCCTCTGTCTCTCTCTCTCTGCCAGCTCTGTTCCCTCTTCCCGCTTGGTGCTCCAGGTTGCTCTGATGCTGAGCCTAACTCCCATGCCTTCTCCTCCTCTGATTGGGTTGCTGGAGGGGCCAGCAGCTGACAGGCCACAACAATGGAAATCAACGTAGAATGAGGTGTATGGCAAGACAATATAATATGTCCTATCCTTTTCTCAGCTTGCCTTGAAGAAGTATTTCTCAAGATAGACTGGGAAAAAGATGGGGAAAAAATCAGTGGTGCCTATTTAAATCACTTAAAATTTGCAGATGATGTCTCTTCTCACAAGACCCAGAAGAGCTACAAAGACACATACAAGAGCTGCAGAAAGCAGGATAACCATTTGGCTTTAAAATAAACCTGAAAAAGAGCCAAATTATGTTTAATAAATTAACTAAAGGAAGAAAAAAATATATATGGAGAAGAATTAGAGTTGTAAGGTATCAGTAAAATCATTAAAATGTATTGATATGCCCTGGCAGGATACAATATAAAATTAGAAACATAAAGCATGTCCCAAAATTCTAAAAGGAATTTTAAAAACCTAGTAATAATTATTGGCACCAAACCCAATAACAGGTACAGATCACCGTTAAAAGCCCTGCAAAAAATTACATTTTACAGCTTTTTAAAAGAACTTCAAAATAGCTATTGCCAAATCTTCAGAAAAGAGCATCACAGAAAAACATAGTCACAGAACATATGTGAAAATGTAAGCATTCCCAAAAAGGACAAGCATATAAAATAGTCTGATTCCACATGGAGAAGCACTCCAAACATTACCTGCTGGACTAGTAATAAAGTCCTTAATTGGACAAAATCAGCATGCCCAGTTTAGCAAAGAGGGGAAAAGTCCCAATACATCATGTGATGTTGCCATGATGACATGAGTTTGACATGTGCTAGAGGTATGTGGTAGCTTGATGAAAAGCAATCCTTCCATTAAAGCAATCCTTTATCCTGTATGATAAAGATAGGGCAGAAGACTTATGAACCAGTTCAGTCTTACCAGATCCTCTTTATGAAGGTAAATTAATTGCTGACCAGTGTCAGTCTACCAAAGCGAGAGAAGTTCTTCATGCAGAAAAATGTGGGGATCCCAGACCCTGAATGCTCCTGAGTCAGGGATGAAATCCAGCAGGTTCTGAAAGGTTCTCGAGAAATTTTGAGTAGTTCAAAGAACTGGCAAATACCACTTCTGGCTGGCCCCAGATGGAGTGGGAATGGAGATTTTGCAATATCCTTCCCCCAGGAGTGGGGAGGGAATGGGGATTTTGCAGTATCCTTCCCCTGGAGTGGGGTGGGAATGCAGATTTTGCAGTAACCTTCCCCTGCAATGCCCACCAAGCCATGCCCACAGAACTGGTAGTAAAAAAAATTGAATTTCACCACTGTCCTGAGTCCATTCTGCAGACATTTGGTTCTGTTGGAGAGAAATGTGTCTAAAATATAGCAATCACACTTGGTTACAAACAGCTGTAAATAATCTTCCATAAAAAAAATACGTAGAGTATATGCTTCTGCAGATAGCTTCTGCAGACTATGTTTTTTGTCTTCTTCTTTGGTTGACTGTAGAATAATATAAGAGCATTTACAGTTGTCCAATCTTATCTTGCAGAAGCTTTTTGATTTCACAATAAAATGTAGCAAGTCTGGAGGGAGCTGTTCAGTTCGTTTATGAGAATCAAGACACAACTGCAATTGACATGTGCAATTCTTTGTGAGTCTAGAGTGCTTTCAGAAACCAATCATAACTTATATTTTCTGAACAATCAATGTTTATCTGCTAGAATATTAAGGAATGTCTCATCTTGCTCTTTCATCCTGAGCTGTAAAAATTCTCCCGGTCAACACAACGAAAGAAAAATAAGATACCTACACTACTCTATTTTCTACCCTTAGTTAAATACTGACATCCACTTGTTAATGCTAGAACACCAGTGTTTGGATCACACTAAAACCAGTTATTTATAAAAAGAAATAAATCTATAACTTCAGGACCCCAGGTTGCATCTCGATGAAAACTACCCAATTATCACCCGGTCTACACATAATGATATCTAGAATTACCCTCTTTCAGAACAAATAAACAACTTGCCTTAATGAAAAAAAATAGAATGGTGTCCAATATGCTCATTTAAATAGTACATGGCTGACAATTTAACATCAATACTTGAAATAAAATTGAAAATTGCACTCTTTGCATTAACAAAAGAAAGAAAAGTGGCATATACCTTTAACTTGTCTTCAAATTGACAATAAAAAACATTGAGACAACAATATACTATTGCAAGAATATTATATTGGAAAGTAAAAGGTAAAGGTTTCCCTCATATGTGTTAGTCATTCCTGGCTCAAGGGGCAATGAGCATCTCCGTTTCAAAGCTGAAGAGCCAGCACTGTCCAAAGACATCTCCGTGGTCATGTGGCCAGCATGACTAAATACCAAAGGCATATGGAGCGCTGTTACCTTTCCACCAAAGGTGATCCCTATTTTTCTACTTGCATTTTTTAACATGCTTTCGAACTGCTAGGTTGACAGAAGCTGGGAGAAGTAACAGGAGCTCACCCCATTACGCGGCACTAGGGATTCAAACTGCTGACCTTTCGATCGACAAGCTCAGCATCTTAGCCACTGAGCTACTGCATCCCTCTTTATTGGAAAGTATGATTTCCTTATAACAATAATTGATTTTTTTTAAATCATAAAAGGACTAAAAGGTTATGAAGTGTCTTGTTACAAATGAATCTTTTGTAAAACAACTACAAAGTATGTGCAATGAAGCAATTTTCAAATAATATTTCAGAAAATTTAAAAAACCATGTAACAGGGAAAAAATAAGAACTGATTTACTATAATAACCCTTTATCCAGTGTTATCATGTCAGTCCATCCAGGTAAATTGAACAGGCAACACAGCCAGTTAAGCTTACTTCATTGTAGAGCTACATTAACAGACTCTTATGAATCTGAACATACAGTTCTCCTGTCATCTGCTTTGCAGTCCAAGAAAGGAGGATCCCTTGTGAGCGTCTTGTTCCGCCCACTATCCAGCTGGGGGCTATGCTGTCTCTTATCTGACTATTGCCTAGGCAACATTTCTCACCCTAACTTCCAAGATCCTTCCCACAATACCATTACACATCAGAAACAAAAAGTTTTTTAAGTGTTTGGATTTGACTTCAGCAGAGTGCTTTGATTAACATTAAATACTATAATTTCAGGTTTTAAAAGGGCTTAGAGTAGTAGTAAAACCAAGGTCATCCAATGACTTTTCATTGCTGATTTGGTTTGCAGTTCCTAGTCTAAGGCTATAACTATCACTCCAAAAAAGGGTATATATTATCTGTATCAGGCTTCCCCAACCTTTGGTCCATGGCCAACTATTGGGCTGTGGCCTATTCAGAACTGGGCCATGTGAACGGCGGGCTGGCATCACGCACAGCTCAACTTGCACAAGCACTGTGCTGCTGTGCATGCACATGCATGCGCAGCTTAACTTGCAAAAGTCTAGCTGTGTGCACATGCACATGCATGCCAGGATGCCATTTGTATTGTCCTGATTCCCCTCTCCCCCACCAGCCAGGTCACCAAACTGCAAAAGTTGGGGACTGCTGACCTGTATAACTATCAGTCTTGCATAGCATTTCTTTCTATTTTGGCTTAAATAGGTTAGTTAAAATCACATAGATCACACTTGGTAAATATTTTTTAGCCCCAAAGTGTTACTCAGAAGAGAGGCTATATTGGTAGTGTTACTGCTTTCAGAAATATATTGCCTGAATTTCAGAACTGTAGGCTTGTCCTACGCCTTGGTCAACCTTCTTCTTTCAGCTGATGATAATCTTCACCAAAATGTGTGAGAGCTTCCTATAAGTTCTTGTGTTGTTAGGACTTAGGTAATTGCAGTTACAGCAGTATCTGTAGGCTGTCTACTATTCTCTTCCTGCGTTCCTTTATAATCACTTGCATGGCCAATATTACCATCAAAGGACTGAATGTAGTAAAGAAAATAGGTTCCAGTCAAGTATATTTTTTTTCACCAAAACAGATTTTGCAATTTCTCTTAGTTTGGAAAAGCAGAGACCAAAAATAACTACAGTTTTCAAGATTATATTTTTACTCTGACTAGTATTAAATAATTTGTGAAGTTATTGATTCTTGATTTTGCTGACTAGGTGGGGATAAAGAAACAATAAAGATACCTTATTGTTTCTATAATTCTTATAGTCAGTCTGATGCAGTGCCACCTTTATCATATATTTTCTAAATGCCAATTGGCCAGTCTCTTGAATGTATTCTCTCTGTCTTTTAAAAAATGAACAACTGCTGGATACTTTATGGTGAAAAATACAAACAGTAATTCATGAACTGAAACATAAAGTTAAATGGTATAATATATAGTAGAATCAATTTCTGGTTTGCTTAATGGCTTCCTTTTCTAAAGAAAGAGCCAATAGAGGTTGATAGCACTTTCAAGATCTTTTCTTTGCCAAAAATGTTTTTATAAAAGGACCATTGGGTTACTACAGACAAAGTAGAAGCATTCATTGTTTTACTAACAATTTGTAATGTATATGTTGAAAAATATGTTTCATTACAGTCAAGCCCAAGCAGTTGCTCAACAATAAAGGCTAAATTCTCAGACTCATATTAATCAGATGTACACTATGAAAAGGAAAAACAGGAATAGTTTTCAGAATCTTAAAAGCTGAACTTACGTACTTTAGCATCCAATTTATTATGTGTTTGTTAGAATAGGGATATATTGATCTTGCTAACTACCTCTTGAAGCAATGCTGAGTTTATACAGGAGACATGCAGAGGTGTTATGGCCCTGTAATATTTATAAGGCTTCAATCATTTTCCCAGTCTCTGAGAAGATGATTATGTTTTTGATCGCATCCTTGCCAAAAAGGTCAGTGTTGCAATCACTTTTAATATAATTTTATTCCCTCTTTCTGTCAGCATTTGACCGAGCAAAAGTGGGGGTTATAGGCCTCTCTGCTTCCTGGTAGCAAATGAAAATATCTAGGTTTCACTATAATAGTGAACTACTTGCTGCAGATATTATTTTTATACTCATACTATTGACCAAATATTGAAGCAATGCAGTCATTAAGTCAATGAGGAGAACCATTTAGATATGGTCAAGAAAATCAAGTTGAATAGGTCATGAAAAATAGTTTAACTCTGCATAGTTTGCTTCTTGCTTTCAGACATTTAAGATAAATCAATCACGGAATTGTGATTTCACAATATAGTCCTGTATTAACCTTTCACTGCAGATAATTTTTCCTTAAAGACTTGAAAGGTTTTGCTAACCAAGTAGTATATCCACACAATGATTTGCATGATAACCTGATGTCAGATGGAATGCTTATTATAGTGCTTGGTACCAAGGCCATCAAATGACACTCTGCTTGTCAGAAGTGACGTACAATTATCACATCTGTTTTGGTTACTGAGATGAAAGCAGTGAATTCCATTTTTTCTTCTTATTTTGGCTTGGAATTAATGGGAGGAACATGTCAACATTCCTTCTAAATGATGACACAAGATGGAGACTGCAGATTAAAGATCCTAATGCTATTGATTAATCGTATAAAGATCTTCAACAACTGAAGCTAAAGTGAAAGTAGGCAGTTCAATGAGGACACAAATGAAACTTGCTTGATTCTTTAATAGAGAAATCAACAGCTATGGTGACTTTTTTAAATTAAAGAAATAATAAAGCAGGTTTTATTTGTTTCACTTCCACATTAGCTGTTAATCTGTCCCTCAGGTAAAACAGTTGTTGCTGAAAACCATATTGGCAAATGAGATGTTAGCAGTTTATAACCCCTTCTTCTCCCAGGCAAACAAAGGTAGCAAGTTAACAGTCTCTTTATTTCCATACATACATACATTTCCATACAAGAATTTCATTAGAGTAAAACTAAAATATTTTCCAAAAAGGCATGTGCCAATAAACCAAATGGCTATATTAGTGATGTTGGGCAAAAACATGAGATGTCACTCCCCACAAAAAAAAAAAATACAACCTCCAAAACCAAAAGAAAAAAAAACCTTCCTCTGAATCATGAAAGTGACTAGCTAATCCTCTATTTCCTCTAGTGAAAAAAGAAATTAATGTACGTTAATGTGTGAAAAACCATGAGGTTTGTTAACTTTTATAAAAGGCCTAAATATTCCCTATGCAATCGATATAATCAACTTTTATTATTCTCCTCCTATCTTCTGTGAGGTATGCCAAAATTATTGTAATCCAACAGTGTGGTGAAATTATGCTCTTCTGCTTGTTAGAAATGAGAAAAAACTTTTTAAAATGCTTACAGAGCAATATTTTAATAGCTTAATTCTTGATATTTTTTTTATATTTAGAAAATGAGCTACTATTGCTTTGTTCTTCTGCTTTGCTTTTAAAATAACCTTTGTGATCTATTATTGGGTCCATTATTTTTCTGGAGTGAAGAAGGAAAACAATTTAAGTGTCATTCATAGATCTTTATCTTTGACGTTTTAGCTACGGTAATGAAAATCAATAAAACAGTTTCACTTCTACACTTTTACAGGTTATAACCTGCTTTATATAATTGTGATTCTGCAACATATTTAACCAATAAATGCCAATAAATGTGCTCTTTTTTCAGTTTTACAATTAGCATATGGAATATTTGAAGTAAATCAATCATATATGCCTGAAAATATATTATTGTGCCTTGAGAGGAATAATCTCAAGCATGAAGTAATTCTGTATTTCCATTATGCTTAAAATATCCATAAATAAGAAAAACATGCAAGGTAGTCTCTGACAATTGGCAATGAAATCTATTGAATATGAAGCCCAGCAAATGCCTAGATTGATTTATTCTAGGAGCAGATCCTTAGAGTGGTAATACTTTAGATCCATCAAGCGGTAATCTATATTGAAGTATGTTGGAAACATGTTGATACATGTTTATATCTATTCACAGAAAGACACTATATAAAGTAATATTCTATATGATGCGTATATATTTTACACCATCTATATAAAGAAAACCAGTTCCATTTATTATTTTATTTATTGTTGCTTCCAGAACTTGAAACTTAAAAGTCAAATTATAATGACTTTGTTTTTCCTCTGCTCACACCATGTTGAATTTTTGATTTCCTGTTATCTACAGCAAAATAATATGATACTGAGCTTTAGTTGTAGCTTTTCAGTAACAAATATAATAGGAGAACCTTTTGTTCCAACTTGAAAAAAATTTCCTTCTAACTGTTTACTGTAATGTTTCTTGGTATTTTCATGTTTACTTTATTGTTACTTCTTTTGTTTCTCACTGATTTCACATACTTATATTGATTTGCAGTCTACCTTCTGCCTTCTATTAACCTCCAGATCAAAAAAAGTCCAACTGAGAGAGTTTTATCATGATGTCTAGGAAAGCCTAGGAAAATAATAGCAGTATAAAATATAGCACATGCTCTTTCTGTCTCAATGAATAAGGGTAACAGCTCTCTAGCACTCCCATCAGAATTTCAGATTATTTTTTTCTTTGAAAAAATAAAAAAAAATGTCCTCAAAAAAACAAAACACAGAACGATGGGGGAAAAATAAAATTAAAAATTAAAAAAACTATGCTATCATCCTACACACAGTTTGTGCTGTTTTCTTCATGAAGATAATGCAATTAAATTTAGGAAAATATCTTGATTCAGAACCACCAAAGTAAGGCTATTTATGAAATAAATGAATATAATATATAGCGTCAGAAAAGAACTTTCAGTGGTGTGACTTTGAAAGAAACACTGGCTTAAGTGTTGAGAAAAGGGATATTTTATGATGTTTCCCTTGGATGACTCCCCAGATTCCTTTTCAGATGTCAGTTCAGGGGAGGATGAGCTCATTCCTGGCATGTCAGGAACTGAATTGATTGATGGCTCTAAACAGCCATTTGAAAGAGATTTGGAGGAGGCTTCAGCTGGGAAAAGCAGGCAGTGGCAGACAGCCAACGAAGAGGAGGAGGAGCTGCCTTCTGCCCCTGATCTGAGAACACATAGGCAGAGGAAAGACAGAAGCAGCAAAGGTCAGCCAGACTACTCGAGAGGAAAAAGCACCACTCATTTTCATGGACTGCACCAGAAACTGGCTATTTATCACAGCAGATAGATGGAGGCATTGCTGGGAATGTTGTTGTTTTCTAGCTGTGCATTTTTGGTCATTGAGTTTCCTGCTTCACTCTGGATTGACACCGTGTTTGGAATTGAACATGGAATTAAATTCCTTGTTCTCTAAAGAATTCATGCCTTGGAGACTCTGGACTTTTCTTGCCTCATGTGCTCTGTTGTGTGTGGACTTACGTTTGTCTGGGGGAGTTATTTTGTTTGAGCAACTTTCAGTTGCTTTGTTGGGCTATTGCTCTGTGGACTAACCTTAGTCGACTTGCAGCTGGACTTAATTGGAACAGTTCTGAGTTTTGGTGAAGGGAATTGCTGAGGAATATTAATAAAATCACTAAACCACAGTTAAATGTGTGTGTGTGTCTGTGTGTGTCTGTGTGTGTGTGTCTGTGTGAGATGCAGGACAGCACATATTGTAAGGAATGTAGGTTTGTATATGTATATATACAGATGCAACTAAGAGTCTTAATATTGTGAATGATCACTTTGGTCCTTGCAAAGTTTGGACATACTGCCAAAATTTCATTGGAGTTTGTATTTACTTACAGTTCTTCCCTTAAAGTTTCTTTTTGAAAAATAAAATAGGCATACAAAATAATCCTGATCATGATACAGCATAAATAATAAAGAATGGACATATTCAGGAATGAATATATATCAGTTAGGTTTGAAATTTTCCACTCATGCAAAGATAATAAATGTCACCAAGAATTATTCATTCACTTGTGGTGACAGAATAAGGTTAGTCATTTGACTTAAGTGTGTTCTTCATAAACAGTACAAAAGGTCAACACATTATGCATCAAGAGCAAATTGAAACAGTAAAACACAAATATATCTAAATGTAAGTTGTCTATAAAAATATAAGAAATCCTACACATTATCTGCATCAAATTCACAGAGATTAGAATACTACAGCAGGATGATAATTTTAAATTCTACAAATCAATGCAGAATAAAATATTGAAGAGATAAAAAATAACATGTTCTGATAAATATCCAGTTAATATTACAAATATTTTGGAATTATATTAAGTTGTGAAAGGTATAAAGATGATGTGCTACTCTTGAAACTTTTCAAGAAATACAAGTAAGCAAGTATAAATAAAATGGCATTTTATTTATAAAATGCAAAAATGGCATAAAATGCAAAAAGAACTTTTGTCAATCTATTGTCCTGTAGTGTTCTTGTTTGTAGTATTTCTAATATTTCAGCAAGAATGCATCCAAGTGGGAATTCTGAAACTAGCAAAAAGGTGAAAGCCAATTAGAGAAGACCAGCATAAAATGCAATAAATAAAACTGTGGACCTAGATACATTTTCCTGGAAGTAAATAATTCCACTGAAGTCAGTGATTGTTAAGTTTAAAATGTAAAATATATACATTCCTAAATATTTCTTTTTAATTTAACTTAGTCAGCAAACCAATTTACTTATTTTCTTATTTCTTTATGAAATTTGTAGCCCAGCACAATCTCAAAGGACTCTGCAATAATTCTAAATCAATATTTCAGGCTCAGTATAGAAAGGAAGAGATTGACTTTAACTCTTACCCACCCAATGACCACTAGTTCAGTTTATGTAATCATTACATACAACAATCATTATCAATGTTGGTCTCCCTCACATTAAAGCTATTTAATTATTCTCCTGTTCTTATGCCGTCTCATTTTTGTAAGGTTATCCCATGATGAAAGTCACTTCTCTTCTTTTTCAATATAATAGTATTTTTTCAAACAACTCTCTCAATTCAAAATATTAAATGTGTTGATTCCGTTTAAGACTCATAGTAGTTCTTTCCTTATCTCCTATGCTTCTCAGACAAGAAAAAAAGATGTGAGGGTTTCCAAAAGAATGTCAAGCACTTCTAAAACATCTTACTGATTTTCTTTGCTGCATGGCATTGGATCACCATTCTATTAACAAGATGCCAGAATCTTGTACTAAATTAGTGCACTGCAGTATAGATTGAAGGATGGGTGGGGACTAATGACAAATCTGAACTGCACTGCAAACTATTAATGGCAATAAGAGTTTTTGAGAGTGAGACCTCTTGGCCAGTTTCTAAAACAGCATACAGATATGGCACCATCGCAAAAGGTATATCTCTCTTTTCTAAAATGGCGGCCTTTTGCCTCTTGTCTAATCCACTTTGAAAGGATGTTAGAGGATGCACAAAAATGAAAATAACTAACATAAGAAGGGTTTTATTTTTTTTAAAAAAATCCTTTTGAAATGATGTAATGGGCAACTTGTTGACGCAAATGCAGCAAAATCAAGAAGCAATTGAAAGGAAATGATGTATCAAAATGGATAAATTTCAATGAAGAAGCTAGCTGTTCTTTTCAGCGGAGTGAATTTAAAACATAATGGGCAAAAAGGCAGTTTCTGGCTTGTCAAATTCCAACAAGTTAAGAGCATTTTTTCCACTTGATTAAGTAACTGTGGGAAACCAATATACACTGATTAACTTTCATATTTTTTCAGAGGAAAAAGTCTGCATAAAGGAAAACAAAACCACGTGGGTAGAATTAATTTGAATATAGTTAATGGATAGGGACAAAATCTCTCAGATTTAATATCTGGAATGCTGTGAGTATTTAAAAAGCAGAATACTTGTTAAGCTTGTTGCCATAGGATTTTTTATCATCAGAGAAGTTGATTAATGCCCCAGGAAGCCTGCTGAAAGATTACTTTGGTTTTGAATTACATTTTGGTCAAAAAAGAAAATGAAGACAAAGTTTGATTTAATATATTTATGAAGTACAGCAGTAATTTTTATACGATATGCATGTATGGCATTCACATGTAATTTCAAAGGTCAAGAGTTTGTTATATAAATTTACATATGGTTTACCTATAAGAGGGCTGGGTAACACAAAGCTCATGAAAGACCAGGGCATTTTGCAGCCCTTGGACCATATTGGGCCCTTTGGCTGTCCATGTCCAACCCATGTGAACTCAATTGGAAGTTAGGAAAAAATATATAAATAAACATACCACAGAGGGCAAGAGAATAAGCCAGGGCTTCTCCTTTCTGTTGGCTGGCAAGAGAAAGAGCTTTTCTGCACCTATAGCAATAGAGAACAGCTGGGCTGAGAACATGTAAGGCAAGGCTCCACACCCCATCCTCATTCAAAATGAGAGGTGGGTTGTTAAGATTCTGTGCAGTTCAGCGAACCAGCAAATCCCACCATTGGCTCACCATGCCCTGTCCACCCTGACCTGTCCTGCCTATTCACTCCTCATCTTCCCCACTTGCCCAGCATAGCTGCTGTTGCTCTCTTTCTGGCTCATTTGCTTGCCTCGACCACATGGCACAGCCAGCTTCCCTGCCTTCTACCATGGCTGCATACCATGCGGTGCTCTCCCCGCAGTCCAGATGAGCAGCCCTGATCTGCCTGGGTGAGCCTGTGAGCAAGGCTGGAATCCCAGCCTAGCTGCCTCCCACATGGCCCAGACAGCTTGCTTGCCTTCCACCACAACCTACTACGCAGTGGTCGCAGTCCAATTTTCTGCCTCAACTGCTTTCCTTCACCAATCTCTGCTCCCTCACTTGCCTAGATCAGACTCACTCAGTTGCCTTCTCCTGCTCCCACCCACTCCAGCAGCAGAAGCCTTGAGGCAGAGGTAAGCTTGGCCAGGTGCCCCCTTGGGGAAGAGGGGCTGGGAAGGGTGCTTGTCTCCATAGCCTCCCATTTGTCTCGCACTCCTACTGCTTCTCAAGGCCTGAGTGCCTGGTCTGGGCACACAGCCCTCCATGATGGAGCCCTTCCTAGGAAGCAAAGCCTTGGAAAACCTGATCTGTCCCAAAGGCCTCAAGGAGCTCAACTTTCCATGCCAGCATGAGTGCCCTGCCCTTCTGGCCCTTGCAATGGGCCAGAGCCTAGCAGCATTCCAGGAGGGCAAGTGGATGTCCTGGGGCTGCACACACACACCATAGCAAAGCAGCAATCTTGGCCCCAGCACAGCGTCTCCACCCAAGGCCATCCACATCAGCCTTACCTTCATGAGCAGCTGCATGCTGACCCTGTTGGGATATGAAGGGCAGGGTGTTCAGGCTGGCAGAGGCAAATGGAAGCTCTGAAGATAAGGCCAATGCTGATGGCAGGGGAAGGAGACCCACTGCGCTCAACTGAAGAGCCGCCTTTTGGGCCTGGTGCGCTTGGCTTCCGTGAAGCCTCCAGGTGACTGCCACCTGCTCACTTTCCTTTTCACCTTGGGTCCCACATCCAGCCCGTGATGGGGGACACACTGCTTCTGGGCCTTGCCAGCCAGCGGGTGACCCTCAAGGAAAGATGTCACCCTAGGGCCGAGAATGCTGCTTGGCTGCAATGTGTGTATGCAGCCCTGGGACATCCATTTACCCTTCCAGAGTGCTGCCATTGCCACCACTCAGGAGCTCACCTTCTGCTGCTGCCACTCTGGAGTTCCACTTCTGCCTTCCACCACCACCGCCACTTTGGAGCTTGCCTTCCACTGTTGCTACCCTGGAGCTCCGCTTCTGCCTTCTGCTGCCATTGCTCTGGAACTCTGTTTCTTCCTTCTGCCACCACTGCCACTGCCACTACTGTGAAGCCCACCTTCTGCCACCACCGCCACCACCACTGCTCTGGAGCTTGCCTTCGGGACAGATCAATTCATCCAAACCATACTTTGCTCCCTGGGAAGGGCTCTGTCATGGAGGGTTGTGTGCCCAGACCAGGCATTTTTCTCCAGCCTCCCACCTCACATGAAGCCGGAGGAGGAGGAACTGTGTGGCCGGGAAGGCTGCCTTCAGTTCTTGTAGCTAAAGCGGGTTGAACTATAGGACATCTAAGGTACCTTTTTCTAGCCTATGATTCTAAAGTCTCCAAGACAAGGGAATTTGCTTAAATTGAGTGTGTGTGAGAGAGAGATGGGGGAAGGGAGAGATAGAGGGAGAGAGGATGATGTGGCTTCTTGGGAGTACATTTTGGAGAATTATCAAAAGAAATGCCAAAAGGGCAATCATTTTGGGATTAAATTCCAAATGGGTCTTCAGGTTAAGGAGGCATGAAGAACTTTCAACTACAGGTTTCTAAAACTCTTATTAAAATGAATTCTAAAGGCAGCTCTTTAACTCGTTTGTCCAGAGAGAGCTTAGCTATTTAGCTCAGGAATAACAGAAAAACTTTGGAGGTCTTCTAGTTTCCTGCTCAGGCAGGAAAACTGAGGATGCCAAAATCTGAGTGAAGGGCCTGGGAAAGGTTTTCAGAGAAATGGCTATCCAGTCTTTTTAAAATAACTTCCAGTGATCAAGCACCCAGAACCTCTGAAGACAGCAGTTCCATTGGTTAATTGTTCTCACTGTCAGGAAGTTTCTCCTTAGTTTTAGGTTGCTTCTCTCTTTGTTCAGTTTCTATCCATTGCTTCTTGTTTTGCCTTCTGCTTCTTTGGAAAATACGTTGCTCCCCTTCTTTATGGCAGCCCCTCAAAAGCCTGTTTTGTGACCTGTTTTGTCACACTCTTGGGCAAAGCATGTGAGCCATTTCCTCCTTTCAGTGGTCCATAAAAGTACATCTATAATATGTAGCTGCAGATAATAAAGTCGAAAAAAGATGAACAACATTTTTACAGAACTATAGATATGTTGAGGCCGGGCATGTTAAGGAGTGTGAATTGTGAATTGTGAAGTGATGTGAATTGGCCATGCCCACCTAGTCACATGACTACCCAGCCGTGCCCACCCAGCCAGTCATTAGGGCAGAGAACCAGTTGTTTAAAAATTTGCAGCCCACTATTGTTCAAAACGTAGTGCCAACAACAGTTCAGTCTATTGGTTTAGCCCTCAGTTTCCAGTTTCTAATGTGACCTCTTTGAAAATTAATTGGTTCATGAACTGCCTATTGCTTCTAAGCTCCATGTTTCATTTTCCTTAATTTTTAATTTTAAGCCAATAAATCTAGTAAAATCTGCCATGTAATTGCTCAAATAAGAGTAGTGCACCTTTTATAGAAAGTGAAATATGATTATGCTCCATAAAATAATAAGAATAAAAAATGTTAAACATTCTTAAAAACAGAAGAAAAAAACTATGATCATTAGTGTTATCCATTCTGGAAGTGACATCACATCTTTTTCTGGCTTTAATACATCAATAGATTACTCCGCTTGAAAGAAGTGGTTGTTATTTCTGTATATCCAAACATACCATATAACTCACAAGTTTTTGCATCATAATATTTCTAGAATTCACATGTTCTCTTCCTTGAATACAAGAAATTAATCCGAAAGTAGAGGAAGGATGTTGTTGTCCCCCCACCACACACACATACTTGTTTGTCCTGTGACAACAACTTGATTTGTTACTATAAGATGGAGTATTGAAAATTTGCTACCTCACTTCACCACAAATTCTGGAGAGTAATTGGTTTTTCTACTTGTAGGGAGCACTTGCTAGAAGCAGAAAGGAAGCTGGGAAAATCTACTAATCTCTGCTCTGAGATTTAAATTTATAAGAACAACAACATTTTTCAATTTGCTAAAGTTTATGTCTATAGATCTATTTTCTCTACTTTCTTAGTGTGTAAAGGGTTAATAGACTGGGATTTCTTGATTTCACAAGGACTTCATGCAAGTTGTTTGCTAATATCTGCACTCATTTTCATGCACAGAATTATCATCAAGGCTATTTTCAAGGAGAACAGATTTACTTCCAAATTTCCTTCCTAATAATGGTCATACTTCTTAAACACTTTTAATAGTTTTTGTATTATAATTAAAGAGAAGATGCCTCCCAATCTAAATTAATTTTAGTGGAACAATAGCATGATTTAATATAAGTAAATTTCCATATCTTGAATTTGAACAAAGACGTATATATACATTGTTCTAGACTCCTAGTTTAAAGTCAGCTCAAAGACTTTATCATTACTATACAAAACAATTATCTTTGTGTATTAATATGCTTCATTACAATTTGTAGCAATGGACTTGAGATTTGCAATGCACATGATGTCCTGTCTATAAACCACTGATCCCTAAGAAAAGTGAATTGGTTAAACCTCAGGCTAAAAACCACGAGTTTGTAAATTCTAGCCCCATCTAGGCAAATTAAACCCAGTAGGACAACATTGAACCAGTTTCTTTCTTCAAACCTAGGAAGACAACTACTTTTGGAAAACCTTGCCAAGAAAACTGTAGGAACTATTATTCTACAGTCACTGGGAATAGTAATAATAACAATAGAAAATAATTGCTACCAACCTGCCTTCCATTGAGGACCTGTATACTGCACAAATCAAGAAGAGGGCTGTGAAAATATTTACAGATCCCTCACATCCAGGACATAAACTGTTTCAACTCCTACTCTCAAAACAACGCTATAGAGCACTGCACTCCAGACACAAGAATAGTTTTTTCCCGAACACCATCACTCTGCTAAACAAATAATTCCCTCAGCACTGTCAAACTATTTACTAAATCTGCACTACTATTAATCTTCTCATCGTTCCCATCACCAGTCTCTTTCCACTTATGACTATATGACTGTAACTTTGTTGCTGGTGGTCCTTATGATTTATATTGATATTGATTGTTCCTGATTGCTTATTTGTACCCTATGCTTATCATTAAGTGATGTATCAAGTATTAAATTGTACCCTATGGCCATCATTTGTGTTGTAAATGTTGTACCTTCATGAAGGTATCTTTTCTTTTATGTACATTGAGAGCATATGCACCAAGACAAATTCCTTGTGTGTCCAATCACACTTGGCCAATAAAAATTCTATTCTATTCTATTCTATTCTATTCTATTCTATTCTATTCTATTCTATTCTATTCTATTCTATTCTATTCTATTCTATTCTAGAAGCACACATCTAAGGATCACTAGGAATGTGTCTAGGAATGATTTGACAATTCTGGATGGCTAGGAGGGTATGTACTTGCTCCTCACCACTCCATGTATATTTCCCAAAGTTCCACTTGTCAAGCCTGAATTTGACATATGTGTAGCCCTTTTATTCAGCTCTCTATTATACTCATTTATTCTTTATTTACTATGTAAGGGGGAGGGGTTGGTCTCACCACATTCTTAAGGTGGGGGGAAGGAGTGAATAGATAGTGAGGATTGTTTTGGCTAGGTGACTTTCTTTCCCGTGGGAACAGAAGCTGCTCCTGGTGAGAATGGAAGGTGGAGTTTGAAGACACAGGGAAATCTGGATTGAGTGTTTATTGGAGAATGTGACTTTTGGGGGATGTTTCTAACTTACAATATTATGTGGTATAATTCTGGTTTGTGTCAGATCCAGAATTACAACAGACTTTGCCAATTTGACGCCTACCTAAATAAAAGAAATTTGTTTTGGAAGATAGACTTTGCCTATTTCTTTTTGAATGGGTTTCATCACTTGGAAACCTAACACCACTTTATGGAAGAGGATATCTCTATTGGATAAACGAAATGTTCATTCCTTAATCAGTGTAAAATAACCGTATTCCAAGGAAAAGTAACAGGTTTGAAAATAAATAAAGACAAAATGAAGATTTTGACAAAATATATGTTAATAAAACAAAAAGAAGAACTGGCGGAAGTATCAAAGATGCAGGTGACAAATAAGGTTAAGTATTTGGGAATATAACTGACAGCAAGATGTAGTACACTTAAAGAGAATAACTATAGTAAACTCAAACAACAGATAGTGACAGATTTGGTAAAGTGGGAAAATTTACAATTATCATTGATAGGGAGAATATCAACAATTAAGATGAATATACTGCCTAGAATCCTATATTTGTTCCAAACAATTCCAATTAGGTTGGGGAAAGAATATTTTGAAGAATTGAATAAAATAATGCTGAAATATATTTGGCAAGGCAAAAAAGCGAGGATAAAACTAAAATTGTTACAAGATGCCAGAATACCAGGAGGTTTTGGATTGCCTAATTGGGAATTCTACTATCAAGCAGCAAATTTGATGTGGATCAAGGAATGGATAATGCTAAGAAATACTAGAATATTAACTTTAGAAGGACATGATTTGTTGTTGGGATGGCACGCCTTCTTATGGTACAAGGAAGCAAAAATACAGGGGTACTTCAGACGACATTTTATACAAGAGGCTTTGCTATTAAATTGGGAGAAGATTAAAAGACAACAGTATTTAAAAATCCCAGTCTGGTTATCAACTATTGAAGCATTTTCATATTCAATAACATTTAGAAGGGAACAAATTGTTAGATATAGTGAATTATTGAATGAAAAGGTTGAACTTAAATTATGCAAGAATTAGAAATACAAGGTATAAAGATGAATTGGTTTTCTTACTTGCAAATACATTCTAGATATAATAAAGATTTTAAGGATTTTATAATAATCTGACTAATTTAGATAAAATCTTAACAGGTACTGATGAAAATGTAATTAAAAAATTATATGGATATTTATTAGAGGTTAAATTGGAAGAAGAACAAGTTAAAGAAAGAATGATTGCTTGGAGGAAAAATTTTGGACATGGGATTGACTTAAAGAAATGGCAACAATTGTGGTTGCAAAATTATAAAATGACAATGTCAACTGCATATAAAGAGAATTTGTATAAGATATTTTACAGGTAGCATCTACCACCGATGAGAATAGCCAGAATGTTCAAGAATAAATCCAAAAAATGTTGGAAATGTCATCAGATACCGGGCTCATATTACCATATGTGGTGGATGTGTGTAAAAGCTAAAAGATACTGGACTAAAATCCACACATGGTTGGAAAAAATGACAAAAAAGCACATAGACTTTAAACCAGAGGTTTTTTTTATTGGGGATTATACCTGAAACATATAATAGAGAATTGAGATATTTGATTGTGAATGTAGTAACGGCAGCTAGAATTGTGTTTGCTAAAAATTGGAAAAATGAGAAAATATCAACACAGGATAAAGTTATTAAGAAAATAATGGAATGTGCTGAAATGAGCAAATTGACATTTGAAATTAGAGAACAGGAAGATAAACAATATTATAAGATATGGGACTTATTTTATCAATGGTTAGATAAGAAAATATGGTACTGAAGTTTTGTAGAGATCTTTATAATGTAAGTAGAAATATACAAAATATAACATAAAGAAGTATTATTATTGGATTGATTCAGGATGATGAAATGAGTGGTACAATATAAGGTAAAGGTAAAGGTTCCCCTCACACATACGTGCTAGTTGTTGCTGAATCTAGGGGGTGGTGCTCATCTCCGTTTCAAAGCCGAAGAGCCAGCGCTGTCCAAAGACGTCTCCATGGTCATGTGGCCAGCATGACTCAATGCCAAAGGCGCACGGAATGCTGTTATCTTCCCACCAAGGTGGTCCCTATTTTTTCTACTTGCATTTTTATGTGCTTTCGAAACTGCTAGTTTGGCAGAAGCTGGGACAAGTACCAGTAATAATAATAATAATAATAATAATAATAATAATAATAATAATAATAATAATAATAATAATAATAATAATAATAATAATAATAATAATAATAATAATAATAATAATAATAATATTTTAATTTGTATACCGCCCTTCTCCCGAAAGACTCCGGGCGGTTTACAGCTACAATAAAATACAAAAAACAACACATACAATGCTAAAAACAACCATTAAAAAACTTATTCAATTGGCCCCATTTAAAATACAATATCAACCCTATAAAATTTATAAAAATTTAAAACCCATAAAATCAATTAAAAATTTTAAAAATTCAAGCCAGTCCAGCAAGACGAAATAAATGAGTTTTAAGTTCGCAGCGAAAGGTCTGGAGGTCCGGTAGTTGTCGAAGTCCAGGGGGAAGTTTGTTCCACAGGGTAGGAGCCCCCACAGAGAAGGCCCTCCCCCTGGGGGCCGCCAGTAGACATTGCTTGGCTGACGGCACCCTAAGGAGTCCCTTTCTGTGAGAACGCACTGGTCGCTGGGAGATAGAAGATGGCAGTAGACGGTCCCATAAATATCCCGGTCCTAAGCCATGGAGCGCTTTGAAGGTAGTCACCAATACCTTGAAGCACACCCGGAAGACAACTGGCAGCCAGTGCAGTCTGCGCAGGATGGGTGTTACATGGGAGCTCGGAACTGCTCCCTCAATCACCCGCGCAGCCGCATTCTGGACTAACTGGAGTCTCTGGGTGCTCTTCAAGGGGATCCCCATGTAGAGAGCATTGCAATAGTCCAAGCGAGAAGTAACGAGAGCATGAGTGACCGTGCATAGGGCATCCCGGTCCAGGAAGGGGCGCAACTGGCGGATCAGGTGAACCTGATAAAAAGCTGTCCTGGAGACGGTCGTCAAATCGTCTTCAAAGGACAACTGCCCATCCAGGAGAACGCCCAGGTTGCGCACCCCTTCCATCGGTGCCAATGACTCGCCCCCAACAGACAGCCGCAACTGCAGCTGACTGTACCGGGGTGCCTGCATCCACAGCCACTCCGTCTTGGAGGGATTAAGCTTGAGCCTGTTCCTCCCCATCCAGACCCATACGGCTTCCAGACACCGGGACAGTACTTCGATAGCTTCGTTGGGGTGGCCTGGGGTGGAAAAGTACAGCTGTGTATCATCAGCGTACAGTTGGTACCTCACCCCAAAACCACTGATGATCTCGCCCAGCGGCTTCATATAGATGTTGAACAGGAGAGGCGAGAGAATCGATCCCTGTGGCACCCCACACATGAGGCGCCTCGGGGTCAATCTCTGCCCCCCTGTCAACACTGTCTGCGTCCGGTCAGAGAGGTAGGAGGAGAACCACCGATAAACGGTGCCTCCCACTCCCAAACCCTCCAACTGGCGCAGCAGGATACCATGGTCGATGGTATCGAAGGCCGCTGAGAGATCTAATAGGACCAGGGCAGAGGAGTAACCCTTATCCCTGGCCCTCCAGAGATCATCCACCAATGCGACCAAAGCCGTCTCCGTACTGTATCCGGGCCGAAAGCCAGACTGGAACGGGTCTAGATAGACAGTTTCATCCAGGTACTGGGGTAGTTGACGTGCCACCGCACTCTCTACAACCTTCGCCGTAAAGTGAAGATTGGAGACTGGACAGTAATTTCCTAAAACAGCTGGATCCAGGGAAGGCTTCTTGAGGAGAGGTCTCACCACTGCCTCTTTCAAGGCAGCGGGAAAGACCCATTCCCGCAAAGAAGCATTTGTAATCCCCCGGAGCCAGCCTTGCGTCACCTCCTGCGTGGCCAGCACCAACCAGGAGGGGCATGGGTCCAGTAAACATGTGGTAGCTCACCCCATTACACGGCAGCACTAGGGATTCGAACCGCTGAGCTGCCGACCTTTTGATTGACAAGCTCAACGTCCTAGCCCCTGAACCACCTAAATTTTAGAATATTTTGTATGAAGTGAGGGAAGAAATAGTTATAATTAAATAAATGATTAATGAAGACAAAATATTGGCTTTATATTAGATTGATAAAATGTGAAATTGAAAATCAACAAGCTATGATTATGCTGAAAATGTGCAAAAGATTTGTAACCAACCGACACACTGTATTTGTAATTGAAGATGGTGTTATGCTTTGATGTATGTTTGTTTAAAAATAAAAAAATCCTTTAAAAAAAAAGATTCAGGAAGATCTTGACCAGACAGAAAAACAGGCAGAACCAGTCATATGAATTTCAACAGGGACAAAAGCAAAATTAGATAGGAATTTTTTAAAATAAAAGTATAAGTATATGAGCTCATTCTGCACAGCAGTGACTCCAAAGACATTATTGTCTTGGTGAATCTCAAGCTAAACATCAGCCAATAATGTTGCAGTTGCAAGAAACTAGAAAATGTGATTTTAATATTCATTAACAGAAGCTAAATATCAAGAACAAGCAAATATTCTCAGTGTTTACTGAGTGGAAGAATAATTATATTGTAAAATGAATCCATTGTCTATTGTTTAGTGCAGTACAAATGAATGAAATATGAGATGCTGTGAAATATCAAATAACAAATACTGACAGTTTATTCATTTCAATATGTTTTTATTTTATTCAATTAGTGAGATCACATACTGCTGCCTTTCTTGATCAAAGTCTAGCCATTATTAATGCATTATGCTCTGAATAGAAAACATCATTGTCAATATATCTGCACAGAATGAAAGCTGCATAATTTAGAATAAAATGCCTTTAATTTCTTAATTGCTTTTTTATTTAATTGTATCTGATAGAATAATATTCAAATTCAAATTTGAAATATCACATTAGTGATTTCATATTATTCTGCCATTCATTATTGAATACCCTTTGTTTGTTTACCTTGCGACTAATTAAAGCAAATATATAAATATACAAGTATGCAAATAAATAAAAATACTTTTAAAAAGCACCAGTTATCTCAATTTATCTTAATTCAGCCAATACCTTTACAAGTACAATAAGTATTTTGGGTCACCAAAGCTGGGAAGAAATATGTTCCTTTAGAGCTAGAATGTAGTTTTAATGTGAAAAAGAAACACTGAATATGCACATAAATCTTCACAGTTTAGTTATTTTGAGGAAGTGTAGAAATATGTGTAGTAAAATATTTTAGTTTGAGATATAGGAGTTCTAGGTTAATTTAAGAAAATGAAAATATCCAAAGGATAAACATATTATAATTTCAGGGAAATATAAAATAAATGCAAGGGGTTTTCTCCCCTCAAATAGGAAAAATAGACTAGAAAATTCATGGTAAAGAATCCTTGAACAGCTCCTAAACAAATAAAATATATTTTCCTTTCAGTAACTTATGCGCAAGCTAGCACAATGCTTAGGTAATTAATTGCAAAACAGAAGGTGTTCATATGGATTTCCCCAGACAATAAAATTAGAACTCTGATGGAAACAAATATAATATATATTTCATGAGAAAAAAACTTGAAACCAAATCCAAATTATGCAGTGTTGTTGTTTAAATGGTACTCTGGCAATAGAGAAATCACTTGCAGAAATGTAAGTGCCATCTAATGTTTGTAACATTTCTAGAGTTCTTCAGTGAGTTATAAGAGCCATAATGGTGCAATGGTTAGAAAGGAGTATTGCTGACTGTTGACTGCCAGCAGTTCAGCAGTTTGATTCTGACCAGCTCAAGGTTGACTCAGCCATCCTTCTGAGGTCAGTAAAATGACAACCCAGATTGTTGGGGGCAATATGCCAACTTTCTAAACCATTTAGAGAGGGCTGTAAAGCACTGTGAAGTGGTATACAAGTCTAAATTCTGTTGCTATTGTCTTAATATCAAATTTGTGTCAATCATCAGACTGTAACTTTAGAAGAAAAGAAGTTGAATTTTAATATTACTCAAATTTTAACAATGGATAACTTAAACAGATGTTGGTTGATATTGCACTAGTTGCTAAATATAAAGTTCCCTAAACTCAGCAAAGTTAAAACAACTCCCGAAGGAGGAGTGAGCAACTGAAATAAAAATCTGGCATCTTTCAGAGGTGGAAATGTTTTGTTGAAAGAATAGCTTAAAAAAAAAATTTTTTGGGAAGATTTATGAAATATCTTAAAGTCTTAAAGCATTTTAAAGGTATGACACATCATAGTAATATTGGAAGTACTGTAAAAGTACCTTATATTTTGATGGTAGAGTACATAATTTTGGAGAACAAGTTCTGTGGTTATAACCTTCTACCCTAAAACAGATACTGAATGATACTCTGATTGAAAATCTTCGTAATGCGAAACTAGAAAATCAAGACATGTAGAAGAAAGAGATAGGAGCAAAAGGAGAGGGTGAAAAGACTATTTCCTCAAAGTGCTGAGAGGTAAATTAGTTTGTATGACCAATTTGTGCTCAGCTGATTTTCTGTTGTTGGTATTGAACAGTTGAATTCTTGAACAGTAATTACTGTCTTTGTTTCCATGGTGTAATGGTCAGTCACAGACTGATAAGGATTCAGAAGACGGCTTTATAAACAATTTGCTAACTCTACTCTGTGATCAGGGAGAAAAACCAATCAATTCACTGAATCACAGAAATGCAATAAAAAAGAAAATGGAAAAAAATTACCAATGAATATTGGAGGGATAATGACTGTATGTTTTGACCTATTTCAATTGCTGATTTTTTTATAACTTTATCCCTTTATTTTAATAAATTAATGTTTGGAATGAATAACTTTCAATTCAAGTCCAGCATTCATCTTCATAGAGTGTAACAGGAAAACCAAGACTTGCATTCTGATTTTTGTATATATAAACACATTATAGGTCTTTGGTTATTCGGGTTTTCTCCCGTGTAAAATTGGAAGTGTCTTGGCGACTTTTCGATGAAGTCTCATTTGTCATCTTCAGGCTTCAGCTTCGTGCTTCTGGGAGCAATGTGTGATTACAGCTGTTTCTTCCTTTTTAACTGCTAGTGGGGGTTTGAACTGAGAAAACCCGAATAACCAAAGACCTACATACAAACACCCGTGAAAACCTCAGAAAACAAACACATTATAATATATACTGTAGATAAGACACAGTTATAATACACAGCCAGTTTGGTTTAGTGGTTAATTCATCAAGTTAGAAACTGGGAGAATGAGGCACAAAGCCAGCTGGATGACCTTGGGCCAGTCACTCTTTCTCAGTCCTAGGAAGAAAGCAATGCAAACCTGTACTAAAAAAAATCTTGCCAGGAAAACTGCAGGGACTTGTCCAGACAACTCTTAGAATCAGTCAAAATTGAACAGAAGAAAAAAAAATATAGACATGTTTTTCAAGATATTTTCCATGATAGGACTAAATCATTAGATTTCCATAATACAAGATAACTTCACAATGATACCTAGCAATTTCAAAATTCCCATTAAATCGGATAGTGCCAAATTAAGATTTCTGTAAACATTCAAAATATTATCATTGTTCTTATTTACTAGACAGCTATCTTTAAATTTTAGAACAAATATTATCCAATGATTTTTGAATAAGTAATGGAAATTATTATTTGATTATAGGCTCTATTAATGGAACCATATTTTAAGCATACTTGCAGAATGCGTGATAAGTATAGTTACAATACCGAAGGAAGGTACTTTCAGAAATTATAGGATAATGTGAGATAGAACCATCCTCAAAAATAGATAGCAATAGTTTCTTAGTTGTTGCTAGATGTACTAATTAAATGTCTTAACCAGTCATTACAATGTAATGCTTTAATGGGCCTTTAAATCTACATTATTACTAGCATAAATCTCTCTTAAGGGCAATGCTATTAAATTCAACATTACTTACTGAACTTTAGAAAATGTTCAGATGATATGAACTTGATGGCTTCCAAATATAAAATCTTGCTTTAAAAGTCAATTTGATGCAATTTTAGTAATGAGATCTGTGTTCGTGTTATGCTCACCTAGCCAACTACATAGCCTTCAGCCTCTCAGCTTTTTATTGCAGGGCTTTTGGACAGATACTCTGTCCTGGAGTTGAATAAAACTTAAGATTTTGTTCAAGCCTAATTCACAAATTTGTCCACTTCAGAAATGCTTGATGCAACTTTGATCTCAGAGAGAAACAAGATTGGATAGTTTGTAAAAGCCACAATAACATTTTAAAAATTCTGCTACCACATGAAATGATAAAATAAAACTTTTGGAATAGATAAAATACAGTCCCAGAGATAGGTAAAATGTCCCCAGTTTAGATAAACCCCTCGGGGCTGTGTGCTCAACCCCTTCTTGTACTCACTGCATACACATGACTGTATATCCTCTGATCCATCCAACATCATAACAAAGTTTGTAGACGACACAATGGTGCTGGGTCTCTTAACTGGAGGGGACGAATCAGCATAGAGGGAAGAAGTCCAGACGGTATCCGCATGGTGCTCAAAAAACAACTTACATCTAAGATGTAAGACAAAGGAGATGGTGCTAGATTTCTGAAAGCACAGAGAGGAACCTGCCCCACTGTATATCGAGGGGGGCTGTGTGGATAGGGTTTCCTCTTTTAAATTCTTGGGAATGTTTATTAATCAAAATCTCACCTGGAAAGACAACACGTCCCTGGTGATTGGCAAGGCCCAACAGTGACTTCATTTTCTTAGAGTCCTGCAAAAACATCAGGTGGAACAATGGCTGATGACCTCTTTCTATTGGTCCACGATAGCAAGTGTCCTCACATACTGCATTACAGCATGGTATGCTGGTTTAACTACTGCGGACAGGAAGGCATTACAGAAAGTGATCAATTCGGCACAAGAAACCATTGTTTGCCGTCTAACACCACTGGATGACATTTCCAGGTCTTGCTGCTTTAGCAGATTAAGAAAGATACTCAGAGATTATTCACACCCTGGTCAGTGTTTCTTTGTACTTCTACCATTGGGCAGAAGACATAAAAGCATAGCCAGCCAAACAAACAAATAGGTTTAAAAATAGTTTCTATCTTTGGGCTGTCAGACTCTTAAACACAACCACAATCACTCCACGCACATGCGGAAACATATGACTTTCTCTCCCCCCCCCCCAATTACTTGCATAGGGATTATTCTTTATATTATTTATGTTGTTTGTATTTTTGTCATGGATTGCACCAGTGAGGCTAAAACCAATTTTATTGTATACATGATGTACAATGACAATAAAGGCTATACTATATATATATTCTGAGATACATATCTATCTATCTATCTATCTATCTATCTATCTATCTATCTATCTATCTATCTATATCTATATCTAAATATCTATCTATCTATATATATCAACATATATCAATATATATCAATATATATCAATATATATCTATATCTATATATCTATATGTATGTATATTCTATATATCTATCTATATCTATATCTATCTATCTATCTATCTATCTATCTATCTATCTATCTATCTATCTATCTATATATATCAATATCAGGAATATATTTAAAGGAACCAAATTAATCTCCAAAACTGAACACTATAACAAGAGAATAATTATGGAAGCCATCAAAATAGAGAAACAGCCCCACAACACGAACAAACGGGGTGACACCTCCCGCCTAGACATCCAGACATCTGGAAACTAGCCTTAGTCAAATGAGTCCCAGCCACCAAAATTGACACCGGACCCAGGATAACACATAATGCCGCCACCAATCATCCACACCAGATTTAAACCCAAACCCATCCCACAGACGAAACACAACCACCATCCAGAAGCCAGACCATGCTGGCACCACTGGCTGCTGCGCCCCCTCTGATTTCCACACAAAGCAAGCTGACACACGCCAGAAACACATGACAAGACCTCAGACTCGGAGCCAAACCAAAACCTGAGATGCTGCATCACAGCCATCTGCTCAAGACATCACATCACAGAACTCCAGAGGCCACAACACCAAACCTCAGGAACAAAAGACTAGGACCACACCCACACAGGATGCTACGAAACAGCCGACCAATCTGCAAACACCCACTCCATCTACCAATCAAGATGCAACCACACAGCCAACCAACCCGCTTACAGCAACACTCCCACCTCGACCAACCTGCAAACACCCACTCCATCTACCAGTCAAGATGTAACCACACAGCCAAGCAACCCGCTCACAGCAACACTCCCCACCTCCCCACCAGTATTTATAGAGAGACGGCAGCTCTGACCACGCTTTGCTCGCACAAGCATGAAGCCGAAAACACCAGCCTGAAGGTGATGAAGGAGACTTCGTCGAGAGGTCGTCAAGATACTCTCAGCTCCATAGGCTCACCTCTACAGAATCTTGCCAAATTCCTTGCCAAACAACTTCAGCCCTATACAGAATCCATCACCTCACACATACAAAACTCATTCCACTTCATAGAAACAATAAAGAAACAAAACCTACAACCCAGTGACCAACTCGTGAGTTTCAATGTCATATCCCTCTTCACCCGAATGCCTATTAAAGAAGCCTTGACAGCTATCCAAAACAAATACAACCCCTCCCCCAAACACATCCTAGATCTGATCTACCACTGCCTAACCAATATATACTTCATCCACAATGGACAAAGATACAAACAGATAGAAGGAGCACCCATGCTATCACCCCTCTCACCCATCATTGCAAACCTATACATGGAATAGTTTGAAACCAACACTTTAGATAAATCTGAACACAAACCGAAACTCTGGCTTAGATATGTAGATGACACTTTCGTAATTTGGCCACATGGAAAGAAAAAAACTGGACAACTTCCTCATACATCTCAACAGCCTACACCCCAAAATACAATTTACTATGGAAATAGAAGCTAACAACCAACTCCCCTTTCTGGACATCCTAATCTACAAAAAAAAAAAAAAAAGGCTCCCTAGGACACACCATCTACCAGAAAAAAACACATACCAACTGCTACTTAAACACACAATCACATCACCACCCTGCACAGATCAACTCCGTAGCCAAGACTCTCATCTCCAGAACCAAACGCCTAGCCAATAAAGACCACCTGAAAACTGAATTACACACTCTCACAAACGTATTAATCTCTAATGGATTCCAAAAAAACACAATTACCAACCTAATCCAAAGGGAGACACCGCCCAAGAACAAAGACACATAACAAGACAACGGCATCGCCCTCCTCCCGTACATCAAAGGCACCACAGATAAAATCAGCAAAATTCTCCACAAACACAACATCAAGACAGCCTTCTGCACAGATCAAAAAATAGCCAACATCTTAAGAAACCCCAGAGACAAGATCCAGCTAGAAAACCAAAGAGTCTATGAAATACCATGCAAAATCTGCCCAGCCACATACATTGGACAAACTAATAGGAGAATAAATGCACACATCACAGAACACAAGAACTCAGTCAGAAAAGAAGAAAAAACCTCCTCCCTTTTCCAGCACCTTAAAACCACAGGACATGAGATTGATTTTGAAGGAACCAAATTAATCTCCAAAACTGAACACTATAACAAGAGAATAATTATGGAAGCCATTGAAATAGAAAAACACCTCCACAACATGAACAAATGTGACGATACCTCCTGCATACCAGACATCTGGAAACTATCTCTAGTCAACAAACGAGTCCCAGCAGAAAAATTGACACTGGACCCAGGATAACACACGATGACACTACCTATCATCCTTACCAGATTCAAATCAAAACCCATTTCACAGATGAAATACAACCACCATCCAGAAACCAGACCACACTGGCACCGCTCCGATTCCCACACAAAGCAAACTGACTCACGCCATGAACACATGACAAGACCTCAAACTCGAAGCCAAACCAAAACCTGGGATACTGCATCACAGCCATCTGCTCAGGACATTACATCACAGAATTCAAGAGGCCACAACACCAAAGCTCAGGATATTACAATACAACCAACCACCCAGGATGTTACAGCACAAGACTCAGGAGGTCACATTCCCAGAACTCAGGATGTTTCCACACAGCCCATTACCATTACAGGAGGTCACATTCCCAGAACTCAGGACATTTCCACACAGCCCATTACCCACGTTGTTACAACACAGAAGACTAATGGGCACACTACTAGGACCACACCCACACAGGATGCTACGAAACAGCCGACTAGTCTGCAAACATCCACTCTACCTACCAATCAAGATGCAACCACACAGCCAACCAACCCGCCTACAGCAACAAAGCCAACATTCCACACTTCCCGACCAGTATTTATGGAGAGACGGCAGCTCCCACCACTCTTTGCTCGCACAAACACGAAGCCGTAGGCACCAGCCTGAAGATGACAAGTGAGACCTCGTCGAAACGTCGCCAAGATACTCTCAACTTTACACGGGAAAAGACCCGAATATGCCAAGACCTGTGAAAACATATATATCTATACCTGTGAAAACCTACAAAAACAAACATACATACATACATACATACATACATACATACATACATACATACATACATATATATATATATATATATATATATATATATATATACACACACACACACACACACACACACATACACAAACACACAAACATGGGTATGTACCTACAGATTTTGTTTGTTTGTTTTGTTTTGTTTTAAATAAAATGAGATTTCCATGAAAAGGATATCATCCTCCTAAGGCACTATGTTTTGTAAGTCAGAAAAAAAAACCTGTGTTCTTGAGTGCATTCAAAAAAGGCAATATAAAACCTATTTCAAAATATGAAAATATATCAAAAGACAGGTAAAATCTGATATAAAAGACAAAAAACAAGTGTGAATATACTAAAAACAACAACAACAACAACATTCTGAGGTAGTCAAAGAAAAGAAATGATTACTTGATGGACTATGTTGATTATGAACAAAATTTGCCAAGTAGTAGAGCAGGAACATTTCAGTGATTTGATTCAAGAGATTTCAGTGAAATTTTTGATATTCTTGTACTGCAATAAGGGAGAAATAAAAAGTAGCATCCTAGGTACAAATAAAACATGTGACTTTCTACAATGCTATATCCTGCAGTTCTAAGAATAAGAATCTTCTTTTCCAGGGGGTTTACTGATGAAAAAGTGTCTTGTCTTGGATCTTTAGGGGCAGAGCTGTGAGGGGAAAGTTATTATGTTCTAAAAGGCAATCTGAAGGAGTTACAGGATAATAGAAACCCTAACGACTGGTTAATGGTTCAGAATCACTGTGAGCTTCATAATTGACCTTCCTTTTATTTAAAATACCTCACACGATAGCTGTAAAAACTGTTATGAACTCTTGAGAGAAAGAAAGCATGGAAACATAACAAATGTACAAATCTGTAGAGAATTGATTGTCAGATAAATTACATTAAAATCTAAAGCCAATTTGAATTTTATAAAACTTACTTCACTATTAAGGAAAAGGGATTTGCAGTCAGTCTAAAATATTTCCCAAAGGCATGTCATCAAAAATAAAATGCATATATATGTAAATGACTATATATACTGTACTTCACATTAAAATTATAGTTGGTTTCTGTGTCTGGTTTTGGACAATGGCTAGAATCCAAGATAAGACTTCTGGAAACTTTTTTCCTGTCAAATAAAAATTCAAGGTAGTGTTATAGGATTACCATATTGTAGGATTTAAAATTGGGCATTGAGAGTTTCTAGTTTAGAACTGATTTGAACAAAACATAATCCACTGCTTCAAAAAGGAAATAAAACTGTGATTGATAAAAGAAATTGTTTAGAATAGATCCTTCATAAGAATAGGTGGCAGGAATACCGTAAGAGTAAGATTTTAGGTTATTTATGTTCTTAACAAGAAATTCCAGTTTTATTTGTAAGGAAAAAATATAAATTAAATGCACATATTAAACAAATTTCTATACTACAGCAATCTAAAAGATCGGTGGTGATTGATACAGATTAGTTTCCACCCAGAGGTGGGTTTCAGCAGGTTCTGACCAGTTCTGGAGAACCAGGAGTGGAAATTTTGAGTAGTTTGGAGAACCAGTAGTAAAAATTCTGATTGACCCCACTCCCATCTATTCTCTGTCTCCTGAATCCCAGCTGATCAGGAGGAAATGGATATTTTGCAGTAACCTTCCCGTGGAGTGGGGAGGAAATGGAGATTTTACAGTATCCTTTCCCTGCCACGCCCTCCAAGCCATGCCACGCCCACCAAGCCACACTCACAGAACCGGTAGTAAAAAAAATTGAAACCCACCACTGTTTCCACCCATTGCTTCTTGTCCTGCCCTCAGGTGTTTTGGAGAATAGCTTGACTCCCTCTTCTTTGTGGCAGCCCCTGAGATATTGGAACATTGCTATCATGTCACCCCTGGTCCTTCTTTTCTTAAACTAGAGATACCCAGTTCCTGCAACCGTTCTTCATATGTTTTAGCCTCCAGTTCCCTAATCATCTTTGTTGCCTTTCTCTGCACTCTTTCTAGAATCTCCACACCTTTTTTACATTGTGGCGACCAAAACTGCAGTATCCAGTGTGGCCTTATCAAGGCATTATAAAGTGGTATTAACATTTCATGTGATCTTGATTCTATCCCTCTATTTATGCTGCTAGGACTGTGTTAGCTTTTTTGGCTTCTGCTGCACACTGCTGGCTCATATTTAAATGATTGTCCACTAGGACTCCAAGATCCCTCTCACAGTTACTACTATTGAGTAAGGTACCACATATACTGTACCTGTGCATTTTGTTTTTCTTGCCTAAATGTGGAAGCTTACTTTTTTCACCATTGAATTTCACTTTGTTAGATAGCACCCAATTTTCAAGTCTGTCAAGATCCTTCTGTATCTTGAACCTATCTTTTGGAGTGTTGGCAATTCCTGACAGTTTGGTGTTGTCTGAAAACTTGATTAGTTCCCCATCTATCCCCTCATCCAAATCATTGATGAAGATGTTGAAGAATACTGGGCCTAAAACAGAGCCTTGGGGTACCCCACTGCATTGTGGTAACCCACTGCAAGTCTCAGATCCTTGAGAGTTGCCGGCAAACTGATCCCCCACTTTTTAAGATGGAGTTGACAGGCAGTTGAGCCACAAAATTGGAGATCCTCCCCTGAAATGAACACCCTGACCTTTCCTGGCAACTCTCTCCTAACCCACAATTACTGGGACAATTTAATGGTTGTAGGGTAAAGAGCTGCATTACCTTTACTTTTCCTTCTGGGTAAACTTCACTTAAAGGATTACACTTATGATTTAAAAGGAAGTAAAAGCTATTATTATTGCTAAATATTAATAGCCTGATTTTCCATGAAACCCTTCAAAGTCCCCCTTTAAAAACCAATCAGATTGGCTGTGGTTGCTGTCCGATAAGTTTAGCCATGCAATGTGGAAGAGAGGAGAAATTTCTTTATGTCAGTATTAAATCTCCATGCTTTTCAGGGGATGACTTCAGTTATAACACTATGAAAAGGAGAGGAAAAAATGCTCTCTCTCTTTGCACATTATCTATGCCATGCATGATTTTACACAATTCTATCATGTTTCCCCTTACCCAGTTTCATTCCAAGCTAAAGAGCTTCAGTGGCTGTAATCTCTCTGCATAGGGGATTTGCTACTGTTCTGTAATGATTCGATATACCTTTATCATGTCTCTTCTTTCTTTCAATTGTTCCAAGCTAAAAAGCCTCAAGTGCTATAATCTTTCTTAGCAGGGGAACTGCTTCAGCGCCCTATTGATTTTGGTTGCCCTTTTTTGAACTTTTTCTAGTTCTATAATACAATTATTAAGGTGCAGGGATTAGAACTAAGCACAGAGCTCCAGGTGTCTCTTCATTATTATTAGGCAGTGCAGAGCTTTAGATTCAAAGGCAAAAAGGTTCTTTATTGTGGGAAGGGGTACAAAGGAGTCTGCCATTACTTAAAGCAACAGAACTTTTTCCTGAGGTTGTGTAGCTGCTTTAAAAAAATGGCAGATTCTTCTGTGTCTCCACACACCCAGCAAAACATCCTTTTGTCTTTGAAACCAAAACACTACCCAGCCTTATCATACATGCTTAATTGTTCCCTTCTTAAGCTAATGTGAATGCTAGGATCTTATGTCACCCTGTATTGGGTGATACTTTTATTAAAATTTAGATCAGTGTTTTTCAAACTTGGCTGGTTGGAGAATTTTGGAATTCAAATTCAGATATCCTAATGTTACCAACTTTGAAAAATATCAAGATCCAAGATCTGTTCATAATCAGTCACCAACAGCTCACATCCCATTAATGCATAGGTGAAGCTTGAATTATTTGTTTTGTCAAATAATTGGCATTTATTTACCTGGAATTCTGACATCTTGTTCAGACTGCTCAGTTCTGTCTATATAACTGGTCTGCTCATAAAACTGGTAGCAACTCAGAGAATACATTGTGGAGGGCCTGGATTTCAAGGAGTTACAACATCTCTGACATTAATACAATTGAACGAGTCCAGAAATATTTTACAAGAAGAGTTCTCTGCTCCTCTGTAAACAACAAAATACCTTATACCTCCAGACTTGAAATTCTGGGATTAGAAAACTTAGAACTCCACCGACTCTGACATGACTTGTGTTTAACACAGAAAATCATCTATTGCAATGTCCTTCCTGTTAAAGACTACTTCAGCTTCAGTCGCAATAATACAAGAGCAAACAATAGATTCAAACTTAATGTTAACCGCTTCAATCTTGATTGCAGAAAATACGACTTTTGTAACAGAGTTGTTAATGCTTAGAACACACTACCTGACTCTGTGGTCTCTTCTCAAACTCCCAAAAGCTTTAACCAAAAACTGTCTACCATTGACCTCAGCCCATTCCTAAGAGGACTATAAGGGGCGTGCATAAGTGCACAAAAGTGCCTACCGTTCCTGTCCTATTGTTTTCTTTCATTATATGTGCTTGTATATAATGTTGTGACAAAAAAACAAACAAACCAGATAGTTTGCTCCACAGCATTGATACCAATGGACATTATACAATGAATGGTTGCTCTCCAGCAGTACCTATAAAATTAGAGATAGGGAGATAGGGCGGTATATAAATATGATTAAATAAATAAATAAATAAATAAATATCTAGATTGCACATGATATTTATAATGTATGCAAGAGACAAATTAGTCATAATTAATTAGTTAGCCATCACTAATGTATCTGACTCTCATTAGTACAAATACCTGTAAAATAATTAAATAATCTTTATTTATTGTGATATCTAAATGGGCTGTTGTTTATACTAAAATAAAATTATTGTCCCCTACAATAAAGTATGGATGATTGAAATACAGTAACACAGAGTGAAACTGGTATTTTTAATGCAGGAACATTGGGCCATATTTCTTTAGTATTCTAGATTTTATAAATTAATTTCTTCTGGAATCAGCACTTGATTGCATGCTTTGATAATCTCTTAACATATTCCACATAGCCAAGGTTTATAAACACTGCATCAAAACAGTGTTGGAATGATTGTGTCATGATTTATAACAGAGATTTGTTTGTTTGTTTGTTTATAGTAAGTACCTACATGCTGTTCAATCAAAAGTTAATTTTTGTAACCAGTAAAAGAGAATATATCTGGCTCAGGGTCATATTGTGGAGTCCTTGAGGTTCGCTGAGTTTAGTGGTTTGCTTGCAGATGTTTCATTACCCAACTAGGTAATATCATGATGTTACCTAGTTTGGTAATAAAATGTCTGCAAGCAAGCAACCAAGCTCAGAGAGCTCCAAGGACTTCATTATTTAAGTAGCTTAGAAAAGTAATATACAATACATACAATATTAATAAGCATCATAATAAAATCAAAATCATATGAGCATGCCTACATAAATAGGTATATTACTCGTCTATTTAACTCCCAAATGCCTATTTTAAAAAATCATATTTTTTCACTAATATAAATTTTAATAACAAGGATGGTTATCTTATTCATCATATTTTGTTGGGTAGGAGATCACATAGAACATGTTCACTCCCCTCTCCAATCACATTTGTCTCTTTGATCTTTCTGAAGTTGAAGTGGGTTTTTTTCCATGTAGAATATAGAACTAACAATAGTTCCATCCAAAATTAAGGTGCTACTTTTATTGAAACCCTTAAGAACTTTGCAAGTCATGCAGAATAGAATAGAATAGAATAGAATAGAATAGAATAGAATAGAATAGAATAGAATAGAATAGAATAGAATAGAATAGAATAGAATTCTTTATTGAACAGGAGTGATTGGAACACAAGGAATTTGTCTTGGTGCATATGCTTTCAGGGTTGTCCAGTTTTATAATCTCATTTGTTGTATCTGTCCTATGTATAGATGAAATTTAACATAATTGTTTTGATTACTGTTGATATTTGTACTACAGTCACTACAAATAATATATTCTATATAGTTTTATTTAAAAATAAGTGTTATTAATAATTATATGTCTCTGTATTGTACTGTTGTGCTTTATGCCCCAAAAACCATAATAGTTTGATCTAATTTAGATTAGGATACAGAGCTAAAATTGGAACAATTTGTAATGTGAATTTTTGTGTGAACTCACTACATGGCTTTACCCAGATATTTCAAGGATACAAGGGACTGTAACTCCTCAAATTGCAAGGTTTTACAAGGGGCTTATAGAAGCCATAAGGTACCAACTATCAGCAGAAAGTGGAAGTCTCTAGAGATTATTTTTCCAGCCATCCTCTATACTGTCCTTGTCCAATGAATTACATAAAGAAAAATGTGTAGCAGTTGAATTGCTTAAGCCATGGTAAATTTAAGCAAGATGTAAAAAATAATAGCCTGTGACCTTCTCCAAGCCAAGTCTTGTCTACATACAATAATTTTGTCTTTTTTCATCATATGCTCATCTACTCCAAAAAGTTCTGCAATTACTAGGTTCTGTCAGTTACTTGAATACATGTCCCAGATGACAATGGGTAAGGATGAAGAGTTTAGATGAAAAATAATTTACTTGATTCCTAACCACTAAATTTCTTGGTCTCTTAAGAACTTTTGTCAGCCATTCTAGAAGTTGCCCCAGATTTTCTGAATATCAAGATCACATTACAGTAATTAATATTAAGTACTATAAATATTAACAGTAAGTATTTAAATCAATAAGGTTCTCTTTTTAGTATAGGTGGGTGGGGTTTTTTTTGTTTGTTTTTTTCAGGACCATTGGGGAGAAAATAAAAAAAAGAACAAATAAATATGCTTGAACTATTTTTCTCTAATATTTTACAGAGAAAATTGTAAGAGATTTGCCTTGAGTAGAATAACAGGAATATATCATTTCTTAACAAGGAACCAGACTACATTTCTTTCCTCCTGGCTAAATCTTACAACCTTACAAAATTCTGCATGTACACTTTCTGTTTGTGCAATGGAGCCTAATTCTGATTTGGTGCAACAGAGTTCCACAAAAGCTTTTGATAACCAAACATGTTGCCAGGCTGAAGATAGAATTCAGTTTTATTTATTTATTCAGCTAATCTTGTGTGATCCCATTTGTACTCAAAGGGAGAACTGGAGAAAATGGTACACTTATAATTCTGCCAAAGATCATAAGCATGTGTGTCTCTAATTGATTTCTGATATCTTGGCTACCCTCTAGAAATACTCAGGATATCATGAATAGACAATTTATACAAAGCAACCATCAAACTTCAAAATGTCGCTCCTTTGGACCTTGCTTTCCATAAAATGTGGGATAAATGTTCATGAAAAATGATTGAAATGAAGGCAAGAAGAAAAAGAGTTTTAAAAAGGAGCCTGCATATGAACATCCAAGAAGAAGTCCGCAGATGACCTCCAATCATTCTTTCTATAGTGACTCAGAGGTGGTATTCAGCCAGTTTGCACCAGTTCGGTGAAACATTACTGGAAATTTGGGGTTGTTTGCCAAACCGGTAGTGACCGCTGGCTGACCACACCCCCGAACCAGTTGCCCGGTCCCCGCTCTCTCACCTTGCCCACTCACCCCGCCTGCCTGCCCGCTAGCCCCGCCCTGCCCAGCCACTGCTTGCAGAATCTAGCCATGTACTTCTGCTCACCATTGCTGCCAAAGGTAAGATCAAAGGGCACAGACTGGTGGGTGGCTGGGGGAGGGACAGCTGGGGGAGGGGTGATACTAGCAGCAGGTGGACCAGTGCGCACGGGGAGGGAGGGGAGCAGGCGGGAGATTGTGGCACTGGAGCCCTTCCCATGTGTTTCCCCAAGACGGCCTGACCTGCAAGGGAAGCACATGGGAGATCCTACCTGCAGTTTTCTCATGAGCACCATTGGCCGGGAGAGGCAGGGAGAAAGACCAATGGTGCTCACGAGTAAACTGAGGCTCCTAAGCAGGGTCGAGCCTCCCCGCTCACAACATCTTCACCTGAGGGCATCCTTGGCAACTGCTTCCTGCATCAGGAGGTCCATGCTCTTCCTGCTGTTGCTCAGACTCCTCAATGCATGGAGGCAAGAGGAGACGGTTTCTTTCACTGCCTGGAAACTGTGGGTGGCAAGCAGCAGAGCGAGTAAGCTGCCAGCTGCCTCTAATCTGCAGTTTACTCGTGAGCACCATGCTCATGAGTAAACATGCTCATGAGTAAACTGCAGATTAGAGGCAGCTGGTAGATCGTTGACTTACTCACTCTGCTGCTCACTGCCCACACCTTGCAGGCAGCAAAAGAAACCGCTGCCTCCTGCCTCCATGCATCATAATGGTGCTCACGAGTAAACTGCAGATTAGAGGCAGCCAGCAGATTGTTTTGTGGAGCAGATATTTCTCCTTTCCTCACAGCTGTCTGGATCTCAGTTTTATTTGTTCTTGAGAATCCCCCACCCCCACTTGAATTGGAACTGCCAAATTATCCTTCTGACAACTCTTATACTGCTTTCTTGCTTTTTAAAAACCTTTTCATATCTGTTTCTTTTCCCCCCCAATGCTTTCTTTACATTTTTAATTCTGCCCCCCAAAAAAGTCCCAATGGTTAGTTTTGGCTTGAATCAAAGCCAGAAACCCAAACATTCCCTGCCCTGCCCTGGATTCATTTCCATTTTCCTCTGGCTGTGAGCGGAAAACTGAAACTGGCTCCCTGCCTCTTCCATAAAAGGGGGGGAAGGAGGCACTATGTCTCCATTCGCGACTTGGTTGTTCCAAGTGCTGGTATGTTCTACAGGAGCTCCAAATGGTGCAAAGCCTGGGCTCATTTAATGGGCGAGGAAGGGTTTCCCAGCATTGTTTCTGCCTTGGATAAGCCCAAGGATTGTTGGGGGGACGACACATGTAAGGCAGGGGGGTTGCGATGGTGGGAAGGGGGGCTGCTAACATGCCATCTCTTCCTGGGGCTTCTCCCTCCCCCTCCACCTGGGAAGATGTGTGGAGCGGGGAGTGGGGGTGGCTCTTGAATGCCAGCATTTTGGTCAGAGAAACTGCTGGATTTGGGGAGGGGGTCGGGAGGAAGAATGGATCAGTGGTCCCTGTTGAATCACCTGTGAGGGGGACCAAATACCATTGCACATCTGAATGCTTTGAACCCAACTCTGAAGTGAGGCTGTAATTGGGTGGGAGAGAGAGAAGCCCACTGATGCTCCGCTGGCTAATTTGCAAAGAGGGCTTGCTGGAAGGGAAGGGGCTACAGAGAATCTGAAAGCTTTGCTGCCTTCTAGCACTCAAACACATTTTGCACTCCCTTGCAAGGGGTGGGGGACGGACTGCTGGGAGTTGGAACTTCAAAAGAAGATGGGAGGAAGCCTTTGTGTTAGAATTGGCTCCCTCTTCCCAGCAAGAAGCACTGCGGTTGTTAAACAAGTCCATTTTACCCAATGGGCATTTTTAAATGGAAACCAGAAAGAATTGTTGGAAACTGGCAAAAAACATAGAAAACCTCAGTCACATGACTGTGTGGGATGTTGTAACTGGTCATATATGTGTGTGTGTGTGTGCACACTTGCTTGCATGGCTGTCAAAATTCCAGAAACAGGTCAAGTAGCTCTGGGAAGGTCAGTCGTAAATTTGAACACTTGCTAAGCAACCAGCCATTAAGTGAGGACCACTTGTATTTTGTTTGTCTTGAAGGTTCAGACCTGTGTGGAATCTGGTTTCCTTTGATTTCCTTTGGGGGATTGCCAAAGGTCCAGATGCAGGAATCCTCATAGGGGAACTAGGATCATGACCACCTAGCAATGCTACCCAGTCACATGACCGCCTAGCCACACCCATCCAGTCACATGACCACCAAGCCACGCCCACCCAGTCACATAACCACCAAGCCATGCCCATCAAACAAGCCATGCCCACAGAACCAGTAGTAAAAAAAATGAATACTACCACTGTAGTGAATATATACTCAAGAGAAAATAAGTAACTAGCCATGCTAGTCAACCTAGTTATTGTGTTACCTTCTTTTATTTTCCATTGACAATGAATTCCTTCCTACAGATTTGATTTCATGGTTTTATTAGTGAATTTCTAATTAAAGCTTTCCCCATGGGCACTACTAATACTCTTTGGCACAACTTAACAAAGTTTGTTAAATTTTGCTAATTTATGTCTTGGGGTAGGAAGAGCCAAAATAGCTTCTTTTATTTTGTTTTGTTTTTCTAGGAGTAGACAAAAGAGAGAATTTAGGAGTATGAGTTACTCATCTGGGCATAGTAGGAAGGTATCAGGAGGTTCAACTTGAGTAGTGACAGTCTTTCATAATTATCTGTTATTACAGAACTCTTGGGAAGAAAGGATATGCCAAGGAAATTTATTCCCATTGTACCAAATTCTGGTGGAATTTCCAAATTGAATCTAAGTGGGTGAAAATGCAGTTTTTACTGTAGCTATGTCTTAGAGCAAGTCCAAGTAAAATGATTTTGTCTTCCCTTAGACTGTAGTTGCAAAACTTTATTTTTATTTTTAAGAATAAACTAGATATTGTACATACGGTACTTATGAAATTTTAATGAAGCTTTTGCTTTAAAAACTTTAATTTCTTTTTGGCCATTTTAGAAGGTTCTATATAAAAAGTATATAGATTATTGTTAATAATATTATGTAAATGGTAAAAATAATTGTACATTCTTTCCTAAATATTTATGTCAGCTGTTCTATTAGCTGGAAAGTATCATATGATTAGTTTTTGTACCTGATAAGATACTACCTCACACTCAGTGTATGCAGGATGTAAACAACTGAAAAGAAGCATCTTTTTATTAATTCTTAAAACATGAATAATACGTATTTTCTTCATATCTGATCAAAATCATTGATGCTTATTTAAGTAAACATCTTTGTACCAGTACTACCCATTAAAGAAGCAATGGTAATGCTTAATTACAAAAATAATAATAATAATAAGAAGGTAGTAAATTATTAACAAGAGAGCAGTCAAGTCTCCTTTTGGTATCATTAGAACTACTATAAAACTTTTTATAAATAAAAAAATGCGTTTTGGTTCTTTCTTGCCCTGAATTTCTTTTTCTACTTAATATTTCTAGAGAAAATGAATACAGCCATACATGTATTAATACTTTTATTACCGAATGCTTGAATTTTATTTTTATTTTTTTCAAGTAATTTTATTAATTATATTTATTACAATAAAACAATATAAACTAAAAAAAGATAGAAAAAAAAGTAAAAAGTGCAAAGGGAAAAAACAAGCCAAATAATGAAAAAAAGAAAAAGAAAAGAAACATATAAAAGGTGACTTCCAACCTTTTATATGTTTTATAATTTTAGTAACTCAATTTTAGTAACTCTTCTCTTAAATTACAATATCTTCTTCCCATATCCCATGTCTTATCAATAAACACATTCAAAACACATCATTGTTTTGGCTCTGCACTACATCCTACAACATCTTGAGTCTCCAAAGACCTATGCAAGGGTACTTTTTGTAGACTTTAGTTCAGCATTCAATACCATCATTCCAGACATTCTTCTAACTAAACTAAACCAGCTACAGGTACCGGAACAGACTTGTAAGTGGATCACAAGCTTCCTAACAAACAGGAAGCAGCAGGTGAAGCTAAGCAAGATCACATCAAATACCTGTACAATTAGCACAGGGGCCCCCCAAGGCTGTGCTCTCCCCACTTCTCTTCTCTCTGTATACCAATGACTGCATCTCCAATGATCCATCTGTTAAGCTACTGAAGTTCGCAGATGACACAACAGTGATTGGTCTCATTCGAGACAATGACGAATCCGCATATAGACGAGAGGTCGAACGACTAGCCTTGTGGTGCAACCAAAACAATCTGGAACTGAACACACTCAAAACCGTAGAAATGATGGTAGACTTTAGGAGAAACCCTTCCATACTTCCACCTCTCACAAGACAACACAGTATCAACAGTAGAAACCTTCAAATTTCTAGGTTCTATCATATCGCAAGATCTAAAATGGACAGCTAACATCAAAAACATCATTAAAAAAGGACAACAAAGAATGTTCTTTCTGCGCCAACTCAGTAAGCTCAAACTGCCCAAGGAGCTGCTGATTCAGTTCTACAGAGGAATTATTGAGTCTGTCATTTGCACCTCTATAACTGTCTGGTTCGGTTCTGCAACCCAACAAGAAAGACACAGACTTCAGAGGATAATTAGAACTGCAGAAAAATAATTGCTACCAACCTGCCTTCCATTGAGGACCTGTATACTGCACGAATCAAGAAGAGGGCCGTGAAAATATTTACAGACCCCTCGCATCCTGGACATAAACTGTTTCAACTCCTACCCTCAAAACGACGCTATAGAGCACTGCACACCAGAACAACTAGACACAAGAACAGTTTTTCCCCGAAGGCCATCACTCTGCTAAACAAATAATTCCATCAACACTGTCAAACTATGTACTGAATCTGCACTACTATTAATCGTCTCATAGTTCCCATCACCAATCTCTTTCCACTTATGACTGTATGACTATAACTTGTTGCTGGCAATCCTTATGATTTATATTGATATATTGACCATCAATTGTGTTGTAAATGTTGAACCTTGATGAAGGTATCTTTTCTTTTATGTACACTGAGAGCATATGCACCAAGACAAATTCCTTGTGTGTCCAAACACACTTGGCCAATAAAATTCTATTCTATTCTATTCTATTCTATTCTATTCTATTCTATTCTATTCTATTCTATTCTATTCTATTCTATTCTATTCTATTCTTGTTTTAGTCCTGCTATCAGCAAAAGTCCTTTAAAATAACCAGAAATAATAGAAATTTCTAATTTTGATCTCCTAAATCAATGTTTCACTCTTCCATTTACTTCTACTAGTCTTCCATTTTAACTTTAATAAAATAAGCCACCTTTATATTCCTTCCTTTTACTTCTACCAGTCTTAATCTTTAGTTCAGTAGTCTCCAATCTTGCTGGCTTGATTTACCGTGGAGATGGTGGTAGAGGGGATGGTTCTGTGAGAGTGGCAGTGTGTGCTTGTGCACCGCCATTTGTGCAATCAGTGGGTACATGCACAAGTGTGCTCTCCCACCACTTGTGTGACCTGGTTCTGACTGGACCCAGGAGTTGGGGGATCCCTGCTTTAGTCTAATAAAATAGTACTAAACAGTTTTTTTTCATTTGGGGTTGTATTAGAAGACCTCCAAGGTCCCTCCCAACTCTGTTATTCTATTCTATTCTAAAACAATTACAAAAGATTAGAGAGAAAATAAAATTAGGTACACAATTAATACTTATTTAACAACTTCTTTGTTAGCTCATGCATCCTGAAAACATTTATTCCATGCTGTACAAGAAGCAAATAATAAAATATTGGCCAATCCTTGGTTAATATAAATCAACCCTGAAAAATTAAAGACAAAATAACATTTTATACATGATTAATACCTAGCCTGCACCTAAGCTGGGGTTTAAAATGTTTCCTTTAAAGATTTGGAACATATAGCATTAGAATGTTGCTTGTTCAATTTGCTGCTTCTGGAAAAAGATATATACTTTTCCAATGTCAAGTACAGTATATAAAGTGAATTTATTATCTTACAACTACACTACAAGTCTTGTATGGACACATATTATTTTCATTGCATGTATCTTGAATCATTATTAATGGACTTGTAAAAATCACACACCGAGAAGATAATTTGCCTGTAATCTGTTCATATATCTTGATGTTTATCTAACTTGGTAAAGTAATGCTGCAGCCTGAACAACTTAATCTCATTATTTATAGAGACCCTTCCATTCCTTAAGTTTGCAAAGGGAAGCTTTATCCTATCTTTCACAATTCTGTGCAATATCTAAAATATGTAAGGTGCCTGTATATTTCTGGTGTGAGTTGACCCATTCTGTGATATAAGTTTCAAATGTGAAAGCATCATATGAAACAAAATTTGATTATTAAGGATATCATGGGGTAATTAATTTCCCCAGTAAGAATTCTACTAACTAAATTACAAAGGCATTTGTTTGGAGAAGCATCTTGAAATATCAAAGTTTATGTAAAGAATGCTTATTGAAAGAAATAAAAATGTCTGTGTATAATAGATTGCTTCTCCCCACTTAATGACATGTAAGTAAGAGTTCTATTTTGCAGGACAAACTTAAAAGTAAGTTGAACACAGTGTAGAGGGAAAGAAATGTGTGAAATAAAGCAAGAGATCGGATCAAGAATTTAAAAACTATTTTTAACAAAGTATGTTTAATACCTTGATGACCATAAGGCCAAGAAAGGAATCCAGGGTGTCCTCATTTAATACTTCAGTCAATATTGATGCAGAGCCTTTGATGTATACTCAGATATTCCCCAGCTCTGCAGTCATCTCATAATAGAATAAACCATGTTTATCTATTCTCTATTAAATATTCAGGAGAAACTTTATCATTGAAGGCAAAGTATACTACGCCTACTATGTTCCAGGAAGCAGCTAAGCTGGTGAGAATTAAATAAAAAGTAAAGCCTTCAACAATATAAGTCACTAATTTATTATAGTGCTGATGCACTAATAACTTTGATATATTATTTGCCATCTGCTATTTCACTTCAGTGAGTGGGAAGTTGCTGTGAGAACTACTATATTTCTATTGAATATAATGAGTATGCTATGAGTAATTTGCCATGATTGGATTTTTTATTTGAAGGAGTTACTCTAACTGAAATTTAACACTAAGCCACAGGTTGTTTATAATAATGACTGTGGTGACATGAGTACTGGGCATGGCTGAGCCAAAACACGTAAAAAGAACTTTGAGATTTTTATATATTTCTCAAAATCCATGCTGGAACTGAGGCTTTTTCTTCAAGTTCTCTTTCACCTGAATTGAAGACCAAATCTCTCTGGACTAATCCATTTCAGTCTGGGAGTCAGGCTTTAAAACACATATTCATTTATTTAGATTTGTATCTGCCCTTATTTTCTGTTGACTGTAATTTCTTCTGCATGTAATTTAAATTAAAAAAAGAATTAAGAAAAACATACTATATTTTTGATAGCTTTGTTTTCAATAAGTGAGCTTTGTAACATTGAAGACACCAGTCACTGGGATTTTATTCTTTCCCCCCCCCCATACCTTAATGTAACATTTCTCTTTATAAAAAAGAAATGTCCTTGTGCAAAGCCGTTGAAAGCAGTGATTTGCAATGCAAATAAGCACAGATAAAGCACTGCTTTAAAATGTTAAAACAGCTGTCCTGTTTGCAAGGTTTCTGATTGTCTCTGTATATATGTGCATGGACAGGCATTGGCTGTACAGGCACTCACATGCAAAGATAACTGAGAATAACTTTCCAGGCATGTCAGCTTTGCAAAGAACAAAGCGACTTTGACTATTTGTAAAGTATGCCTTTTGAAGTTTTTCCCTAGCTTTAATAAATGGAATATTTCATGGAGGTTGAACAATTGCAGAGATATGTATGTGTGTGTATTTTTCTAATTTCCAATTTTTGCGCTAAAGCGTTGGACTCAGAACAATTGGGGGAATATTTAACATATAGGAAGGCAATAAATTAGGCAAATTTTGTTTTATTTGAAATTTTCTATATTAACTAAATAGCTTCAGTCAATGTTTCTTAGTTAGAAATGTCTAATGGAAAATATCACTTGTTAAATTGTAGAATAAGTAACATCATAAATAATTTTTTACATTTCCAGTTAAGTTTACAATTTACAAAGTACATACACTTGCAATAATTGGGAAGATTAATGTTTGCTTATACATATAGTATATGTAAGAAACCTTACCTAAGTATAGTCTTTACTTCATTTCTTAGGGTTTTTTTCATAGTTTCTTTGTTATTGTTTTTGATTTGATTTGGCTTACCTTTCATGAAACACTATAGATAGACAATCTGAAAAAGCTTAATTTTAATCATTCAGAAAATTGATCTGAAAAATTAAAGGAATAGTAAATATATATTGAACCCTGATAAATAACAATTTTGTTTCAGAAATTTTTACTGAAAAAAAGCATCTTTTAAAGTAACTATTATAAATCTTAACTTCATTTCAAGATAGAAATATTTTTTAGGCACTGGGCTAGAAACTGGGAGACCATGAGTTCTAGTCCCACTGTAGGCACCAAAGCCAATCTAAAGCAGTCAATCTGTCACAGCCCTAAAAAGAAGGAAATGGCAAACCAATTCCAAAATCTTGCCAAGAAAACTGCAGGAATTAGTCCAGGCAGTTGCCAGGAGTCAAGTTTGTTTTGAAGGCACTACGAAAACAAAACAAAAAAGTGCAAAAACCAACTGTAACACCCAATAGTTCGATAACACAGAGACAAAAGGATCTGTTAATTGTATTAACAATGAGTTAATACAAACATGTGTTACCATACAATGTACAGCTTAGATGCAGAAGATCAACAGATTGGTAGATGTTCATTATGATTTGGGGGTAGCCCAAAGAGAAAGATTTCAAAAGTGTGCAGCAAAGTGGAAGATTCAAAATGAATGATACATAGCAAAGTACAGGGAAATTAAAACTAAAAGTATACTCATATATCTGTAAAATCAACCATATTTTGGGAGTTTCCACTCAAAAGCTAGAATTTTATACCTTACACTCTAGATATGTTAAAGAAGTCAGCATTTTCTCACTATGAGAGCTATGGTCTAATTGATCTAAATCAAACTCTCTTTTTTTTCTGCCTTAAAGTCAGTCTTGACTTCTGATGACTGCCTGGACAAGTCCCCATAGTTCTCTTGGCAAGATATCAGAGTAGTTTGCCACTGGCTACTTCTTAAAGATACCTCTGCAGACCTGGATGAACTCACAGATACTGTAACATCATATGTCAGCTTCTGTGAAGACCTATGTGTACCTACAAGGAACTTGCGAATACACAGTAATAACAAACCTTGGTTTACACCTAAACTTAAGCAGCTACGACATTCCAAAGAGGAAGCCTACAGAAAAGGTGATAAAATGCTGTACAATCAGGCCAGAAATGCACTAACAAGGGAGATAAGAGCAGCAAAAAGAAGCTACTCTGAAAAGCTAAAGAATCAATTTTCAGCAAATGAACCAGCAAACATGTGGAAAACTCTTAAAAATATCACCGGCTATGGCAAACCTCCTTCCCAGGCTGAAGGTAATCAACAACTGGCAGATGACCTGAATGAGTTTTACTGCAGGTTTGAAAGGAAACTACAGCCACCTATCTCCACAACCACCATCTCAGACACACCAACAACAGCCAAGCCTCCTACAACTGACCCCATTTCATTGGGTTCACAACCCCTAGTGATCACAGAAAAGGAAGTGCAGGACCTATTTCACAGACAAAAGCCAGGAAAAGCTCCAGGCCCAGACAAGATAACTCCTTCTTGCTTAAAAGTCTGTGCTGACCAATTGGCCCCATCTTCACCCATATTTTCAATAAATCACTAGAGATGTGCTATGTTCCTTCTTGCTTCAAACGCTCTACCATCATCCCAGTGCCGAAGAAGCCCACCATCAAGGAACTGAATGACTACAGACCAGTTGCTCTAACATCTGTAGTCATGAAAACCTTTGAAAGGCTAGTGCTTTCCTACCTGAAAACCATCACGAATCCGCTCTTAGACCCCTTGCAATTTGCATACCGAGCAAATAGATCAACAGATGATGCTGTTAATATGGCTCTGCACTACATCCTACAACATCTTGAGTCTCCAAAGACCTATGCAAGGGTCCTTTTGTAGACTTTAGTTCAGCATTCAATACCATCATTCCAGACATTCTTCTAACTAAGCTAAACCAGCTACAGGTACCGGAACAGACTTGTAAGTGGATCACAAGCTTCCTAACAAACAGGAAGCAGCAGGTGAAGCTAAGCAAGATCACATCAAATACCTGTACAATTAGCACAGGGCCCCAAGGCTGTGTGCTCTCCCACTTCTCTTCTCTCTGTATACCAATGACTGCATCTCCAATGATCCATTTGTTAAGCTACTGAAGTTCGCAGATGACACAACAGTGATTGGTCTCATTCGAGACAATGACGAATCCGCATATAGACGAGAGGTCGAACGACTAGCCTTGTGGTGCAACCAAAACAATCTGGAACTGAACACACTCAAAACCGTAGAAATGGTGGTAGACTTTAGGAAAAACCCTTCCATACTTCCACCTCTCACAATACTTGACAACACAGTATCAACAGTAGAAACCTTCAAATTTCTGGGTTCTATCATATCGCAAGATCTCAAATGGACAGCTAACATCAAAACATCATTAAAAAAGGACAACAAAGCATGTTCTTTCTGCGCCAACTCAGTAAGCTCAAACTGCCCAAGGAGCTGCTGATCCAATTCTACAGAGGAATTATTGAGTCTGTCATTTGCACCTCTATAACTGTCTGGTTCGGTTCTGCAACCCAACAAGAAAAACACAGACTTCAGAGGATAATTAGAACTGCAGAAAAATAATTGCTACCAACTTGCCTTCCATTGAGGACCTGTATACTGCACGAATCAAGAAGAGGGCCGTGAAAATATTTGCAGATCCTCGCATCCTGGACATAAACTGTTTCAACTCCTACCTCAAAACGACGCTATAGAGCACTGCACACCAGAACAACTAGACACAAGAACAGTTTTTTCCCGAAGGCCATCACTCTGCTAAACAAATAATTCCCTCAACACTGTCAGACTATTTACTGAATCTGCACTACTATTAATCGTTTCATAGCTCCCATCACCAATCTCTTTCCACTTATGACTGTATGACTATAACTTGTTGCTGGCAATCCTTATGATTTATATTGATATATTGATCATCAATTGTGTTGTAAATGTTGTACCTTGATGAACGTATCTTTTCTTTTATGTAACACTGAGAGCATATGCACCAAGACAAATTCCTTGTGTGTCCAATCACACTTGGCCAATAAAATTCTATTCTATTCTATTCTATTCTATTAGGACTGAGAGAGAGTGATTACGATCACCCTAGCTGACTTTATGCCTAAAGTGGTTTCCAACCTAGGGTTTTAACCACTACACTAATCAGTCAATTAAATCTTATTAAATATTTTTCACCCAATTCCAAAATAAGACATAGAAGCTACAACGATATTTTTGTGCAATGTAATTAGATAACATAGGATTCAAAATACTGCAAATATCAAAATTTAATTCATAATGGTCCCAACCAAAGTTGGTGAGCTGGGGTCTCTGAAAGGGGGAAAGATTTTGCTATGTCGTCCCCCCACCACCACACACACATGTTTATAGAACTCTTTTTCAAAAAGGCTCAATTGGCATTAGCATAATTTCAACACTAGGTGAGGACCTTTCTATTTTCCCAAGTTTTTGACTTGTCTGTTAATTGGCTTTTAATTTGTATTGCTCTAGATTTTGAATGATGGCCTTGCTGCTGTGTTGTTTATGTTTTCATTGTTTTGCTGCTATGGAGCAGTTTAAAAAATAGCAATGTAATTAAAAAATATTTTTTAAAAAACTGTTTAATATTAAGTGTGAATTTATATTCACATGTACAGTATTTTTATATTGAATATATAACATATACATCCAAACCAACAAGTGCAACATATATACTGTTGCTACCATGTTTCCCTGAAAATAAGACCCTGTCTTATATTTTTTTTGAACCCTGAAATAAGCACTTGACCTTATTGCCATGCGCTCAAAAGCCTGACTGGGCTTATTATCAGATGTCTTATTTTGGGGAAAACAGGGTATCATTTACAAAAGTGCAAAAATCTTTAAATCTTAAATGCCTACTATACATACTATATGTAATGTGTTCCTATATTATTGGTATTCTAGTCAATATCTAATGAAACAAATGTCTGTTTTCATAGTTTTGATATTGCACATTTTATCCTCTAAATATAAACTAGTCCTGTAAAGCTCACATTTTAGCTATGAGATGTAAGTTTTATTTTCTGTTTAATTGCATCATTCACTTCCTTCAAAGTTGGATGCTTCTTTTAAAAACAGCTTCTTGAAATAATAAAATATCTAGACAAATAGTTAATGTGGAACAGTTTCTCAAGTGATCTTTCTGTCTGAAAAATCTGTAAAGTATACATTCTCTAGTTGTACTTTTTCATGTGGCTGTTGACAAAAATAGGATTGCCAACATGATCACCAACATCCAATGACAGATATGATATGGTACTTTTTCATGTGGCTGTTGACAAAAATAGGATTGCCAACATGATCACCAACATCCAATGACAGATATGGCACAAGAAGAAGTCATACTAGTTTTAAAAAAAGTCACTGTGCTAATTAATTAATTAATTTTCCACACTTCTAACACACAATAATCCAGACTATTGGCATCTTACATGAAGTATATTACACTTTCAAATGTTTGAAAGAAATAATGTGTTTCATAATTTGAAGCATATTTTCTTACAGGTAAGACTTAGTGAGCTTGGAACTTATTCTAAGATAATGGGGTCACAATTGCACCTGTAAATAGTTGATAATTAACTGAAATAACATTATAAATATCCCTTTCTTTTTCAGTTGAATTAAACACACCTTTTTAAAATGGTTATTATGCTCAATTTTTTTCAATAACTCATCTGTGTTCACATAATATGAACTGAACTTTCTATAGCCCATTGATAGTTTAAATTAAATAAATGTGTCATCAAAAACATTACTCTGTACACTTCAACATGGGTTAATTTTGGAATATCTGTTTAAGAAAACATTTTGGAATGTCCACAGCCATTAGCAGTATTGTTAAAATGTAATGGCTGGATTTTGCAATTAAATGGCACGCAAATTTGTATTTATTTATTTATTTTATTTGTCACACAGTATATATAAGCATAAGCATGTAATATCTATACAATATATAAGCATATATATAATTATGAGTATGTAATAACTATATTAATTGGATATAATGAAAGAAAACAATAGGACAGGAACGGTAGGCATGCTTGTGTTCTTATGCACGCCCCTTACAGACCTCTTAGAAATGCGGTGAGGTCGGCTGGCAGCACCCAGGGGAAGAGCCTTCTCTGTGGGGGCTCCTACTCTCTAGAACAAACTTCCCCCTAGCTTGCGCCAATTGCCTGACCTTTGGACCTTTCGCCACGAGCTGAAGACGTATTTATTTACTCACGCAGGGTTGGCTTAAATTTTAAATTCTAAATTTTAATTTTTTGGATGTATTTTAATGGGTTTTAAATTTTTAAATATTTTTTAAATTTTTGGCCAATTTTATAATAAGTTTTTTAACTGTTTATTTTAAATTGTATTTGTTATTGTTTTTATTGTTTTTATTGTTTTTATTTCTGGCTGTACACCGCCCTGAGTCCTTCGGGAGAAGGGCGGTATAAAAATCTAATAAATAATAATAATAATAATAATAATAATAATAATAATAATAATAATAATAATAATAATAATAATAATAATAATAATAATAATAATAATAGTAGTAGTAGACAGTTTTTGGTTGAAGCTTTGGAGATTTTGGGAAGAGACCACAGAGTCAGGTAGTTTATTCCAAGCATTAACAACTCTGTTACTGAAGTCATATTTTCTGCAATCAAGATTGGAGCGGTTAACATTAAGCTTAAATCTATTGTGTGCTCGTGTATTATTGCAATTGAAGCTGAAGTAGTCTTCGACAGGAAGGACATTGTAATAGATGATTCTATGAGTTAAACTCAGGTCATATCGAAGGCGCCATAGTTCTAAATTTTCTAAACCTAGGATTGCAAGTCTGGTGGCATAAGGTATTTTGTTGTATTTGTATAACCACCAATATTTATATTTTTAGTGGCCTGGAATTGTGAGATGTGTGGCATATAAATTAAATAAATAAAATAAATTTCAAAAACTTGTGTATAATAAAGAATCAATGGCTTCATAGAATTGTACTTAGTAATTTTAATTCTCCACTGTAGTTACAATTCCTATGCAATGCATACAGCAAGAGTGATGCATACATTGGGAGTGGTAGCTACTGTCATGCATATCAATTGTATAGCATCCTGATCTTCAGGAAGATTTCTATAATGCAGAAATGCAAGAATACATTTTTAAAACTCCTACATGATGTGTATGGCACAAATGAATAATGAGAAAACAGGACATTGTAATCATTTACAATGACAAGATGAAAGAAGACTGACATTATGTTACATGCTGACAATAAGTAAATAACAACCTAAAATATTTAGCAACTAGAAACTAAAAAATGAACCTGATTCAATTTTTTGTCATTGATATCAAATTTTAAACTATTATATGGCCTTTTCCTTTTGAATTAAACATGTACCAAATTACATGAATCTTGTTACAAATGGTAGATTTTTTCCAATCAGACAATGTACTTCTGGTTTAGTTCACAACACAATTTGCAATGCTAAAACCACCAGGCTTTTCAGGTTTAGTATTTTCCACTTGTGCATGGATTTTGAAGTGATTTTAAGTATGAGGGAAATCTGTAGAGCATCAAGAAATTGGCAACCATGCAGATCATCAGAAAACTGGCTCATCACTCAAGAGACAAAGATGAAAACTGATGTTATATCTGACAGATGTACTGACATTTTTTTCCCCCTAGAAACAAAGATCAGAAGATAAGCATTAGTCAACTAAACAACTTTGTTCCCGGATTTGAAGAGGATGAGATTTGAATCATGCCATGGCAGGAGCACAGATGGACTTTGAAACTTTGCAGGATGCAACCAGCAAAACTGATATGCTTCAATTCTTCAGTAATTTCCTCTGTGGAAATTAGATTTGGCTTGCAGTGTTTAGTTACTAGAAAATGTTAGACCACCAGGAAAAGGGGAAAAACATGTGCTTTGAAATTTATTACAAATAGACTCAAAATTGACTAGGCAGCAGTTCCAGCCATCTCATTAGATACCTGGAAAATGTTCAAATAAAGAGAGGATACAATGGTCTGCTGTTATGAAATGGAGTTATGAATACATACAGGAAATGAAGATTTTTTAAATTATAAATAATAGGCCAAGATTTGTATCAAAAATGTGCATGGCTTATATTTAGATTGCTGTTCCTATGGCTGTATATAACAATAAGAGTGGCTTACTTTCTGAGTATTGATTTATATGAATCAATAGCATAGGGTTAAAAATAAACAGCAAAACCAAAACAGAAATCATTGCAACATTACATCAGCTTAAGAGTCAAAGATTTTCATGAAGAACCATGACTTCATGGATCTTTGAATGCCAAAGAGGGTTAGGAAGAAGTTATTCCTTAAAAGCTTTTCTAACAGCAGAAAAGCTAAATAATGGGTTGTGGTAAACGATATTTTTTCATATTGCTTTGCAGGATTCACCAGATGAACAGATTCAGTCCAAACAAGGCAATTTGGGGATATCCAAATCCTGGCCCTTTAAGGATTTAAAGTAACAACATAGTGACCTGCAGCTAGAAGCTATAAGGCAGCTTCTTTATTATAGTAGCAGTGCTACATGGACAAATCTTTGTATGGTCAAGTAAATACCTAATTGCTGCTACATGATGAAAAAAATGAAATTTCAAACAGCTAGATTGGTAGATGACTTTTTGAACAGGAAACATATCACTGATTTTTTTTAAGGTGGGAGAAAACACTTTTTATTCAAATATACAGTTAATGCTATTCAAAACAACTTTCCATCACCTCCCTGGCAGTTTTCACTAGTCAGGTTAGACAAGGATTCTATCCACAAGCTAACAGCACAGAGAATCCAGTCTACTTCCTCATGACCTAAAGATTCAAATGGATTTTAGAAAACTATGCACTGTCATCTCAGCTGGAACTACCTAGCTGGTGTCCAGCTCTGAGCTATTAGAATGTTATTCGCTGGATAGAAAGTGAGATCTTTGTGATGGTCCAGCAGTTGATTTTCTGGCCCAATTTTCCTCAACAGAACCAGATAATTTTCTGAGCTGCAGCCATTTGTAGATGTAATAAAAATACAGAACTAAATCCTTCTTACTACCCTACCATATACTTAAATTTGTCCTCAACACAATATAACACAAAAGAAAAACAAGAAAAAATATAGTGGAAGGAATATAAAAGATCAGTAAATAAGCACAAGAAAGAAAACCAAATATTAAAATAAATTCAAGGTTCCACTTGCTGTCACTTGCTTAAAAGATGTCACACTGTCCCAGGACTGAAACTACATTGCTTTTCTCCTGGGACTCATTCTATATTGTTCAATCTCAAAGTGTTCTCTGATAGAAATATATCAACAACAAACTGAGAAGAGTCGATGATGCCACATTGCCTAGGCAGTTGCCAACAATGTATCAACCTTCAAAGTGACGTTTATACCATTCCTGAGCAAATTGGCAGTGGCTAAGCAAGAATGAGTGACAGCATATCTGCAAAGAAGAAAGAAATATATTGAAGCACCATGAGAGAACAATAGAGATAAGGTGGTAGGGAATACAATATATTTGATCTTGAAGGCTAGAGAAAAGGTAGGATAAAACTCTAACAAATAAACAAATAGTATTCACTATCTTGGTCCTCCGGCATCAAATTCTTTGAATTATCCATAATATTCCTTTGGTTTATTTTTTTATCTATGGATGAGTTACCAAACATAAAATCCTAAGATTATTCTTTAACTGTTAATCAAAATCTAAAATCTAGCAAAAATTAAGTAATCTATCAGTCCAGAAAGACTTCATCCCAGAGAAACTACTGATAAGCAGTGAGAAACAGCATGCACAAAAAAGACAAGTAAGTTAGACATACCTAAAATATTTATCTGTAAATACTGTTTACTGATGATACTAAAACTGTGAAATTCTAAAATGGCCAAAGATTTACCTCAGGGAAATTTACCAACTCACAATTTAATTAAGTTAAAAAATAATGTTTTTCAATGTCATTCTATGAGCAAAATTAAAGAATGTAATACAGGGGTGGGATTAAAAAATTTCAGCAACCGGTTTACTGCCCAGTTGCTGGGTGGGCGTGGCCATGGGGGCGGGGCCTACTCATTCTCCTGCAACATGACAGAAGGGGCATTTTCACTCTCCCCAGACTCGGGAGGTTTTCCTCAAGCCTCCAGGAGGGCAAAAATGGTCACCCCCGGACACCAGACGCCCTCTGAAGGCCGGAAATGGACCTCCAGTAGGCCCATTTTTTGCCCTCCCCAGGCTCCGTAGGCTTTCCTGGAGCCTCCAGGAGGGAGAAAACAGGCTCCCCTGGGCTCTGGAGGCGCTCTGGTCTCTAGAAACAGGCCAGTTTTTGAACATCTAGTAGGATGTTTTTTGCACTCCCACAGCCTCCATGCATGCCCTGCACTTACCTGGCATTCAAAACGGGCTGCATGGAGACTCCTGGGAGGGGAGGGGTGGATCCGGTAAGCCAGTGAACCAAATTACAAACGATTCAGTGAACCAAATTAAAATTAACATCCGGTTCGCCCAAATCAGTCCTAATCGGCTGAATCCCACCCCTGGTATAAGGGGTTCAAACGTAAAATAATTATAACCCACCCACCCCAAAAGCCGATTATCTGCTTTTCTCACATCCAAATACCTACCAATATATTTGCTACAAATTTACTACCTGTTGTGGAGAGATTTTGTTTCACTCAACATGAGAGGATGACAAACTATATCAAAAATAAACAACAAAAATAAAAGCAGCAGCATCAACAAGAACAATATTAATAATATTGTGGAAGGATACATTATGAAAAAACCCAATATTTCAGATGGCATGCTATTGATTCTTGCAGATTCTTTGCAAGATGACTTATTTTTTCCTATATATCAGCAATAAACCAAGTAGTAAACTTTTTTTCTACAAGACTATATCACAGTGTTTAAATTAGCAGGTAATTTATAACTTAATTAAATAAAATTACTGTTGCCAGGAACAGTTGGGATTTATACTGTTTTGCAAAGCAAGAAACTACATAGTACATTATAATTAATTTACTGTATATTCCATAATAGATCAGATGTCAAGATATAAGTAGATATAAATAGAATGTTTATCAGTTGTTAGCTTGCCAATCAAAGAAGCATGAAGCATACTCTTCCAATATGGTATATGCCAGACAGTATGGGATATCTTTAATTAAAATTTGCTTAAAATGAAAACACTCTTTAAAATATAAATAAAAGAAAAAGAAAGTAAAAAGAAAAAAAGAAAACCCAAATAATTAAAATTGTTTTGTAATAAAATGTGTATCACCATAGACAGATCAATGACTGCCTCTTTTAGTGACTATTAGGATTAGGATGGTGATGTAAAACTAATTTTATTATCAATCTTTTTATTGATGACTTTCACAGGTCTGTAAAGGAAAGGAAAGCTGAAATAAGATCAAAAGTACAGTCATGATTTCATTTAGCAACACTTCACTTAATGACCAAGATGCTGGTCTCTGTTGTGTTTGCTAAATGAGGACCACCTCTATACTATTCTTTATTGTATTATAGTCTGTATATTAAGAATATCAATCCCACTCTTGATTTATAATATTCAGATAGTTATTGTTTCAAAACCGATTGATGTTTCTTCTGTGACTATTATGCTAGCACAATTTTAATTTTATTTTTAAGGCAATAATCCTTAGTCCCTGATTTTCAATTATTTTCAAAACGGTACATCTATACACCTTTCTTTTTGCATTGACTTAAATTATTGCTTTAATTGATTTTAAATAAGATAAATATTTCCATTAGGATTATATTCTTATGGAACAGATAGAACAAACTTACCTCAGGATATATTTTGATCCCTCAATTTATTTTTATTTTTTTGTATATTGCAAAATAGTGAATTTTTCATGTATTCCTAACTGCACTGAATTTCTTGATGCAGGATTGGGAGCAAATTAGGAATACAGAAATAAAATAGATATTTTATCAGCAATTGTAACAAGACATTATGAACATAGGCTGTCTCACAATAACATTGCAATATTCTTGAAACAGAAGGAGCAATAGTTCTTAAAAGTTGTGAAATGATGTAATAATTGCAGAGTAGTCATAATAGCTTATTTCAATCCATATTTTAGCTGTCATATTCAATACCACAAGCTCTATTTCATGGGCAACTCCATGAAATCCACGGTCAATGTCTAAAAATATTCCACAATTAGGCATTATAAATTGAACATTGCCACTTTGTGATAAAAGGTCACAAAAGAAAACAAGACAGTGAATAAATTCTTATTAAAAGCTTCACAAATGCATGAGCAGGGGGTTGGACTAGATGACCTCCAAGGTCCCTTCCAACTCTGTTACTGTTAAATGTAACATTATACCTATAGTATATTGCTTGAATAATTTGCAGTCGCCATAATGAATGTATGTAGTACAAATCTGGGTTTTTGTACATATGAATTTTCATTTAAGAATTATTGTTTTACATAAAGCAGACATATACAATGAAAGTTATGAAATATAATAGCTGAAAGGAGCACACTGTCAGCCCCCACCCCAGGTAAACCAAGCAGGTTTATGAAATTCTACTTAATTGTAACACTACATTAATGGAAATTCGCGTCTAAATGTACAAATCTCCCACCTCTAAGGTCATCCATGAATTCCATTACACATACATGTGTAATTTTAATCCTAAACACCTCTCAGAATCATGGAATTATAGAGTTGAAAGGTATCATAAGAATAATCTAGTCAAACTCTCTGCAATATGCAGGAAAAAAAAACAGTGAAAAAACTAGATCACCATCTAGTCAATTGTTAAAGACCCCAGAGACTCACTCACAAACTCTGTTGGGAAACTTTTCTTTGCTGCATAGATCTTACATCTGGAATTTTTTAAACAAGAACTATATAACTAACTTAATTATTATTTCAGATCCAGGTCTCTGTGTCGTCAGAGACTTGTTTGCTCTTCCCTACATTAACTGATATTGTATCTTTCTTCAGTCTTCTTTTCTCCAACTGAATATCTCAAACATCTCAAACATCTCATATCCGACATTCCCAAATTGTACCAGCAATGAGTATGACGACTTAACACATATAGATTTCACAGAAGATAATGTTGGAAAAGCTCTTCATAACTTGAAACCATCGCTATCTATTGGACCTGATGGACTATGTGCATCTTTCTTAAAAAAACTTTCTACTAATATAGCAGAACCCCTAAGAATAATCTTTGATAAAGCTTTCACTACCAGTTCCCTTCCCAAACTTTGGTCACTAGCCACATTTATCCCAATCTTCAAAAAAGGAGACCCCAGCTTAGTTGAAAATTACAGACCAATCTCTCTGTGCTGCGCAAAGTTATGGAATCAATCATCAACCAATCCATTACCTTACACTTAGAAACAAACAACTTACTCTCTAATAAACAATTTGGTTTCAGGAAAAAATTATCATGTAACTTACAACTTCTCCACTGTAAAAACATATGGACTACAAATCTTGATCAAGGCAAAACAATAGATACAATCTACATAGACTTCTGCAAAGCTTTTGACTCAGTAGTACATGATAAACTTCTCCTAAAACTAAAATCCATGGCATTTCAGGACTCCTTCACAAATGGATATCTGCTTTTCTGTCTAACAGACAACAAGTGGTCAAAATTGGCAAATCCTGTTCCTGTCAAGTGTGGCATTCCTCAAGGCAGCGTCCTTGGACCAACACTCTTCATACTATACATAAATGATCTTTGTGACCATATCTCAAGTAATTGTGTTCTCTTTGCTGACGATGTCAAACTATTTAACACCACCAACAATACAGCTATCCTCCAAAAAGACCTTGATCATCTAACCGCTTGGTCTAAAACTTGGCAACTCCAAATCTCAATCAGCAAATGCTCAGTCTTACATATAGGAAAAAAAAAACCAAACAGTAAGTACATACTTGATGGACATTACCTTACAGATGACTCCACCCTGTTAAAGACCTTGGAGTTTTCATATCAAATGATCTAAGTGCCAAAGCCCACTGCAACTACATAACAAAAAAGGCTCTAAGAGTTGTAAACCTAATCTTGCGTAGCTTCTTTTCCAAAAACACTACACTACTAACCAGAGCATATAAAACATTTGCTAGACCAATTCTAGAATACAGCTCGCCTGTCTGGAACCCTCACCACATTTCTGACATCAATACAATTGAACGTGTCCAGAAATATTTTACAAGAAGAGTTCTCCACTCCTCTGAATACAACAAAATACCTTATGCCACCAGACTTGAAATCCTAGGCTTAGAAAATTTAGAACTCCACCGCCTTCGACAAGACCTAAGTTTAACTCATAGAATCATCTATTGTAATGTCCTTCCTGTTAATGACTACTTCAGCTTTAATTGCAATAATACAAGAGCAACCAATAGATTTAAACTTAATGTTAACTGCTTTAATCTAGATTGCAGAAAATATGACTTCTGTAACAGAATCATCAGTGCTTGGAACACTTTACCTGACTCTGTGGTCTCTTCCCATAATCCCAAAAGCTTTAACCAAAAACTTTCTACTATTGACTTCACCCCATTCCTAAGAGGACCATAAGGGGCTTGCATAAGAGCACAAACGTGCCTACCATTCCTATATATATATGCTTATACCTCCTTATATTTCTTCATATGTTTATATACTATATAATTTTTTGTGTGTGTGATGCTTTTAGATATATTGTTGTGACAAAATAAATAAATAAATAAATAAAGTTCTTCCAGTCTATCCTCACAAAGTGTCAATATTTCTTCTAACATAGCTCAGAAAGGCTACTTCTTGAAACTGTCTTAAACTGCTGGCTCATATTCATCTAACATAAATGATCACACCCAAGTCTTTCTCCAATATAGTACTTCCAAACCATGAATCTGCCATCTTGTAATTGTATTGTAGAAAATTAGCACCCACCCCTCTCCTAGGAAAATGAGATATTTTAGGAAATATTAAAATGGCAGAATATTTCCCCTAAAAGGGAGGCAGAAACTCAGCCCCCCCCACGACCTTTGTCAATGGGCCATTGAAGCCTGCAGCAGTCTATTCTACATAACAAAAATCTACCTCTCTTGGGCAGAGCCATAGTAGGAATTGCCGAAAGCAATTTCATTACATCATCACCCAGCAAGAGTCAACCAAGCTTGAGACTCAAAAGACAACCTACAAAGTTACCCCTGCATGGCCCCATGGGACTCTGGCAACTAATCAGAACACAAGCTCAAATTAAAAGCCCAAGAGTGGGACTCTCAGCATCTCTTCCAGGGGTGAAATCTAAAAATTTTCCCTACTGGTTCTGTGGGCGTGGCTTAATTTGTGGGCATGGCTTGGTGGTCAGTTGACTGGGTGGGCATGGCCAATAACAATAAATAATCAAAATAATAAACAAACTATAAAAAACAATAAGAGGTACCAAAAACCAACTTTCACACTTTACACACACACAGCACAACACAACACAACTGACTCACACACAGTGTAAAAGCAGCTGCACTTCACACTTCACACAGCCACAAAAAGCTCAAAAACCAACTTTCACACTTTACACACACACAACACAACTCACTCTCTCTCACACACACACACAATGCCACATACAGCTTTCTGAGATTTCATGTGTTTGTGTAGTTAGAGTGAAACACTACAGAAACACACCAAATCTCAGAAAGCTGCACAAATATTTTATTTTATTATTTTATTTTATTTTATTGTGGACTTCAATTCCCAGAGTTCCTCAGTCAGCAGAGCCAGCCAGCATTAGTTGATCACTGAGGAAATAGATTAGCTAAGCAATTGATTCTGTCTGGGCTGAAAGTGAAACTGCTTTCGGGCTTGGAAAAAAGCCATGTGTTCATCAGTAATCAGGTAAGTGCCTTAGAATCTCTACTCTTACTTGTAGAAAACATGTTTTCTAAAAGGAGGAGTACAAGTAAGGTTCTGCTGATTAGGAACTCAGGTGAAATCGCCAGAGGAGACTTTAAAAACATTTTTTTTAAAGTTTAAAGGCTCTGCCAATCTCAGCTGAGGGACGGGATCCTCAAAGGCTTTTTTTTACTTTTAAAGGCATGTTTCAACTGAGGAAAAACCGGCTTTTAAAAGTAAAAAAAACAACAACCTCTGCTGATGGTGCGGCTCAGCAGAGGCTGGGGGAGGGATTTTTGCTACTGATCCTCTGAACCAGCAGCCGCCATCGCTACCAGATTGTGCGAGCCAGTCCGAACTGGGAGCATTTCACCCCTGATCTCTTCCCTTTTCTGCCCAGGATCTCAAGCCATGTGATCCTGTTCACTAATAAACCTTTCCAAGCAACTTCCATGAATCTGGTGTCTTTTTCCCCACTTGGAACTGAACCCAGATGGACATTTCTTCCAACAGTATTCTATAGTTTTCTTCCTTAAGTATATCTTACATTTGTTCCTATTGAATGACATTGTTCTTCCCAGCTTAATTTTCTAAACTTTTGCAGATTAGATCAAAAGCTTGTTGTGCCATCCTGAGTCCTTCCCAGACCTCCCAATATTGTGTCATCTATAAATTTAATAAACAGCCCATAAATGTCATTATGTTGCCACAGAAGTTGTTCCTGTTTGTATGCTATTGACTGCAGTCCTGTATATTGTTTCACAGCAGCAGTATCCATGGAGATAGCAATTTTAAATATTCCTCTAAATATAAAATCTATGTTAACAGTCTTTTCTATTATTATCTGTTACTTCAAAATTTCACAGATTAGCCAATCTATTTACTTTAAAAATTGTTTAAGTCTATATATAATATCCAGTCATCTGTGGCACTATCAAACCTATTAATCTTTCACAATAAAACTAACTATCCTGTCTTATTTTACACCCTGCATCCAGTATTAATCTGTTCCTCCTCCTATTCCTTCTTTTTTTTACTGCCCTTTGTCCCTCCCCACCTCCAGAGATAAGAAAAAGCTGGAAAGTCCTTTTTTATAGTACCACTTAATTGCATTGTTGTGTCTGTATTGCTGATCAAACAGAAGACACTTCAATCTGAAGCATGTTTTTCTGCTGCTGGCTTTATTGAAACTTCTACAATAACTAGTTCTAGTGAGTCTATAAGAATTTCAATAAACATACACATTCAAGATAATCGAATAACCAAAGCAGATCACAGGCATTCTTAATTAATCAATTCTATCAATAATCCAGGCAACTATAGCCAGCTTTCTAAGGGATGAAAAGGTTATACCTAGCTACCATTTAAACATAAATATTCTCCAAAGAAATAGAAGTCTATTTTTTTTCCTCAGGGCCTTAATTGCCTGGAAAATTAGATTGTTTTCATTTAATTTACAAATGTCTGGTCTTTCTCTCATGTATTCTTTGAAGTCAGTTATCTTAGTTTTCAAATTATTGCTGTTTTTAATGTATTCATAGTGTGTGTGTGTGTGTGTGTTTACTATCCAAAGACTGGAATGGAATAAAAAGTTTGAATGCAGATTGCAAAGGATCTGAAGCAGGGGTGAAATCTAAAACATTGCTCTACTGGTTCTGTGGGCCTGGCTTAATTGGTGGTCGTAGCTTGGTGGTCAGGTGACCCAGTGGGTGTGGCCAATAATAATAAATAATAAAAATAATAAACAAAGTACACAAAACAATAAGAGGTACCAAAACTCAACTTTCACACTTTACAGACACACACCACAACACAACTGACTCACATACAATGTAAAAGCAGCTGCACTTCACCCAAAATGGCCCCTGCAAAAAGCAGAACCTCACACAGCCACAAAAAGCTCAAAAACCAATTTTCACACTTTTTCCACATAAAATGCCACATACAGCTTTCTGAGATTTTGTGTGTTTGTGTAGTTAGAGTGAAACATTACAGAAACACACCAAATCTCAGTAAGCTGCACAAATATTTTATTTTATTATTTTATTTTATTTATATTTTTAGATAAAGGTAAAGGTAAAGGTTCCCCTCGCACATACGTGCTAGTTGTTCCCGACTCTAGGGGGTGGTGCTCATCTCCGTTTCAAAGCTGAAGAGCCAGCGCTGTCCGAAGACATCTCCGTGGTCATGTGGCCGGCATGACTCAATGCCAAAGGTGCACGGAACGCTGTTACCTTCCCACCAAAGGTGGTCCCTATTTTTTCTACTTGCATTTTTATGTGCTTTCGAACCTGCTAGGTTGGCAGAAGCTGGGACAAGTAACGGGAGCTCACCCCGTTACACAGCAGCACTAGGGGATTCGAACCGCTGAGCTGCCAACCTTTCGATCGACAAGCTCAACGTCCTAGCCCCTGAGCCACCTGAGCCATTTTATTTATTTATTTTTAGATAAAAGCAACTAAATTTAAAATTTCCTTAACTTTAAATTGCTATGTCTAAAAAAAAAAACCTCCTAAAAAAACCCCAATTAACTATTTTTTTAAAGCTCCCCCCCCAAAAAAAAACCCTGTTACTTACCCAATTGAAGGGACAATGCAGGCAGATTGAGTTGCTTACCAGTTGGATTAATTGCAGGCAGGCAGATTGAGTTGCTAGCTGATGCAATTGATTGCAGCAGCCGAAGCAAGGCAGAAAAAGCAAGCAAGCCTGAAAGAAGCAGCAAGCTGGCAAGTGGAGACCGGCGATTGGGTGGGCATGGGCGGGGGGGCAGGGATTTTTGCTTCCAGTTCTCCTAACCACCTGCCACCATCGCTACCGGATCACCCGATTTTGTCCGAACCGGGAGAAGTTCACTCCGATCTGAAGCCTAATTTCAGTATTAATTCCTAAACATGTTTCACAAGTTAAAAAGGAAATTTCCATATCTGTTCCCAATTGTGAAACTTTTTTCTTGTTATTAATAAACAGTCCCTTGATAATAACAAGCAATACATAATAGAAATGCTGACATTTGCTTCAGAATGTTTTATTATTTCAAGTATGTTAAGAAAAAAGCACTATTTCTGGATTATGTATATTCATTGTTTTAATTAAAAGTGATTTCACACTGGCATCTCTAAAAGAATTAAAAAAAAGGATTTTAGTTCTGCCTGAATAACATTAGTCATTTTCATTTTAGGAATTTGTAGATTGTAATCTTAATCAAAATGGGTAATATACTGCCCTCAACAGCATTGATATTTATTCTTGCAGAAGTTTAAATTCTTTTTGCCACTTTTCTAAACAGACAGATATGTTTAGAAAACATACAACCACCCAATTAGTCTTATTAAGCTACATTTATAAGCAAACATTTAAATATCAATCAATCAAATTTATTATAGTCATTGACCAGTGATTCATATAAATAAATATGAGAAAAATGAACTAAGAAAATAAGATAGATGCATGTGAAATAAAAGATATAAATGCAATGAAATAATAAAAATAAGAACAGAAAAACAATGTAATAAAATATTAATAAAAACTTATTTTAACGTTTGTAGCATAAAGGCCTAATAAAATATTAAAATATGTAAACTAATAGCCATTGACCAACTTTTATAAAAAACAATTGCATTTTAATATGATTAATAAGAAGTGTATAGTTAATAAAATATATATAATAAGGATGAGAAGGTTGATTTCATCCTGAAAAATTGTGAAAGTGATTGGAAAACAAAAGGATAGCCAATGTTTTCTATGCTTGTCCTCTCTCTGTAATTATCCATTTATGAATTTTAATTGCTGCAGTGCAAAACCTGGCCACATTAAATGTGATAAATGGTTTTTGATTGGAAGAAGAAATTTATCAGGAACACTTGTTTCGATCTGCAAAATGCATCAGTAAAAAAAGAACAAAAGTTTATTAACTGCCTAGGCATAGGGGCACTATGAAAACTGGGCAACATAAAGTATTTGAGCCAAAGATTTTGCAGTAAAGAGTTTCAGAACTTTTGAATGCAATCTCTACATTTTTCTGGATAAACTTCATGATTGCTGCTACACTTGCATATGAAGCATCATGATCAATGTGCATTTTCTAGACAACTCTAGTATGGGGCACCAACTACAAATATTTGGAATTCTTAACCTACTCAATTTTCTTCCCCTCAATACTTAAATTTAATTTAATTATTACAATTTATATATCCATTGACTCCAACTTAGCAAAAATCACCATGTTGATTTTCTAGTCATTGCTTGCCAAAAAGTGGTCATTGCAGCACCTTGTTGATTCCCTATGCACTTCCTGCTCCCCCTCCTCTCATTTTTTAATTTCATATTAGTTACTTCCACTGTTGATCTTATTGCTTCATTCCTTTACTATTGTTATTTTTACATTTCTACCACTTTCTTCATTTTATTATTATAAGCTATCTATAGTAGCTGCCCAATGAGATGAACAGTAAATAAATTTAATAAACAAATGAATAAATGGCTAAAATGTTTTGAGACCTTCTTTAAGTCCCACAGGTATTAATAAAATTATGGCCATATTATTAGTTTATAACAGAATTGAAATATCCAGACACCCATTCTTGTGGAAAGGAGGTGGAAAGTTAAATCAGACCATCTACCTGGTAAGAAGTTTAAATAAATATTAAGTAAGGTGGCTAAAATACAAACTTGTGTAATTTCATTTCAAACAGGAATTAAGTTACATAAAATATTTTGAGGATTATACTTTTTTCTAATTCATGGTGTGTTGAATTTAAAATGCAGTCACCTGTCTATCTTTTTTTGACTCTACTTCTCCCAAATAATTGTTCCCCAAAATTTATTTATTTATACAATTTACCACCAAACCTCAAACAGTTTTGGATAGCTTACAATTTAAATGAGATGAAATGAAATATAAAGGAATAGATTATGTATGTTCAGAAGAAGAACAAAGCAAACAGACAACTTGAGAACCATCCTAATAAAGGCTTGAAGAATAGCCAGGCTTTCAAAGACTTTCTGGATATCATCAGAATGATAGTCATATGTATTCCTGGGTGAATCTTGCAACAGAGAAGACAAATATCCTAGTTCCCAATAGATGGCATTGTTAACTGAGGAAATTTGGAGCATACCCACTGCCTAATACAATTCTTTATTGGCCAAGTGTGATTAGACACACAAGAAATTTGTCTCCAGTGCATAAGCTCTGAGTGTACATACAACAACAATGATAGATCATTATCACAGTCATTGTAAAAATACTTTCATCATAAAACATTATATACAACACTTAGTGATATTCATGGATACTAAATAAGCAAGCAACTTAAATCATACTAGGATACTAATTAAACAATTTAAATTGTAAGATACAAGCAACAAATTATAGTCATAAGAAGGTAAGATGATAGGTCTGTGATGGCGAACCTATTGCACACATGCCACAGGTGACACGAGAAGCCCTCTTTGCGGGCACATAAGCCATTGCCAAGCTCAACTCCACCACGCATGCACGCGTGCCTCCCACCAGCCAGCTCATTTTTAGGTCTCTGGTGCCAGGGTGGGGCGCACATGGGAGACGTGCGCACATGCATGGGAGCAGGGAAAGTGGGACGGAGCAGTGCCCCCCACAGCCCATTTTTGGTCCCAGGAGATTTCAGGGAGGCCTACTAGGCCCAAAAAGGGCTGTAGCAGGTTGTGCATGCCTGCACAGGAGGGAATGAAGGGGGATCACACGCAGATGCACAGGGAGGCAGGGGGAGCAACATGGGGTCACACGCACAAGCATTATGGGTGTGGGCAATCACACGCACACACACCCCCGTGTTCCCCCACTTTTGGCACCCGACGGCAAAAAGGTTATCCATCACTGTGATAGGTAATAGTGAAGATGAGAATAATGATGGTAAATCTTACCAAAATAGAAAATTTGAAATGGGCAGTCATTCATATAGCAAAACTCTAAGACTATAAACAGCTTTTTAGAATTAAGATCTATAAAGATCTATACATATTTATAGATCCTTTATATTTTCATATATATTTTCATAAGATGCCATAGGACCATGATCTAATGTAGAACAGTCAAAAAGAGGCTACCTATTGCCTAGTTTCAATATTTTCTCTAATATCTATTTGTAATTTACAGTCCATAGCATAGGCAAAATGTTGTAAACTGTACATAACAAATGTGATATTTCTTTGGAAACACTCCCATTCCCATTTTTACACATTAACACAATAATGTCAATGACCAGGTCCTGAGGAACATGACTAAAGTAATCTGCATTTTAAAAAAGGGAACGAAAATCAGAAGCTGACTTTTCTTCCAACGTTTCAAGAAGAATAGTATAACTACTATTATTTGGTCTGGCTTTGCCTAACTTCAAAGACTTCAAAATACTTATTGTTTGGAGTGGGAAGAGTTCCTTGATTTATTACGATTTTTTTTAGATTTGTCAGGGTTCCTGCTCATAGCAGTGTAAAAGTCTTTAAAATAAATTTCCCATGTCTTTCTGGAAACTTTATGGATTGGAGGGGCAAATCATTTTTTGACAGCCTCTATAATTTGCTAGGAGAGTGGTGATTTGTCCCTGATTGCTAAAATTAACTGCCACACGTTCATTTATTGGCTAACCATTTGTCTGAAGTGGTGTAGGGTTTCCTGCCTAAGAAGGGGTTGGACTAGAAGACTTCCAAGGTCCCTTCCAACTCTGTTATTCTGTCTCTCTTCTAAAGTATCCCTTAAAAAACAAACAAACTAAAATGGGCCTGATACTGTTTCTTCATTCTCACCAATTTAGCAAAGGGCATTTGACCATCTTCATAAAGTAAATGGAAAAGGGGCGTGCATAAGTGCACAAAAGTGCATACCGTTCCTGTCTTATTGTTTTTCTATCATTATATGTGCTTGTATATAATGTTGTGACAAAAATAAATAAATAAAAAATAAATAAAAAACTCAGGCTGGGTTGCAAAAGAACCCCAGTCAAGCTAGTCTTTGGATTTGCCCTTAATATGAATGGCATGTTTAACCTGGAAAAAATACATCTATTCATATAGAATTTGACAAGAGATGTATAATAGGGGTAATGACCAATTTATTCAATCCATTATCTACCATCTCTGTTTGAAGTTCCAATAATTGAAGAAAATATAGCAAAATTGTATAACAGAAGCACTTGCATTTGGTTCCATCTATTTCAGATAGACCCTGCAGCAGCCACAAATTTAATTTCCTTGGGAGTCATGTGTCTTGAATGTCTTGGATTTTGGAAACATTCTGTAAGTTTGCCTATTTGAGATATCGTGCTTTAAACATTGATGCTTTATGATGCATCAATTAAAGGTTAGTGAAATGAGAGTTTTGGTAGTATGTAGATACTATCTAATTAATTATCACTTCTGTTCAATTCTGTCCCCAAGATAGAAAAAGTAGGCTGAGACCCTAGAAAGAGTACAGACAAGAGCATAAGGGGTGTGCATAAGAGCACAAAAGTGCCTACCGTTCCTGTCCTATTGTTCTCTTCATTATAATATTATATGCATACTTTTACTTATACTTTTACTTATATATACTTTTTCTCTCATGATGAGTTATTTTTATGTTGATGATTGTATATACTGTTGTGACAAAATAAAATAATAATAATTAAAAAAAAGCAACAAAGATGATAAAGATGCTGGAGACTAAACTTTATAATAAAAAGCTAACGGAATTAGAAATGCATTGCCTAACAAAGGGAAGGATTACGTCTTCCAATACTTGAAAAGCTGTCACAGGAAAAAGAAAGTCAACTTATTCTCCAAAGCACCAGAGGATAGGATAAGAAACAGTGGGTTGAAGTTCATTAAAAAAAGAGCCAACTTGGAAATAAGGAGAAATTTCCTGATGGTGAGAACAATTAATCAATGCAACAGCTTGCTTCCTAGAGTTGCGGGTGCTCCATCGCTGGAGGGTTTTTTTAAAAAAACCATTTGGATAACCATTTTTCCAGGATAGAATAAGCAGTGCTGGATTCAATAAGGAATTCTGCCTTGGGCAGGGGGTTGGACTAGAAAATTTTCAAGGTCCCTTCCAGTCTTATGATTCTATGAGCAACTTGAAAGATTATAGAACTTATCATTCAAAAACTAACTTATATGTATTCAGATCTTATATGTCAAAATATAATACACAAAGCCCAGCTTGCTGTTTCAAATTTTCTTTTATTTTCCTTTATTCTTAGCATAACAAGTGTAGAAATATTTTTTAAAAAAATATCAACTTTTCCAATCAAATAACTAAACAAGCAGAATTTAATTAAGGCAAACAAACAGATATACAGTTTTCTTCTTTACCTTGCCTTAGTGTCTCCCTTTAAGGATGATGGACTATAACCATTTATTTCTGCCTTAATTGTTCCATCGTTCCCAGACAAATTATCTCATTGCTAGCAGTAGTGAGGGATGCATCTCTTAAATATTAGTGTGTTTATCATAAAATGTAACTGCTTCTAAATTCTCCTAATTCCTAAGAGGTCTGTAAGGGGCATGCGTAAGAGCACCAGCATGCCTACCATCCCTGTCCTAATGTTCCTTTAAATTGTATTCATTTTATGTATTCAATTCATGCTTATATTTATATATATTATTTAATATGTATTCAACAAAATAAAAAATAAAATAAAATAAATAAATAAAATAACTCATTAAGGAGTCAGTTTAAAATTTACCTGACCATCTCTTATATCTAACGAAGCTGTATATTTATTTTATGTCTTTTTGCCCCTCTGGATATTTGTGTAAGGTAGACTTATTCAGTCTACATTGTTTTCTCTATGTTTGTGCCTTCAGATCTGTGTTGAGTCCTGGCAACTGCTTGGACTAGTCCCTGTGGTTTTCTTATATATACAATATTATATATATGTTCCAAAGAGAAATATAGGGATTGCATTCTCTAAAATTTATATATATAAATTTTATTTTATATGAAAGCAAGAAAAGTTTGCAATTACTGAATACGTTTTTTTTCTCTTGGTAGACATTAACAAGGTTTCCTAAATCTGATTTTCAAGAGCTATGTAACTCTCAGCATTTCTTCAAATTTCTATTTGGGTCTGTATTCAAGACCGCTTAGAAATTACAGTTGGTTCAGAATGCAGTTGCATAAGTAGTTATAGGTACTTTTCATGTCATTCTTGTAACTCCACTTCTTTGCAAGTTATACTGATTACCAGTATAGTTGGCAAAGCTTGCAAAGCTATTACAGATCACTCAATGTGTGATCATACAAACCATTCATACTTAGGATGTGACTACTCACAGGGCCATATTTTTTCTGTTGTTTCTGCTGAAAGTCAAATTTGGACAAGACACTGAATTCTCAGTCCAAGCAGTAAAGCATTGCCATATTGTGGTATATAGGATATATTGCTACCATATCAGTATTCACACCTACTGTCTGGAACAGTAATACTCCTAAGGTCCATATGTTTTTGACCCTATTAGGCAATCATAAAATCATTTAAAGCTATTAAAATATTAGCTCTTACCAATAATGGGATGGGACAGAGTGATCTGTTCCCCAAGGTTGGTTTCTAGGAATATGTCTGTTATTTATCATAGGGACATGATGGCACAGCGGTGGCTTAATGATGCTGGAACTGCTGGCCAGAAATGGTCTGCATTCTAGTGGTTCAAGCCCAGTTCTGTGAAACAGGGTGAGCTCCCACCACTCACTCCCCATCTCCTGCCTACCCAGCAGTTTGAAAGCATGAAATATTGTTAGTAGATAAATGGATATCACTTTGGTGGGGAAAACTAGCTGCATTCGTGTGTGTGGAGAGAAGCAGCTAGTGCTGGAGTTGGCTGGACGCGAGGCAACACAACACGAGGCAAAGCCAGGCAAGACTGGTGGAGGAGCTTGGAAGAGCCAGCAATCTGAGTGCTGCTAGTCAATTTGTGTAAGTTAGTTCACCCCCTGCAGTGCACCAAGGATAGGCACGCAAGTGCCAAACAGAACAAACTAACAATTTAGGCTGCCAGGACTGCATTGTGTCTAGCATTTGTAGATTTCCCTGATATTGTATGTCATACACTAAATAAATAATAAATATTTATCCTGTCTTGGTGTGTGCCATGTGTTTTGCTGTTGATTTTGTCTTATTGTTTTTATTTAAATCCAGAACTTAACAAATGCATTTTATTCACTATTCATTCCAAGAGTATCAGATTTCAAATGCCAAAATGTAACCAGGATAATAAAATCCAACGATAAATCATCTACATTTTGCATTATTGAAGAGTTTTCTCCTCATAACATAAACATCTGAACAATATGATATGGATTTTGGTTTGTAGGCTGTCTGCTGAAGTTGATAATGGTTAAGCAGTAATGATTACTTTTTAACTGAATAGTATATTACTTTCCAGTGTAAGATATTGTTTATCGTCTTGTATGTATTAGATCTCTAGAGACTCCTGCTTTAAAAAACAAGGTTTTCTCTATCAACAATGTTGAAACACTGCCCTCTTCTGCTAAACAGCTATGTATTTTTTTTCCTATAACAGTAATAACACAATAGCCATATGTCATTAAACATGATTTCTAACACCAGTTACTGTATGATCCCTGGCTGAAATTAATTTATTTTGGTATATCACTATTGTAGCATTCAGTGAAGAGGCTATGAAGGAGTAAATCCATCCACAAGGAATTCAACTGGATATACCATCCTGCCAAACTTGGCTGATCTAAAAAAAAATATCTAGGGAAGGCCAATGGGTCTGTGGATGGAGATAAACTATTAAAATTATTCTTATTCCTTTTTTAAGTCCCCAAGGGCAGTGGCATCACTTTCATATCACAGTTAAGAATTTTGCATATAGACCCCAGGGGTCAAGCCTTAGAAAGTCAATGCCAATATCATTACTGTATACCTTTTATATAATCATTTAATATCTGTCTTTTACAGTAATTTAATAATACTGTAAATTCCTCAATTATTTTTAATTAAGCAGTGCATCCATTGCAGAAATAAATCAAAATGAATCATTTATGGACATGATACTGTGAGCATTCAGGCCAAGTTGGAACATTCTGAATATTTTGAATAATTTTCGGTCAACTTTGGAACCTAAATTTTCTTGCAGACACTGGGTACCCTACTGGGTAACATCATCAGTATTAGTGAGTGTATGGTTTCTCTTATTTTACATATGGGAACTTACTCTACCAGTGTTAGAGGGGTGCAGTTTTCCTTTTGGTAGTTCCTTAATTAGATTATTGTGTTTTGCTTGATTATTTGTCTGATATTAATCCCCATTTATCGGGGTGTAAACTACTGGGGAAGATGTGTGCTGGTTCTTTCTTTCTTTCTTTCTTTCTTTCCTTCCTTCCTTCCTTCCTTCCTTCCTTCCTTCCTTCCTTCCTTTCTTTCCTTTTCCTTTCTTTATTTCCTTTTTCAATCCAGATGGCTGTTGTTAACTGAATCCCATAGTTGTTAGACAAGCACTTTCTGACACCATCCCATAAAAAAAGTCAGTAAGAAACTGGCAGAAAGTTGAAAACTCTAGGCCAACAGGCAAGTAAATGGCTGCTGCCAGTCAGAGAGCCAAAGATTAGATGAAATTAAACACAGTCAGTCTTAGCTATTCCATGTATGACTTTTCTTACAAATTATCATTTTAGTTGTCCTCCTCTGCAAATATTCACATATCTAAACTGTGGTGGTCATAAGGGGGGGAAAAAATCCCAATTGTAAATTCTCTTTCTATGTACCAGCTGGTATGTGCTGTATATTGACGGGACATGAATCAGCATTTTCTGTACTTCACTCCTAAACATGAATTTACAAATAATTCTTATCAGAGTTGTCTAATTGTATGTGTACCAAACCATGACATAGTTCTCCCATTAATAAGAAAAGAAATACACTGACTTCAGGCAAAAGAGGTCAGAAAGAAAAATAATGCAAATGTAGTTTAATTCAATGCTCTGTTGCACACTGTAATATGATAATGAGTTCTCCTTCAAGAATTCACAGTGTTAATTAGCTTAATGTTTCCACCTTCAGGTCTATGCTGCCCTCATCCCAGATAGTGATTTCATTCCATAATATACTTACTAATGGTTAACTGCATTGCTAGCATATATGAAACAGTTTCCTCTTTACATAGACTAGAATGCTTACTACTAAAGAATTCATAAGCTTTTTCTTTTACTTCTGCAGAGAAGTCAGACAGATCAAAGCAGCCAGAGCGTTTTTTCTACTTAAATTCAAGTGTGTATGAATATTCTCTCCCTCCCCCCTACTCTCACTCACACACACATATCTGTTCTTTTTCGTGACTTTCTTGGGCAACTAAACTCTGTACCTCAAACTATACCATATGAAAGAATATGCAGACAGACCTAAACAGAGAAACAGAATGACCACAGGTGTGATACATTACATAATTTTGCCCAATTTTGCCCAGTTAAATTTTGCCTAACACCTATTTATATTTTAGTGTATATAAAACACAATTTACAGAGAAGAAATGGCAGAATGCAACAGAATGAAGAGCTGGTGAATAAACTCTCTCTTCATAATTTATCTCTGAACAAGGAGATGGCTTGAGATTGCCCTATCCATAGAGTTGCTCCTCATAAGACTGAAAGATAACTAACTATCTCTGGTGGATTTAAAGCTCTGGGAGAAAAGATAATAACTGTCTTGCTCAACCTATGGTCAGGGCCTATAAAGACTCTGGCTTCACTGGATTCACATGTTCCCTTTTCTGATAACTTTCAGAAATGGCTTGTTAACTACTTTTCGGTTATTAGGAATTTGCCTGACCGTAACATCTGCAGACTCTCTCTGCCTTTCCCAAAATCAGGATTAGAAAATAAAAACCAATTTGGCTTATTTCCCATCTCCAACACTACTTGAACAGCATTCTGGCTGTGCCAGAAAACCCAACAAAAGGACAGCCCAATCCTCTCAGCCTGCAGAGAGAATGGGAGAGCAGGAAAATGGCACTGAAACAAGGAAATGGAAAATGATCTTACAGCAACTAAAGCAAGAACAGCTACTATAGCTACAAAATCAAAAGTCTTGAACATCATAGCCTTAGGAACAAAAGTCACTGGAAACAGTAACATGTCTGCTTAAACTCTATCTGGAGCTCAGCTTGGGAGCTTAGTTTAATGGTCAGCAGCCAACCAGCCAACCTTGAGAACTCAGCTTGAAATGTGGCTTGGAGCTTGACAGCAATGGTTGCCTCACAGCTTGAAAGCAGCCAGCTATGAAACAAAAGTCTCTGTGTCTAACACAGTAACAATGCACCAAACCATAAAATTGGCAAGAAACCTAGATGAAAGGCAATGATTATACCTACCTTTAGCCTATGAACTTAGAAAATACTGAATAAACATCGCTTCTCGCCCTTTTGGCTAAGATCAGGTGTAGAGAATACTGAATAAACCAAAGTCAAAACAATGCTATCATATGCTAAATCATATCTGGCTTTCGCTTATTGTATTTATAAGCATAAATTTTGGATACTGAAAAAGGATTTTGTTTCTATAAAACTGTCATTTACAAATGTAGGACAAAATGCTCAGTGATCTAGATATACATCAGTATGATGAGAAATGTAAGAGAGCTCCATATCCTTAATAAATTATGAGAATATTCAGCATATTCTATTCCCAAAATAAATACCTAAGTTAAAAATGTATTAGGAAATAGTCTCATAGTTGTGAGAACCAGAAAGGAAAGCCATCTACTTTTCTTTAAGCCTTTTGGCAAATACATGCCACACAAAGGAATTCAGTGACAGTTTTGTGAATGAAATAAGCATACTTGACTCAAGATGAAAAGTAAGCTAAAAAATTGCTTACACGAAGAGCAAACCCTTCCACACTGGAAGCAGCATTAAAATAATTTATTTATTAATTTTGTAATAGTGGGGTTCTTGAGCCAGGGTTCCTGTAACTTAATATCACTTTGGACAGACCAGCGGGTGTGGCATAAATATATTGAATAGACAGTTCAGTTGCCTTTATATAATAATCTGGAGCTACTCAGATGATCTTCATAGGTGATAAATGTAATGTATCTTTAAGGGTTTTGGAGGGAAAATAGAGCGGGAAATAGCACGTTGCTAATTGGCTGAAGCCTCCAGCTGAACTGTATATAAGGAGGGGGTTTTTACCGTTTGCTTTTGCTGGGTTCACTATAAACTAAAGAGCTGTTGTTACTCATCTGGTCTCCTGTCTCGTTATTGCCCGAATTTAACACTGGCGACGAAGGTGGGATTTCGAGGCAAAAGAGCACCAGGAACGATACTCCTGAGCTGCTAGAAAACAACCTGACTCCCTACTCCCCTGCTATTCATGCATTATTTTTCTTGCTATATAACATGACCAAGGTAAATGAATGAAGTTCATTGAGGAAAAATGAAAAGAGCTTCTGAAAATCCATACTGCCATATTAATGTTGTTATTAAGAACAGACAGAAGTAGTTGTTTATATAAGACAGCATCAGCCTTTTTCTTACCTAGGTTTGAAAGAGCTCAACCATTGCTGTTTTCCATGCTTGTCATTGGTAAAGCATCCAGCATAGGAGTACCTTAAAATGTGACATACACAACATAGTTCTTTCTGTTCTTAAAAACAGCATTAATATAACAGCATTAATACATACAGAACAGAGGTGGGTTTCAGCAGGTTCTGGAGAACCAGTAGCAGAAATTTTGAGTAATTCGGAGAACCAGTAGTAAAAATTCTGACTGGCTCCACCCCCATCTATTCTCTGTCTCCCAAGTCCCAGCTGATCGGAGGAAATGGGGATTTTGCAGTAACCTTCCCCTGGATTGTAGTGGGAATGGAGATTTTACAGTATCCTTCCCCTGCCACTCCCACCAAACCATACCACGCCCACCAAGCCACACCCATAGAACCGGTAGTAAAAAAAATTGAAACCCCCCACTGATACAGAATGTATCTCTGGGAAAGATCCTCTTTGGATGTCATGTGTTTTCTTCAAACTATCATTTTTTAAAAAATTAAATAATTGTTAGTTGATCAAATAAGACTATTATCTTCTGAGCAGTTAAAAGATAGGATCTGGTCAAAAATTAAGATGAGAGTTTTTCATTTAAAATGTTATTTAATTCATTAGACCCAATTATATATCTCCACTACTGGCATTTTAAGTGAGGCCATGAACATAAGATCCAGGTGATCCCTGGCAAGACTAAGTGGCTTTGGATTGTAGGAGCCACTGGCTTCAGGACATTGCCATCTTTGGTGCTGGATCAGTGATGGGTTTCTACCAGTTCGCCCTGGTTCAGGCGAACTGGTAGCGGTGGCGGCGAGAGGCTCCACCCACCCGCCTGGATGTCATCATGGACACTCTGTGCATGCACATAAGTGCCACAAGCGCATGCCCACAGTTCTAAACAGGTAGCAAAGGTAAGTGAAACCCACTACTGTGCTGGATGAGGCTATACTACTCTGGCAGACCCAACGTGCAATTTGGGGATCTTCCTAGCTTCCTATCTCCTGCTAAAGGAGAAGGAAGCAGCAGAGGTGCCACATAAGTTAAAAACTGGTTCACCCCAGCACCAAAAATGTGAGCAAATTCATTGTATCTTCCAGTTTCCAGAATAGCACTTCCAATTTGTTCCTGATATTCACAGTATTAGGAGATTAAGTTCTTAGGACAAGCTATGAATTGAAGAATTCTTCGCTATGCCCATTTCAAAATTGCAGGACTGTTTGTGTATTTTTCCTGCCCCTACCATCAGATAGTTTAAAGTACAGGTCATCAATTTAAATTCACAACATAAAAATATTGAAATAAAGTCAATAAAATAAGGCTTATATATAGGAAACAATAGCAACAATAAAATCAAAACAGAGCTTGTACTAAAAGGGTAGCTATTCTAGCACAATGGGAAGGGAATGCAATGACCTTGATGAATGAATTATGGTTGTTGATTATCTCTTTATAAGAGGTTTTTTGTACAATAAATTAAAATATCTGGAGAAAGGAAAAATGGACAAGCTTTTTAAATTATATGTTTTGAATCAGGATTTTTTTTCCTCTGGAAAAGTATTCTTTCAGCATTCAGTACAGAGTTCAATAGCTGAGAGTTTAGTTAATTAGTTATTTGCTGTCCTTCACTCAAAAAAGAAACATTAAAAAAAACCCCACATTTTCTTTTGTCAAGATTTAGACAGAAAAATATACCTGCCAATTGCTTTGTTCTTCAATGCTAGATTCATTTTTTTTCTTTATCACACTGTCAATATTTCTTTCATAAAAAACAAGCCTTGTCTTCTTCCTTGGCAGCTTCTTCTCATAATTGCTTTGCTTAAGCTTGTTTCATTGTGCACATGTGATAGTGTTGCCTATAGCCTGCCTTCAATCAATGCAAATAGGGTCCTGCTTTCTACCATAACATAGCAACAATAGCAACTTGAAGGAATTGCGCATGAGTTTTAACAGAAAAAAATGTATTAAATCATTTCACTCATCATACAGTATCATATTCAAGTATCAGTTCTTCCATATGTCATTCAACTTTTAAATACTGTATTAAGGGATGGATTTCTAATACTGATTACATGATGTACCCATGAGAAAGGCAAGGGTGGAAATAGCAGTCTTTTTTTTTTTTTTTTTTTGCATTAACCACTTTGAAAGAGTAGATTTTTTTAAAAAAATCCATTTGTTGTCTCATCTGTTTTATGGCTTGAAACAATGTTTTTCAAGGGGTTTTTTTTTCTTACTTTGGTAGATTGGATGGTAAAATCAGTGTATTTTCGTACTTTAAATATACAATACCATCATCTCATCCATTTTTATCACCACATATAAACATTCATACTACTTGTGGTATATTCATAACCCCAAGGTTATCATTTCTTTTTTTTTTTTTTTTTATTCAAAAAGTTTTACAAAAAAATTTTTCCCCTTTCCCCTCCTCCCCCTCCTTCGCAACCCTCCCCCGACTTCCCGGAACGAGCACAAGGTATAGTTAAAAGTAAAACAAACATATGCTAAAAAGTTTTCGTCCCAACTTAATTATACCCTACAATCATCAATTCCTAACTTCCCCAAAAGCAATCAAAATAATACATCATAATCATTCAAAACAGTCTGATAACTCTTAGTCTGATATCTCGTTGAATATAGTCAATCCATTTTTCCATTCCTTTAAGTATCTTTCTTGCGTATTGTCTTTCAAAAGGCTGATATCTTCGCCATCTCAGCCAAATTGGCAACTTTCAATATCCATTCTTGTATTGTTGGTACTTCTTTTTCTTCCAATATTGTCCTATTAGTAATCTTGCTGCAGTTATTAGATTTAAAATCAATTTAGTCTCAATTACTGTACAATCCGTAATAATTCCCAACAAGAAAAATTGCGGCAGGAACTTTATCTTCTTTTCAGAACATTTTGTAAAATCCACCAAATTTTTATCCAAAAGGCCTTTATGTCCTTACAAGTCCACCAAATGTGAAAATATGTAGCGTCATCACAATTACATCTCCAACATTTTGCTTGCATTTCTGGATACATACGATAATTTTTAGGATCTAGATGCCATCTATAAAACATTTTATAAAAATTTCCCTCAGATTCTGTGCCTGCGTGAATTTAACATTTCTAACCCAAATTCTTTCCCACGTTTCCAATAATATTGGCTCCTGAAAATTTTGTGCCCACTTTATCATACAGTCCTTTACCAAGTCCCTTTCAGAATCTATTTCAAGTAACACATTATACAATCTCTTTATATGCTCCTGAGACTGATTTCTAATTTGCTTTACCAAATTTCCCTCGTTCTGCTCTATACCAATTTTTGATCTCCCTTCCATCTAGCATGTAATTGCTCATATTGAAACCAAGTATAATTTTTCCCTTCCTCTCTTAATACTTGCAGAGATTTTAACTGCAAATTACCTCTTTCAGTATACAAAAGATCTTTATATGTAATCATTTCCTGCTTCTGTTCTATGTTTATATTTTCTACTGTATGTCTAGGACATGCCCATATAGGAACCTTATAATTTAGTTTATAAGAGTATTTTTCCAAACACATGAAGGGCATTTCTTAGCACATGATTTTTAAAGGCCTTATCCACTTTTTGTCATAAATTAAATATGCATGCCATCCATATAACAAATCATAACCTTCTATATTCAAAATTCTGTCCTCTGTTAAATTAAACCAATCACTTATTGCAGAGAGCAGTGTAATGTATCTTTAAGGGTTTTGGAGGGAAAATAGAGCGGGAAATAGCACGTTGCTAATTGGCTGAAGCCTCCAGCTGAACTGTATATAAGGAGGGGTTTTTTACCATTTGCTTTTGCTGGGTTCACTATAAACTAAAGAGCTGTTGTTACTCATCTGGTCTCCTGTCTCGTTATTGCCCGAATTTAACAATAAAATATAAGACGAATATTTTTGATGAGATCATTATTGAAAATAGCTTGGGAGATGTGATTGTTGCTATCTTATCTAGCATTCGGGATCAGAAAAAATGTATCTGAGAATGAGAAGAAAACAGCTTTTTGTAGAATGTCTAAGGTTTGATTTGGATTGATCAGTTAAACAGGTTTGAAGACATAAGATGTAGAAAACAAATTTATTAGCTTTGAATAATCAGTCATAAGCAATATCCTACCCTGCATCCTAGTTGCTTATTCCAACTTTAGCAGATTTCAAACTAAGTACATCTACTCATAGGAGGCCTCACATTTTTCATTAACTGGGGAAAGATATTCATTTTGTAACATTTTTAGACAAGATTGCCCAACTGAGCTTCTTCTCCAGGATTAGTGGTGTCCATCAAAAGATCAAAGTTATCTTTAGTTAACGTAGAAACAATGCCTTTGGGATATGGACATTTCTTGCTGGTCTTAATTGCTGTTTTTATTATAATAAGATTGGAGTCTTTGTTCAGATTACCAAATCAGCTGGGGCATTTACTGTCCCTTGGATCAGCTTCACTGCTCATACAAGCTCTTCAGTTCTGGACAATATCTCTGACTGTTCACATTCATCTGTCATGTTGTAACAGTTAATTAGTTCACTTTGACAAGGACAGTAATATTCTTTTTGTGGCAGTAGAACATTATGTGATATGGCCTGCTGTCAAGGACAGAGAAAAAATTTGGCAGGTCTCTGAGTTAAAGATAGCATTTTAAAGTATATGGGTTGACATAATATTATTAGGTGATAATATATAATATTTTGATCAGTAAACACCTAAATGGGGATAATTCAAAATGTTTCCATAAAGTTCTCATTTTCAGAACCATTGAATGATACTCCTGAGCTGCTAGAAAAACAACCTGACTCCCTACTCCCCTGCTATTCATGCATTATTTTTCTTGCTATATAACATGACCAAGGTAAATGAATGAAGTTCATTGAGGAAAAATGAAAAGAGCTTCTGAAAATCCATACTGCCATATTAATGTTGTTATTAAGAACAGACAGAAGTAGTTGTTTATATAAGACAGCATCAGCCTTTTTCTTACCTAGGTTTGAAAGAGCTCAACCATTGCTGTTTTCCATGCTTGTCATTGGTAAAGCATCCAGCATAGGAGTACCTTAAAATGTGACATACACAACATAGTTCTTTCTGTTCTTAAAAACAGCATTAATATAACAGCATTAATACATACAGAACAGAGGTGGGTTTCAGCAGGTTCTGGAGAACCAGTAGCGGAAATTTTGAGTAATTCGGAGAACCAGTAGTAAAAATTCTAACTGGCTCCACCCCCATCTATTCTCTGTCTCCCAAGTCCCAGCTGATCGGAGGAAATGGGGATTTTGCAGTAACCTTCCCCTGGATTGTAGTGGGAATGGAGATTTTACAGTATCCTTCCCCTGCCACTCCCACCAAACCATTCCACGCCCACCAAGCCACACCCATAGAACCGGTAGTAAAAAAAATTGAAACCCCCCACTGATACAGAATGTATCTCTGGGAAAGATCCTCTTTGGATGTCATGTGTTTTCTTCAAACTATCATTTTTTAAAAAATTAAATAATTGTTAGTTGATCAAATAAGACTATTATCTTCTGAGCAGTTAAAAGATAGGATCTGGTCAAAAATTAAGATGAGAGTTTTTCATTTAAAATGTTATTTAATTCATTAGACCCAATTATATATCTCCACTACTGGCATTTTAAGTGAGGCCATGAACATAAGATCCAGGTGATCCCTGGCAAGACTAAGTGGCTTTGGATTGTAGGAGCCACTGGCTTCAGGACATTGCCATCTTTGGTGCTGGATCAGTGGTGGGTTTCTACCAGTTCGCCCTGGTTCAGGCGAACTAGTAGCGGTGGCGGCAAGAGGCTCCACCCACCCGCCTGGATGTCATCATGGACACTCTGTGCATGCACATAAGTGCCACAAGCGCATGCCCACAGTTCTAAACAGGTAGCAAAGGTAAGTGAAACCCACTACTGTGCTGGATGAGGCTATACTACTCTGGCAGACCCAACGTGCAATTTGGGGATCTTCCTAGCTTCCTATCTCCTGCTAAAGGAGAAGGAAGCAGCAGAGGTGCCACATAATTTAAAAACTGGTTCACCCCAGCACCAAAAATGTGAGCAAATTCATTGTATCTTCCAGTTTCCAGAATAGCACTTCCAATTTGTTCCTGATATTCACAGTATTAGGAGATTAAGTTCTTAGGACAAGCTATGAATTGAAGAATTCTTCGCTATGCCCATTTCAAAATTGCAGGACTGTTTGTGTATTTTTCCTGCCCCTACCATCAGGTAGTTTAAAGTACAGGTCATCAATTTAAATTCACAACATAAAAATATTGAAATAAAGTCAATAAAATAAGGCTTATGTATAGGAAACAATAGCAACAATAAAATCAAAACAGAGCTTGTACTAAAAGGGTAGCTATTCTAGCACAATGGGAAGGGAATGCAATGACCTTGATGAATGAATTATGGTTGTTGATTATCTCTTTATAAGAGGTTTTTTGTACAATAAATTAAAATATCTGGAGAAAGGAAAAATGGACAAGTTTTTTAAATTATATGTTTTGAATCAGGATTTTTTTTCCTCTGGAAAAGTATTCTTTCAGCATTCAGTACAGAGTTCAATAGCTGAGAGTTTAGTTAATTAGTTATTTGCTGTCCTTCACTCAAAAAAGAAACATTAAAAAAAACCCCACATTTTCTTTTGTCAAGATTTAGACAGAAAAATATACCTGCCAATTGCTTTGTTCTTCAATGCTAGATTCATTTTTTTTCTTTATCACACTGTCAATATTTCTTTCATAAAAAACAAGCCTTGTCTTCTTCCTTGGCAGCTTCTTCTCATAATTGCTTTGCTTAAGCTTGTTTCATTGTGCACATGTGATAGTGTTGCCTATAGCCTGCCTTCAGTCAATGCAAATAGGGTCCTGCTTTCTACCATAACATAGCAACAATAGCAACTTGAAGGAATTGCGCATGAGTTTTAACAGAAAAAAATGTATTAAATCATTTCACTCATCATATAGTATCATATTCAAGTATCAGTTCTTCCATATGTCATTCAACTTTTAAATACTGTATTAAGGGATGGATTTCTAATACTGATTACATGATGTACCCATGAGAATGGCAAGGGTGGAAATAGCAGTCTTTTTTTTTTTTTTTTGCATTAACCACTTTGAAAGAGTAGATTTTTTTTAAAAAATCCATTTGTTGTCTCATCTGTTTTATGGCTTGAAACAATGTTTTTCAAGGGTTTTTTTTTTCTTACTTTGGTAGATTGGATGGTAAAATCAGTGTATTTTCGTACTTTAAATATACAATACCATCATCTCATCCATTTTTATCACCACATATAAACATTCATACTACTTGTGGTATATTCATAACCCCAAGGTTATCATTTCTTACAGATGTATACACTAGCAGTGTACACATTCCATAGAACTGAATGATTCATATAACCTATCCAAGATCTGCTAATTGAAAAAAATGTTGATCTGGAATATATATACACACACACACACACACACACACACACACACACACACACACACAGTGGTTCTCAGAGGAAAAGGAATTTGAAAATGGAAAGCTTGAAATTTGGATATATGAATTGAATAGTCCAGTTCATCTAGAGCTTTCTACAAGGTTGCATCAAAAACGTCATAAAAAAAGCACAACAAAGAATGTTCTTTCTGTGCCAACTCGGGAAGCTCAAACTGCCCAAGGAGCTGCTGATACAGTTCTACAGAGGAATTATTGAGTCTGTCATCTGCACCTCTATAACTGTCTGGTTTGGTTCTGCAACCCAACAAGACAGAAACAGACTTCAGAGGATAATTAGAACTGCAGAAAAAACAATTACTACCAACCTGCCTTTCATTGAGGATGTTGTGGTCCGTCAGTAGCCTATGGTGCTGGCAACGGAGTCAGACAGCGATGAGGCTGAGGTGAGGCCAGGGCCATCGGGAAGTGAGGTGCGGAATCCAGGGCCTCCAGAGACTGATAATAGTGAGGAAGAGAAACTGGAGGAGCCTTTTCCTAATGCACGCATGAGAAGAGCTGCCAAAAGGCAAGAGCAGCTCAAGCAGAGAGGACAACTCGGGAGTAGGGCCAAGAGATGATTGGCCCCTCCCATAGGCTTAATAACAGACCAGCACCGGTGTTCAGCTTGCCGGAAAACAATGTTGTAGCTGCATCCTCTGCTCCGTGTTTTGGTAACTTCTGGACATTTATCAGAAGGGCCTTTGGCAGTTTGCCTAATTGGACTCAAGTTTGTGATAATTGAGAGGCCTTTGTTTTACTTTGAGTTGAACTAAGCTGGGAATGAGGTAATTCCCAGCTGTTTGAATACAGTTTATTTTATTACAGACTGAGTTTTTTGCTACTTACTTGGGTCTGGGTCACAACAGAGGACCTCTATACTGCACGAGTCAAAAAGAGACCTGTGAAAATATTTACAGACCCCTCACGTTCTGGACATAAATTGTTTCAACTCCTACCCTCAAAATGACACTATAGAGCACTACACATCAGAACAACTAGACACATGAACAATTTTTCCTTGAACACTATCACTCTATTAAACAAATAATTCCCTCAACACTGTCAAACTATTCAATAAGTCTGCATTACTATTACTATTAATCTTCTCATCGTTCCTATCACCCATCTCCTCCTACTTATGATTGTATGACTGTAACTAGTTGCTGTATCCTTATGATTTATATTGATTATTTCCTAGTATGATTTGATTGCTTATTTGCACCATATGACTATGGTGTTGTACCTTAAGTGTTGTACCTTATAATTCTTGATGAATGTATCTTGTCTTTTTATGTACACTGAGAGCATATGCACCAAAGACAAATTCCTTGTGTATCCAATCACACTTGGCCAATAAAGAATTCTAATCTAATCTAATCCTAAAGTATCAAATATAAATTTAGCTTTTCCACTTTCTTCAACCTTTTTGACACAGCAACTGTCTATTCTCTTCTCAAACAAAGCAAGCTGGAAAAAAAAATGGGAGAACTGAACTATGCTTTTGTGAGAGCTTGAACTGTATATCTGAAATATCCATAAACCTCACTTTATTTCACTTTATTTCACTACTTATAGTTTATACTTTGAAACAATAGAACCCAAGTTTGCCTTTCTTTTGAAGCATTCATTACATTCCCAGAAAAAGGTGACTGCTCTAAATAATAAAATTATTAATGGGGGAAACAAACAAGAAGAATGATGTAAGATGCCTGCAAGTGAATTTTTAACACAAAGGAGAAATAATTATATTTGAAAAAGCACATTCACTTATCTTCATGGTTGCCTAGATTGCTTGTTAAAAAGCTGGGATATCTGCTTCATTTATTTGTGTTTTATATTGATTAGATTCACATTTATAAGGTCTACATTCATGAAAGTGTATACATGAATAATTGCATTGTAAGGCAGAAGCAATAAAACCCATTCTTTATGTGAAGATATCTAAATAAATACTAAGCAAACAGAGTTTAATTGCTCAGCAGATTCACAACTGAACTAGCCATTTATCATTAAAAATATAATATGCATTTTTTACAATGCTCAGTAATGGTCTATTGATATTTTCAGTATACCCAGATTCACAGCGTAAGGAAACAGTAATCTTTTTGTATAATATATTGTTTTAGGTTGGTAAAAAGTATAGTAGAAAAAATGCAATAAATTAGAATAAGACTCAAAGTGTTAAGGCACATATTTAAAGCAAAATGTTAAGGCACATATTTAAAGCAATCTTTTATGTAAAGATTGTTCTTTTAAAACAAAAACAAAAACGCCTTAATGCAGACAGTCCATTAGTGACAAGAAATAGAACTGAGCTGAAAAATATGTGATGAACAGGAGTACCCCAAGTTTTATTTTAAATTTTTGTTGTCAGGGCTCTACTGAATTGAATTGGCTTTGTGAACTGTTTGTGTGCTTTAGTATATGCACATACAAAAAATATCACTGACCTGGTTGTGGGTTTTTTTTGTTTTTGTTTTGTTTTGCTTTATTTTGTTTTTTAAGTTCATGGACATGAAGTTAAAAGCTCTCTGAATCTGAATTCTGGTGAGCTTTTCTCCGCTCAGTCAATTCAACGTGAATAAAGCCTGAATAAAGATAACTTTAAGCTACACAGAATGCAGTGACAGAACAAAAAAACTTGCCCTACAAGCATAGATTTATTTATATTTTAGGTATAACTATATGTACAGTAGTTGCAATCCTCAAATATTCTTTTCTCTTGATTACTCCAGCTGTAAAAGGCTAGGTACAAATGGCAATATACTTAAATTGATCAAATACTCTTTAGAAGGATTGGAAAACTAGAAGATTGCAATGAGACACATTTTCCTTTAAATAAATGAAATAGAGTTGCTGAAAGGAAAACACTGACTTATTAGAATCCTTGATGCTCTCTGAGCTTGGTTATTTCTTTGAAGATGTTTCATTACCTAACTACGTAATCTCAATAGTGCTAGAAAGGAGTGGAGTTTGATCTCTGTTTATATGCAGTGGCTTGCCCTGTCAGTGTTGGTGGTAGTGTGACCTCTATCATCAATGAAATTTCACAGTAAGTCCCTTAAACAGAATCCCAAGGTACACTCTTGGGCACAGTCAGTGGGTTTCAAATTTTTTTTACTGCCGGTTCTGTGGATGTGGCTTGGTGGGCGTGGCATGGGAAAGATACTGTAAAATCTCCATTCCCACCCCACTTCAGGGGAAGAACACTGTAAAATCTCCATTTCCACCTCAATCCAGGGGAAGGTTACTGCAAAATCCCCATTTCCTCCCGATCAGCTGGGACTTGGGAGGCAGAGAATAGATGTGGGCAGGGCCAGTCAGAATTTTTACTGCCAGTTCTCTGAACTACTCAAAGTTTCTGCTACTGGTTCTCCAGAATTGTTTTCTGATTTAAGTTTAATATTTATCCATTCCTACAAAACGTTTAAAGTAAATTAAAGAATTATGAATTGATTAGTTGATTAGTCATTAAGTAATTTAAGCAGTACTTATTTTGATAAGTTTATTTGAGATATGGCTGATGAGCTGTCTTGAGAAAGAAAGAAGTTCATTGGCACAAAATTTTGAGAAATTATAAATAACCAGACTCTGATGAATAATTTATTAATTTTGTTGAACAAATAACTGTCCTTAAAGCATTTCTGAGAGAACAGGAAGCCTTTCTCTATAACTAGGAAAATAATTAGTGATGGACAATCTGTCCTTGGTTTTCTTTAGACTAACTTCATAATTATATTTTATCTTAGCAAGTTTTTCACTTTAAAAAAAAAGGTAATTTGTTTCCAAGAGTTGTATTTTGGTTTATGGATATATATGGAATATATTGATACTTATGGCCCAAACTAAGCCATAAGTATATATGCTATGTATACTAAGTATAAGGATTTATTCTTAACTTTTGTCACATTTAACAGTTTTATCTAATGTAAAAGACCTTATATGTTTGTTTGAGAGGACTCAGACATTTCCTAAGGCAGTTTAAATTCTGAAATGTCTGCTTGTTTGTTTTTAATAATAAGGAACTCATATCCTTCCATATGGAAAAAGTTTATGAGTTCATCAAGTACACATTAATAGAAATTTAAAAATCTGCTAATATGTTGTCACTTTGATGAATAAATCTTTAGAATTTGGAGAATAAGACATAAGGGTTCCAGAAGATTTTAAAAAATGTTTATGATTAAATATTTTAATCATCACACTTATTATCTATTAAGGTAATACAGATAATTTAAATAGGAGTTCTGAATGTCTTTTTTAGCTTACCTTTGCTATCAGGTAATTATGGCTGAAGATTTTAATGAATTGGATGTGTTTATCTCATAATCCTATAACAGATAGGAAAAGCTATCTAAATTTAGTCTTCATACAGTATGTAGATCATAACTAATTTTTAAGTCCTAGGGTTTTGGGATGTATGCAATATCTAGATTCTCTATGGGAAATTTACTCTATTTTTAAATACAAACTTACAAAATGAATCAAATACAAGATTCATTTCTTGATTATTTTTTAGATCTCAATTCTTAGCTGGTTGATTGATAAATGTAATATTGGTCTTATTGTAATATCTAGTTATGCTACAATAACATTCTCATCCATTTAAAAATGGTGCTCAGAGAACACCAAAGGCCTCCCTCAAATACCAATATATATTACAGTAGATATTTCAGGCCAGAAGTAAATTTCCTTTTTTTTCTTTTCTTTTTTGGTATTAAAATGTGCTATCCCAATCCTTCAGCCAGAAATGTTATAATGAGAAATGACTTTCTCACTTATTATAGTGTCTCATGGAACTAATAATAAATGATCTTTATATTCATTTCCATTTAATTTAATATTAGAACCATTGACATTGGACAATCAAAAGACACCATTGGCTTGAGTTCAAAAAGTATTATATACTAAACTGATAATTATGTATTATATCCAAATTGTTAAATTACAGCAGTTTGGTAAATTTTAGGGTATTCAGTGAAACATATATTTAAAATATATTAAATATATTAGAATATAGCACATGTGTAGAAATAAATACTACAAACAACTTACATCTGATTTTGACCCTTATTTGCAATATTTCAGGGAAGCTCTCTCTTTCTCTTTTTTCAAATTCTTAGGTTAATATGGGAAATGATTTCTTTAGACCTACTAAGTGAAATATGTTTTAAGCCATCTGAGTTCTTACAATGGATATATATATCTATATCTATCTGTCTATCTCTATCTGTCTGTCTGTCTGTCTGTCTATCTATCTATCTATCTATCTATCTATCTATCTATCTATCTATCTATCTATCTATCTATCTCCTCTCTCCCTTTCTCTCTCTCTGTCTCTCTCTCTCTTTATATATATATATATATATAAAAAACCCAAATGACCAAAGACCTACATACAAACACCCGCGAAAACCTCCAAAAACAAATATATATATATTCTGAGGTTTTCACGGGTGTTTGTATGTAGGTCTTTGGTTGTTCGGGTTTTCTCCCGTGTAAAATTGGAAGTGTCTTGGCAACGTTTCGACAAAGTCTCATTCGTCATCTTCAGGCTTCAGCTTCGTGCTTCTGGGAGCAATGTGTGATCGCAGCTGTTTCTTCCTTTTAACTGCTGGTGGGGGTTTGAACTGATTGGGTGGGAGCTTGGCTGTGCTCTGATTGGATGGGGTTTTTTTGTGCTCTGATTGGATGGGGGTGTGTCCTATTTGGGTGGGGGTTCGGTTGTGCTCAGATTAGTCTGAGTTGTAGGGGGATTTGAGCTGGTGAGCTGCATTGTTTTTGTTTGGCTTAGTGTCCGTGGTCATGCTACATCTTCATAGTGGGTGTCAGATTACTGCATGTATGGATTGGAGGGGTTTGAAATGGCTAATGATGCAGCTGCAGTCTGGCTTCTGGTCCTTGGTCGTGCTTCATGATCAGTGTGGGTTTGGGTCTGCTTTCTGGATGGATGTGCGGTAGTGACATCCTGTGTGGACCTCGTGAGTGTGGGTCTGGTGTCATTCCTTGTGTTAGAGACTCATTTGTCAATAAGGGCGGGTTTCTAAATGGCTGGTAGGCAGGAGGTATCATCTCGTTTGTTCATGCTGTATGGGCGTTTTTCTATCTCAATGGCTTCTCTGATTATTCTGTTGTTAAAATGTTCAGTTTTGGCGATAGTTCTGGTCTTTTTAAAGTCAATATCATGTCCTGTGGCTTTAAGGTGTTGGACCAGGGAAGAAGTTGGTTCCTCTTTTTTTGACTGAGTTCTTATGTTCTTCAATGTGTGCACTTATTCTTCTGTTGGTTTGTCCGATGTATGTGGTGGGGCAAGCGGTGCATGGGATTTCATATACTCCTTGATTTTCTAACTCAATTTTGTTTTTGGGGTTTCTTAGGATGGTGGATATTTTTCGGTTTGTGCAAAATGCTGTCTTGATGTTGTGTTTGTGGAGGATCTGATTCTGTCTGTGGTGCCTTTTATATATGGGAGGAAGGCTGTGCCTATTTCTTGTTCTCTGTCTTGGATTTTAGTGGGGAGTTCTTTTTGGATTAGCTTGGTAATCTTATTTCTTTGGAATCCATTGGATGTTAGTACGTTAGTGAGAGTGTGTAGTTCGGTTTTTAGGTGTTGTTCATCAGCTAAGCATTTTGTTCTGGACATTAGCTGACGCTAAGATTTGTCCCAGAGTTCTGGGTGGATTTTGTTGCTGAGTTTGAGGTGCAGAGTGAGTAATCTGGGTGGATTTTGTTGCTGAGTTTGAGGTGCAGAGTGAGTAATTCCTTGTTCGTTTGGTCTAGTAGGAATCTTTTTCTGTGGAGTTCGTTTCTGATCAGGGCTAATTCTGTTGTTTTCAGGATCCTTTTGGTGGCTGGGGTTTTAGAAGGGAATTTTAGTTGGAAGCATGTGAGGATCACGTTCTTGTCTCGGCAGTTGCGTAGGAATGTGAGGTTGCATAAGATGGTAGCTCTTTGGACTTAGAGTTTCTTGTAGGACCTGGTCATTTGGAAGGTTTCCTCCCCATAGAGGTGGGATATTTGTTTTTGTAGGTTTTCACAGGTATAGGTATGTACGTCTCGGCATATTCGGGTCATTTCCCGTGTAAGGTTGAGAGTATCTTGGCGACGATTCGATGAGATCTCACTCATCATCTTCAGGCTGGTGCTTTTGGCTTCGTGTTTGTGCGAGCAAAGGGAGGAGGTTTTTTCTTCTTTTCTGACTTGTGTTCTGCGATGTGTGCATTTATTCTCCTATTAGTTTGTCCAATGTATGTGGCTGGGCAGATTTTGCATGGTATTTCATAGACTCCTTGGTTTTCTAGATGGATCTTGTCTTTAGGGTTTCTTAAGATGTTGGCTATTTTTTGGTCTGTGCTGAAGGCTGTCTTGATGTTGTGTTTGTGGAGAATTTTGCTGATTTTATCTATGGTGCCTTTGATGTATGTTGCCTTGTTCTGTGTCTTGGTTCTTAGGCGGTGTCTCCCTTTGGATTAGGTTGGTAATTGTTCTTTGGAATCTGTTTATTTTTTAATTTTTTTTTATTTATTTATTTATTAAATTTTTATACCGCCCTTCTCCCGAAGGACTCAGGGCGGTTTACAGCCATAATAAAAACAACAGCAAAATACACATAAAAACATGATTAAAAAACTTATTATACAAATGGCCAAATTAAAACAATTAAAAATAAAACCCCAATTTATAAAATATTAAAACGTTAAAACTAATTAAAATCCTATTAAAATCCTATGCCAGTCCTGCGCGAACAAACAAATAGGTCTTCAACTCTCGGCGGAAAGTCCAAAGGTCTGGCAATTGTCGAAGACCAGGGGGAAGTTCGTTCCAAAGGGTGGGAGCCCCCACAGAGAAGGCCCTCCCCCTGGGGGCCGCCAGCCGAGATTAATTGGAGATTAATACATTTGTAAGAGTGTGTAATTCAGTTTTCAGATGGTCTTTGTTTGCTAGGCGTTTGATTCTGGAGATGAGTGTCTTGGCTACAGAGTTGATCTGTGCAGGGTGGTGATGTGATTGTGTGTTTAAGAAGTGGTTGGTGTGTGTCTTTTTCTGGTAGAAAAAATGCAGCTGTGGTCATTAGCCATTTCAAACCCCTCCAATCCATACATGCAGCAGACTGACACCCACCATGATGATGTAGCACGACCATGAACATGAAGCCAAACAACAGCAATGAAGCTCACCAACTCAAATCCCCCTGCAACTCAGACTAACCTGAGCATAACCAAGCCCCCCCAACCCAAACAGAACACATGCCCATCCAATCAGAGCACAGCCAAACCCCCAACCAATCAGAACACACCTCCACCCAATCAGAACACAGTCAAGCTCCCAACCAATCAATTCAAACCCCCACTAGCAGTTAAAAGGAAGAAACAGCTGCGATCACACATTGCTCCTAGAAACACGAAGCTGTAAACACCAGCCTGAAGATGACGAATGAGACTTCGTTGAAATGTCGCCAGGACATTTCCAATTTTACGTGGGAGAAAACCCGAATAACCAAAGACCTACACCCGCGAAAACCTCAGAAAACATATATATATATATATATATATATATATATATATATATATATATATATATATATATATATATATATATATATATATATATATATATATATATATATATATATAAACATAGTTTGATTTCATAATTTGGCTCAGACATATTAATAGCATTTATCTTTTGAATAATCATCAGCACTGAATATGATTTACACAATTCCAAATCTGCAATATAATTATATTTATAGAATATTATTAAAGTAGACATTAATTATTTACATGTATAATGTATAAATAAAGAGCTTGGATACCCTTTTTTTTAAAAAAAACTAATTCCTAAGATTCTTAAATATTATTAAGTATATTTTTTGATATTTAAATGAGAGTAATTTATGTAAGAGGTATTTAAAATGCTTATTAGTCATTTCAGGAAATTTTGAAAAAGACTGTCAACTTCATTAGACAATATGCATAAAATGAGGGAATGATGATATCTGTTCTGACTAATAACTCCTATTGATTCATATCATTGAAAGTATTATCAAAGTCCCTTGTGTGGTCAGGATTTAATGTAATGTTAAAAAGTGGGATTTGGAACCCATCAACACTTTTTTTGTTTTGTATTTATTCCTGTATATTAAAGTGAAATATAAAATTTTTTAAAACATGACAGAACATTATCTGAATACAGTGGATTCCAACTTTTTCATACAGAGTGATGGTAATTACCTGTAGAGAACCACAATTTTATTGGATAACATTCTATGTTTAGAATGCAGGCTTAATCTATTTGGCAAATATTTATTTTTTGGCAATGGTTTATTATAAATTAAGACTAAATTTCAATCCAGAACAGCATGTTAGACAGAGTCTATTAGAAAATCATTTAATATTACCAATAATATAATACAAAGCTGTGCACAAATAGGTATATTAACATTGCTCTATTTTAAAAAGTGGCATTACTAAGTATTATATAAAGCAAATACAGTTAGTAAACTTTATATAAAAAGGAAGGTTATTGGATTCAATTTAAATGTTCTCTTCTCAAAAAAAAATAACACCCTCTATATTGTTGAAAATCAGGTTCTGCAAGAATATTTACATTTAAGTACCTCAACCTTGATTCATCCCTGAATCTTCATTCTGTTCATAAAGTACAGTGTAAGAAATTCATTTATTGCAAGCATGTAGATTAAGGGAAATTATATATCTTTAAAAATGATATGCATTTATCAATAACTGGACATTTTTATCATTCCGATAGACACTGCTTTTTTAATTAATTTATAAAATATCATATTTAAAGATAGTCCACAACTTATGACAAGTTATAATGTACCCCCCAAAAGCTGCTTATGATGAGATTTAAAGTTCTGACAACTGCCCCATTATTCACATGATTGTGTTTTTGGTGCTCAGCAACCAGCCTGCATTTATGGTTGTTTGCGATGTCTGGTGGGCATATGTCCACAATTTACAATGTGGGGTTTTTTTTGACAAAAACTAGAGTTTACTTTTGGTTTCCACAAAAAAAAATGTCCAATGTGGACAATGGATTTGCTTAACAACCATGACATTCACTTCAGAACCACCATATTTGCTTAACAACTGATGCCAAAAGGTTACAAAGTTGTGTGTCATCATGTGATAACCCACTTAATGACCAGCACAACTTAGAACTAAAATTCCAAGCTCAATTATGGTTATGAGTTGAGGACTATTTTTAATTATGTCTTATTATTATAACTCTTATCATTGTGTTAATTTTATGGTTGTTAGAACTGCATTGTGAGAATTTATTATAAGAAATGGAACCATCCTAAGATGCATGGATGGGAGGTTTTACTAATTTTACAGAATATTATCTCATTTAAATTTTGTGTTGGCTTCTCAATGCAAACATTAACAAAAAGACATTGACATAAATTTACACAGCACTACATCATTATCTAATTACACATCCAACCAAACCTGACACTATCTTTTGTTATGTATGGCAGGTAATAAATAAGATTCAATTTCTTAAAATATGAAAATATGTCTAACCATCTGTTGTTGGCAAGCTGTTCCCATGTTGAAGAAGCTCATCATTGTTTTGTGGGGAAGGGATACCCAGAATGCACTAAGAATGCATAAGTTAAATCACTTACATCCAGGTAATTAATTGATACCTTTTATAACACCAGAAAAAAATTGTGTTGATTGGAAATATAAAATGTAGCTGTAAAGGCTCCTCCTGATTCACACAGTTGAGTTTATTTTTAGTAAAACAGCATAAAATTAAATTCTACAAAAGATTAGCCCCACTGTGACCTGAATTATTTCATATTCTTTATTATCTCATCTTCATGTTCTTTGTAATAATGAGTCTAGAGTGTAACAATATTCAAAAGATTGGTACAGTAAGCAATATTTTGGCAGAAAGTGCAAGATGAAAGGAGAGAGTAAGATCAGGTATATAATCTGTTGGAAAAAAAAGACTGTATATTATAGAAAAGACTTTCTAAAGAATTTTTTTTTACATTTACACTGTTTGTATTACATACCCTTTAGTAATTTTGTAAAAATAGAGATATAAATGAAAACAGGTAACTGTTTTTAAGCTGCAATTGAAAAAGATACATGAGTCTTCCGGGTGGTGCCGCAGGCATTGGAGATGGTCCTTTTGGACCATCAGCCCTGTGACCTCGTTAAAGTTGTTCAGACAGTGCTCATCAGCTGTCTGATGGCTTGGAAACCTTTCCCTCGGGAGAAGAGGGAAAGGTGAGCTGCCAGGCGGAGGTAGAGCTCCCTGAGAGCCCCAGAAAAAATTCTAGGGCCAAAAAGGGTGAGAGCTCCCCATTTAAGCCTGGCGAAAACTCCGGATCCGGGACCCTCTGCATTAATTTATTAATGCAGAACAAAACGCCGCGACCATCTCTGCTATCAAGATGAAGATCAATCTTAATTTACTTTAAGCAGATGGAGCAAAGGCAGGGGGACAGGCTGATGTAAGCAACAGACCTCAACTCGATCTTTGAACTGTACTTGAGAAGAAAGGAAATGGCGCCTCTGCTTAATAGGGTGTGAAAACGAAAGTTAAGAAAGTCCTTGTTAGCATCATTAGCGCCCTTAACTCTGTTTAAACTTGTTGGATTTTATACCTATGTGAAGAAATGTTAAACAGAAAAGTTGAAGGACTGCAGAATTGATTTACCCAATCCAGATAAGGAGTTTATGAACAGATTTGACTTTGTTGCAAAGTATAAAGTTAAAGTGAAACTTAAGGAAGCCTTTGTTAACATTGTGGCGCTCTCGGTCCTCTTTGAATTTGCTGGATTTTACATTTACATGAAGAGATTAAGTGAAAAGTGGAAGGATTATAGAATTGATTTACCTAACCCAAATACAGAGTTTATGAAAAGATTTGAAGATTTATTGAACTTATTGAGACGGCTGTAAGGTATAAAATTAAAGTGAAAAATGGCTTCTAAGCAAACAAAACTTGATGTTATTAAGGATGTTGGAATTTTGCCAGCTCAAATGCAAAAGCTACAAGAAGATTTGAAGGAATTTTGGAAAGGTCTTTTAAAAGAAGCTCTAGACTTTCAAACCTCTGTTATAGACAAAAAATTTATGGAGCTTGAAGAGGAAATATCTCAAATAAAAGATATTATCGAAATTAGGAATAAGGATATAAAGGAAGATGTGGTGGCAGTATTTCAAAGATTGCTTGAATACACGGTTCAGTTGGATGGAAGAGTGGAAGAAATTAAACAAGCTAATGTGAATTTGGAAAATAAAATAAAGGAGTTCCAGACCAAGATGAACAGGGCAAATGAAGAGTTGGTTTTGCTGCAATATAGATCAATGGAGTTTGCCCTGAGAGTGAGAGGTCTCAAAGAAAATAAGCACAAGAATCTAAAAGATATTTTTGCAGATGCTTTTGCACATATATTTGGAGAACAACCAGCAGAATTTCTAACTCAAATTGAAAAAATTTATCGTGTTAACTCCTGGGTTGCCAAACAGAGACAGTTACCAAGAGATGTTGTTATTTATTTTACAACTAAGAGGATTCGGAATGAAATTTTACAAGTATCTTATAAAAATAAAATTCAAATATCAGGACAAGAGATATTAGTGTTCAAAGAAATTCCTCCCAAAATGTTAAGATATAGAAAGGAGATTACTTTCTTTGTGGATGAACATAGAAATCGTCAGATGCAGTTTAGATGGGATGTTCCAGCTGGACTAACAGTAAATTATAAAAGAGGAAAATATTATCTTAACACAGTTTTTAAAGCAAGAGATTTTTATACTAATGTATTAAAGGCTGTAAGTCCACCACTTCTAGAAGCTAAGATGGGAAGCAAAGTAGAGACTGGAAAAAAGCGGGAGAAGGAAGTAAAGCACACACAACTTAAAGTTGGGATGGCAATTGCTGAAGAAGAAACACTGGAAAAAGTAGGGGATTTAAATGAGCAAAGATTGACTCGAATAGATATTAAATGAAAAGAACAAAGAGTAAAGAAGCAGCAATATCATGTGAAAAGAGTTTCCTTTTATGGGAAAGGGTAAATCATAACTGAAATTTTTGAATATATTTAAAAAGTACTGTGTATGTGTTTAAATCTTGAAGAAGAATTTGTAGTAATGTTATTTGATTACAAGTGGTGGATCTGTTAGAAAATAAGTTAAAAATTGATTTTGGGAACATAAGGTGTTGATAAAAATAGAATAAGGAATGGAACTAGTTAAGCTTTATAAAATGTTTTGTAGATGGTATCTGGAATTTAAATGCAATGATATTTGATTATATATGGAGGATTTGTAATTTATATAAGTTAAAAATTTAAGAGGAAAATTTTGTAAGATGTCTTAAAGATGGCATCTAGATTCTAAACACTGGCGTGTACGTATTTGAATTTATAATTTAAATGTTGGAGATCTGGTTGGGCTGATACTATTTATTATTATATATGGTGGATATATAAATTTGGTGGATTATACAAAATACTTTGAAGAAGAAGATAACGTTTAAGGGCATAAATTGAGTTTAAATTAAATATTAGTAGCTAGATTACTGGCAGCGCAATATTGGAAGATGGAATATTTGCTTATCATTGAAGACTGGATAAAAGCAGTGAACTTACTGGAGATGGCAGAAATTTCAGCATACCAGAAAGACTATTCAAAAGAAAGATGCATATTGGAAAGGAGAAGATGGATCGACTATTTTTAAGACAAATATTGGATTAAGAACTATCAAATAGCCTATGAATGAATAGAATTTACTGTATATTTTCTTTTCTCTCTTTTTTTCCCTTTTTCTTTACTATGGAAAAGGGGAGTTGAGGTTCTAGGGGATGGATGGGAATCTATGGATAGTTAGTGTATTCTAGTTTATAATTGTTAGATATATTTTATATTGTATACAATATACACTGTATATTGCTCTGGGAAGTCTGGGGGGGATTGGGTGAAGGGGGGAGGGGGGAGGGGAAGGGTGAGGGTTGGTGGGAGGAGGAGGGGATGTATGGGTAAATTTCTTTGTAAAACTTTTTAATAAAAAAGAAAAAGATACATGAAAAAAATCTCTAGATATATTTCTCAAAACTGTCCACTATTGTTGATAAGATTAGAGAAAAATGAGTAAGAGGAGAATAAGAGAAACATTAAAATGCATCAAATATATAGTGAGGAAATTAAGAGTAATTAGCCCTTTCACAATAACATGAACTGCTGGAAGACTGAAAAAAGACAAAATGAAGATTACAATATCTGATAGTGAAGAATACCCTAGTTATCTTTATGTTTTATTTTATTTATAATATTCTATGCACCGGTATTTGGTGAAAGTGAGTGATTGGCTTCTTTCCCATGAAAAAGCAAACTCCAACACAGACTCAGTTAAGAGATTATGAGCTGAGAGAGGTGCATAAAAATTCAACAGAGTCACACCAAACTTAATCAAATGTATTAATCATTTATCACCAATCTATTACACAATGTGTTCAGGTATGAAACAGCTTCTGCTACTTACTTTATTTATAAACTGCCATAAAATGGTCTGTTTGGCTACGCTACTAAACTTCAGATTTCAAACTCAATAATACAGGGCTGGAAATCTGCAGCCTTCCTATGGAGATTCAAAAATCTTCTAAAAGTTTTTTTTTTAGATTTTTGGATAACATCATCTCTTTTCCTAATTTCTACTGATTGCAGAAAGACAGAAAGAGGAAAAATACAAGAGGCATTGTTCAGACACTTTTCAATTTGTACTGCATACAACTAAATCAATTACACTGAAAAAAAGAATTTCAGTTTAATTCTTTTCCTTAGCCAACTTTGGCTAAGGATACAAAAACACATGCATAAAAATAGTCTAATTTTAAATGGCACAATGTAATTGTCTCCAAGTACCTGTATATACGTATATTCTTAGCACTGTGTTCATGAAAGATGATTGATTAAACTAATTGAAGTTTATTTGTTATTAATTGGCTGGAAACCATTTCTTGAAAGACAGGATGGCAAATATATCATTCAATCCATCAATCATATAGGAAAGGTTCAATTGAAAGGCATAAGAGCACTAAATTTTAATTTTGATGTCAGGTTTTATTGTTCACACTATTACCTTATAATTTAACTTTAATGATATTTGCCTGACATCATTTTCCAAACCTATTATACAACAGCTTATATCAATTTACTATATTTCTTTCCTTCCTCAGCAGACTCCTGCTTCACTTTTACATACATTTTTTAAGAGGGTAGACACCCCCTGACATTTTGAAAAGTTCTGTAAGCTAATTATTTTAGGATCAAAGCCTTTTAATATATGTCCCTTGGAGTTGGGCTAAAAGCCTGATTAGAGTTTGTAATTCACATAGAAAAGGATGGGCCTTTGATCATGCAATAAGAGCTACCATGTTTTTGACACCTACTCTTGCAGAAACCATTGATATTTGCTGATCACTTCAAGCATTGCTAATTTGTTCCCTATAGGGCTAAAGCCCCATCTTTATGTGCAATTTCCCCAGAAACAAATTTGTAAAGGTGTTCATCTAGGACATATACTCAAGAGAATATACAGAGAATATACTCAATTCAAAATGCAGTTTAAGCCTGTGAAAGAGACAATGATTAGTTGGGCGAGAAATTTTGGCCACAATATTTAATTAAATCAATGGGATAGATTGTGGGAGAGAAACTACAAACTAACTATGTCAGCTGCTTACAAGGAGAACCCCTAAAAAATGTTTTATCGATGGCATCTGCCACCAGCAAGATTGGCCAAGATGTTCTTGAACAGGTCCCCGGAATGTTGGAGGTGTGGTCATAAACAAGGAACATTCTATCACATGTGGTGGACCTGCCCTAAAATTAGAAAATACTGGTGCAAGATAAGAAAATGGCTGGAAACAACCAGATATTCCTCCAGACCAAATTATAATAAAAAAATTATGATTGTGCAGAAATGGACAGACTGTCAATGGAATTGAAGGAGGGGGAGGAAACCGAGTACTATCAAATTTGGAACAGATGGCATTTTTGGCTTGAAAGGAGACAAAAAATAAGGGATAATATGTTAAATATAATATTTAGAAGGTAAAATTGTCCCAAAAATGTGGGATATGAAATTGAGCTACGAATAGAGGTATTTATAATTTGAACAAGGATGTAATTTAAGAACTTTTGCTATGTTCTTGTTCTATGTTTTTTTTGTCTATGTTTTTTCTGTGTTGTACTTTTGTACTGTGTTTTAAATGTTGGAATTTCAATAAATACTATTACAAAATGCAGTTTAAACATCTTTCTCATCCTATAATGTGCATATTTTCCCTCACAAGATTTTAGAATCTCTGTTCACTACATATAGATTAATAATGAAAACGTTGAGTAGAATATGTTTAAGATGACTAAAAATACTGTGGAAAAACCAATCATATGTAACTTGTGTGTAGCTCTTAAATCTAATGGTTACACCAGAATTCAAATTGCTGATTCCCTCAGACATCTCCCAGCAAGATACATCCAGCTTCTACCCAATTCACTTTAAACAAGCCTTCTGCCAAAACTTTAATCACAGCAGGGACTCTAATGGACAATTTTATATCTTTCTGAACTTTCCAAGGAAAAAAAATATTCCTGAATATTTCTAAATAAATACAGAACATAAAAGGTACATACAGTCAGGACATCCATGTAGGGTGGGCAAAGAAAAGCAGACTGAGAAACACAGGAATGAACTCCATGATGCAAAGTCCAGGGTGTTTTTTTTTATTTGCACCGTGACATCACATGCATGTATGAAATGTTGTATGCAACACAATGGTGCCATGTTGCTTTGATGAAATCAACAATGATTTCATCATTGAACAACCAGAACATATAAAACATTTGCTAGACCAATTCTTGAATATCAAGAAGAGGGCCGTGAAAATATTTGCAGATCCCTCGCATCCTGGACATAAACTGTTTCAACTCCTACCCTCAAAACGACGCTATAGAGCACTGCACACCAGAACAACTAGACACAAGAACAGTTTTTTCCCGAAGGCCATCACTCTGCTAAACAAATAATTTCCTCAACACTGTCAGACTATTTACTGAATCTGCACTACTATTAATCGTTTCATAGTTCCCATCGCCAATCTCTTTCCACTTATGACTGTATGACTATAACTTGTTGCTGGCAATCCTTATGATTTATATTGATATATTGATCATCAATTGTGTTGTAAATGTTGTACCTTGATGAACGTATCTTTTCTTTTATGTACACTGAGAGCATATGCACCAAGACAAATTCCTTGTGTGCCCAATCACACTCGGCCAATAAAAAATTCTATTCTATATAACTCGACTGTCTGGAACCCATACCACATTTCTGACATCAATACAATTGAACGTGTCCAGAAATATTTTACAAGAAGAGTTCTCCACTCCTCTGAATACAACAAAATACCTTATGCCACCAGACTTGAAATCCTGGGTTTAGAAAATTTAGAAATACGCCGCCTTCAACATGACCTGAGTTTAACTCATAGAATCATCTATTACAATGTCCTTCCTGTCAAAGACTACTTCAGCTTCAATTGCAATAATACACAAGCACACAATAAATTTAAGCTTAATGTTAACAGCTCCAATCTTGATTGCAGAAAATATGACATCAGTAACAGAGTTGTTAATGCTTGGAATAAACTACCTGATCTGTGGTCTCTTCCCCAAATCCCCAAAGCTTCAACCAAAAACTGTCTACTATTGACCTCACCCCTTTCCTAAGAGGTCTGAAAGAAGCGTGCATAAGAGCACAAGCATGCCTACCGTTCCTGTCCTATTGTTTTCTTTCGTTATATCCAATTAATATAGTTATTACATACTCATACTTATATATTGTATAGTTATTACATGCTTATGCTTATATATACTGTGTGACAAAATAAATAAAATAAATAAATAAATAAATGTCTGGTGAATATCCATATATACAATGACAACAAAAAACAAGACAACGATACTGATATCAGGGGTGATGAATTTCCTCAGCATTCTGTACAAATAGTTCAAATCTACATTCTTTCTTGGTAAATATTGTTTAATGTAATATTCTTGGTACAGTGTCCCATGCATCAAGTCTACTATCACTCTTGTCTTGACATTTTCCTTTTGCACTGAATCTCTGGTTTTCTTATTGCTGATTCTCTTTAACTGGACTCCGACATCATATTTCACCCCAAATCAAATCTTTGCTGGTTAAATTTACAGCTTCTTATACTTCACACTGATCAATCTGTTAATTCATGTTCCTGGATTGGTGCCTAAACTTTTCTTTTTCCTTTTCCCTTAGCTCATAAACACTTCTTCTGCCAAGTTTGTTCTTTTCCTCTTTCTCTTAGCTGCCTTGTTTCATCCAAAGTTGGGGTCCATGTTTCTGAACTCTCCTTCCTTCCCAAAACTTTTCTTCCTCTGTTCTTGCCTTCCTGATTATGGCCTAGGGCTGGGGCTAGTTAGCAAGCCTAGGAGTTACATCATATCTCTTCGCTAATCCATATAATAACTTCCAAGATCTATTTTCTGTATAAGGCAGTTTGGCTTATTAGCTAATAATTTTCTTTACACTAATTCTCCATAATCACTGTAATATTAAAAAAACATTATTATCCTCTGCTTATTAATATAAGAATTTTGGCCATAAATTGTTTCAACTCCTACCCTCAAAACAAGGCTATAGAGCACTACAAGAGCAAACAATAGATTCAAACTTAATGTCAACTGCTTCAAACTTGATTGCAGAAAATACGACTTCTGTAACAGAGTTGTTAATGCTTGGAACTCACTACCTGACTCTATAGTCTCTACTCAAAACCCCAAAATCTTCAACCAAAAACTGTCTACTATTGACCTCACTCCATTCCTAAGAGGGCTATAAGGGGCGTGCATAAGAGCACAAAAGTGCCTACCGTTCCTGTCCTATTGTTCCCTTCATTATATCAAATTAACATAGTTGTTGCATACTTTTACTTATATATAATTTTTTCTCTCATGATGAGTTATTGTTTATGTTGATGATTGTATATACTGTTGTGACAAAATGAAATAAATAAATAAATAATAAATAAACTAGACATATGAACAGTTTTTTCCTGAACACCATCACTCTGCTAAACAAATAATTCCCTCAACACTGTCAAACTATTCACTAAGGCTGCATTACTATTACTATTAGCTTTCTCACCATTCCTATTACCATCCCCTCCCACTATGACTGCATGAATGTAGCTTAGTTGTTTGTATCCTTATGATTTATAGTGATTGTTTCCTGATTGCTTATTTGTACCCTATGACTATCATTAAGTGTTGTACCTTATGATTCTTGACGAATGTATTTTTTCCTTTTATGTACACTGAGAGCATATGCACCAAAGACAAGTTCCTTGTGTATCCAATCACACTTGGCCAATAAAGAATTCTATTCTATTCTATTCTATTCTATTCTATTCTATTCTATTCTATTCTATTCTATTCTACTGTATCCCTAAACAATTCTGTTTAATTTTTTTTAAAAACAATGAAGCCACTACTATCTACAAAATTGCTAAGAATTCATAATGTGCCACAAAAGTTTTATTTTAAATTATGGACATCTCAAAAATATTTCAAGCATTTCAAAATGTTATGGATATATGGTTACATATTAAATATTACTGCAATCATTCAAGGAAATGTTAGATGTATTATGTTTGAAAAGCTGAAGTGCGAACTAGAGCTTTTGTAAGATTTTATCTTCTAATATGCTCTTTGTGGATATAAGCTAGCATTTGATTATGCATGCAGTCTTTTAATACATTTCCAATATGTTTTAAACCAGCAGAGGCTACAGAAATACATATTTCTGTAAGCATTTATTTTATTACCCAGTAGCATAAATTAATGCTGATAAACCACCATGTTCCAAGCAAAAAATTTCAATCCAATGGGAAACTGATGTAATCTTAGCAAAACCACAGGCTAGCAGCCTTTGTATCCCTAGTGGATTTAATTGAACAATGAGTAAATCCCTCCAAGTGAACACCATTTATAACCCATGATGCCTGTAAGTCAAAAATGTTTAAATTATGTAATATACAAAACATAAAGTTTTGATGTTGTTGGTCTATCCTACTACGTTTGAGGAACTTATTTGTAAAAATATAGGTGGCATTATTTTGATCAGATTTTGGTACTTTCACAACTTTATTATTCTACCACATTTGTATAAAGATTGGTCATTTAAATTATTTAAATGGGCTTGAAATATTGATGGACTTAATTGATTATAGAATTTATAACTGAAAAACAAATCAATGTGCACCTCTTGTACCTGAATCAGAGTGTTAACAGACAGGTCAGTGACTGACTCAGATTGGATCCTGCAACATGATCCTGAGAAATGTGTATTTGCCTTCATTTGTGAGGTGATATATTTATCTTAATGTAGATTCATCATATATATCATATATGTATTTTATTATAATATTTTCTTTTACATATTTCTTTTACAGCTATCGAGGTGTTGTCCTGGTGTCTGGAAGCCGTACAGGCTCAAGATCAATCCCTCCAAGATGGAGTGGCTGTGGATGCCGGCATCCCGGTACAGTCAGCTGCAGCCGCGGCTGACTGTTGGGGGCGAGTCATTGGCCCCAATGGAGAGGGTACGCAACTTGGGCATCCTCCTGGATGGACGGCTGTCTTTCGAAGATCATTTGACGGCCGTCTCCAGGAGAGATTTTCACCAGGTTCGCCTGGTTCGCCAGTTGCGCCCCTGTCTAGACCGGGATGCCCTATGCACGGTCACTCATGCTCTCGTGACATCTCGTCTGGATTACTGCAATGCTCTCTACATGGGGCTCCCCTTGAGGAGCACCCGGAGACTCCAGGTAGTTCAGAATGTGGCTGCGCGGGTGATAGAGGGAGCCCCTCGTGGCTCCCACGTAACACCTCTCCTGCGCAGACTGCACTGGCTGCCTGTGGTCTTCCGGGTGTGCTTCAAGGTTTTGGTAATGATCTTCAAAGCGCTCCATGGCATAGGGCCGGGTTACTTACGGGACCGTCTGCTGCCACCGAATGCCTCCCACCGACCCGTGCGCTCTCACAGGGAGGGACTCCTCAGGGTGCCGTCGGCCAGGCAGTGCCGACTGGCGATGCCCAGGGGAAGGGTCTTTTCTGTGGGGGCCCCCACCCTCTGGAACGAGCTTCCCCCAGGACTTCGCCAACTTCCTGACCTTCGAACCTTCCGCCGCGAGCTTAAGACACATCTATTTATCTGCGCAGGACTGGACTAGATTTTTTAAATTTTTAAATGTTTAAATTTTAAATTTGGTTTTAAATGGGGTTTTATTATTTATATCTCTATTTTAAATATTCGGCCTATGTAATAAGTTTTTTAAATTAATGTTTTACTTTGTATATATATATGTTTTTAATATGGCTGTAAACCATCCTGAGTCCCTAGGGAGATAGGGCGGTATAAAAGTATGAATAATAAATAAATAATAAATAAAATAAATAAATTTTATCTTGAAATAGGCCTACTTCCTATAGGCCTAGTTCTACATCTATAACTTTTCCAATACTAAAAGTCTTGAATATATACCATTTATTGTGTGTGTATTGTAATATAAAACCATCTACTTCTAATATACAGCCATCCACTGTAGGCTTTTTAAAAAAATTGGCCAAGCTTATATAATGATCTTTTAAAAATAAAAATTTCAACAGTAATATCAGGAAGTGTGGTAATTGCTCTGATTTTGATATAATTATTTAACAAATACTATACTTTATTAATAATCTTACTGCCAATATATGCTTAGGGGCTGGCTAAAATGTTTGAAATGTTACTTTGGTTCAAACTGCGTTAAAAGACTTATCAGTTTTGGATAACTGATAGGGGTAATATATTTGTAAGAAGCTGTAACTACCAAAGATATTTATCAAACATTATCACAGTTCAGCACTGAGCATGTAATAGATGAAATTGCATGTGACTGATGTCAGAGGAAGATTTGATTTTATGCATTTGTCTTCTGATTTAGATAGTATTCTCCTATGTATAAGCCTCCTATTCTACTGCCTTTTACAATATTAGAGAAGACAGTATCAACAGTAGAGATCTTCCAGTTTTTGGCTTCTATAATCTTCCAGGATTTGAAATGGACACCTAACATTAGAACCATCATTAAAAATGAACAACAAAGAATGTTCTTCCTGCATCAACTCAGAAAGTTCTGACTTTCCCGAGAGCTGTTGATACAGTTCTACAGAGGAATTACTGAGTCTGTCATTTGTACTTCTATAACTGTCCTGTTTGGTTCAGCAACCAAATAGGACAGTTACAGATGTCAATGAATAGTTAGGATTGCAGAAAAAACAATTGTAACCAGCCTGCCTTCCATTGAGAACCTGTATACTGCTTGGGTTAGAAAGAGGGCTAAAAAAATATCTACAGACCCCTCACATCCTGGACATAAACTGTTTCAACATCTCCCCTCAGGATGCCGCTACAGGGTATTACATGCCAAAACAACTAGTCACAGTTTTTTCCTTTCTGCCATCACCTAATTCCCACAGTACTGTCTTATGTCTAAGGATATTTACACATGAAGTATGTCTGTATTACCATTATCCTTCTCACAGGGGTGAAATCCAGTAGGTTCTGACAGATTCTGGAAAACCGGTAGTGGAAATTTTGAGTAGTTTGGAGAACCAGCAAATACCACCTCTGGCTGGCCCCAGAGTGGGGTGGGAATGGAGATTTTGCAATATCCTTCCCCCAGGAGTGGGGAGGGAATGGGGATTTTGCAGTATTGTTCCCAAGCCATGCCCACCAAGCCACACCATGCCCACCAAGCTATGCCAACAGAATCGTTAGTAAAAAAATTGTATTTCACCACTGCCTTCTCATAATTTCTACTACCTTCTCCTATTGGTATCTTATTATTATATTAATTTGTTGTTGTATGTACACTGAGAGCCTATGCACCGGAGACAAATTCCTTGTGTGTCAAATCACATGGCCAATAAAGTATTGTATTTCTTTTTTATTTACGTTATTAAATAGTTCCCAAATTTTTGTCATTTTCCTTACCAGATTTTCTTTATCAATTAATACAATTAAATAATCTGTTCAGCTTCAGTTTGCATGCCACCATTATGCATGTTAAACTTGTTACATTTATGCTTCTTTTCATTTGATTTGACTTCATTTTCTTTTTATGAGATTTTTACATAGAGAAAATGTCAGGCATTTCTAAGTATGTCTTTACCAGATGCTTGTCATGTGATAGATTTACATAGCATCTTTTGTGACAGCTAAGTATGTTTTTGATGGTGACTATCAAACAAAAGATACAATTAGTAAACTATTGAAACGTAATATCCATACCTTTACATCGGCTGATTATTGATGAATATTTTATTGTTTAGACATTTGTATTTCTAAATTTTTTAATTTATTTTGTTCTATTAAATGTAATAAACATAATTACTATAATAATGAAAATTCTTTTTAACCTAATTGAAGCAACAATAAAATAAATTATAAGTAAACCCTGAAAGTATAAACATAATCAGCAAAGAGCTACCGCAATTCCCCTGGGGAAAGTTTACAATTTTTAGAGGTTTTTAAGGCAAGGAAATAGTGATAAAAGTATGTAACTTAGAGATGATATGGAGAGATTAGACAAAGAATTACTTTATTCATCTCTTATTGTTAGGAATGAACAACCCCCCATGTTAGCTTGAACATACATCATTTATTATCCCCTTTGTTGAATTGAATACTTTATATGGCCAAATGTGATTGGACACACAAGGAATTTGTCTCTGGTACAGAAGCACTTAGTGTACATTGAAAGCAACAAAGAGAAAAGACTTGATAGGTAGACAAAAATGCCAAATCCAGTCTGAACCTGGCTGACTGTGTGATTAAGCATAATGATACCAATAAAAGGGGGAAGTAAAGAAGATAATAAGAACGATAAATAATAATTTGACAACCCCATTATATGGGTTAATGTATACATAGACATTAGGTGCTCACCGGAGTGATGGCATGAGAAAAATGTTATAATTATTCTTTCTGAAGTCTACCTTTTAAATTAATAATACAGGAAGTTCCCCAATTTGGAAGCCCACTCTTGAAAACAATTAAATAAGGCTCCAAGAAACTTAGATGTGAGTTAATCCTAACCATTTTGTGGTTGTGCAGTGACTCCAGGATAATTCTGCACTTGATCCCTCCTCCCTACCAGTCTGGGTGCTTCCCAACACTTTTCATAAGCTGCCTAGGCAAGAAGGATGGCATAGAAGTTTAATAATAAATTTAAAAATAACAAAAATCCAACTTTATACTATGAAGTAGAATACTAAAAGCTTGAGATAAGTAAAAGAAAATATTTCATCACATTGTTCTTCAAATGTAGAATTTGATCCTACAAGGTAATAGTGGAAGTGTTCTTTGTTAAAAGGGAATTAAACAAATTCATATATGTATGAACTGATAATACCGTTTATTGAGCAACAAGAATAGCAATATGTTTAACATTCTGCTTATGGCTTTTGTTATATGGTTGCCTTCTGTGAAAATAAACTACTGGGTTTGATAGGTTTTGATTGCCTTTGATAGTAGATTTTGATTAGCCTTTGATGTTCGTAGCGTTTCTATTAGATTTGTGCAAAGTAGAAGAACTGTAATGATATAGTGGTTTTCTTTGTCATTGCAAAGAAGTATGCAACTGGTATCCACAAAGCAATTCAGGAGACCTCATACTGTTTCAGGTCCAGTAGTAGAAGAAGGCTGAGAAGCCTGTAAAGAGAAGAATATGAGCATCTTGGTTGTTTCACTTTATTCTTAGAAGCAGAAGGCTCATATTTTGCTTCACAAAGTGACTTCAAAGAATAAAGCCATGCTGCCTGAAAAATTCTAGGAACTGAAATTGCAAAGGTTGAGAAACACTAATAATCTATATCCCCTATTTCTAACAGAGGTTTGATTGGTGAAGTCTTTTTTTTAGGGTATGCCATGAAAAGGCACTCCGAGTAGACCTAAGCATATAAAAATGATGTTTGATCTTGATGTTTTAAAGTTCAGTTCCTGCTTTCTATATTTTCTCCTTGTAATATTGTCCGATATGTACAGCAATAGCAAATCTAGGAAGTATGCAGTCCATTTTTGACACCTGATTCCTTTTAGATTTATCAGCTATAGTAATGGAAGTTATTAATGGTCAAATAATGCTCATTTACAGATTTCCATATCTGAATCCTCACCCACCATTTTCCTCAGTCTCTTGGTCTAGTAATATAGACTGGCGCTACTCTGAAATTTAAGAGTGTTAGATTTTTATATTTAACTTTCTGTTTGGTACCACAAGAGGCTATGCCTTCAGGCAAAATGCTAACAAAAAATAAACAATTACATGCCAAACTTCCTTAGGAGTGTAGAAAGTCAGCACCTCCCTCCCCACAAGAATGAAATATTTTGGGGAATATTTAGAAAGGCAGACTATTATATTTTCCTAAATGATAAATGGAGAAGCATGTTTTTTTAGAGGCAGAAGCAGACTCAGTCTTTCTTAATAGCCCTCAACAGATATTTTGTGCCCATTAAAAAAGATTGGGCCAGCCTATTCAGAAACCAGCCCCAGTTTCCCTGCCCCAAGCAGAAACTGAGGAGGCCAACTTTTAGAAATTCAGATTTGGTAATCTATTCAGAAAGACTGGGTCAAGATAGAAACTCAGATAAACAACAAACAAAAGGTCGACAAAATTAGCTCAGAAAAACACCTAGGATTTGCATTTCTTCTTTTACCTATAGAGCTAGTTAACTCCTATATGATCCCCATAGGAATTTAACAACAGCCAATATTTAATATTTTAAAGGACATGTTCTTGCACATGAACAGGAAACTCAAATACAAAGCCCAGAGAAGGTATAAAAAAACCCCACTCTCAACTCCATTTTGTCAGGTACACCAGAATTATAAACACTGATGGTTCTGTTCATCATTAAACAATTGTTCCAATCAGCCTCCATGTCTCCAGTGTCTTTCTTTCAGCTTGGAACTGAACTAGATGGATATTTCTTCCAACAGGAGTATGCTATATGGATTTGAAGTCTCTGGATAAATATTTTAGTCATAAGAGGGTTAACAGGATTGCAACATCATAATACTCTCATATTTTAATTGAAATTGTACTTAAAAAAACAAGCTAGCAGTTTGAATGTTCTCAGATAATTTTTTAAAAAGCTTCTGAATTAAGATATCATAGCCAATTTCTGGCATAGAAGGCATTTTATTGCTTTTACAAATGAGGCCATTAAACATAAAACAAATGACGAATTTACCTAGAGAGAAACATTAATGTCGACATTTATAATTATATAGTGTGTGTTTACTCGGAGATTATGGCAAATTCCATTTTTACTCTATGTATAGAACACTAAAAACATTTTTAAAGTTTTGTAAATCATCCAATAAAATATTGTAAGATCTGATATCCAAACATGAAAATATCTGGCATTCCATTTCATTGCAACCATCTAGTATTGTACATATTATATGACAACTGGCAAATAGAGCAAGAAAAATGCACATTACAACCCAAATCTTATCTAAGTATATTCAGCCATCAATTTTCAGAGCTTAATTTAGTGGCTGGAAATGTCCATACTTTTCTGAATTGGAAAACAGGAATGAACAGAATGTAAATAAGCTATTTTTATCACCAATGCCATGAGGACTAGATCATAGGCTTTGGGAGAAGCTGCAGTGATGTCAAAGTGATGCATGGAAAGTCAATTGCTCCCCTTGCAAATATTCGCAGTCTAGAAGTTAGTAGATAGAGAAATCCAAATATCCATTTTGCACGAAGAGAGTATAAAGAGTATGAGATCTTGAATGCAGTAAAGATAAATTAACTCTGAAGAAGAAATGAGTCGTTGGTAAATATCAATAAGATTTACATTTCAAAAGAACATCAATTGTCCTTATTTATCTCTGGGTCTCAGGATGCTGGACATCTCCCTCTCCCAAGTGATTAGTCTAGTCTGGAGAGTTGGTAGTAAATGAGTGTTCTTGATTGGCTGCTGTGGTTGCCTAATTGGTAAGGGTACAAATGAGAATTTGGGAAAACAAAGAGAGGGAGTCATAACTCTTACTGTCTTCTTTCTTGGAGTGCTCTGCATAATAGGAGACTGGGAAATTAAAATAATGCTAAATAATCCTATAATCATAATCCCAAAAGCTTTAACCAAAAACTTTCTACTATTGACCTCACCCCATTCCTAAAAGGACTATAAGGGGCGTGCATAAGAGCACAAACGTGTCTACCGTTCCTGTCCTATTGTTTTTATTCTTATACATATATGCTTACACTTCCTCATATTTCCTCATATATATGTTTATATACTATATAACCATTTTGTGTGATGCTTATGTATATTGTTGTGACAAAAATAAATAAATAAATAAATAATAAATAATAAAGGGAAAAGTAAGCTCTCATTTCAGCAACAATTTAAAAAACAATGGTTCTTGCATGATGGATTATTTCCTCTTTGTCCCACTTTATTGTTCTCTTGGGTTTTCAAGTAAATGTCAGTGGTTTTGAAAACTTGAGAGTGAAATACACCCTACGCTTTAAATTAAAAAGTGTATGAAATGTAAACTCAGTAATTACCTTTTACTTCTGAATCAACTTGCATCGCCAGAGTAGGTGCCTGAAATCATGGGCTCATTTATTAATTTATTTTAATTATGCACTATTTTCAAAACATTTTTTTAGGATAACTTAATTCCTTTGGTTAGACAATGAGGGCTGAAATACAGTAGTCAACTTCATAACGTTATGACAACCAGCAGATTTCAAGCACATATATATAATCACAGACTGCCTTTGCTTCTCGATAAAATGAAGACATCTTCATTTCATTTTCCCATAAACATCTTGCAAATATCTTTGTAACATTATTATGATAATTTGGGACTTCATAATACTTTTCCCATATGCCAAATCAGTGTTACATTTTGGCAACTCCACTTCTATTTGCTATCTACCAAGAGAAATTTGGAATAAAAATTCTACATTATTTGTTCTTACAATAAAACAGGATATTCTTCTGAATATTGATATAAAGTGGATAGTTATTGAACAGTCATAAATTCCTGTTAGTCATCTAAATTCTAAAATTTATGGAAATCAATTCCATATCTAATTATGAATATAGTGTAAGAGATTTTTCATTATTCTTTGCCTCTTGGATTTGTTTCTAACTATTTATGTTTAATTACATTTAATTTCTATAAGTTAGTAAATGTTTTCATATACCACTTTAAATATGTTTATAGGTTCTATTTTCATAACAGGCTTTTTATGCACATGATGTGGTTCTCTTATAATACAAAAATAAAGGAAATCTTTTATCAATTGTTAAGATTTAGTATGTCAAAAGCTTGCTAAATAATAATAAACAGTAAACTGTAGATATTTAAAATAATTCAATTACAATGTAATAGGTAATATTTATTGATATAATATAGTGTCCTAACTTTACTTCCTAGCAGGAAAAGGTAAAGATTTCCCTGCCAGACCTAGCAAAGAAATGTTAGTTTTATTTTCAACTTCTCTATATTACAGTTACGAAATGCTGAAATCTGTCATCATCATTATTTCAGAAATATATATCACAATATAGAATTTAATAACACAGTTGTATTACTTTATTTTATACCATCGGCATCTATAACATTGTTTTTTCTTAATGCACGGGAAGGATAACACAGCAAGATGGCTATTTCAGCATCACAGAAAGTTGTCTACTTCAGGACATTTTCTTACTGCTTAAATTAAGCCTGCATTTATCATTCTCCAAGACACCAGTAAGCCTTTTAGCTTATTATGCTGCCAATTTTCAATTCACATGCACTGCAGTAACCTTGAATTCCATTTACAACTAACTAGCTAGCTAGATAGCTAATTTCAAAATATGCATATACACATACATGCAAGCTCAAGCTGTCGTTGTCATTGTTCCAAGGTTAGGAAGAAAAAAAAAATGAAAAAGTTGCACGCTCACTGTGAATGTTTTATTAGCAAGTTATACAGTGTGCCAATATAGTGTCACTCACAAAACAGTAATTCTCCATAACTTCAAGTACATACATTTGAACAAATTAATATGCTTTCCTCTAAGTTTATCATTTACTAAGCTGCATTAGAATTTGACGAAAAAGAAATTGTTTTTTTTCTTTCTTTTAACTGATTTTTTTTTTCACATGATGGGCTATAAGAGGTCCTGCACTTAGTTCAATTGCAAGTAGCTATGATATGCTGTTCCACAGCATGCAGCCTTCTTGGCTTCCTTTACCTGAATTAAATGCCATTGAATGACAATGAAGAGCTTCCTTTTCTTAACAGGTTGGGCAGTTACATGAAAAAAATGGCAGAGTGCTGAGTCCACACACATAGGCAGGCAGACACATTTGCCATAACCACAAAACTACAATTACAACAATAATGTAAGAAATCAAAATAAAATAAACAAAATAAAACACTCTGAAAATAAATTAAAAATAACTCTTTCAAAGAGGAACTAGAATCAGTATAGAGTTGATTCTAGTGCATAGTGCATAGTGAATAGATGGTTTGGAAATCTATTGAGTAATTTGATTTTTCCCCAAATTCTCTGCAGTCTATATTTATTTATTTGATTTAAATTTCCTCATTACCTCCAGGAGCCCAACCAGGTGTACATACCAGTGGTGGGTTGCTACAGGTTCACACTGTATCGGGTGAACAGATAGCGGTGGCGAGAGGCTCCGCCCACCCACCCAGATGCTTCTGCACATGTGCAGAAGTATCACATGCATGTGAGTCCACATGCACGCACAAGCAAACTGGTAGCAATGTAATTTGGAACCTGCCCCTGGTACATACCACTCCTGTGATCCAGCATCTTAACTCACATACCACACTTTTGAAGTTTAATTCTACTTGGACACTTTGAGAATGATCAGATGATAATGACAGCTATAATTGCATACATCCATCTATATTCATGAACAAGCACCAATATCAGTATCACCACCTTCTGCTTTTTAATTACTTAAATCTCATGTGTAAGGGATATAGAGTTACAGTTCAGAAGTCTAGATTTTGTTGAGATAGTTTCAATTGTTATTACCTACTGTTATTCCTGAAACATCTGGCTCTGTGCATCCAGAATATGACGGTCTTACTTCACTAAGATCCTCTATTGTTGTGTCATTATCAACACCTTAAATTTTATAGCCATAAGCCTCATCAAATTAGACAATCCATTTCACCTCGCACCATATTAGGCTGCATCTGCTTATGTGATGCTTCAAGTCAATTACACATCCAACCATTGTGCCTAATGATAACTTCCTAACTATTCTCATTATGGTTTAATAGGAAAAGCATTCTCCATAAAATACTAATATCTCAAGCATTACTACATAGCTTATAAGAGACTCTTTGCATTTTATTAAGCATATATCAGCAAAAATTCCATTTTCTTGAAGCTTATATAATTCACATTTTTAATTTTGATGTGTTGTATCACGACATCACATTTATTACATGATTCCTGAAAAACTGATTTCACCTAAATCAGTGTTTCTCAAACCTCAGCAACTTTAAGGTGTATGGACAAATCCCAGAATTCCTCAGCCAGCGTATTTGGAGTTGAAACCCACATTTTAAAGTTACTATAATTTTAATGATCTAAATGACTAGTCCATGAAATATTGTTTTTACCACAAATTGCTTTAGTTGCCATCGATGAAAGCATTGGGCAAAAGTGAGTGCCTGCACAATATTAATTACAAAAGAAAAGCCATCCAGACAAAGAGGAAAAATACCCACACGCTAATAGTATAGGAAGGTAGCAACATTTGCAGAAGAGCATACAGCTAAGCTATTTGTCAGGAAAGATATTATCATTAAATTGTATTTTAAAAGTAAAATTAAAGAACATTGACAATTCTAGATTATCACTTATCAATTATTTAAAAGTATAGAAGCATTTCCATAGCATAGAAATCTTACCAGCCTTGAATTCATAGAAACTGTTGACATACACAAATGCTTCTTTTTCTTTTGCCTAGATTCTGTGAAAAAACAAAACCAAAACCTGGGTTGAATATGAAGACATGGAAATCCTTTCTATGGAATCTGACCTGTTTTAACACTTCAGTCAACCAATAACTACCGTATATTCAGATAATGTAGAATTATGCTTAAAACAATATGATGAACAGTTTTGTTAAGATACATAAAACATGATGTAATTTGATCTTCCTGATTCAGCACATCACTGTCTTATACAATTTATTTATTTATTTATTTATTTATTTATTTAATTAATCATATTTTTATACCGCCCTATCTCCCAAGGGACTCAGGGTGGTTTACAGCCGAGTAAAACATAAATATAAATACAAGTTAAAACCCCAATTTAAAAAACTTATTAAATACAGCCGAATATTAAAACCACAATAGAATAGTAAAACCCCATTAAAACCAAATTTAAAATTTAAAATTCTAGTCCAGTCCTGCGCAGATAAATAGATGTGTCTTAAGCTCGCGGTGAAAGGTTCGAAGGTCAGGAAGTTGGCGAAGTCCTGGGGGAAGTTCATTCCAGAGGGTGGGAGCCCCCACAGAAAAGGCCCTTCCCCTGGGCGTCGCCAGCCAGCACTGCCTGGCTGACGGCACCCTGAGGAGTCCCTCCCTGTGAGAGCGTACGGGTCGGTGGGAGGCAATCGGTGGCAGTAGACGGTCCCGTAAGTATCCCGGCCCAATGCCATGGAGCGCAAGAAATAAAAGCTACAATACAATTAAAAGTATGATTAAATTAAATACACATAGAAACTTAATGTAAAATTTGTTACATTGGATGTAAATTGAAAAATGGCAGTTAAGGAATCTATATATCAAATTATCATCTTGAGACCATTAATGCATCAATAAATTCATATCATTAAATGAAACTAAAATATCTATCTCACAAAGTTTTTCTATGATGATAAAGATTTTATATTACAACTGTTTAAGGAAGTTTGAATTTCTGTTGTCATTTTATAACAACAAATACTAATGGCATATGCTGTCAATCCATTTCTGAAATCAGTTTTAGTTGCAGAAAATATTGCATAAAATAATAATTATCAACTTACTTTTTAGTAATATCCAGTTGTCACTTCTATTAAAAATATTAAATCATGGCACTGATATTTTATAATATTGTGATTTTATATGGTTTTAAGCATAACACATGTGTTTTCTCTTGCATTTTCTATCCAGTCAACAAGCATAATTAAAGAAGTGACAACTTTATTATTTGTTTATATATTGATTGAAATGGGAAGCATTGCAGCAAACACTTCCTATGAATCTTAGCTGCAGCTGTAAGTAATAATTTAGCCTTTTTTTTTTTGATTCTCCAATTCCAGTACTGTCCATTTAAAAAAATGTGACTAGATATGAAGCAAAGATAATGTGAAAAGCTTTTCATGTTTAACTATAATATGAAGAACCATTAACAGGACTCCCTGATCTAATATTTCATTCTCACATTGGTCTACCAGATAACAATAGTAATAGCACTTAGACGTATATACCACTTCAAGTGCTTTATAACCCTCTCTAAGCAGTTTACAGCATTAGCATATCACCCCCAACAATCTGGGTCCTCATTTTACTGACCTTGGAAGGTTGGAAGGCTGAGTCAACCTTGAACCTGGTTAGATTTGAACTGCCAAACTTCTCTCAGCTGGCAGTCAGCAGAAGTACCCTGCAGTAATGTATTATAATCACTGCGCCACCACGACTTATGAAAACCCACAAAAACTAGAAAACTACTATCTTTCTAGTTACACTCTCTAGAGAGTGGCCATTGAGAGATGCTTAAATGTTATCTTATTCCCAAACACTTATTTCACTTTGTGACTGTAATATTCTTTTTATCAGGATATTGGAAGTGGAAGTTGATATGGCTTGCAACCCTCAGTCTGTGGACTGGCACCAGTCCGTGGCATGCTAGCAACCAGGCCACGCAAACAAGTGAAGCGCCATCCATGTGATGTAGGCAGAATGTGAAACCACACCCTCTCCAATCCATGGAAAAACTTCTCTCCACAGTCCCTCGTGCCCAAAAGGTCAGGGCTATTGGCTTATGACATTGCAATTTCCTGATAGTCTTCTATTCCAGTACTAATCAGTCTTTACTTTTTAAAGATCAGTTAAGGTCAGCTGGCAATACCACTTGCTAGTTCATCATTAAAAATTGCACTTTAAGCTTTTCTCAGAATCCCAGCAATGGACGACAATCCACAAATACCCAGGTATTGCTGGAAGACTAGTTATTTTGCTGTTTGTAACCACCTGTAGAATCATAGACAACATTTCTTAAATAGATCTTAATGAACTGAGAAATCAGCTCAGATTCAGTATGAACTGAAGAGTTAAAACAAGCATGATTTTATTTAAGCTTGCAATATGAGACCAAACATATTCAATTTGAGTCACTTTGGGATCCAATTTGAAAAGAGGTTTAATCCCTAGGCAATAATGGGAAAGCAGTGGAACACCTGCAGCTGCCTCATTTTATGGTAGAATGAGGTGAAAATAATATAGGTAGGCAATTTAGGAGACATTAACCTGGTGTTTTAGTCACAGATTTTAACATTACTTTTTTTATTAAAAATCCTTTTCTGCACTTCTTTTTAGGAAAAAGAAACAACACAGCAATCTCCAAATATCCAGAAAAAATATTAAAAAGTTGCACTATACAAATACACAAGACATCCTAGGTTTTTTTTTTTTTTTTAGAAATAGTTCTTCTTTTTTTAAAAAAACCATCTAAATAGTAAAATTTTATTTTTGCACTTGGTTTTCTGGAATTCCAGGCTTATTTGATATTGAGGGAAATCCTTTGGTATGCCTTGTGGGAAGGAAATAATAGCAATATCAGTAGTAATATTAATCATACTACTACTGCTACTATTAGTCCTATAATAATTAAATACATGTATATGTGCAAATCACCTAGCAACCTCCGAATGATTTACAAATAGTTAAAAATGTTTAACACAAGAAAACAACAAAAATATAAAAAAGAGCAAAGATAGCAAAGATAGATAGGAACAAAGAAAAAGAAGAAAATGGGTTTCAATCATGGTGGCCAAAGGCATGGGTGAAGACCCATGTCTTCAGAAACCATCAAAACACCAATAGAATGGGGGGATTTGAATCTTGGGGGGCCCCAGGGCAAAAATGGAATGGCTTTGCTGCTTCTAATCACTGGTTGTAAATAGATGCCAGGAAGATTGGCATAAGAGTTGACAAGTTTGGTCCTTCCTTGAAAAGAAATCTTATCATTTCCTGGACATTGTCTCTTTTACACAAGTTTAGAACCATGACCCTTGAGCCTTGCATAATTATATTGCCCATGATCACTAGATTTTATGAGGTACCATGGGATCAACCAGTTTTAAAGTTTCTGCATTCTAGCCAACTTACTATTCTATACTTGATTTTAACTACAAGGCTGAATAAATCAATTAAATTGTAACTTAAATCTTGAAGTGGTTTGAATTAAATTATATTGCCATTGAATCTTGAATGAAATCATGCCCTCTTTGAAAGTTGAATTTCCAGTTTGACTAAACAAGGTTGATTCACATAGGCCTAATGTGTGTGATATACTCTGATGCAGGAAAGAGGCAATTAATTTGTAAAGTACTTCACAGCCTTTATAGCCACCTGGTTAAATTTGTTGGCGAACATAGCTTCAAGTGGTGAATTTCTTTATTTAACTACTGAGATTAAACTTAATCAAATCAGCCCACTTTTGATGCTTTGCCACTCTTCTCTGCACTTTTTCCAGTTTCTCAGCATCCTTCTTGTATTGCAGCAACCATTACTACACCTGCTATTCCAGGTGTAATCTGATTATTGTTGTGTAGAGCAAATACATCACATGCCATGTTCCCAACACTATATTTTGCTGATGCTGCAAAAGATTACATGGCTTTTTGGCAATTACAGCACACTATAAAAAATATTTACAGATCCTTCACATCCTGGTCATAAACTGTTTCAACTCCTATCTCAGAACGACACTATAGAGCACTGCACACCAGAACAACTAGACACAAGAACAGTTTTTTTCCCATCACTCTGCTAAACAAATAATTCCCTCAACACTGTCAAACTATTTACTAAATCTGCACTATTAATCTTCTCATCGTTCCCATCACCCATCTCCTTCCACTTATGACTGTAACTTTGTTGCTTGTATCCTTACAATTTATACTGATGTTGATTGTTTCCTGATTGCTTAATTGTAATCTATGACTATCATTAAGTGTTGTAAGTGTTGTACCTTGATGAAGGTATCTTTTCTTTTATGTACTCTGAGACCATATGCAACAAGACAAATTCCTTGTGTGTCCAATCACACTTGGCCAATAAAAAATTCTATTCTATTCTATTCTATTCTATTCTATTCTATTCTATTCTATTCTATTCTATTCTATAGGGCATTGCATGCCAAAACAACTAAACACAAACATTTTTTCTCTCATTCCATCACTCTGCTGAACATCTAATTCCTATAGTATTGTCTTACATCTAAGTATATTTACTCATGTATTACTTTTATCCTTATTTGTTCCACTAATTTCTCTTATTGGCATCAATAATACAATTATTATTCTTTCATATTATGATTATTATTACCTTGTTGTTTGGTACACTGAGAGTTTATCCATTGAAGACATATTCCTTTTGTGTCTATCACACTTGGCCAATACAGCTATTCTGTTCTGTTCTGTTCTGGTTCATGCTTAATATGTGCTCTATCTGTTTCATGTAGTGGTTGAGGCACTATGCAAGAAACCAAAAGACTGACTTCCCACTTTAGACACAAATCCAGTTGGGTGACCTTGGAATGGTCACCCCCCCTCAGCTTTATAAAACAAACAAAAGCAGACTATTTCCAAAATATTGCCAAGAAAACTGTAGAAATTTGTCCATGCAGCCACCAGGATAAACAATGACTCAAAGGTATGTGCAAGCACTCATACAAAATCAAGAAATCCATCAACTGAACCAAGTATAGAAGCATCATGACACAGTGGTTAGAACACAATATTGCCAGCTAATTCAGCTCACAGCCAGGGGTTTGATCCTAATCAGTTCAAAGTTGACTCAACTTTCCATCTTGCTGAGGTTGGCAAAATCAGGATCCAGGTTGTTGGGGGCAATATGTTGACTCCGCTTAGAGAGGGCTGTAAAACACTGTGAAAGGGTATATAATTCTAAGTCCTATTGCTATTGCTATCTTTGCATCCAGCTTTTCCTACGTGCATAACATTACATTTCTCATGAATGTGCTATTGGATAGGGTCCAATATTCAAGTCTATCAACATCATTTTGAATCTTCAATACCCCATCACAGCTTTGTTTCATCAGCAAATTGGATGAGCATCACTTCATCATCTAAGTATTTATGAAAATATTAAAAGAACACCAGGTCTAGAACACTGTTGTGGAATAGCCCACTGCATATTTCTCTCCATATAGACATATCCTTGAATACTATGCATTGGTTCAGTTTTTCAAACAACTATGAATCCATCTGGTACTGGGAGCATCCATAGTTCCATGTTATCGTGATGTAGGCTCTAGTCAACTTTGTCAAAAGCCTTACTGAAGTCTAAATGTATTTCATCTAAGTTAATATAAGAAAATTAAATTTGATGTTTTTAATATGCTGAAGAAAAATACAGAGGGAAGCTAATAGATCTGCTAAGTTTATACAGAAAAATCACTAGCTTGAACTAATTAGATGAAATCTAACTTTTTTTGTGGCTTACGGTGACCTTCTGCTAATTTCCCAGAATACTTTCCAGACTAATGAGAATATGTGGAAGCATCACGATGACTTTATAATGTATATTCAGAGGAAGAAAATACAATTTAACAAAGTCATTTTAGAAAGTAAAGAATCCAGTTTTTTCCTTTTCATCTTTCTCTATTTCATATTTGTCTTTCTCTTCCTATGTTAGAAAGAGGAACATGTGCATGTACTGTATGCTTGGTTATGTATTTTTTATGTGAAAATGATATATGTATGAAAAAGAATGATTAGTACACCTAAATGAAGATCAAATATATATATATAGAATGTTTTAATTTGCATTTAATTTTAATGAGAAGTTCTTAGTGATTTAAAGCTTTTGTCCTGGTCTTCTTGATGCTGCAACCTCCACCCCCTTTTTTAAGGCTATGTCATAGTAGATTTATTGTTTTCTGCTTTAATTGGAAACTGTAGGCTGACAAAGCATTCATAGTTTAATATTTTGCATAGGTTTGTAATTATGTTCTCCCCATTCATGATTTTGAAAGTGATCACTATAAATTCAAGATTATATTTGATATAAATATTATATGACAGATTTATTAGAAGGCAGAAAGCATCCATGTATAAATCAAGTTTTGAAAGGATAATTAAAGAACTCCCAACAATTTCCAATATTACAGGATAGAGGAACTTCTGAGCCATTGACTTAACTGGCCTTAATAGACTGTCCAGTCTTCAGAACCTAGAACAAAGATCAGCTTCATTACCACTGGGTAAAGCAAAGCACAGGAAAAGTAGTTATGATTATTGCTAATGTTTTTGAGCCGAATTGTAATAGGGCTGAATCTGTGTATCTTTCATAGGAAGAATTTAGCAGCCATCATTTCCATTTTCCTGAACAGGAATTAAGATACAGTAATTATTAAGCACTGGATTTTGGAAGAAAATCCACTGCATGCCATATTCAATTAATCTATCAATAAATATTATCTTCCTTCATTTTCTATAATGTATCTGTGCTCTGAATTTTTACTTGTCCAGTTTCCATTAAGCTGATTACTGTCATAGGAATGATGTAAGATTTCAACAGGAAAGAAACTGAACATAAAGATATTACTGTTCAGGAAATATATCCAATTTTGTCCCACTGATTTAAAAAAATAAACCACAAATAACATAATAAATATCTGTTCTCTTAATCCTAATTATGACAATTAGTAAATGGATGATTCCCAGGATGTATCTTAGCCCACAGACCTAGGTCTCTTAACAGGAACCATTTATGGAAATAACTTGTGAACGTGTTAAACTTTTAAATTAAAAGTATGTAACTTTCACACATCAAGTAATAGAAGATTGCTTAGAAAACTTAGAAGATTTTTCAGTTGTTGGGACATGATATCAATGTTTTGATTGGCTTAACTACATTTTAATAATAAAATACTATCAATTATAAAAATTCATTATTTTTCAAAAGAAATTAGGTTGCATTAAATATAGCTTTATGCTGATGATATCTAAATGAGATTTAGATGATATCTAAAGTGCAATATTTTAAATATAATCAATGAACTCTAACTTTATTAAAACATCAGATGTTCCATTCTGCATTATACAATTAATTTAGATACATGGTTTCCTCTGTGTGTTGTTTTTGCAATCATATATTTGTTTTCATATATATAACCATAATATATGTCCCTATTATACTTCCAGGTTTAAAACAAATAAAATTGAATATGCATTTTGACTCTACTTTTTTCTTTAAAAAAAATGAAAATGTCACTCTTCAGCAATTAATCACAAAGATTTTTCCATATATTATGTATAGAAGCACATTATCTGGTAACATGAAATTTGTTATTAGAATATCATCATAGTTTAGCAGTTCTAATACTATCTACTATTTCCCCCCACCCCCCAATGATACCAAGACTGCCACAGCATCAATAGCACTACGGCCCCTGAATTTTCATTTCAAAGATTTCTTAGGAAACCCATATGACTTGGCAACAGAAGAAATAATCTACCATATTTTTCAGAGTATAAGACGCACTTTTTTTCCCAAAAAAGAGGGTGAAAATCTGGGTGTGTCTTATACTCTGAATGTAGCCCCACCCAGCTTCTCAAATTGAGGTTTCAGAGGCTGAAAAAAGCATCAGAAACGAAGCCCCCAAACAGAGCTTCAGAAAAAAAGCCACCAAACAGAGCTTCAGAGGCTTTTTTTCTGAAGCTGTTTCAGAGGCTTTCAGAGCAGAAAAAAAAGCAAGGCACAGAGCTCACAACCAAGGAACCTGTTGCTAAAATTCACCTCTGGAACAGCTGATTGGGGGTATTCCAGAAGGCCGATTCACCTGCCAATCAGCTTTTTTCTTATTTTCCTCCCCAAAAACTGAGGTGCATCTTATATAACTTAGGTTTTGGTAACAATCTTTAAAGCGCTCCATGGCATAGGGCCGGGCTATTTACGGGACCGCCTACTGCTACCGAATACCTCTCACCGACCCGTGCGCTCTCACAGAGAGGGACTCCTCAGGGTGCCGTCAGCTAGGCAGTGCCGTCTGGCGACACCCAGGGGAAGGGCCTTCTCTGTGGGGGCTCCCACCCTCTGGAACGAACTCCCTCCCGGACTTCGTCAACTTCCGGACCTCCGAACCTTCCGTCGCGAGCTTAAAACACACTTATTCATCTGCGCAGGACTGGATTAGATTTTAAATTTACTGGTTTTAAATGGGTTTTATTATTTATATTGTTTTTAACAATTCGGCTATGTGGAATAAGTTTTTTATTTGTTATTTTAGTTTGTATTTATATGTATTTTTATGTGCCTGTGAACCGCCCTGAGTCCCTAGGGAGATAGGGCGGTATATAAATGTGAAAAATAAATAAATAAATAAATAAATAAATATTCTGGTGCGTCTTATACTCCAAAAAATACGGTAATTTCAAATAAAGGATGCTGGAAATATTTCAAAGTTGTTCAGCTATTAAAGCAAAATGTGTGCACTTTCACAAACCCTCCATTTCTAAAACATTTATCAGTCATTCTTTTGGTCAGTAAAAGGAAAACAGGGAAGGAGAAGCAAAAGGAAGAAGTATCCATCCTCCAGTGATGATCTCATATTCTTCAAAAGACTTTTAACATAGATTGTTTAGTTGGAAACCATGAATATATATTAACAGGGTATATTTTTCACTCTAAAGTTATGCAGAATACAAAAATAAAAAAGAAGTCAAAGAACTATATGCATATGATAAGAAAAATACAAAGAAATGTAAAATTAATTTATGGTAAAACTGTTCAGTATGGGAGTCAGGCAGCATATACATTAATTATTATTAATAATAACAATATTGCTCCATTATTTTCCATTCCTGCAATCCACCCTTACTTTTGCCATACACATATATAGATGCACAAATTGCTTTTTGGTCTTTACATTTGTTTAACTGTTGAATATCTTTCTCATACAGACATGAGTTTCTTAATTTTCCCTTCATTTCAACCCTTTCACTTTTTTCATTTATTTGCTTTGTGGTTTTCATTCATTCTTTCTATATCACCTAACTTAAAGTCCTTCTTTTATACTGGTTAATTGTTATATTCAATACATATTAATTAAGGACCCACTTATTCCTGATACATATCTTGCTGTAAATGTACATACTTTTAAGTACTCAATTTCTACTTCATTCAACTTACTTGTATGTAATTCCTAGCATACCAAACTTAAAATTCCATATAAAAGATGGGAAGAATTATTCTTTTCTCTTGCATTTACAATGTCCCACAGTCACATAACCAAAACTGAGGTTTAAAATCAAGTCAGATCATATGCTGAACTCCTTAATGACCACAACTGACTAGGTCCAATTGTGGTTGTAAATCAAGGATTAGCTGTATATATTTATCTTGTTTAATTTGAACTGAAAACTGTGTTTTGTTTTGTTTTGTTTTGTTTATTGATTAGCCCATAGGCCATATAAAAAATCATTATGTTGAAAAATTGAGAATGAGAAAGATGGCAATACTATAATTGCAGCGAAAATCTCTGAGATGCAAATGAACAGATGAAATTTCACAAGAATTTTCTTGGCAGTGATAAAAGATATGTTTTCCCCCCAACTCTATCGGTTTTTGTCCCCTACAACTGCAAACCTCACAGGCAAAAGTACAGAATATAATTGTTTAGGTTTATTGGGCCACAGCTTCAATATAGTTGTCCTTTTAGTACATTTCTCACCATTAGAGGTACATATCACTGCTCAACACAATTTACCAATTAATGTAAACAAGAAAGTTATCTAATTTATTAATTAATACAAAAACTCTAGTTCCCAAATTTCAAAAAGATTTCTCAATGCAGAAAAGATAGTAAGAAAATGAGCAGGCAAAAAGTAGCAAATAAAATAGCACATCACAGAATTTTATGGTCTGTATACATATCCACACACAAGAGGAGGGGAGAGTGAGCATGGCACTAAGCTTCCTTTTTCACCCATATATAAGCAAAAAAGTTGTTCTCAAGAAAGACTTTAGAAATTTTTTATCAATCTTCTTATGAAATATTGTTAATCCTAAAAAGACAATTTAGGGAGGGCTTAAATTGTGATTGAGCAATCCTTGGTCATGGAAGTTTATGTCTTGGGTGTCTCTTGGTACTTTTATTCATCAAGTCATTGACAAATTATTGCTTTAATCACCTAGCAATGCTGCTGTATTTCCATGCATCTGTATGTTCAGAGGGACTGTTTTTAGAATTAGTATTCATCATATTGTTCACTAGGAAATTTTTGTGATTTCTAAAAAACTTTATTTTCTGGGCAAGCTTGCAAAAAGCTACATTTCATTCAAATGTGAATTTTCCCATTTCGTTTAGCCCAAAGTGACCTTCCAACAAATCTCTCTTGTGTTCCATTATGATCCTTTTAAAAAAAATATGGCTTCTTTTGTCAAATTGTCATCATGTTTCAACGTTTTTCTTAACCATACTCTATATTAAAATATGTAAAACCCTTTTCCTTTATACCCGGACTATAAGGTACTGCAAAATAAATGTTTAACCAGGGTAATCTTAAAACTTTTTAACAACTTGATAAAGAGCTATTTCTGCTTAGGTCACTTGGAGCCAGTTGTTAGTTGAGTTAACAAACTTATTTAATGAGTTAATAATGTATTGGCATTTCAATTAAACATATAATTCATAATGCTTCAGAGCTCTTTTGTTAGCCTTCATGCATTTATTGTAATGACCTATTCACCTGTTATGATTTATGCTTTGAAGCCATGGGATGTATGACAAAATATACCTTGTACTTTAAACATTCATTTATACTTAGTTCTTCTAAAAAGAAAATCTATACTTTCCACTGTGTGTAGATGAAGAAACACTGAAAATTATCTAAGCATGTCTATTAGAAGATAGTATTATTTAGGCATGAATTAGATATGCTTGTACCACATATATATTGCTATCTCACCTTGCAAAAAATGGTTTCTATGCTCCTAGTGGATTCACTCATTAGTCAAAGGATGGTGAAATAATAGAAAAATATACACATATTGGTACAGACTTCTCAAACAACACAAAATATTAGGTATTTCTTGATTTGAATTCTGTTTTTAATCTTGTTTTTTTTTCTAAGACATCTATTCCTTAGAGAGAGAAATGTTAATAGAAAATGAGCCAAAGCAATTATTAAAGGATTAGTGGCAAAATCTTATGATGAGTTCCATGAGATTAACTTTCATGTAAACATGAATAAATTTGCAGCATATGTCCTGATGTATCTGATCAAACTTTCAACCTTCATTCAATTATTATTTATTAGAATATTTATGTTGCTTGATTGATTGATTACATGTCCCCAGTTCACTGTCGGTCTATGGTGACCATGTACTCCCAAGCCACTACTCCTATAGAAGGTAAATTGAAATCTCTCAAGACCATAAATATAGAGTATTTCACTACCAACCCAGAAATGTCAAGGAGCTTTGTCTGGGAGATTGTTGTGCAACAGACAGGTTGTACAACAGCAACATTATGTAGCTTGATCCTAGACTGACCACATGATACCTTCGAAATCCTGTACAATCCTAACTGGGGAAGAACAGCCTCAGGCTTAATACTGAAAAGATTAAGTGGCTGTACCACCCCACCCCCCAGTTCTGGAGTTCTTCTATCCTTGGTTTTGGATGGTGTTGTAGTTCCCCATTGAAGTTGAACACTGGCATTCAACTTGGGGGGGTCATCTTGAAATCATAATTGTTACTTGAAAATCAGGTAATAGTTGTGACCAAGAGAACCTAATACACTAGCTATTCCCTTTCATAGACTGAGATGTCCTTCAGACAGTCATTCATCCCCTAATTACCTCACAAATAGATTACTATAAAGTAATGTGCTCTGTGTTGACCTGACCTTGAAGACTACTTAAAAGTTACAGTTGTCCAAAATGCAGTGGTATAGTGTGTTGGACATACTTTGATATGCCCTTTTGACCCCCATTGCTGTGTGGCTGCATTAGTTACAAGTTGGCTTCTGGGTACAGCGGGCTATATCTTCTATAAAGTCCCTTATGTCATACAACTTAGTTATTTGAGGGGCTTCTTGTGTTCAGTTATTGTTGGCCAATGTGAAGCAGAGTGGGTATGCACTAGATTTTATCACTTAAGAAATATCATCTTTTCAGATATTGGTTGTCACGGTATCTGCTTATTGTATAAAAGCTGCCCCCACCCCAAGTGATACAGTGTCTTCTATCCTGTGATGACCTCCAGGAAGCTATTAAACCTGATCATTCTTCCACATCTGAGGCAGAGCTAAGCTTGAGCCCCTGTTGGATGGACCATCTTAAATTTCATATTGTTTTTTAGAGCTATTCATGATTTTATGTTTTTCACTTTTTTTATTTGTAATTGTAAGACAGAGCTGATGGAAATTGGGTGGCCTATAAATTGTATTAATAAATAAAAAATGCACCAAAATCAAATTTTTATTGACTCCTTTATTGATTAAGTTTTTATTACTTAAATATAGCCAAGAAATTTTTAAAAAACCATGCTTATAGTTGCATGTAAGTTTGGGCACTTCTGGCCTAATTATATTTTCTGTGAATTCCTTAATGAACAAAAGCTGACATAACTAATGCAAAGTACGAAGTTAAACACAACATGTTTTTGCAAAGTTGAATGCATACTTATCAAACCTGTGTATCTGTCATATTCATTTCCCCCTATTTTGAATCCATAGCAGCAACATATAAATAATAATTATAAATGTTACGGGAACAAATATAATTTTTAAAAACAAATAATAATCTGAGCCATCAGACATATAAGTACATCACATAAGCTCAAGGGTACAACATGGCAAGAAACTCTCTTTCAATAAAGGTTAGGAAAGAATACTTGAAACTCTCCGTGAAAAACCAAAACTATTTCTCTAGCAAAAGGCAAAAGGCAATACTGTATAAAGAAGTAGATGGAGTTTGGTCTGTCCGTCATTCAGCCATGTTGGACATTGACAATAATTTCATAAGGGATGCCTATTTTTCCTTTTAATGTTTCTCAGATGGCTCAACAGAAACTAATAGAAAATCATTCTCATTAACTATGAAATAATAGATTATGGACAGTCTTTGGCTTTTTGGATTTCAAGTTTTTAAGCCAAGAGTCAAGATAATAAGGCAAGCCTATTTTCATGTGATAATAACATCTATTTAATGTGAGTCAATTAGTGTGGTATTTATTTCAAAGAGGAGGAAATTATCCAAGATTCTTCAATATAAGAACTGTATAATAAGGCAGTAAGAACAAGCCAGAAAGAAGGAATACAGTAGGCTAATGCATAGATAAGTCATTAACATTTCATGTGCATGTGAAAAGATGGAGACAGAAATTTCTGAGCTCTATTTAACCTTTATTAATTATGCTCTCATTCCACTTTAATCATTTATAATTACTTACAGTACAAAAGTGTATCAAACCATTTTCTGTGCAAGACTCTAATTTATACAGAACCTCACCCTAGACGAAGGTGTTCAATGACAATTAATATTTCATCAGCATGTTTCACTATTCTTTATTACACTCCAAATGCCACTGTGCACATGGACATTAAACATTTACACAGTCTAGCTTCTGAGTAATGCACTAAGCCAACTGGGAACAGCAAGGTTCCCAACTCTCAACACTCAAAGAGAATTAGAATATACTTTATTTCATTGACATGACAACCCTTTCTTTTATAAATATCATATAGGAAATTCAGAAAAGTTGTGTGAAGATTCCCCCTTATAGTGACAGATTATTGGTTCATCTTGTTCAGATTGCCAGTTTTAGATTAGTTCAGCTGGCAATTAATGATTGAAAAAGGATTCTGTCATAGATTTCCAGGAACAAATGTGGGCATTCTATTTTCAAATATTTGGCAAAAATGATTTCCAGCTTGCATTCAAAACTATATATAGAATTAAAGGGACATTTGATTTACTCACTGCAATGTGATAATTTGGAGGTGCAGAGATAGCAGGTCTTCTAAGTTTTGTCATTAACATTTAAAATGTTATGTGAGCTTCTACCATATAGGATTTTTGGAGTTTTATGTTTGGAGGCTTTTTTTAAAAAAATCTTCTACTTCCATATAAAGACTATGTATTATATATGCATATATGCATATACACCTCAGTGTATATGCATATGTATTATACCCTAGTAATACACCTCAGTGATCTGACACTTTTGACACTTTTTGACCGCTAAGTCAATGTATTTAAAATTTAGAAATGGTGCATGAAAATCTGCTCTTAAGCCAATTTCCCATTAGAGGTAGAGGAGCTCTATAGAGCTTGTAATTATTTTCCATTGGAAGGAACATTCTTTCTGGCTGTGGCTTTCTAGCTCTAACCCACCATTGTCTCAAAGGATCTGGGTAATGTACAACATACAAAGGTTGTAAGAATGTTCGGGTGGTCCTCACTTAAGTCAAATTGGGACCAAGAACTCTGTCATTAAGTGATGTGGCCATTAAGCACATGATCACATCAGATGTATGATATCAGTTCTGTTCTCGCTGTTAAGTGAATCACCCACATTCATTAAATGCATGTTAATATGATTTAATCATTTCCTTATCAGATTAAAAATTATAATTCTGGAAGAGTTTTGTGGGCTTTACCCACAGCTTCTACGGAGCCAGATGCAATCCTGGTTATTAGTGCAGTAATTTTATCTTATGTTTTTCTTTGTACTAGACTGTTCTATTCACCATCAGAACATACATACAATCCATTTTTAGCTATTCCTATTTTTAGAAACTCTAGTTTTTTCTAAAAGAAATTACACCACCACTGAATATTCCAAACTTATTTTTGTTACTAGTATGTCTGAGAAAACTAGACTTATCATTGAAAAGATTATAAAAATATAGCCAAGTCCAAAATATAAATGAAAAATGCCGAACACAGTAACCACATAAAAATGAGAAAAGCCCTTTCAGCAAAAATAATAATAAAGATATAAAAAACTCAGCAAGTGTTTCCCTAGTTTGCATTGTGCATTGTAGAGTTCATTGAGCACAAGCAAAGGCTGCATATTGAGACACAGCAAAATTGGTTTGCTGAGACCTGAAATAGGGTTAAGCACCCAAACAATCAAGTTTCCATGGGATGAAGCTGGTTGTGGAACTAAAGCTGGTTGTTTAGGGAGAAAAATTATCAGCTTGAGGAAAAAGAATAAGAAAAATCAATGCAGGAGTGAAGAAATGTTATTGTATGAGACAAAAGGCTGGGTAGTCATGAAGCACCAAACAATTTCATCTTCTAACCTATGCTCCTTGTGATTTTTTTAACTGCAATTACATTGTGAAGTGTGAATACCTAGGGGGGAAAAGGCTTTTCTTTTGGTTTCCTTCCTACTGCTCCAAGCATCAATAGTTTATTTTGTACATGAAATTTGAAATCACTATCATTTGGAGTACAATAGCGTATGATATTTTATAGACTAGAAACCGAATTGTCTACCCAGCTTGAATGTGTCCTATTAGCGTTGTTTCCTAAAGTTGTCTATAACTCACAACCTGGAGAGTCCTGTTCTTCATTTGAGCCATGCAAAATATCATCTTTTCTTCTCATGTCAAAGCTTGTCATTCATTACAGGCGTTTAGGCAGTTTGGAATAAAAGAAAAATGAAAAAAAGCAGCTATAAGATTATCATAGTCATAATTCATTTTATTAATTTATTTATTTAAACTGGAAGTATTAATATGAGTAGCCAGCACAATCCTGCTGGATAAAAACAAACACAAACTCCTATATTATCTTACTTTACCACTACAACTAGAGTTAATCTGGCCTGCAAAACAAAAACAAATACTAGATGGCTGCTATCATAGATGCTAGGTAGCAATCACCTGGTAGTTTGTAAGTCACATATAGTAGACCTAGCCCCAACCCAATTTAATGAACCTAAGTTTTGAAATAATAAAAACAAGAGAGAGTAGATTTTTCAACAGGAAAATTATTCTTTATGATGGACAACAATTGTAAAAATGAGCAAAAACAACAACAATAAAAGGGCACATTTGGTTCATCCCTGTTTAAGCAAATATTTATTGGCATCAGATGGAACACAAATGTTTGCTGTCCATAAATGATATTATAGTCTAACTTTCCAACCTGTTACTTCTAGACTTAAATCCCCAAATTCCTCAACTATCATGGACTTCGTTGAAAATTTGTGGAACTGAAATCTGTATATCGACAACAGAAGCATTTGGGGAAGTTCATTAAGTCAGAAGTGGAACAATATTCCTCCTTCTGTGGTAAAATACATTCCTGTGTAATAATCTATCTGGAGTTGCTTGGTAACATAAAAAGGACCACAGCAAAGTAGATGTATTATTATGCTCTTTCTGAGAAAGGAACAAATTGTTGTCACTTTGCATAATCTACTCATTTAAATATTCCTTTGAATTCATTTTTTGCAAATCTCAGCCACTAACTCAAAACCCTCTCTCTCTGTCTCCTTCTCTCTCTGTGTGTATGTGAGTGATTAATACTGTTTTCACAAATTGCACAAAGCAATTATTTGCTAAGCTACATGTTTTTGAATAAGTCACACACCAAGCTTAACCATAAACAATAGTTTATAAATTGGTTCATGCACTATACTAGATTCCAGCTAACTACAGTATGTCTTCCTGGGCATTATGAACCCAAACTGTGTGTAATTCCAGGGATGTTATTTTAGAGATGACCAATATTTTTATGATCAGGGATGATACTTATATGACAGGATCATGTAAGGCAACACATAAGAAGACAAAATGGCCGGATGGTCATGAAGCCAGCAGAATAGCAGTATCCAAACCTTTCAGTCCATGTTGGAGATTTGGGGTATTTTTTTGTAAATAAAGACAAATGATTAATAGTTACCAGAGCAAAACAAAAGACAAGATATAAAATAAACAAATAAATCTTAGATTTTGCTTCACAAAAGTTCCCCTCAAAAAATAAAATTGGCTTATGTTTTTCAGGTGTGTGTGTGTGTGATACACCTGGACTATTAAGGAGTAGAATGGTGAATTACTTCTCTCCTAATGTAAGATATCCATCTTATATCTTAACTAACCTCAATTCCAAAAGGGTTAAGATGAAGAGGGTTTGTGAGATGTTCTGAAATGATTTGGGATGCTTCATTTTGCCAAAGACTGAGTAGTTGCTCACTCTTGTGGTTTGCCATTCTGGACCCTTGAGATGTCTGGAACCCATACCATATATCTGATATCAGTGCAGTTGAGTGTGTCCAAAGGTATTTTACGAGAAGAGTTCTCCCCTCCTCCGTAACCAATAAAATACCTTATTACACCAGACTTGATATCCTGGGTCTAGAAAACTTGGAACTTCGTCGCCTTCGACAGGACCTGGGTTTAGCTCATAGAATCATCCGTTGTAATGTCCTTCCTCCAATGACTACTTCAGTTTCAACTACAATAACAGAAGAGCTACCAACAGATTTAAACTTAATGTCAACCGCTCCAGTTTAGACTGCAGAAAACACGATTTCTGTAACAGAATGATCTATGCTTGGAATGCATTACCTAACTCTGTGGTCTCTTCTCATAACCCCAAAAGCTTTATTTAAAATCTATCCACTGTTGACCTCACCACATTCCTAAGAGGACTCTAAGGGGCGTGCAAAAGAGCACAAACGTGCCTACCGTTCCTGTCCTATTGTTTCTTCATATATATATATATATATATATATATATATATATATATATATATACATACTACCTTGTTTTGCCTCATATATATATGTATATATGTTTATTTATTATATAATCTTTTTTGTTATGCTTGTGTATATTGTTATGACAAAATTAAATAAAATAAAATAACATTTGATGGAGTGCTAACTGACCATTCTTATCCTTACATCACTGTAAGCTATATTTGGAATCCAAGAATATTGTACAGGTCAAACTGTTTAATTTTCTAAACAAGCCATGTCTTATTCACTAGAATGTATATGTATATATTAAGCAATCAATGTATACATCAAATGTGACATAGCATGATTAACTTCAAGCATATTCTTGTTGCTATACTGCAGCAGAGTTTTAAATCAAAAGCAATGTTTTTATTCTCCCAAAGCATCACATAAAAACATTATTAGTGTGTATATAATGCAATATAAATTCCAAATTATCTGCTATCAGTAGGACTACTGTATTTGGGTTATAAATATATAGATGACCATTACAGCCCAACAAAGAAATACAGAAAATGTTTAACATCTTGCTGTCAGCTAGTAATCTTCCAGACTATCATACTTTCAGTCCAGGTATGCTAACTCTATAAATGATACAGGGAAATTTGCTTATAAAATATAGTGACTTTAATCATGTTTATCTTCCATTGGTCTCTAGCACCTGGTACAGAGGGGTTCTAAGCATGACAATTCTTTTAAATGTGACAGCTAATAATCATTTTAACAGTTCTTTTCTGCCTGTATTTAAAAATTGTTTATGCTGACAGCCACTACAACATCTTGTACCAATAATTTTTATAGTTAATTATGCATTGCTTGAAGTATTTCATTAGTTATGTATTAGAGTAAACAAATGGGAGACAAAGAGTTGAGATTGCTTTCTGATCTTAACAGCTCTGCCTTTATACTGAGACAAAAAAACTGTTTTTCTGTGTTCAGACCTGCAAAATAATTCAATTGCATCCTCACAAAAAGAGTTGTATTTTCCCCTACAAGAGTTGTAGGTGGGGAGCTTTTTTTCCCAATAATTCATGTGTAAACCAGCTTCCTAGATAACTTCATTATCTTTAATAATGAACTTTAAAAAATACCATATAGAGTTGTGGCCCAGCTTTTTGATTTTGTCACCTAAATAATCTGATTCTAAAAAGACTCTTTCTAGATCACAATGCACATTGCATACCTATGGTAAGTATTCATTATTTTCTTTCTTACAATCGTTTTTTTTTAACCAATATTGTTGCATAGGGAAAATCCTTCATAAGAATATTATACATTCCCTATGAAGAAATTAATAAATAAAATAAAATAAAATAAAATAAAATAAATAAAATAACATTTGATGGAGTGCTAACTGACCATTCTTATCCTTACATCACTGTAAGCTATATTTGGAATCCAAGAATATTGTACAGGTCAAACTGTTTAATTTTCTAAACAAGCCATGTCTTATTCACTAGAATGTATATGTATATATGTTTATTTATTATATAATCTTTTTTGTTATGCTTGTGTATATTGTTATGACAAAATTAATTAAATAAATAAATAAAATAAAAAATAAATAAATAAATAAAAATAAATAAAATAAATAAAATAACATTTGATGGAGTGCTAACTGACCATTCTTATCCTTACATCACTGTAAGCTATATTTGGAATCCAAGAATATTGTACAGGTCAAACTGTTTAATTTTCTAAACAAGCCATGTCTTATTCACTAGAATGTATATGTATATATTAAGCAATCAATGTATACATCAAATGTGACATAGCATGATTAACTTCAAGCATATTCTTGTTGCTATACTGCAGCAGAGTTTTAAATCAAAAGCAATGTTTTTATTCTCCCAAAGCATCACATAAAAACATTATTAGTGTGTATATAATGCAATATAAATTCCAAATTATCTGCTATCAGTAGGACTACTGTATTTGGGTTATAAATATATAGATGACCATTACAGCCCAACAAAGAAATACAGAAAATGTTTAACATCTTGCTGTCAGCTAGTAATCTTCCAGACTATCATACTTTCAGTCCAGGTATGCTAACTCTATAAATGATACAGGGAAATTTGCTTATAAAATATAGTGACTTTAATCATGTTTATCTTCCATTGGTCTCTAGCACCTGGTACAGAGGGGTTCTAAGCATGACAATTCTTTTAAATGTGACAGCTAATAATCATTTTAACAGTTCTTTTCTGCCTGTATTTAAAAATTGTTTATGCTGACAGCCACTACAACATCTTGTACCAATAATTTTTATAGTTAATTATGCATTGCTTGAAGTATTTCATTAGTTATGTATTAGAGTAAACAAATGGGAGACAAAGAGTTGAGATTGCTTTCTGATCTTAACAGCTCTGCCTTTATACTGAGACAAAAAAACTGTTTTTCTGTGTTCAGACCTGCAAAATAATTCAATTGCATCCTCACAAAAAGAGTTGTATTTTCCCCTACAAGAGTTGTAGGTGGGGAGCTTTTTTTCCCAATAATTCATGTGTAAACCAGCTTCCTAGATAACTTCATTATCTTTAATAATGAACTTTAAAAAATACCATATAGAGTTGTGGCCCAGCTTTTTGATTTTGTCACCTAAATAATCTGATTCTAAAAAGACTCTTTCTAGATCATAATGCACATTGCATACCTATGGTAAGTATTCATTATTTTCTTTCTTACAATCGTTTTTTTTTAACCAATATTGTTGCATAGGGAAAATCCTTCATAAGAATATTATACATTCCCTATGAAGAAATTAATAAACTTTCCTAAAAAAGTTAATTTGATTAAGAATCTGCTTCCTTCTCCTCCTCCTTCCTGAGAGAATTGATAAGCAAATTAATGCAACAGAAACAAACATTATTTGTTACTTACATGAGGCACATGAACATTTGTAGACATAACTCACCGAAAAATCATGCTTCTTTCACACACGGAATAGCATGAATCCCAATAGACTATATGATTATATGTGTGAGAAGTGATCAGATAAATAAAGCCAACTGAATGTGAGGGGGGTGTTCCTGTATGCACTGTGTCCAATAAAGCTTACTTTCAAAGGAATCATGCCAAATGTTCCCAAATATAGTTTGGAATGCTATACTTATTCCTATATTCCTAAAGGAGCTAGATGAAAATGTAAAACTGATCCTTTTAGCAAATTTTTCTTGTTCAAAAAGTTTTTATTAGTCAAAAAAGGTTTATACAAATACATATCAGGTATGGTAAATTTTCATTTTTCTTATCTAAAATAAGAATTTTACTCAAATTTTTTAACACATACAACAGCCATAAGGCAAGCAGGTGACACGAAGTAGCAAAGTTTGCAAATTTTAAATACGTAATAAAGAAGAGTCAAGAATAAACAGAATATCGTACAAAAGAGAATAAGGAAAACCAACACAATCCCAAATATCTTTATCACTTCCTAGTTTTGGATCTCAGAACTCTGGGTTCAGCCTGACCCAACTCCAGGGCCGCAACAGCGGCAGCCGCTTCAGCCCCATGATCTATAACCTCCCCTTCTTCAATTCCTGGGTCATCTGATTCCAGGAAGGCTTTGTGTTCCTCCACATAGGCCGTAGCCTCCGCAATTGTACTGATTTTTTTCGTAATGCCCTCCCGGAAAATCATCAATCCCTCTGGCATCAGCCATCTGAAGCCCACTCCCTTCTGGTACAATTTGCTTGACAAAAAATAATATTTCTTTCTTTTTTCACGTACCTGTCTGGGAATCTGCCTCAGAATGGCTATCTCCCTGCCCCTGTAAATCAGTGCCCCACTCCTATGTTTTCTAAGAATTTCATCTCTCGTCTCTCTTCTCACAAATTTGACATGAACCTCTCTGGGAACTGCATGCGTGCGTGCATATTGCGAATTAACTCTATAAACTCGATCCACATCCCAATTCATGAAATCAACACCTCTCCCAAGAAATTCTCCCAACAATTTAGTCACAACATCTCTCAAGTCTTCTTGGTCCACTTCTTCCAAATTTTGAAACCTAAGGAAATAAGACATTTTATCCATCTGTAGTCCAAGCACAGCATTGCCTGTCGTCTCCTCTCTTTTCTGCACTGCCGCATCTCACCCTCAAACCTTCCACTTTCTGCTTGTTTTCTGCTGAGACTTGTTGAGTATCCTTTAAATCCTTTTGGATAGTCACAATTTCTGCTCTTATTTCCGTTTGGCCTCTTTGCAAATCATCCAGTTTCTTGTCCATATTGGATAACTTTTCCAGAATTCTCTCCATCTCTCCAGCAGTTGGTCTCTGACCTTTTGCCATTTGAAAAAAAAAATCAAAATCCTCAGGCAAGCACAGTATCCTTGTAATTTCCTCCGGATCCACCAGGGGGCACTCACAGGAGCAACGAGTCCAGAGTACAGTTAGTCAACCAGGAAGCCGAAGGAAGTGATGTCATCAAAATTCTCATAGTGAAGGCGGGCTGGGCGCCACCACTGTTCCCCAGAAGGAGGGGCCTCAAACCTTCCCTCCTAAATTTCTCCATCACCTCTTCTCTCCAGAGCTCCACAAAACCGGTAATCTTCTTATTTTAAGTTCTCCTCTCTCCAGAATAACTCGTGCTCCTTCCAACCGCAGGGGAGAAAAAACCCCCCCGCACTCCGGAGCAGTCCACTCACGTTTACCGATATTCCCTTCCCTTCTCCTCCTCAATTCTTCTCCGTTCCCTGTTCTCCACCAGGCTGCTGCCGTTATAAATCCAATGCCCGGTGTCACGGGCACAGCGGCAAGCGGCGACCAAAATAATGGCCGCGGCCTGTGGCCTCCGAACCCCGCCGAGCCTAGGACGCGCCAGCATCGGTCCCCACAGTCCTGTATGTCGGCTGGGAGACCCCTGGCGAGCCGTCCGTGCGGCAGGTGTCCTTTTCGGAACACCTGGCCCCTGAGGGCCTCGGCGGCGGCCGGATTCGGGCGCTGGAGGCAGGAGAAGCCTTCCAGACGTCCGTTGCCGCTGGATACCGGAAGTCGTCCCCTTTTAGCAAATTTATATGCCATTGATGTTCATAACAATTCTGATCAATGTGCAAAATTGCTGTAAAATACTCTGAGTCATAGTCCATTATTAATATATGAAGCATTTAAATAGATAACTCCAACTATATAAAAATAGAAGATGGAGAAAGACATATGATGAACTCTGGAAATATAAGAAAAATGGAGCTTGTCTCAACTCTGATAGTACAGTTTCCTAGTATAGGATACATCATAAAGAAAGTCAATGAATTATTGATGACAAATGCTTTCATAGTAGAACTCTTATAAGATGTCCCACTGATGGCCTAAGAGCTTAGGCAGTCTAATCAAACGTGATCTGACTTTGGAAAAAAAAAACAACATAGGGATAATGTGGGATTTGGGGGCAATTCTGCAGCATCCATGCTGCTATATTCTGGCTCACCTGCTTAATCCAAGTGACCTTCAAATACTTTTTCATAAAGAGTGTATAGCAACAATCCACCCTTGAAATCATCAGCAGAGCTAGGAAGTTTCATCACTTGCATGTATCTGTAAACAGTGAGGTAGGTAGTGGGAATATTTAGTCATGGGAGTGGGAATATTTAGAAATTCCCACACCAAATACTTGAGGATTGCATTGTGCCAATTCTCAATCAGATAATTTATAGGACAATCATCAGAATTGATGCAGTCATTCCTAAATTGCCTAAAACTCAATAATTTATGCCAGTCCTTTGGGGCAACCTTACCCAATTTGGTGTTCATCCCTGCAGTAGGGAATCTTTGCAACAATTCACCTTTACTGGTTGTGGTTTATGCCTATGTATGTGCTATCCCTATCTCAACCTATCTCAGAGAGCCCCTAGGACTTTGTAATTCAACTCTGAAGTACATATATTCTCTTCTTTTGGAAGAACAGATTTGCCAGAATGAACGAATACCTGATAATCTACAGAAGAGTTTTTAACATTATATAATTCTTTAAACTGAGACAAACTAGGTAGAAATATTTGAAATCACAAGTCTGTTTATGGGTTTTAAAAAAGTGGCTTTGCCAGCTGTATGTTGTTGTTTCTGTCACAAATCAATGGTTCAGTCAACAAGGGACTTTATATGGCCATACCTTTGACTGTTTGTTTTATTTGAGTGGTAGAGGTGGCAGTACTATTTTGTCTACCACAACCATCATTCATTCCTTGCAGAATTATTTTGCACTTCCTAGCTACTCCTGACACTGACTAAGCATGAGAGAGGGGCATGAATATGGGGTAGTATTCACCACAGAAGGTCTAGGACAATTTGGCATGACCAGTGTGGTACGGTTACCTTGGTGCAGCCAGCTCAATGCTACCAACTCGCTACCACAAAGTAGCCTCTGCCAGTTCACTGTTGCCAAGTCATTATAGGATAATTCAACATAGCCAATTTGCCATGGGGATAACTCAGTGTGGGTATCCAGAGGGAGAGCCATTCAGCATTCAGACCATTTGGCAGCAGTGGCAGTTTTGAGGCCATTTGACAGTGGGGCATAGAGAGGGCAGGTGGCAGGAAGACAGCAGTGGCCAGTTATGTCCCATTTTCACACACCGCCATGCTGACCTCAGGGAGCTCTAGGAGCTATGGGAGCTCAGCAATGACAGTGGAATGTGTGAAAATGGGATGTTACCAGCCCACGCTGCCGCTCCACTGCCCACCCTGCCCACCATTGCCACTGCCAAACAGCCTAAACTCCAAATGGACCGAAGCTCGGCCCAGCAGAATGGCTGCTGGAGTGGCTGTTGCAGCTCAGTGGTGGTGGTAGCAGTGGGAATGGTAACATTCCAGCCAGTATTATATATTATGCGGAGTGGGAAATGAGACAGCTGAGGAGTGCATTCACAACGTTCTTTATTACCAGCACAACGGCACTGGTTGGAAACCAGAACAGGCAACAACCAAAACAATGAACAGGGCGAGCCTCTCTGACAGCTCTTAAATAGGGCTCCTGTCAGAAGCTACACCAATAGCGGCTCTCTGTTTTCCCACTTCCAATCCGGCTCGCGCCGCGGCCAATCAGCAGCCGTTTGCTGTTGGCAAGGATCTAGCCGGCGATGTGCGCCCCCAGGATTCTACAAATGGAAGGGGTGAAAATGGGAAGTTGTCTCATTCTGCCCCACAGCTATGTTTTTTGACAGCCAATGGACAAAAGTAGTGCTCAGGAATAGTCAAAGTGACTGTACTTTCCACTTTATGGAATGCAGTTACAGGGTTATATTTTCCACTCATAGGCTGATGAAAATAGGAAGAATTAGTTAAACGAACAAAATCCATTAGTTATTGTCCTTAACTTGTCCTACATTAAAACAATAAAGCTATCACTACTTGTCAGCTTCATTCTACAGACAGAATAAGGTTCATCAATTGGTGTAATACAATTTATGCTGGAATCTTTAACTGCCATCTCAAGAACCAGATAGCAGCATGCAAATCCAGCCATAAATTGTATTTATTGTTCTTTAGAAACACTGTGTAAATTACATGTTACATTACACATAGATTTAACTTACACAACACAGACTGGACCAACAATTTGTGTGCATGTTTAATCCTTGCCTTCTCTGGCATGTTACCACACACGCAGACACCCCTTTCAAATTTCCCAAAGAGCTTGTTGTCATTGTGTTTGTTGTCATTGATGATGATGAATAAAATTATTTCCACTGTTGCTCTTTCAAGGACACAGATAGAGGACATAGTAAATCAATTAATAGCTTGATATTAAGGTCCCAGTCTTGAACTCTCCACATATTTGCTTTAACATAAAAAAATCCAAATTGAATTATATGCTGTCTACTTAGTGTAATAAAAGCATAGTCAACTTTTCTCAGATGATAAAAAATAAATTGTTTCACAATTTTGTCACAAAAATGCTGAAATTTTGTGTCATATATTTAAAAAAATGAGTTTAGTAGTTAGTGGATATTAGTTATGGATATTGCAGTTACTATAGTATCTACAAAAATGTTGCTGCTTATTCCTGTGATTAAGAAGTGATTAATAGTTCAACCCTTTTTTTTTTCTCCTCCTATGTATTTTAAAAAGAATATGGCACTCTTCTTGCAGCAATTTGCACATCTTCTGAACCGGGAAGGTTTTATAATCCTTCCTAAATTCAGAGGAAGTAGTTGGTTGGCATTTGATGATACTCTATTTCCTATATTCATCTTTTTTTTAAAAAAAAAATCTCATTTCTTCAGTTTTAAAAATTCTACAACTATATGAGCTGGAAATATTGCTGAATACAAATGAAGAATCAAATTAATATGCTGCACATTGGAGACATTGAGTCTATATATGTCAAGGACATCATTTAATTTGTTGCGTTTTGTCCAGTAGTGCATTCCTAATGCTCACCGAAGTCAGACAAAAGAAGTATTTCTGAAACCACTTTGCTTTGATGGCAAATATCAGCCTAACAGAACAAGCAAATTGCAGTGGATCCATTGCCAGTAAAGACAGACACCAGCTGTTGAGTAGCCATGCTATTTTTATTACTGTTTTTATGCATAACAGCAGCACCAATTCTTTTAAAATGAACACTTGAAAAGAAATGCATATACATTTAATGGGCAGCACCAATTCAAAAGCTGTTTAACAAATAGCCTCTTTTCATCTTTTCTGACTAGCATATACCTGATTATTTACTGTGCACTCTAGCAAAAAAAGCAAAAACTAAACAAAAACAAAGACACAGGACATTTACTTATAATGACTCTATTGAAGTGTGCATATTATTAAGCAACTTTTCTCCAATGGACGGTAATAGTCAAAAGGCAATCGATTACTGGAATGAGATGTGGGGAAAGCTTTTTAAAATAGGTTTGTGAGCTTCTCCACATTCCATTCAACATGCCAATTACATTAAGAGTCCTGCTTTATTTTAGACCCTGTTATCTTGATGTCCACCTTGAGAACACACAATACTTCACCAAATGATGCAAAAGACACATTGTCTTGTTGGTATTGATTATTACATGGTGGCATTTCGTACAGCTTTCTACAGAGTCTTTAAATTAATGAGTACACTTTCAAATGTCTTTGTTGTTGTTTCAGCAGAGGCACGAATAACCAGAACTTTAAGGCAGATCTTTAAATTCTATGATTTAGCTCTTAGGATTGGTAAATATTCCAAACCCAGAGATATAATGCCTGATGATTTCTTGGAATCATGAATAACCATATCTTCTTGTGAAATTAGATGATTTAATTAATGAAAACAACCTATGAAGAGAATGTGATTTCTTTCCTGGTGTCTTTTTTATTTTTTTTTATTTTTTAAAAATGCAAATAATACAAACATAGTACATACTGTATACATCTAAATAAAAAAAAAGAAAGGAAAAAACCCCAAATATTATAGTGCACCCCCATTCACCCCCGGAGACCATTCCCCCCCACTTATGTTTCTTTGTCTACAACAACTAAAAGATATACAATATATCCCAACTGTGTCTTTATTCCCTCCAAAACCACATATATTCTTGAGTAGGTATATTCCCTTTGCCTTCCACCAACACTGAAAATAATGTGACTTCTTTCCTTGTGTCTGACAAGGTCATAGAAAAATAGATGTGTACGCAAGAGACAACAATTATGGGTACAGAATGACCAAAAATATATTTTAAAAATTCCCTTCACCTTTTCCAGACTTACCAGGAGATTCTTTACTAGAAAGCCAAGTCTTTGCAAACTTATCAAACTGGGATAATTTGAGTCTGGTCATTTTGAATAATGTTATCAAACTGGTCAATCAAACACTCTAGGTTGATTTGTTCAATTATCCATTTGTTTGTTCTCTTGGCTGTCCACAGTATTCTCTCCAACATCAGCTCCAACACCAAATTCAAAAGTCTCTTCCTATCCTGCTTCTTGAAAGTCCAACTTTTGCTGACATATAGCATCACAGGGAAAGCACTACTTGCACTTTTCTGATCTTTGTACTATAGACAACATCCAAATATCTTTTCCAAAGTCTTCATAGCTTCTCTACCAAGTGCTAGTCAGCAACACATTTTTTGACTGTTTGCTTCTTTACTGTTGATGTTGGTCCTAAAAAGCAAACACTATGTACTACTTCAATATTTCATTAGCAATTCTAAAGCTGGTAGTTGTGCTCATGGTCATCAATTTGGTCTTTTTATATTTAATTTATATTAAATATATAAATTAAATTTATAAATTATAAATATTTTTATATTTAATATAATTAATAGTCCCTTTTTCATTACGTTTCTTGACTTTTATTGCTAGACCTTGAATATATTTTGCATCATTGTGTCATCAGAATAGTGTAGGTTATTGATATTTCTTCCTCAATTTTTAAAACCATGTTTACCTCTTTTTTCAATCCAGCTTCCCTTAATATATATTCAGAAGATAAGAGGAAAGAATTGAAGTCCCTCCACAAACATTGCTTATCTAGTTTCTCTAGTATCTGAGAGTAAATTGCTCATGAGAAAGACAGAACCAGTGGCTGTTTAGAATGTTATAAAACATTTGTCTAATTAAAAAAAGGGAATTTGGGATTTCAGAAGCTACTATGTCAGTGTGTTCAAGTTAAACAGTCAAAAGTTGGTTTTTAGAAAGTTTAAAGTTTAAACTTGCACTGCCATCCTCCAGTCCAAGTTTCACAGTCATAATTAGCAATTGGAAAAATTATTACATTGATTAATCTGGATTTGGTTAGGAATCTGATATCTTTACTCTTCCAGGTTTATTCATGTTGGACATTGCGATTCTTCCAAGGACTCTACACCTTCTGATCTCAGGCCTCCACACTGATTGATTTTAGAGCTATAGAATAGAATAGAATAGAATAGAATAGAATAGAATAGAATAGAATAGAATAGAATAGAATAGAATAGAATAGAATAGAATAACAGAGTTGGAAGGGACCTTGGAGGTCTTCTAGTCCAATCCCCTGCTTAGGCAGGAAACCCTACACCACTTCAGACAAATCTCTAATCTCTTCTTAAAAACTTCAAGTGTGGGAGCATTTACAACTTGTAGGCAAGTTGTTCCACTGATTAATTGTTCTAACTGTCAGGAAATTTCTCCTTAATTCTAAATTGCTTCTCTTCTTGATTAGTTTCCACCCATTGCTTCTTGTTCTACCCTCAGGTGCTTTGGAGAATAGTTTAACACCCTCTTCTTTGTGGCAAGTCCTGAAATATTGGAACACTGCTATCATGTCACCACCTCAGTCGTTCAAGAAAAGAAATTCCTTTTCTTATAAAGAACTTTATAAAAAAACATACTTTATAAGGAATATTCTGGGTTAAACTCCACAAGATATATTAATAGGTAAAGAAATAGTTCCATTTCTAATCACTCTAACACTCACTTTGATAAGCCAAATTTAATCAGTTATTTTTAAGAAGAACTCCATATTTTATCAAAATGTGTTTCAAAAATTTAATCTGTATCATATCAAAGGCCTTGTCAACATTTAAAAACATAATAAACTAGTTTATTATTTCTAATATATCAATTAGCAGCCTGATATTATCTTAATTTTTGCCTATTTATGGAACAAATTGAACAAGATAGATAATTTATGATAGTGTGTATTTTAATCTTTGTTCAATATATTGTATCTGTAGATGCAATCTAAATTTCAGCATCCAAATTTAATTAAAAACTCAGGTGATACATATATTCCAGAAAAAAACTTTAATACCATACTTCATGACTATCATTATGTACTTCATAAAGAGGAAGCCAAAAAAATTATGCAAAGAGTGAGATGTTACATATATTCTCTTATATCACATTACAATCGTAACTGTAACATTTTGCAATATTTTGTGACTCTTTCAACAATTTGATCTTGGAGAATTCTATAAATATTAATTCATTTTGTTCATCAGAAGCCATCATATGAAAAATGTGAAAAAATACTATGTATGTATGTATGCATGCATGCATATGCAGACACATGGAGAGAAACATCATTTATCAGGTCAAAATCATTATATGAAGTCTTTCAATATAAAATAATATTCTGTTGTCATGTCTGTTTCAGTCTAGAATTCAATATGTTACCTTTTAAAAATCTATTCCAAATAATAATAGGTGAATTGGGTTCTTATGTATGAAATATGAGAGAAACATTATGTAATCCTAGAATCATTGTATCAAAATTGAATTGTCTCTACATACCAGTTTTGATTTTGATTTTGATTTTCTAACTATGCCATTTTCCACGATTTTGTAAGTATTCATTATTATGAATGGAATGTATACTTACAAATAATTACAAATAGTATTGATAAATATTCCTATGGATAAGCATCCATAGGGACTGCTCAGAGAGCCTTTATCTATATAGTCACCAGGAGTCTACAGAACATAACAAAAGATTATTAGTTCTTTAGAAAATATTTAATCTTCAATATTGCTGAGCAAAAATTTTCTCGTGACATCTTTTGAAATGTGCTTACAAAGTCAATAGGTCTGTTCTGTTGTTACCTAAATGAAGCTTACAGCCTATATGTCTTGGTTACATGGCATATACTCAGTGCAAGTTATTGAATAAAAGTAAAGGTTCAGAGTAGAGAGCTGTGCCTACTTAAAGTTAATACAGAAACGGATAACAATAATAATAAACTTAATGATCCAAGAATAAAGCAAATCAATGGCCTCATCTAAACTATGCTGCAATAAATGTCCCTTCTCATTGCTTATTCCCTTTCTAATAAAGAAAACCTATTAAACAAACAGATTACAACTGGGGGAAAAATAGTAAAAGGCCAATTGGTTTTTCTTTGTTGTAGTTCCCCTCAGAAGAATAAAACTGCTCTTTTGAATAGGCTTGCTAGGAACTCTGCACTGCAAGGAAAATGTGTTTGAGAAAGCTAAACCTCTGTAGACTAATATATTTTATGAGGAACCCCAAAAATTTTATTACTCAGTGTGTCAGATCATTTTTTTCAATATTTTAGTCCAACTAGCTGTAGGGACCAAATTTATGGCACCAGGATCAATTACATTTGACCAGTTGTTTTTGTTAATAGTGCTTACATATTTCTGGTTTATCATTACTTTTCGCTCAAGAGGAAGAAAACAAATTATCTGTGCCAAACAAGCGGAAGAAGATTGAGAAATCTATTCCAAATAATAATAGGTGAATTGGGTTCTTATGTATGAAATATGAGAGAAACATCATTTATCAGGTCAAAATCATTATATGAAGTCTTTCAATATAAAATAATATTCTGTTGTCATGTCTGTTTCAGTCTAGAATTCAATATGTTACCTTTTAAAAATCTATTCCAAATAATAATAGGTGAATTGGGTTCTTATGTATGAAATATGAGAGAAACATTATGTAATCCTAGAATCATTGTATCAAAATTGAATTGTCTCTACATACCAGTTTTGATTTTGATTTTCTAACTATGCCATTTTCCACGATTTTGTAAGTATTCATTATTATGAATGGAATGTATACTTACAAATAATTACAAATAGTATTGATAAATATTCCTATGGATAAGCATCCATAGGGACTGCTCAGAGAGCCTTTATCTATATAGTCACCAGGAGTCTACAGAACATAACAAAAGATTATTAGTTCTTTAGAAAATATTTAATCTTCAATATTGCTGAGCAAAAATTTTCTCGTGACATCTTTTGAAATGTGCTTACAAAGTCAATAGGTCTGTTCTGTTGTTACCTAAATGAAGCTTACAGCCTATATGTCTTGGTTACATGGCATGAAACTCTACTCAGTGCAAGTTATTGAATAAAAGTAAAGGTTCAGAGTAGAGAGCTGTGCCTACTTAAAGTTAATACAGAAACGGATAACAATAATAATAAACTTAATGATCCAAGAATAAAGCAAATCAATGGCCTCATCTAAACTATGCTGCAATAAATGTCCCTTCTCATTGCTTATTCCCTTTCTAATAAAGAAAACCTATTAAACAAACAGATTACAACTGGGGGAAAAATAGTAAAAGGCCAATTGGTTTTTCTTTGTTGTAGTTCCCCTCAGAAGAATAAAACTGCTCTTTTGAATAGGCTTGCTAGGAACTCTGCACTGCAAGGAAAATGTGTTTGAGAAAGCTAAACCTCTGTAGACTAATATATTTTATGAGGAACCCCAAAAATTTTATTACTCAGTGTGTCAGATCATTTTTTTCAATATTTTAGTCCAACTAGCTGTAGGGACCAAATTTATGGCACCAGGATCAATTACATTTGACCAGTTGTTTTTGTTAATAGTGCTTACATATTTCTGGTTTATCATTACTTTTCGCTCAAGAGGAAGAAAACAAATTATCTGTGCCAAACAAGCGGAAGAAGATTGAGAAATCTATTTTCTTGGAAATCAAACTATATTAGTTGCTATGAAGGGATGAAGAGATCTGTGAATTATTAGGAAATATTTTGCAGCCATATAAAAACATACTTTATAAGGAATATTCTGGGTTAAACTCCACAAGATATATTAATAGGTAAAGAAATAGTTCCATTTCTAATCACTCTAACACTCACTTTGATAAGCCAAATTTAATCAGTTATTTTTAAGAAGAACTCCATATTTTATCAAAATGTGTTTCAAAAATTTAATCTGTATCATATCAAAGGCCTTGTCAACATTTAAAAACATAATAAACTAGTTTATTATTTCTAATATATCAATTAGCAGCCTGATATTATCTTAATTTTTGCCTATTTATGGAACAAATTGAACAAGATAGATAATTTATGATAGTGTGTATTTTAATCTTTGTTCAATATATTGTATCTGTAGATGCAATCTAAATTTCAGCATCCAAATTTAATTAAAAACTCAGGTGATACATATATTCTCTTATATCCCATTACAATCGTAACTGTAACATTTTGCAATATTTTGTGACTCTTTCAACAATTTGATCTTGGAGAATTCTATAAATATTAATTCATTTTGTTCATCAGAAGCCATCATATGAAAAATGTGAAAAAATACTATGTATGTATGCATGCATGCATATGCAGACACATGGAGAGAAACATCATTTATCAGGTCAAAATCATTATATGAAGTCTTTCAATATAAAATAATATTCTGTTGTCATGTCTGTTTCAGTCTAGAATTCAATATGTTACCTTTTAAAAATCTATTCCAAATAATAATAGGTGAATTGGGTTCTTATGTATGAAATATGAGAGAAACATCATTTATCAGGTCAAAATCATTATATGAAGTCTTTCAATATAAAATAATATTCTGTTGTCATGTCTGTTTCAGTCTAGAATTCAATATGTTACCTTTTAAAAATCTATTCCAAATAATAATAGGTGAATTGGGTTCTTATGTATGAAATATGAGAGAAACATCATTTATCAGGTCAAAATCATTATATGAAGTCTTTCAATATAAAATAATATTCTGTTGTCATGTCTGTTTCAGTCTAGAATTCAATATGTTACCTTTTAAAAATCTATTCCAAATAATAATAGGTGAATTGGGTTCTTATGTATGAAATATGAGAGAAACATTATGTAATCCTAGAATCATTGTATCAAAATTGAATTGTCTCTACATACCAGTTTTGATTTTGATTTTCTAACTATGCCATTTTCCACGATTTTGTAAGTATTCATTATTATGAATGGAATGTATACTTACAAATAATTACAAATAGTATTGATAAATATTCCTATGGATAAGCATCCATAGGGACTGCTCAGAGAGCCTTTATCTATATAGTCACCAGGAGTCTACAGAACATAACAAAAGATTATTAGTTCTTTAGAAAATATTTAATCTTCAATATTGCTGAGCAAAAATTTTCTCGTGACATCTTTTGAAATGTGCTTACAAAGTCAATAGGTCTGTTCTGTTGTTACCTAAATGAAGCTTACAGCCTATATGTCTTGGTTACATGGCATATACTCAGTGCAAGTTATTGAATAAAAGTAAAGGTTCAGAGTAGAGAGCTGTGCCTACTTAAAGTTAATACAGAAACGGATAACAATAATAATAAAACTTAATGATCCAAGAATAAAGCAAATCAATGGCCTCATCTAAACTATGCTGCAATAAATGTCCCTTCTCATTGCTTATTCCCTTTCTAATAAAGAAAACCTATTAAACAAACAGATTACAACTGGGGGAAAAATAGTAAAAGGCCAATTGGTTTTTCTTTGTTGTAGTTCCCCTCAGAAGAATAAAACTGCTCTTTTGAATAGGCTTGCTAGGAACTCTGCACTGCAAGGAAAATGTGTTTGAGAAAGCTAAACCTCTGTAGACTAATATATTTTATGAGGAACCCCAAAAATTTTATTACTCAGTGTGTCAGATCATTTTTTTCAATATTTTAGTCCAACTAGCTGTAGGGACCAAATTTATGGCACCAGGATCAATTACATTTGACCAGTTGTTTTTGTTAATAGTGCTTACATATTTCTGGTTTATCATTACTTTTCGCTCAAGAGGAAGAAAACAAATTATCTGTGCCAAACAAGCGGAAGAAGATTGAGAAATCTATTTTCTTGGAAATCAAACTATATTAGTTGCTATGAAGGGATGAAGAGATCTGTGAATTATTAGGAAATATTTTGCAGCCATATAAAAACATTCAAGTTTTAAAAGTTTCCTAGTTTATGTCTGCTGTTTCAGTTTTGCTATTTTAATTTCCATTGAAGCATACACCACAAACACCCCTGCACAAACCTATAGTTTCTGTTTAATTTGTATGAAACCTCCATAATATTTGAAATCATGTCATGTCATACCATAGTGATTGGAACAATTTAAAAACACGGGACAATATAATTATGAGAGGTACAACAAGATTTTTTTTTCATAGAATTGGTTTCAACTGAGCTAATATTACATTTTGATTCCAGAATGTGACCTAGGACAAAGGCTGTGGCCAATATGAATCATTCAAAGGGTCATTCTGGCCAATTAAGATACTGCAATAAAAATTAACTAAACTTCTAAATAATCACACTCAACATAATTACTTCAAGTCATGCTGAAATACATAAATACCTACAGCTAATACTTTACTGCATCAACTTCAAGAATATTTAAGAAGATCAGATTAATATGCAAACAAAGCTTTCCTAGGGATTCATGTGATAAATTGGATCTTAGGCTACTGATGTTTAACACTTGGAAGTGCTCAAGCCTCTTATGCATCTTTTTAACCTTAGACAACTTCCCTTCTCTTTCTTATGCAAGAAAAAAATGTGCATTTTCAAAAGTATACAGAGATGTGATTGTTTACTGAATTCTGCAAGAGCTTTCATTCACATATAGAAAGAAGGAAAACACAGGTGAACATTAAGGCAACCCTTGCTGTGCAGGAAAAAGAAAGGTAATTTTGTGATGAGATTAAAACCTAAATTGATTTTTTTTACCACTATCGAGTTAAGCTGTTGTCCACCCAGCAGAAATTACACTGGCATGAAATTAGCTATCCTCATTACCAATGCCTATTCTGCCTTTATTACCTTTATTCCCTGTGACTGTTAGTCACATGACTTTCCTACAAGGTCAGGGGTAATAAAACTTCAAAGATTTTATATACCTTGAATCTGTCCCTTAAAGATGCCAAAATAATGGAGGAAATCAAACTTTACATTCATACAACTAAGGAGCATTATTTCCTGGTGTAGAAACACAAAATGAAGGCAACTTCAAGGAGACTTACCTAGACATTTTTAGCCATGTGCATATAATACTTCTAGCCATGTTTCTTTTTCTCAAAGAGTCTGGGTATTATATTTTGATATATATGTGTGTATAAATGTAATATATACACATTTTATTTACTTTAGGTACTACTGAATATATGCTTGCATTCTTAAACCACTTGCATATTCTGTCTTGTCCAGTTTGACAAACATCTTTCTGTTGGCAGCCTTTATATTATGAAACAGCTGGTATGGTGACAGACTGTTTTACAAGCTTGATTCTTTCCCAAGTTAAGGGCTATCTACTAATCTTTTGACTGATTTAATGTTTAAATGGAAACTGGAAAACTCCAGCTGCCTCTAGCTGTCTTTTTTTTTATTGCCTTGTGTCTTTTTCACATTATTAACTATAGGTCCAAAATCTAGATTATAAAAAGAACAAGATGCTTTCTTCCTCTGAGGAATAATGCTTTGTTGGATTGACTAATCAAACTTCAGAACAAGAGTAAATAACAGAGAAAGAGAAAGTAACGAATAAAATTATGTGGACTTGCTTATTCCTGTAAAAGGCCTTAGCACTATCATCGGCTTTTCAAGATTTATAACCTGTTTGAATGATAGCAATAGCAATAGTGATAGTATTTAGATTTATATATGACCCCATAGTGCTTTACAGCACTCTCTGGACAGTTTACAGTGTCAGCATATTGTCCCCAAAAATCTGGGTCCTCGTTTTACTGACCATGGAAGGTTGAGTCAAACTCAAGCTCTATCAGGATCGAACTCCAGACTGTGGGCAGTGTTTCCCTGCAATGCTGCATTCTAACCATTGTGCCACCAGGGCTCATGAATGATTGACTTTATGCAGATTAAAATCTTAGTGTATGATCAGAAACCTTTATTAGTATTTTCAGTTTGCTTGGAAATGCTAATAAACAATACTGTATACCACGCATGTGAAAAGTAAATAAGAGATAAAGTGATCCATTAGCAGGATCTTGTTACAAAAATAATGTTCAGTTTTGACATATATTTTAATGCTGTACAATTGCAGTCCCTAGACAACCTTATAGAGAAATTTACACATAATTTCTCTCTAACTAAAGCTAGGCTACACATTTGAAATGCAATGTGTTTATGGTTTAGCTTTCATTTTCATTTAGCACAAATACTTGTATTTTCTTTCTTTCTTTCTTCTTCTTTTTTTGATCTATAGTATAAAATTATACAGGTATCTTAACAAGTAGGATGTTTATAATGGAATGTAATAAGATAATGATTTTGACAAATTGCCATCTTTGGGAATGGAAGCTATTCAATAAACTAACATAACATAACATAACATAATAATAGAGTTGGAAGGGACCTTGGAGGTTTTCTAGTCCAACCCCCTGCCGAGGCAGAAAACCCTACACCATTTCAGACAAATGGCTATCCAACTAACTAACTAGGTTGACAATTTATTGAAAAAGAATTTTTTTTTCTCTTTTCCCTCCTTTTTTTCTTAATAATTTTTGTTTACCCCAGGATATTGAGAAAAAAGCAACTTACCGTTATATACACTATATTGGTATTACAGATGAGTTATCATTGCTTATAGAGGAAAGACCTGTTCTGCATTTTGGTACATTTCATCTGGAAGTTTCAGGTTTTGTTTAGTTTTTAAATTGTTTTTTTGGATATTTTTCATTGCATTTTTATTTTGATTGCTTTCAATCTTCTCTTTCCATTCTTTTGCTTGTGTTTTGTTTATTTTTATAGGAGACATTTATATATTTTTTCTTTACATTTAAAAAAATATATAGTTAATAGTTAAATGATAATACATTGGTTTCTATGTATGGCAGGGTTTTTTCCTTGATTGTTTGTCTTAACATGTTATACTATATAATGAAAAAGACATGTTATTCCAAAAGAAAATTACTCAATTACTTACTTAAATCAAGCAACTTAAACACTGGTGGGACAGGAGTAGGCATGGCCGACAAAGTTTGACTCGGTCTCCAGGCAGAGAAGCAGAGCACTACCCATTCCTGGATGATCTTCCCCGACACACTGGAGAGTTTGTGGTGCATCATCAATTAATGATACTGAATAATAACTGGAAAAGGAGATGCTATTCCAGAGTTATTCACAATTCATAACAGTAGATTTTATTAACAGCATGGAGAATTATTTTGTATAACAGTACTTTTCCAAATAAAATAAATTGCTGAGGTATATATTTATTTAAAATATTTGCATTGCCATTAATCTGAAAACATAACTCTGGGTAACTCACAACAGATATTATCTGTTAACAAGAACTTAAATATGGAGCACTCCATATTAAGATATAATATAATATATAATATAATATAACAACAGAGTTGGAAGGGACCTTGGTGGCCTTCTAGTCCAACCCCCTGCCCAGGCAGGAAACCCTACACCATCTCAGTCAGATGGTTATCCAACATTTTCTTAAAAATTTCCAGTGTTGGAGCATTCACAACTTCTGCAGGCAAGTCGTTCCACTTATTAATTGTTCTAACTGTCAGGAAATTTCTCCTTAGTTCTAAGTTGCTTCTTTCTTTGATCAGTTTCCACCCATTGCTTCTTGTTCTACCCTCAAGTGCTTTGGAGAACAGCCCGACTCCCTCTTCTTTGTGGCAACCCCTGAGATATTGGAACACTGCTATCATGTCTCCCCTAGTCCTTCTTTTTATTAAACTAGACATACTGAGTTCCTGCAACCGTTCTTCATATGTTTTAGCCTCCAGTGCCCTAATCATCTTTGTTGCTCTTCTCTGCATTCTTTCTAGAGTCTCAACATCTTTTTGACATCGTGGCGACCAAAACTGGATGCAATATTCCAAGTGTGGCCTTACCAAGGCATTATAAAGTGGCACTAACACTTCATGTGATCTTGATTCTATCCCTCTGTTTTTGCAGCCCAGAACTGTGTTGGCTTTTTTAGCAGCTGCTGCACACTGCTGGCTCATATCTAAATGGTTATCCACTAAGACTCCAAGATCTCTCTCACAGGTACTACTATTGAGCAAGGTACCAATAATATCAGTTAATACTTTTAAATAATAATAGTTATACTTAAGATAACCTTAAGTGTATTATCTTAAGAAGATATTAATTTAGAAAAACATAGTCTTTTATGTTTATTGGTCACACCAGAGATTTTTTAAAGGTTGAGATTATCAGCTTCAATGTGATGAAAGTATAACATGATGGTGAGAAGCTGAAGCCTGAAGATGACGAATGAGACTTCGTCGAAACGTCACCAAGACACTTCCAATTTTACGCAGGAGAAAACCCGAATATCCAAAGACCTACATATATATATATATATATATATATATATATATATATATATATATATATATATATATATTCCCCATTTCTCCATTCTTTTCATGTTTGTTTTTTAAATTTGCTTTACCAATTTTTCACCTTTCTAAACCACCCAACTCCCTCTTCTTATTGTCTTTGTATAAAAATTTGTTAGAAATAAATCACACGAGAACCAGAAGCAGGCATATATTCTGTTCTACAGGCTTGATTCAAGAAGAGGCTATACTTTTCATTTAATTGCCATACTCAATGCAATAAATATGGAGTTTAGTAGTCTTCACTGGTTTGATAGTAGATTTCATAGGTTTTTTTTAAATTAAGGCCGATGGAAATTTTAATAGTGAGAAAGAATAATTATTCCTTTTTTTTAGGCATTGCTAAGAAAACAAATATTTACATAGACAATAGATTAGATGAGTAAGCAAATGAAAACAAAAAGGCAATGGATATGTAATTAATGGGAAATGCCAAATTTATGTACAATATGTACCTTTTAGTGCCCATAATGGCTGAGTTAGTGATAGGCAGTGGAATAAACCCATACAAAGTTAACCAATTAGGTTTGCGGAAAATCAATTCAATAATACATAAACCAAATGATCAGCAAGAGAATCAATAGTCCAATGAGGTAACTACTAAATAAGGTAAGAAGAGACCTGGATAAGCAATTTAATAGGCAATAAGTGTATATCAGTCAGACAATTAGTTAACTAGTTAATTAGCCAAGCAGGGAATTAATTAGATTCTGGATCAATAGATTCATTTTAATTAAATGGAAACCCAAGCAGAGATTGCAGCAATTCAGTAAGCAGACAAGAAAGCAGTATTATAAATTAGGGACTAGAACATTTAGACATTAGCAAAAACAAAGTTTTTAATAAATCTGGAGTTCTAAAATAACAATTGATTCTGTTTCTGAATATGATTTTTTTTTCTTTTTCATGTGTATGTGAGAGAGAGGGGGGAGGGGGGAGTGAGAGTGAGAGTGAGAATATACTTCAGATAAATCATAAGACCCTGATTTCTATGCTCTTAGATATATAATTTATATACTTATAAATATACATATTTTAAATAAATATAGTACAGTAGGTATGTTTATGTCTGTATATGTGTTTGTCTGTCTGTTTATCTTTCCATGGGGCACATTGAAAGAAATGTTAATGAGTTCTGTCTCTGTGATTCTGTCCTGCATTTTAAGTTTACATTCCATCCTCAGGTAAGTTTCTAGGGTGACTTTAATTTATCCATTAGGTTTACTTAATAAAGTTCTTGTGATTATAAACTGAGATATAAGTATGCTAATTTATTCTTGGTGTGACAGTTGATATAGAAACCCAATTTATACAACAAAAAGAGAATCTGTGGACAAAGATAACGATCATGTGCAAATATAACATTTAGATAAATTTGATCATTTATGGTTGTGCCATCAATAATTTAAGAGAAACAGGTTTAAAAATATGCATTCATTTATTTAATCATTTGTTTGATTCTTTAATCTGGCTGCCTTGTACACCATTTCCAGAATTAGTGAAAGGGATTATTTTTTTAAAATGAAATCTGATAATCAAGAGATTAGAGATTATTGCAATTTGTGCACACAGAAGGTGCTATTGCATTTTTATTGTATGTGTGTTTTTCTGTTAAATGTTACATTCCATAATAAAAACACAAACCATCAATTTTAAGATTTAATTAGAGTTTTTATTCAGTATCTCTTTTTCATAAACTTTCTCACATTATAGACTTTTAGGGAAATAAAGAGTATGAATATGGGAAGCAAACATACTAAATCAATTAGTTCAATATTCTCTATACTAAGTATCAGTTATACAAATTGAACACAGAAGGGATTAAACCCAGGATATCCAGCATGGGAAATAAAGGATCAGCGATACTCCTTTTCTTTACCTTGGGAACATCTTGGTAACATACGCTCTTAAGTGAAGTCTGTGCTGAGTAACTTCTTGCAATAAAATTGGAGAGAAATATATGGAAAGTAGATGAATATCCATGATGTACAGTTCACTGTACTTTCACATCATTGATGAGATATTTTTTAATTAACTTAATGCACTTTTTAATTACTTGAATTTTATACCACACAAATGCTGTTAAAATAGTGTATTTATTCTAGGAATTTCAGATTGTAAGTCTGGCTGGTTAGGCTACATATGTAAAATTAGTAATGATAGTGGTAATGAAAATGATATAGATAATATTAATAGTCCTAATAAGGCACTACTTTGATTTGGTTGTGGGGCTTGTGTGCTCTGAGGAAGATAAGACCTATGCCAGAAGTTCAACTTATTGGTCAGGTCTCATCAGAGGAAGAGCCAGGCAAATAGTAAGTTTCCCATAAACAATGTGGTGAGATGTAATTTACAGAAACCATATTGAATTGATCATCATCCAAGTCAACAAAGATTGTGCTAAGTATTGGAATTCTTGAACATCTGGTAACGAAAGGACTCAGCTATAGGACTTAGTTGCTAACTAGGCAAAAATGGGCCTGTAGGTACAGGATTATTGAAAGTCCAAGAAAGAGATGGGCTAATTCTAAATGTACAATGTAGTGTTCTAAGTCTCCCACCCACCCAGGCCGTTGCCCTAGTGGAGAACGAGGATACTTCTCTGTGTTGATTGGCTAAGCCAGTTGACAGCTGGTATAAAAAGGACTGTCAACAGAGAAGGAGAGAGTTTTTGTTCATTTGTATTTGTCACTGCTGTTAGCTATGTTAAGGTTAATAAAATAAATTACCTGCTATCCAGAGTCCTGCCTACACCTTGCCGACACCTGAACCCACAATATAGCATACAATATCAAGCCTTAAGAAACAAACACTTACAAAACAAGAATTGAGAAGAAAACAACAGAGACAAAACTCTGTCTCTTGAAAGAAGGTGAAAAAACAATGGATCTAGTAAGCTGCTGCAATAACATTACACAGACTGACTACAACAAGAGCATGACAAAATAACAACAATGGTGATCAAAAAGTGGCACCCTAACCACTATCCAAGCCAGGCTTATAATAAAATCTAATAAACCCATTTATTATAAACCTAATAAACTCAGCTTTATTACTTACTGTATTTGTATCAGCCCACCAACCTCACCCCACCCCATGGTAAACCAGACAGAAAACATACTATATGACCTAATTTTACTTTATTGTGTAGGAATTTAGCACCCAACCCCCTCCTAGAAGAATGAAATATTTTAGAAAATATTTAAAAGGCAGAATATATTTCCCTGGATGAGAAATGGAGAAACATGTTTTAAAGACAAAGCAGCTTCCTGACTCCCCCCCCACCTTTGTCAATGGGTCATTAAAGCCTCAGCTAAGCTCACTCATTTCCCCCCACCTTTGTCAACCATCATCTGCATCATAATAGAACCCATCTAGCAACTGAAACTCACCACATGGCACCTGGGAAGATTACATCAGCCAGCAAGGCTAGCTAAGACCCCCACCCCCTGGGAGTCTGACAGCCAATCAGGGTACTGTTCCTGTGCCCCAGAAAGTTCAAAGCTCAGAAAAAGCATAAAACCAGGGAGCACACAGGATCTCAGCCCTTTTCTGTTCAGGATCTCAAGCCATGTGATCCTGACCACCATTAAACCATCTTTCCAAGCAGTCTCCATGTTTCCAGTGTCTTTGTCCCCACTTGGAACTGAACCCAGATGGATATTTCTTCCAACAATTGGCCCCCCCAGATGGGACTCCAAGCTAACCTAACCAATGGACCTGGCCCAGGTAAGCCTCCCTTGCTAGCAGCAGACCCATTGTGTCTGTGGGTAAGTTTTCCTGGACCTTGGCCATTTGGAACTAGGTTTTAAAGGGGTTTTGAGTGTTGAGCTCAAAGGCTGCTTGGAAAGAAGGTGAGTACCTCTAAATTTTAATTTTAAAGAATGGAAAGCATGGGAAATATGTGTATGCCTGCATGTGTGTGAGTAAGAGAGCCCTTCTCCCAATCACAGCTGGATCTTGCTTCCTCTGCGCATTTCCTAACCGCAGAAAAACCAAAAGTCTGGAGAGCATGGGGGTTTTGCCAGAGCACAGGACCTTATGATGCAGATGATGGTTGACAAAGGTGGGGGGAAATGAGTGAGCTTAGCTGAGGCTTTAATGGCCCATTGACAAAGGTGGGGGGGGAGTCAGGAAGCTGCTTTGTCTTTAAAACATGTTTCTCCATTTCTCATCCAGGGAAATATATTCTGCCTTTTAAATATTTTCTAAAATATTTCATTCTTCTAGGAGGGGGGTGGGTGCTAAATTCCTACAATTGTAAGACTACATTAGCAGAATTTTGCAAGTCTTGAAATACAAAGTCCTGGCTGCCACTTTTAACTTCTTCATCCATTAGGACAAATCCTTCCTTAATTTCTTTCTCTGACCATTAAGCCTCTGAGAGCTCCTGCCTCTCTTGTCTGATTGTTTCCTAGGCAACCTCTCTTCCCCTCATTCCCCAAGGTAATCTAAACATTTCATTACAATATGACTCCTACATTTCTATGAGGTATATCTTCTCCATGTTAGTATCTTCCCTGCAGACATCTTTCACCAAATTTGACTAGGTCTGATACTGCTATTCTATTGAAAGGTTGTGAAGACCAGATTGTTCCCATTGGCTGTGTGTTGATCCTGTGAGTTTTGATATGTGATGGATTCCCTGATTAGGTGTTTTGCTGTTATGGTTTTGGGCTATGTTTGGGATGTTTATTATACTTGTTATAGTTATATGTAGCCAAAGAAACATTTTCTTAAGTAGGTAATCATATATATCCTTAAGTAACTTTGTTTTAATGGTCTGTATACCTTGGCTATATTCTGAAAAGCTTCAATACATCTCATCATAATGTTTCTATATAATTATTGAAGCAGATTATACATTGATAAACACTGATAAGATTGTTTTAAGAAAAACAAAGAGAGATTAAGCATCCAAAGCCATTGGTCCTCAGAACTGCGCTGTTTTATGAAATGGTGAAAAATAGTTAAATATATTCCAAATGTATAATAGTAAAATATAGTATTTCCACAGCTGCACAATAATCCAGTTGTAAACAGCAACCATGTTCTATAAATCTGCCTGATTATTCATGGCAGTTTCATTAATGGGCTTACAATAAATATACCAGACATGGCATAAACACATTAATAATATAACATTCCACTTAATAGCTTTTTCTCTTGGAAAGGAAGTTCAAGTTCTCAGCACAGCTAACAAATCTTGTCACTGAATTAATTCATTACCAAAAGAAATGGATCTGGTACCATTTGAAGAAACATATAATTTTGGTATCCAAAGCCAAGACACAATGAAAACTTGGCAATATTTACCATTCTTTACTGTTCTTCCCCTTTTCAGGTGTGGCTTGCGCTGTAATATAATGTTGTGTGTGTCACTGTAATCCTCCTTTGCTATCTCCTGCAGATGCCACTATGGGGAAGATAAAATATTTGTTCCCTCTAATCAGCCAATTTCATTCAGGATCAAATACATATTACATTTAGGAATCTATTGCAGATCCTGATGATTTAAACTGATGTGGAAATACAGGAGATTTGAACTGGATGAAACGTTTGCATACGATTTTAGGATGTGAAATATTTTTCTTCCCATTAGAATAGATATACACTGTAGACTAACAAAACAAGTTTTTATCTTCAGCATTTTAATTACAGCCTGGGAATTTAAAAAAAAAAGAAAGATAACTTCTTGTCCATAAATAAATCATGGAAGTTTATATGAAAAGATATATATATATAACACATAATGCAACTCTATTTCAGTGCACTTCAATTCTATTTCTAAGACAACAATATTAGAATTATACTATAAAATAGCTAACAGAAAACAAAACCGTTCTGCAGCATTGAATTAGATGGAAGAAACTATCCAGACTTTGCTTTAAGTAAAAGAAGTTGTAGTAAACTATGTATTGCAACTCAAAACATTCCCAAGTAATATGATTCATTGCAAGGAATTCTGGGAAATGTAAGAGGTTTAGGTTTCCTAAATAATCATGGAACAAATTCAAACAGAGTTTAAATAACAAATCACAATCCTTTTTTACTGTAACATGTTGCCATTATTGTAAGGTTTATCTTTGGATTCCATACTTACATGTTATAGAAAGCCCATAACAAGGCCTGGAATGAAGTAAAGAAAAGAATTTAAACATAGCAGCATTAGAAATATGCTGTGTTAATTGTAAAACAAATAAGTCTTTTCAAAAGGTGTTTTGTGATGCAAGTCCCAAATAAGTTTATTTTGTGAAATAATATTTAGGTAACAATGCTCTTGATAATTGCTCAATAACTTTGAAGCAGACTTATTATTTAAAAGCCAGAGGAAAATCAAAACTTGATTGAGTATTCTACATCTAATTTTATGAGATTATTTTATAACTTCCAATATTTTTTGTTATAGTATTCCACACTTAAATAGAATTCTTAATACCTTTACAATTAGACAAGGTGGCTAAAAGTTATAAGCTGTTGTTAGACATTCAGTAAGTACTGAAGTATTTTATGAAAATATTCTTGCCACTATTAATCAGTCTTTATTCAACTTGCTGAAAGATTTGCTAGTTATTTTTGATCTTCTCTTCTAAATATATATATTGTGATCAGTACTGAGATGATGAGAGACATCTAAACAGAAAACTAATTTTGAAAAAGCAATGATACATGATAGAATTCCAACTTAAATTCACCATGATTTGCCAGGAAGAAATATAAAAATATATGACTAGGAAGAAAAGGTTTTCCCAAGTTTGTTGTTTTTGTTTTTCACAATTAAATTTTTTATTGTCTCCCCATCCACTCCTCATTTCGACAATTTGTTAAGGAATAGCTATTTTAAACATCATGAATAACTAATTAAAATCAGTTTCATATTATAGTGATAATAACCAGAACAACAGTTCATGTGATTAAATTTACATGCTCTGGGATTATCTTTGGTATCTAGACAAAATAAAGTTAAGGCAGACAATTAATTGAATTGCCCCTCATTTGCTCTCACAGAAGGATAAACAACAAGGAAAGATCTTTTATTTAAAAAAACAAAAACAAAACTCAGAAGCACTGGTTAGCCCTGTTCCTCATGTAGATTGTACACAGGTAAATATATACTGTGGGTAAACAATCTGCAATTTAGATTTTTGTCTAAAATAGAGAAAAATGTGTTATTCCTAGAATGGGAGCCCTTCATACAGACACTAATGTTTTAGTCACCTAACAGACTACAATATTGTCTATATGGGATTTGCTATAATTTACTTTGCAGGCAATTATTAAGATAATGAGTTGTTAAGAAAAAATATGCCATTTTTGGAGAATTAGAATTATGCTAATCCTAAAGGTTTACAGTTGATCTAGAATGCATTATTAGAGCTATTGTGATTTTACTACTGATTTACAGAGAAACCCTACATTGGTTGTTCATTATTGATTATTACCATTCGATCTTTCTAGATATTTCTCATGCTACGTCATATGATCCTACTCCTTGCTGATTCTTCTTTGTAGTCATTTCCACATTATCAGATTGCAAGGGGAAATCTGACATTAATTACTCACAATTCCAAAGTCAAAGTTCTGTTTTCTTCAGTCGCTCAGATCCGGGATGGGATGGACTCAGATTGGGTAGATTTGGGTAGGATGACGGAGGTGGATCTTGAAGATGTCATCTGGGAGGAGTTCGATACTGTGGCGCCCGAGGACATGGACAGGATACTGAGGAGGCTGAATGCAACCACATGTTTATTGAACCCGTGTCCCTCCTGGTTGGCACTGGCCACACAGGAGGTTACACGAGGCTGGCTTCAGGGAATTGTGAACGCTTCTTTGAGGGAGGGTGTCTTCCCTACCGCCTTGAAAGAGGCGGTGGTGAGACCCCTCCTCAAAAAGCCCTCCCTGGATCCAGCTGTGTTAGCGAACTATCGTCCAGTCTCCAACCTTTGTTTTGTGGCAAAGGTTGTTGAGAGTGTGGTGGCGCATGGGCTCTCTCGGTACCTGGATGAAACTGTCTATCTTGACCCGTCCTAGTCCAGTTTCCGGCCTGGGTACAGCACAGAGATGGCATTGGTCACGTTGGTGGATGATCTTTGGAGGGCCCAGGACAGGGGTTGTTCTTCTGCCCTGGACCTATTAGATCTCTCAGCGGCTTTTGATACCATCGACCATGGTATCTTGCTGCGACGGCTGGAGGGGTTAGGAGTGGGGGGGGGCACCGTTTTTCGGTGGTTCTCCTCCTTCCTCTCTGACCGGTCGCAGACAGTGTTGGCAGGGGGGCAGAGATCAGCCACGAGGTGCCTCTTATGTGGGGTGCCACAGGGGTCGGTTCTCTTGCCTCTCCTGTTCAACATCTATATGAAGCCGTTGAGTGAGATCATCCATGGTTTTGGGGTGCAGTGTCACCTGTATGCTGATGGTACACAGCTGTACATTTCCACCTAACCATCCCAAAGCCGTTGAAGTGATGTCCCGGTGTCTGGAGGCCGTGCAGGTCTGGATGGGGAAAAATAGGCTCCGACTCAACCCGTCCAAGACCGAGTGGCTGTGGATGCTAGCATCCCGGTACAGTCAGCTGATTACATCACTGACTGTAGGGGGTGAGTCATTGGCCCCCACAGAGAGGGTCCGCAATCTGGGCGTCCTTCTGGATGCATGGCTGTTGTTAGAAGAGCATATGACGGCCGTCGCCAGAGGAGCTTTTTATCAGGTTTGCCTGATATGCCAGTTGCGTCCCTTCTTAGGATTCCCTATGCACAGTCACTCATGCCCTCGTCACTTCCCGCCTGGACTACTGCAACGCTCTCTACATGGGGCTCCCCTTAAAGAGCACCCGGAGGCTCCAACTGGTTCAGAATGCGGCCGCGCGGGTGATAGAGGGAGCAACTCGAGGCTCCATATAACACCTCTCTTGTGCGGGCTGCATTGGCTTCCGGTGGTCTTCCAGGTACAATTCAAGGTGTTGGTTACCACCTTTAAAGTGCTCCATGGCATAGGACCGAGTTATTTACGGGACCGCCTGCTGCTACCAGTGGCCTCCCATCGACCAGTGCGCTCCCATAGGGAGGGTCTCCTCAGGGTGCCGTCAGCCAGACAATGTCGGCTGGCGACCCCCAGGGGGAGGGCCTTCTCTGTGGGGGCTCCTGCCCTCTGGAACGAGCTACCACCAGGGATCCGCCAACTCCCTGACCTCTGGACCTTCCGACGCAAGCTGAAGACGTTTTGTTCCAACGCAGGACTGGCCTAATAGTTTTTAATGGGGTTTTTATTGGATTTTTACAGTGCTCAGCCAAATTTGAATTAGTTTTTTTAATTTGTTTTTAATTTTTGTATCTGTTGTTTTATCCGGCTGTAAACCACCCTGAGTCCTTTGGGAGAAGGCGGATCTTGAAGATGTCATCTGGGAAGAGTTCGATACTGTGGCTCCCGAGGACATGGACAGGATACTGAGGAGGCTGAATGCAACCACATGTTTATTGAACCCGTGTCCCTCCTGGTTGGCACTGGCCACACAGGAGGTTACACGAGGCTGGCTTCAGGGAATTGTGGACGCTTCTTTGGGGGGGGGGGTCTTCCCTACCGCCTTGAAAGAGGCGGTGGGGAGACCCCTCCTCAAGAAGCCCTCCCTGGATCCAGCTGTGTTAGTGAACTATCGTCCAGTCTCCAACCTTCGTTTTGTGGCAAAGGTTGTTGAGAGTGTGGTGGCGCATGAGCTCCCTCGGTACCTGGATGAAACTGTCTATCTTGACCCGTCCTAGTCCAGTTTCCGGCCTGGGTACAGCACAGAGATGGCATTGGTCACGTTGGTGGATGATCTTTGGAGGGCCCAGGACAGGGGTTGTTCTTCTGCCCTGGACCTATTAGATCTCTCAGCGGCTTTTGATACCATCGACCATGGTATCTTGCTGCGACGGCTGGAGGGGTTAGGAGTGGGGGGGGGCACCGTTTTTCGGTGGTTCTCCTCCTTCCTCTCTGACCGGTCGCAGACAGTGTTGGCAGGGGGGCAGAGATCAGCCACGAGGTGCCTCTTATGTGGGGTGCCACAGGGGTCGGTTCTCTTGCCTCTCCTGTTCAACATCTATATGAAGCCGTTGAGTGAGATCATCCATGGTTTTGGGGTGCAGTGTCACCTGTATGCTGATGGTACACAGCTGTACATTTCCACCCCTAACCATCCCAACGAAGCCGTTGAAGTGATGTCCCGGTGTCTGGAGGCCGTGCAGGTCTGGATGGGGAAAAATAGGCTCCGACTCAACCCGTCCAAGACCGAGTGGCTGTGGATGCTAGCATCCCGGTACAGTCAGCTGATTACATCACTGACTGTAGGGGGTGAGTCATTGGCCCCCACAGAGAGGGTCCGCAATCTGGGCGTCCTTCTGGATGCATGGCTGTTGTTAGAAGAGCATATGACGGCCGTCGCCAGAGGAGCTTTTTATCAGGTTTGCCTGATATGCCAGTTGCGTCCCTTCTTAGGATTCCCTATGCACAGTCACTCATGCCCTCGTCACTTCCCGCCTGGACTACTGCAACGCTCTCTACATGGGGCTCCCCTTGATGAGCACCCGGAGGCTCCAACTGGTTCAGAATGCGGCCGCGCGGGTGATAGAGGGAGCAACTCGAGGCTCCATATAACACCTCTCTTGTGCGGGCTGCATTGGCTTCCGGTGGTCTTCCAGGTACAATTCAAGGTGTTGGTTACCACCTTTAAAGTGCTCCATGGCATAGGACCGAGTTATTTACGGGACCGCCTGCTGCTACCAGTGGCCTCCCATCGACCAGTGCGCTCCCATAGGGAGGGTCTCCTCAGGGTGCCGTCAGCCAGACAATGTCGGCTGGCGACCCCCAGGGGGAGGGCCTTCTCTGTGGGGGCTCCAGCCCTCTGGAACGAGCTACCTCCAGGGATACGCCAACTCCCTGACCTCCGGACCTTCCGACGCAAGCTGAAGACGTTTTTGTTCCAACGCGCAGGACTGGCCTAATAGTTTTTAATGGGGTTTTTTATTGGATTTTTACAGTGCTCAGCCAAATTTGAATTAGTCTTTTAAATTTGTTTTTAATTTTTGTATCTGTTGTTTTATCTGGCTGTAAACCACCCTGAGTCCTTTGGGAGAAGGGCGGTATAGAAATCAAAATAATAAATAAATAAATTAAATAAATAAATAAAAATAAAACAAAGTTCTTCAGATTCATAGGATTCACATATTTAGTTTATTTTTCAAGAACCTGTTCTTAAGTCCAAAAGGAATATAATGGAAAGTTATAGATACAATAGTACATAATAAATATAAAATGATAACAAGAGAAGAAGCATTAAATTATTTAATATAGCCTGTTGTATGTATGTCAGAATCTGATACTAAGTTTTTGTGATTTTTATTTAAGTAAGAAATAGTATACAGACATATCACTAATATAATGCATAGTCATTACAGAATTATTAAACTATTACATTAGCAGTTCTTGAAAAGTGTAGTAACTTATGGCAGTAACCTGTAAACCAAAACAATTGCCCTTCCCTTTTTGTAAAAATGTTCACTGTAATTTGTATTATAGAAATTTTCATGAAGCAATTTCTTTCCTTTTAGCTGCTTATTCCTTTTTGGCTAAGCATTCAATTTAGTTCCTTCCTCTTGGTCAGCAAAGCTATTATTTCTCTGAAAACTAGTAGGTAATAATAATAATAATAATAATAATAATAATAATAATAATAATAATAATAATAATAATAACAACAACAACAACAACAACAACAGCAACAACAACAACAACAATAACAATAATAATAACAACAACAACAACAACAACAACAACAACAACAGAGTTGGAAGGGACCTTGGAGGTCTTCTAATCCAACCCCCTGCCCAGGCAGGAAACTCTACACCATTTCAGACAAATGGTTACCCAACATCTGCTTAAAAATTTCCAGTGTTGGAACATTCACAAATTCTGGAGGCAAGTGTTCCATTGATTAATTGTTCTGTCAGGAAATTTCTCCTTAGTTCTAAGTTGCTTCGCTCCTTGATTAGTTTCCACTCATTGCTTCTTGTCCTGCCCTCAGGTGCTTTGGAGAATAGCTTGACTTCCTCTTCTTTGTGGCAGCCCCTGAGATATTGGAACGCTATCATGTCTCCTGTAGTCCTTCTTTTCATTAAACTAGATATACCCAGTTCCTGCAACCGTTCTTCATATGTTTTAGCCTCCAGTGCCCTAATCATCTTTGCTGCTCTTCTCTGTGCTCTTTCTAGAGTCTCAACATCTTTTTTACATCATGGCGACCAAAACTGAATGCAATATTCCAAGTGTGGCCTTACCAAGGCATTATAAAGTGGTATTAACACTTCACGTGATCTTGATTCTATCCCTCTGTTTATGCAGCCCAGAACTGTGTGGGCTTTTTTGGCAGCTGCTGCACGCTGCTGGCTCATATCTCAATGGTTGTCCACAAGGACTCCAAGATCCCTCTCACAGTTACTACTATTGAGCAAGGTACCACATATACGGTACATGTGCATTTTGGTTTTTTTGCCTAAATGTAGAACCTTACTTTTTTCACTGTTGAATTTCATTTTATTAGATAGCGCCCAATGTTCAAGTCTGTCAAGATCCTTCTGTATCTTGAGCCCATCTTCTGGAGTGTTGGCTATTCCTGCCTGCTTGGTGTCATCTGCAAATTTGATGAGTTCCCCATCTATCCCCTTGTCCAAGTCATTGATGAAGATGTTGAAGAGTACTGGGCCTAAAACAGAGCCTTGGGATACTCCACTACATGCTTTCCTCCATGTGGATGTAGTTCCATTGAGGACTACACATTGAGTGCAGTTGGTCAGCCAGTTATGAATCCATCTGGTGGTGGTGCTGTCTAACCCACATTTTTCTACTTTATCTAGTAGTAGGTTATGGTCTACTTTATTAAATGCTTTACTGAAGTCCAAATAAATTATATCTACAGCATTCCTCTGGTCCACTAATTTTGTCATTTTGTCAAAGAATGCAATAAAGTTAGTCTGGCATGATCTGTTTTTGACAAACCCATGTTGGCTTTTGGTTATTATTTGTTTGCTTCTAGGTGTTCGGTGATTTGTTGCTTGATTATCTTTTCCAGAATCTTCCCTGGTATTGAGGTCAGGCTGACAGGTTTGTAGTTTCCTGGATCTGTTTTTTTTTCCCTTGCAATTTGCATACTGAGCAAATAGATCAACAGATGATGCTGTTAATATGGCTCTGCACTACATCCTACAATATCTTGAGTCTCCAAAGACCTATGCAAGGGTCCTCTTTTAGATTTTAGTTCAGCATTCAATACCATCATTCCAGACACTCTTCTAACTAAGCTAAACCAGCTACAGGTACTGGAACAGACTTGTAAGTGGATCACAAGCTTCCAAACAAACAGGAAGCAGCAGGTGAAGCTAAGCAAGTTCATATCAAATACCTGTACAATTAGCACAGCCCCCCCACCCCCGCCCAAGGCTGTGTGCTCTCCCCACTTCTCTCTGTATACCAATGACTGCATCTCCAATGATCCATCTGTTAAGCTTCTGAAGTTCGCAGATGACCCAACAGTGATTGGTCTCATTCGAGACAATGATGAATCCGCATATAGACAAGAGGTCGAATGATTAGCCTTGTGGTGCGACCGAAACAATCTGGAACTGAACACACTCAAAACCATAGAAATGGTGGTAGACTTTAGGAGAAACCCTTCCATACTTCCACCTCTCACAATACTAGACAACACAGTATCAACAGTAAAAACCTTTAAATTTCTAGGTTCTATCATATCGCAAGATCTAAAATGGACAGCTAACATCAAAAACATCATCAAAAAAGGACAACAAAGAATGTTCTTTCTTTACTCAGTAAGCTCAAACTGCCCAAGGAGCGGCTGATTCAGTTCTACAGAGGAATTATTGAGTCTGTCATTTGCACCTCTATAACTGTCTGGTTTGGTTCTGCAACCCAACAAGAAAAAAACAGACTTCAGAGGATAATTAGAACTGCAGAAAAAATAATTGCTACCAACCTGCCTTCCATTAAGGACCTGTATACTGCACAAATCAAGAAGAGGGCCGTGAAAATATTTACAGATCCCTCACATCCTGGACATAAACTGTTTCAACTCCTACCCTCAAAACGACGCTATAGAGCACTGCACACCAGAACAACTAGACACAAGAACAGTTTTTCCCCGAAGGCCATCACTCTGCTAAACAAATAATTCCCTCAACACTGTCAAACTATTTACTAAATCTGCACTACTATTAATCTTCTCATTATTCCCATCACCAATCTCTTTCCACTTATGACTGTATGACTGTAATTTTGTTGCTGGCAATTCTTATGATTTATATTGATATATTGACCATCATTTGTGTTGTAAATGTTGTGCCTTGATGAAGGTATCTTTTCTTTTATGTACACTGAGAGCATATGCACCAAGACAAATTCCCTGTGTGTCCAATCACACTTGGCCATTAAAAAATTCTATTCTATTCTATTCTATTCTATTCTATTCTATTCTATTCTATTCTATTCTATTCTATTTTTTGAAGATGGGAACTACATCAGCTCTTTTCCAGTCCTCTGGCAGTTCCCTTTTCAAGATCTTTGAAAGATATAATTCAGTGGTTCTGATATCTCATCTGCCAGTTCCTTCAGAACCTTGGAGTGTAATCCATCCGGTCCTGATGATTTGAACTCATCTAGGGTAGACAGGTGTTCACTTACCATTTTCCCCCCTATTTTAACTTGTGTTCCTAGTCTGTTTTTTGTGGTGTTGTTTTTGATAGATTGGATTGTTTTTTTTCCTTTTGTGTAAAGACAGAAGCAAAAAATGAGTTAAGTAGATCTGCTTTCTCCCTGTTGCTTGTCACCTTCTTGCCACTTTCTCCCAGCTATGGGCCAATTGTTTCCTTGACTTTTTTCTTGTTTTTAATGTTGGAAGAAGCTTTTTTTGTTATTTTTTACTTTTTTCCCTAGCCTTTGTTCGTTGTGAGCCTTAGCTTTCCTCACTTCATCTTTACAGGCTCGGGCTATATTTTTCTTCTTCTTTTTTTTAATTGAAAAAGTTTTAACAAGCAAAAACATTTTCCCCCTTTCCCCCCCTCCCCCAAAAACCCTTCACCTCCCTTCACCCCTCCTTCACCCCTCCCCCCGGCTTCCCGGGTCAATCACAAGGTATTGTTATACATAAACCAAACATAGAGTAAAATTTTCCCTTCTAATCCAATTAACCTCATCCAAATCTTTTCATTTCCCAACCCCCCCATTACATAAAATAATACTTCCTAATTATTCAAAGGCAATCTGATATTTCTTAATCTGATATCTGTTTTGTAAATAATCAATCCATTTTTTCCATTCAATTAAATATCTTTCCTGCGTGTTGTCTTTCAAAAAAGCTGAGATTTTAGCTATCTCAGCCAAGTTAGTAACTTTCAATATCCATTCTTCTATTGTAGGTTATTATTTTTCTTCTTCATTGGTATTGTGCTAGACTGGGCTTTTATAATCTTACTTTTCAAAATTTCCCAAGTTTCTTGAGTTGTTTTCCCCTTGAAGATTCTCATCCATGGAATCCTTCTCAAGCTCTCTCTAAGTTTATTGAAATTAGCTCTCTTAAAGTCCAAGACTCTAGTTTGACTTTGTTTTACTATTTGTGTTTGCATAATGTAATTCCATTACAGATGAAACTTCCATTTGTGCTCCCAATGAATGGTTCATAATCCTTTATAAAGCCTTATGCTTTCTCTTTTTTGCATCTTGTTCCTATCTTTTACCTTCAGCTCTCCCCACACACATACATACTTCTGGTTCCAAAGACTTTTATTTCTTCTTTACACCTCTCATTTCTATGCCTTCTCTCATTCAAACTGGAATTCTGGATATGATGGATAGTCCACAATCTGACATTTAGAGGTTGGGATAATTAACCTGGATCCAGCAAGTATGAGAAGAATTTACCTGTATTTTCCCCAAACTTTCTTCTATTTATCTGCCATCTCTGAGGAAGATGAGAATCATACCAGAGGTTCAACCATATTAGACTCCTCCTCATTAGAAGAGCCAGAAGAAGAATCTCTTCTATAAACAATATGGTGAGATGTATTTTTTTTTAAAAAAAAACTGTATTAGATTGGTCATTGTCTGGGTCAACAAGGATCATGCTAAATGTTGGAATTACTGGACAACAGGTGACAAATGGACTACATTCAGGATGTTGGCTGACCAAGCAGGGTCAGCAGCTGCTGACTATTGAAAGAAAGATTGTTTACCTGCCACAAATATATAAAAGCTGAAATCAAATAAAACTGAAGTCCAACAAGTATAGAATATCTGAAAGGAATGCACCAGTTCTGGAAAGAACAACATCCAGAATCAGAAATAGCAGAACAGAGGCTAGCAGAACAACACTGATTTACAATACAAAATAAAATACACACAATGTAGAGTTGGAAGAACTGCAGAGATCTACACAGGGCAAAGAAATCAAAACCTTGCCAGAAGTAGCTGTAATTGTAGATGCAAACCTGGGGGAGTTGGGAGTAGAGAAATCAGCATAGCTATTGAATAATTTTCATTCCCAAAACAGGCACTGACTCCTCTCCTTTATTCTCAGAAAGAACAAAGCCTTCTAATAAAAATGAACAGGAATTGAAACAAAGAATAAATGAGCATTTAGAACAATACAAAATCAACAGAATACCTAATCCACAAATATCACTTAGAAGAAAAGAAGATTAAGGAAGCACTGGGAATAATAAAGCAGCAAATAACAGCCATAGCAAAGAAGACAATCAGATATGAAACTCAAATTGCACACTATAGTCAGAATCTCAAATTTCAGTTGAACCAGAAACGTTTCTACCAATCCATCAGTGAAAACACTGCAGTGAGCCAATCAACACTTAACAAAGAATAAACAGTGCAGTTCTGGGCACAGCTATGGGACAATTCGAAGAAATACCACAATAATGCAGCTTGGATAAAGGAGATAGATAAGAAAAAAAAGAAGCCGAAATGAAAGAACTTGTAATAACAGCAGAAATGGCAGAGAAAGGGACAAGGAAGATCAACAACTGGTCAGCACCAGTGAAAATGAACTGCATGGTTTTTGGTTGAAATACCTGATTGATCTGCAGCCATTCATTGCCAAGCAGTTTAATAACATACTGCAAGGAAGTGAAATTGAAAATTGATTAACATCTGACAAAGCCTACCTGATAATGAAATAATAAAAAAAAGGCCATTACCAGGCAACTCCAGACCAATTACCTGATTACCAACAATGTCCTTCCTTTTGAAGACTACTTCAGCTTCAATTGCAACAATACACGAGCACACAATAGATTTAAGCTTAATGTTAATCAAGCCAATCTTGAGTGCAGAAAATATGACTTCAGTAACAGAGTTGTTAATGCTTGGAATACACTACCTGACTCTGTGGTCTCTTCCCAAAATCCCCAAAGCTTCAACCAAAAACTATCTACCATTGACCTCACCCCATTTCTAAGAGGTCTGTAAGGGGCGTGCATTAGAGCACAAACGTGCCTACCGTTCTTGTCCTATTGTTTCCTTTTGTTATATCCAATTAATATAGTCATTACATACTTATACTCATATACTCATGCTTATGCTTATATATACTGTGTGACAAAATAAATAAATAAATAAATAAATAAATAAATAAATAAATAATTAAATAAATAAATAAATAAATAAATATTCAAATTGCTAAATGGTGTGTTAGCTGATTCAGTCCAGCAGCATCTAGTTCAAACCAAGCTCTTTCTATCTGAGTAGAAAGGAAACTGCAGAGGAACAAAAGATCAGCTCCTAACTGACAAGAAGATTTTGGAAAACCACAAGAGAAGGAAGACCAATTTGAATATAGCTTGGTATTAATGACACAATGGAAGACACATTTGCTGGTCAATGGTAATAGTTCTGTAAAGGTTAATATCAAGAGAGGAATAGTTCAAGCATATTTACTATCACCATCTATGCAATCTATGCAATGGTCATTGCAGTGAAAAAGTCAGGTCATGGCTAGAAACATCAAACAATCTACTAAGCTACTTACCTGCTTTACATGGATGGCCTGAAACTTTATGGGAAAACACCATCTAAAATTGAAACATTGTTCAATAAGGTTCATATATACAACAGTATATATAGCTTATTTAATTCATAACATAAAATCATAAAATCATAATTTTGGAATGGGGCATTTAAGCTACAGAGTTCAATGAAGAAATCTAAATTAAATAACCCCTGACTGATGGCTGTGTAGTTTATGCTTGTACAGATCCAGTGAAGGGGAACCTATTCATTCTTTTGATAATTAGCTTCGTTGTTGAACTTCACTTATTGTTAGGAAGTTTCTTTGTTAACATTTAATTGGAAACTGCCTTCCTATAATTTAAGTCTATTATTCTGTGTCCAACACTATAGAATGCTAGGGTATAGGTACTAACCTGCTTCTGACATCTTCTTATATATTAGAAATATGCTCTCATATTCCTTCTTAATATTCTCTTCACAAGATAAAACATGTCTAGACCTGTAATCTTTTTTCATATGTCTTCATTTTTAGTCTCTTAATTATTCTCATTTTTAAACCACCTAGGTGCCTGTTCAATTGTTGTCTTGTTCACCCCATGCATTCCATGAGTAAAATACAATTTGTATTATGGACCTCTTCTACCAAAATTCTTCTAGCATAATAGAACAATAAAAGAAGCAAAAATAATCTCTCTTTCTGTAATAATGTTTTGTAATTTAAATCTGTTGTAATTACAATATAGTATGTGATTGAGTCACTGAAGCAGTAGGCATGAGTTTAAATGGACTCCAGAGGATGGTAGAGGAGAGGAAGGCCTGGAGGAACGTTGTCCATGGGGTCGCGATGGAAAGGTACTTACCAGCTGCTCAAGTGATAAAGAGATATGGGATATAAACACTAACTACTGATACCAGATCATTATCAGATAGCTATGAGGTGTGATTAATGCATACTAAAAAGTAAAAAAAAAATAGGACACATAAACACCAGTATAAACTGGATTCTGAACATGTGCAACATATATGTTTTATGGGTTCATCCATGTAACTCTTGAGGTTCCTAATGTGGGAAGGGATTAAGGAATATTCTATAGTCTGTAATATTCTGTAATCTTCAGTTACAATTACACATTCTTGATTATCTTATTTACCCTGGCATGCCCTTGAATTCCTGAAGCTGTTAATCGTTAACACCTATATGTAAAGGAAAACAGAAATAATCTTGAAGAAAATTTGTGGCCACCATTAAGATATATCCCATGGGACCCAAAAGAATGGCCTTTTCTATGGTGGCTCCATCCCTTTGGAATATCATCTCTTCAGAAATTAGACTGAACACCACTTTGCAATCTTTTGTATGGCCCTGAAGATGTGGTTTTGCCAGTGGGCCTGGTGAACCCAGAGTGGGATGGAGACAATCCAATGATTTGATTGTGTATTGTCGCAGGGAAGAGGTGTATTATTTTTTTTTATATTTAGTTTTTGCTTAGTTTTTAGTTTTAGCTTTTCTATACAGTGTTTTTATTGTTTATAAGCCATCCAGAATTGCTGTGAGTGAGTAGGCACCTATATACATTGTCTAAATAAATAAAAGATACGAATTTAACCAGGAAAACAAGAAAGTGTGAGAAAGAAATTCAAGATTGCCCAATCTTTACTCTTTTTGCTATAAAAGGGAAGAAAGATGAAAACCTGTCATGTTGTGATTAACATTCTAGTAGTTGTCATGATGAGAGCCAGTTGCAGTGTTGTGACTGAAACATTAGCCTAGAAAACAAAGACTGTTAGTTCTAGGTGATTTGGACCAGTGACTTTCTCTCAGTCCTAAGAAGAAAATAATGGTAAACGATTTCCAAAAAATCTTGCCATGAGCACTACAGTGATTAATTTGTCTCCAAGAGTCACAAACTGATTGAAGATGCACACATGCACTCACAGACAAACATCTTGTGAAATCTGCTTCCTGAACTGACTCAAAGTACAAAAATCTGAAGACAGAAATTTAGATAAAAATGGAAATCAAATAATCAGGAATGGTTAGATATGTAACAACCATTTTCTATTAATTTCTAATGAAAGGAGAAACTAAATAGTAGTTTCATTTAGGACATAATGAAAATAAAGTTTTCTGTTCATAGGAATTGTTTTTTGTTTCAGAGAAGATTACACTGTACTACAAGGAATGCTTGAGAATAATGTTTACAAATCTACATATTCAAGTTCACTTGAAGACACATAAGTCCTTTATATGAATCCTAATTAACAAGGATGGACATTATGCATTTAGCTGAATACAAGTGAGCATTTTTTGTAGATGTTGAATGAGCATACCTAGTCATATATGTGATGTCATAAATGATGACACCACCTCTCTCTAATTATTTGTGCTATATTTGAATACAGTGACAGCATATTTTAAATTAAATTCTTGAACTTTGTATGGTGTAAGCTTGTTCCAACTGCTGAAGGTGTCTTACATCTGAGAACTACACTGGCCCAGAAATAGCTAACTAAATGAACAGGTGAGTTTTAAAAGCATTTGGATTCTTCTTCAGTTGAGATTATCCAAGACAGAGAAGAATTCTCAAATGTCCCTTTCATAGTTCATCAAATCCTGATGATTCTCTTAGCTTTCCGTATTTATCTAAGTGATAGTAGTAATACTGGTGAATAACTGTTTTATTCAGTCATTCTGAATAAATTGTTTTTCCCACATTTCTATGATGCAGCTGCCTTTTGTTAAATCAAGACCTTGAAGGTTACAAATTCGATGTTATACATTATGTTTTCTAAATCAAGAATCATTTTCTGTTTCACAAATTTCATAATTGTGGGAAAAAAATGGCAGAACTATAGTTCTGTACTAGAACTGTGAAAAGAAGTGGTAGGTATGCTTCACAATGCTCCAAATCAACTACTAAAGCAAGTAAATACGCTGGAAGGCTTATATACATGACAGCTTAGAAAGCTTTCCTTCACTATCTAATGATAATGCAAATGCACAGGCAGTATTTCCACTACAACTGCTTATGGAGTGATTAATTGCACAAATATGCATGCACAGACAGACCGACTTTAATGAAACTATGTGTGGATCTTACAAAAAATTCTGCTGCTTTTATGCTGTTAGGAGATATTTTTTTAAAAAAAATCAAATCACTTTGGACTGTAACTGGGAAATGTGGACATTATTGAGGCAGATACTATAGCTTCTTGTTCCTCCAAAAGCTCATGTACCAAAGAATTTAACAGGTGAATGGAAAGTTGAAGTTAAAGAGACTGAAATAGGTTAGCCTCTGTTTCATAAAACTGTGGCCAGACGGTTTTGGGTCACTAGGAAAAGAAGGGAGGTAGAATTCCACTTAATCCATTGCACATCAGTATTTGACTTCATTTATTTTTATGTGCTAATTGATAGACTACTGTATCAAGTATTTCAAAATATGAATCTGAGAATTCAAAATATAAGCTCAATTTACATCAGACATTTCAAAATGTGAAATGAGAATATTGGATTTCATCCCTGAGCAACATCCAAAATCATTCTTTTTTGTTAAATAATTTCCCAACCCCTAATACAATAGAAGCTAGAAGAACTACATTTTAAAATTTATCTGTAATAGACGTTTTAGTGTGTTTGTTAATCAACTGGATTGTTTTCATTTAATAAAGTGAAGTACTTTGATTAAGATTGGATTGGATTCTGAAACTTATTGTAGCTCATGTTATTGCTTTCACTATTTCAGCCAATGTAGTTAATGTATAGAATTAAACATTAGAATCTAAAGGCTGTCAGAGATATATAACTTAGTATTTAATCATATCTTTGTCCTTTAATTATATAATTCAATAACATACCTGCTGCTAGCAATTTAGGTTAAAGTTGTTCAATTTGAGAAGTGACACACAAGTAATCTGTTTTATCAAATAATCTGAGTAAAGAGAGTAGAAAGGGTTTTAAAAGGATCTTACAATATCACAATATTCACCTACTTTTAAAATATGTTTTGTTATAGTTATTATATATTGTTTGTTATATGTTTGTATGCAGATAGTCCTTGACTTACAATCATTCATTTAGTGACCATTCAAAATTACAACAGCATTAAAAAAAATAATTTATGACCGTTTTTTATACTTATGACCATTGCAACATCCCAATAGTCACATGATCAAAATTCAGACCTTGACAACTGGCTCATATTTATGAGAGTTGCAATGTTGTGGGGTGATGTGATCACTTTTTGTGACCTCCTGACAAGCAAAGTCAATGGGAAAGTCAGAGCTACTTAACCATGTTATTAACTTAACAACTGTGGCAAGAAAGATCATAAACTGGGGCATTTAACAACTGTCTTGCTTAGCGATGGAAATTTTGAGCTGATTTGTGGTCATAAATCGAGGACTACTTGTATTTGCATTTGGTACCAAACAAAATGCATCATTATTTTTATTTGGGATTGGATGCCTTTATTTATTTGTTTTGTTTTGTTTAAGCACAAAATTAAACCTTTAGATACTCAGTCTGGAACAACAACTTCACTTAGATTTTCCTGCAAGTATTCCTTTGATAAATGGGATCATTCCTAGCAAATACTTGGCACAGATAATGCCATGGATTGCTTGTTGTGCTCACTTCTAAGCTGAAGGATTTATTTTTCTTCTATCCCTGAAGGACATAACTGAATTAGTATAACTCTAATTCAACTGGCAATAGCTTTGTTCTTATGGGTAAGTGGCACCATTGTCTATCACTATAAAAATTAGGATATAACTTTCTCTGTGTGACTCAGTTTCAGAATAATCTACTTTATTAAATCTCTTTAATGTGTAGGAGCGGGAGAATTGGTTAAGAACTTTAAAGTGTATCAAAACTCAACAAGGACTGAGCAAAACCAAATACATATATATTTTAAAATAACAGCAATATAATTTAACCATTATCTCTGGTGATAAACTCTTGGATTTGCTGGGCTATTTCTATGAATATGATAGGGCACAGTAATGCTAACATTTTGATAATTAATAGAAAGTACCTGCAAAATCTCTCTGCTTTTAATTACAATGACAAAAGCAGAATCATGGTATTGCACTAAAGTTCCACATCAAAATTGTATGAAACACTATGACTCATAGAAAAGAGCCAGGACTAGCCAAATGATGCCATAATACTATTTTTCTACTCTCTTGTCTATCTCCATGCATACCATTACTTTTAGTTTTGGTGTGTAGAAGGTAGTGGAGTAGAAGATTTTAAATCTTTGCTGGAAGGGGATCAGGAAATATTTTGCATCTAATTGTAACTGTCATGAAGTAAGATCAATAAAGGCATTTACTGAGGCTCACTTCCTGCATGGTAGACAAAGTGTTGGGGGTACTCCCTTTGAGTGGGAATAAAATGGAGGGAATACTTGTAATGTGATGAAGAGGTGGCCCTGAGAACTTGTTAAATAATGAAGAAGGGATGTGGATGGTTGATAGTATGTGAGTGTAGTGAGGAACTGTGGAATGTTGATGAGGTAGGTATGGGCTGAATAAGTACAGAATTCTACCTAACAGGCCAACTATAGTTTATTCCCAGAATACTTGCTTAGCTAAGGAAAAAATGTGGTTTGGAAAGTTTTGGTGTTGTGGTAGGAGTATTGTGGGTCACCTATAACATTGTAGGACATACATTGAACATCATTTTAGTTGTTTGAACAATATTTGTGAGGTATTGATGAGGGGGAGATAAACAGTTTTGGGATGTGTCAGGAATGGGGAAATATGGTAGTTAATGGGGTGGGCCACTACAGAATAAGGGAGGCCAGTGGTGTGTTGCCAGATCCTATTTCCAGCCTTAGGAGGATACAAGAATAAGAAACACACACACACACCAATTAATAGTTGACTTGGCAATTGAGCTGGAATAAGATCACTACCTGGAGTTTGGCCAACTTTTCTTTAATCAATCTATTTCTCAATTTGTAAAAGTGAGGTCTAATCAAAATCTAATCAGAATCAACTGCTAGATCAAATCCAAAATGTTCCTGAAGTAACTATAAACAGCCTCAATGGTGCAGTGGTTAGAGTGCAGTACTGCAAGCTACCTCTGCTGACTGCCAGCTGACTGCAATTTGGTAGTTCAAATCTCACTAGGCTCAAGGTTGACTCAGCCTTCCATCTTTCCGAGGTAGGTAAAATGAGGACCCAGATTGTTGGGGTCAGTATGCTGACGCTGTAAAATGCTTAGAGAGGGTTGTAAAGCACTGTAAAGTGGTATATAAGTCTAAGTGCTATTGCTATTGCTAACTATAAATAGTACATTCAGTCTGAAACTGAGGCTTCCATATTTTCACTGCAATAGGATATGCCAGCAGGGTAAATTGTCCAGCAACATTGTACCAGAGTCTATTACTTGTCTTTAGGAGTCTAATATAGCTGCCTCCATACCGTGCCCTTTTGTGATCCTTCAGATAAAGTTACTTCATGACTTTTGACAGCACTTGCCATAAATTGTGAGGGGTCCAAAAGATCTTGAAATGGAATATCAAGAAACTTCGATAGAGTGCAGGTCTTTGTCAAGACAAATCTAAATCAACTCCTGTTCCATAAGGACGGAATTATTCCTTAATTTGAAAGACTATTGATATTCTTTTATATGGTGGTAGGTACAAAGATTGGCAATAAATGGCAAGATGGATGAGAAGCTCAAATGTCTTTTATTTGAGAGCAGAGTTCAACAAAATTATCAAAAGTTGAAGAAAAGTATAAAGATGTGGCATTGTTACAAAAAGTCTCAGAAAGTAATACTATGGGTAGGTAATTGTTAGGACAGCCATTTTCTCGTACTGGCTCTATTTATATAGCTAAAAATAAAAATATTCATCCACTTAGTTAATGTAACATATTCATACTGTACGGATAAACACATATCATTTTCATTCACACACATGCTACTATTTTATTGCAGACAGATTTTGGATGTTCAGAAATGTTTAAAGAAGGTTTTCACTGTGAAAATGATATATTTTCTCTCTCTATATATCATAACAGCATGATATTAAAAAGTATTATTTTAAGAATATGTATAGAATAAGATAGATCTACATTTTGTTGAACATTTCTTGGCTCTTCGAAATCATTTTACTATATTTAGCATAAGAGTGGTATTTTTTTTTGCCAGTCTGCTATCATTCTGCATAATTTCTTCATGCTAGAAGATCCAATATTTTAACTTTTCTCTCTGCTTACATTTCATATTACTAGTATACAAGAATCTTTTTTTTACTGTGAGAAAATCCTACAAGAGTTTTATCAAAAGGTTCTTCCGTTTGTGTCTCACAATCTGTGATATATGATTTGGATAGAAGAGAAAGATAAATAGTTTTCATTTTAAGGCCACAGAAAATGGTTTGTTCTGCATGAGTAACTGGTAAATCTTTTTTTTTTTTAAGGAAAAATCTCTGCCATAAATTCTCTGCTCTCTTTAATAATAATAGGACTTTAAGTGGATGAGCAAGCTGATTTTGCTGCAGTGTGATGTATCAAGTCAAATCCTATTAAACATTTAATTCTACGGGCACTTAACATTTAAGTGGCATTTTTTTTCATTTGATATAAGAATATACTTTGTTCCTTTATCTTGTAACAAAATTAAAAAATATGCCATCTGAAGTGCCTCAAATTTACAACAAAAAATTGCCCTTTCCATGACTTTTTTTTCGAAACTTTGGCTCAAATGTAGAAAGAACATAAATGTATAATATATAAAGGCTAGTTAGATAACATAACAGATATATAGCAACACAGATGATGCTAAAATATATGAATATTGTTTTTAATAAGCTTGCTTTCAGCCATATTCTTGTTCTTGTAGCTGATGAAGAGGGTTTCAATCCAGAGAAAGGATAGCGAATGATACTAAAACAGATTAGGCAGCTTCTGTGCTGCTCATTAATTTGTAATCTGTCTGAGGTTCATAAAGCATTCAAAGACAGAATCCAGGGGAAGACTACTGAAAAGGAAATGATCATCAAGAAATCTTAATTTATTCCTTATTTATATTTATTTTATTTATTAAATTTCTTTGCCACCCATCTCACCACAAGGCGGCTCTGGGCAGTTTACAATATTAAAAACAGTAAATCTCTCTCTCTCTCTCTTTGTGTGTGTGTGTGTGTGTATGTGTGTGTGTGTGTGTGTGTGTAAGTCTTGCCGTATTTGGCTCTTTTCCCATGTAAGGTTGACGCTTCGGTGACGTTTCGACAACGTCTCACTCATCTTCAGGCTGGTGCTTACGGCTTCGTGCTAGTGTGAGCAAAGCATGGTTGGAGCTGCTATCTCCGGCTTAGGACCCGGGTACTTGTGAGACCGCCTGCTGCTACCCTATGCCTCCCACCGACCCGTACGCTCTCATAGAGAGGGTCTCCTCAGGGTGCCATCCGCCAAACACTGTCGGCTGGCGGCCCCCAGGGGTAGGGCCTTCTCTGTGGGAGCATCTTAACATAAACATACTTACTTATTACTAAACATACTTATTTATTCAAGCGGGACTGGCATAATAGTTTGATTTTAAATTGGGGTTTTATTAATATTCTTAAATATTTTAAATTTAATTTTAATTATTAGCCGTTTTTGTAATTTTGATATGTTTTAATTTGTTTTAATTGTACATATTTTGTATTTTTTCTCCGGCTGTACACCACCCTGAGTCCTTCGGGAGAAGGGCGGTATAAAAATTCAATAAATAAATAAAAATAAATAAAATCTCTCTATAAATACTGGTGGGGAGGTGGGGAGTGTTGGCTTTGTTGCTGTAAGCGGGTTGGTTGGCTGTGTGGTTGCATCTTGATTGGTAGGTGGAGTGGATGTTTGCAGTTTAGTTGGCTGTTTCGTAGCATCCTGTGTGGGTGTGGTCCTAGTTGTGTGCCCATTAGTCTTCTGTGTTGTAACGACCTGGGTAATGGGCTGTGTGGAAACATCCTGAGTTCTGGGAATGTGACCTCCTGAGTCTTGTGCTGTAACATCCTGGGTGGTTGGTTGTGAGCTGTAAGCACTAGCCTGAAGTTGACAAGTAAGACCTCGTCGAAACATCGGCAAGATACTCTCAACCTTACACGGGAAAAGACCCAAATATGCCAAGACCTAGATAGCTATACCCATGAAAACCTACAAAAACAGACAGACAGACAGACAGACAGACAGACAGATAGATAGTTTTATTCATTAGCCTATAAGCCATATCAAAGCACAAGATGCAAACACATATCACCATTAAAATTTTATACAAACAGTTTAAAATAAAAGCAGGGTAAAATACAATAGTTATAGGATTAGATACAATATAATTTGATACGTAGATATATAAAATAGAGTAAAATGACATAAAATTATATTTCAGTGTCCCCCTTGCAATCTGTCCCAATCAGTCTCATGTGTGCAGATCTCAATTGAACCATTTTATTTAAGTACTGTGCTGTTTTAAATGTTATTTTCAGGATCTGGATGCACGTAAAGTTAGTTGTTTTGATATGGGGATCCCAATGGGTCATTCGTTTGGTATATGGACCAAGGTACCTGGCTCTCACCTCCTTATACAAGCAACAGTCAAATAGGATATGAGCCAGATCTTCTACCTCTGCTGCTCCAGAAATGCAGAGATGCTCATTGTAGGGTATAGAATGGAATCTCCCATATCTGACCATTGTGTGAAGCTGTTCAAATCTCGTTCGTGTAAATATCTCCCTAAAATGTTTTGGCAGTTGTAACTTCAAATAGCTCTCTACTTGAAAAGTATGTTTGTATTTGCTCAGCCATTTCAAGTTACCCACTTTTGATATATATATCTCCCTTTATTTCTTTGTCAGTAATTTAACACTATATGCACGCACGCGCATACACACACACACACACACACACACACACTACAAATTATTATTAAAAGATAGGAGGGGAGGGAACAGGACACATGGGGGGAGAGGTCCATCAAGCACCTCCATCATAATATTCCCCCATGGGGGCCCTTCCAGAAGACCCCCCCCAAGCAAATAGGAAACAGATTGTCACAGGTTTAGCACCTACATCAAGCCCACTTCCAGTTAGTCTGACTGAACAAGAGAAAAAAGAAATCTAATATCTGGAAGCAGTTATGAATAGTAGGCAGGGAATAAAACTAATGCACTACACCTATATCTTAATTTTAAACCATACTCTATACTCACTCGTATATCAACCCTGACTGCTCTTTAGAAGGCCAGATCCTGAAGATGAAACTGAAATACTTTGGCCACCTAATGAGAAAGAAGGACTCACTGGAGAAGAGCCTAATGCTGGGAAAGATTGAGGGCAAAAGAAGAAGGGGACGACAGAGAACGAGGTGGCTGGATGGAGTAACTGAAGCGGTAGGCATGAGTTTAAATGGACTCCAGAGGATGGTAGAGGACAGGAAGGCCTGGAGGAATGTTGTCCATGGGGTCGCAATGGGTCGGACATGACTTCGCAACTAACAACAACAAATACTCGTGTGCCAGTGGTTGGTTTCACTTATCTTACCTTTGCTACCGGTTTGCTCGCTCATGCGCAGAGTGTATTTGATGAAGTCTGGGTGGGTGGGTGGAGCCTCCCATCACTCCTGCTACTGGTTCACCTGAACCGGGATGAACCGGTAGCAACCCACCACTGTTGTGTGCATGTTTAGAGTTTAAGAAAGTTTACTTATCTATGAATCTCACTCAAATTTTGAAAGTTTGCCTATATATTTTTGCTGATTGAGAAACAAAGGTTGTCTAGTGTGTATTCAAAGTAAATATCCACTTGGAATATAATTGTAATATAATTTCTCAAAGTTCTTGCAAGGTGTTCATTAAAAATTATAATAGCGAGGGGTTTTTCCTCTCATCAGCAGTGGGTCAGGAAGTCTCTAAAAATGAAGGGATATGAAAGAAAAGAGACAGGGAGATGAGAAGATGATCATACCAAAATAATTTCAGTCACATATAAATAAATGTAAATCATATGTTTTGAAAATTTTGTCAAATTTTGCCCCAAAAATACACACACACAAACACACGCACACACACAGCCCACATGCATATATACATACCCCAAAAATCTCCCCTCCATCAGCTTTAAAAAGGTAAAGGTAAAGGTTCCCCTCACACATATTCCCAACTCTAGGGGGAAGTGCTCATCTCCGTTTCTAAGCTGAAGAGCCAATGCTGTCCGAAGACGTCTCCGTGGTCATGTGGCCAGCACGACTAAATGCCAAAGGCGCATCGGCTTTATGGCCCCACAAAAGAATAGTTTCAGTACAAACTTAAATGAAAGTAATAAAAAAAATATGATGGGGAGGAAAGTATATGCATTTAATTGGATGGAAGAGCTTTTTGTGCTTAATACATGCTCAATACAGAAAAAAATAACTTCTTTTCCTACCCTGGCGTCCATATCAGTATAGGTACAGGTTTGGCCAATGAATTTATATTTTCTCAGAAACCTAATGAGAAATTGTTTAAAGACATAATTGAATTGTAAGGGGATATTAGAACAAGCATCATTGCAGATAGCAGAACAACATATGTAAATTCAGGTAGAAGGGGAAATGTTTTCACTGAGTACATAATTTGCAAACTGAAAAATAATGTCTGAAAAAGAAAGATTAGGCAACAGGTTTGCTGCATACAAGACTCTGAAATAATAACCACTGGCAGCTAACTGTATGACATGACAAAAATGCTGTAAGGTTTACTGAATCTATGTCTTGGTTACGTGATTTGCATAATTGAAAATGATATCTGGAATACTGGAACGGACATTTAATTAATGGTGCAGTCCAATATATTTTCACAGTATAATCCAATACAATTTGTCCATGGCTTCTCAGTATAAAAACTACTGATTTCAATGGGACTTCCAAGTACATAACAATAGTATAGCAGCATTCAGTTAAAATCCTATCCATGCTGAACTATTAGCACTTATCTCTGAGTAATTGTTGCACTAATTATCTACAAATAAGAGATTTCACTGGTAAAAATAATCACATTCAATGTTAATCAATAATGTTTCATAAATAATTATATTATATTATATATATTTTCCTTTGTATTATTTTGTTATGGTGCTTTTTCATTTCCCCTTTTTTATTATATTCTTATAAATCTTGATACCATGTATTCTTTGAACAGAACATTATTAATAAGTTACATTGTGATATTTGATGTGAATTAGTGTATTTCTTGTTGGTAGAAGTATTAAAACTATTTGTCTACAATTGTGATATACTAATATCTGTCGCTAAGCGTACAACTTAATGTAATCCCTCCAATAAGAAAGCCAAATCATTTTTAACATTTTCCTCAGAATCTCTATCACTGGCAGAAACAGAAATGAAAAGTGAAAATGACAAGTGGCAGTTATCAGCAGGATCTTGAGGTCGTCTGCATTTTGAAGACACTTCAGGCTAATTAAAATTTTTTATAATACATTGTTGTATTCTGTACAACACCTGAATTATCCATGAAAAACATTGTATTTCCTCTCATTTTTCATTTTGTATAAAATTATCATCTGCATTATCTTTCTTACACTATATAAACAGAAGAAAAACATGCTTGAACCTCCTACTGTGTAATGTTACAGTAATGCAATTCTTCAAAATATTTTATGTCAGATCTCATAATAAATAAAATGCTTGGAAAGTGGCTTTTTTATATATATCTTTTTGATATCTGACTCAAGAATGTAATCAAATCTTATATATTTTCATGCTATAACAACAATTTGCTGGAGAGATTATTCTATAGCAAACTACAGAGTTCAACATTTAAATCATATTCTTAAATTCTAAATATTATGAAGTTAAGATTTTAAAGCAAGCAATGTTAAAGTTTGCAGAAACTTTCTTTTTAAGAAAAAATAGGATAACTATTTGTCTGAGGTGCTATAACAGTTTCTGCCTTGGGCAGGATTAGAAATCCTCTAATATTCCTTCTAACCTATGATTCTATGATTCTTTTGATTCAATAATTTCATATAATATGATGTACAATAAAACAATCATTTACTAAAACTCCTTTTCTTGTAGCATTTTAGGTCATTTGTCTATGAGTTTAAGAGAGTACAAGTATCAGAACTAGACTTTGACTAAGATTGTAATTTGATTAAGTCTGTCCTAGTTGCATTTCAAAGCATTTCCAACTAATATTGATATGATCCATAGCCAACTCATTCACTTGAATGTTTATCTTTGAAATTGCATGTTTCAGTATACAATGACTTTACAACCAGTAGGCCCTTGAAGCTTATTAGCACTCCACTTGAGGGGCTGATATAAATATGAAGCTAAAAAAAATTTAACATGGATCTCCAAAATGTCATAGAGTCTGCTTGCATCCATCATTTACTCAGAAATTCTGAAATCTCATGCTTGAGAAAGAATTATTCAGAATAATGTACAAATCTGAGAAGGCCATATGTTACTTATTTTATTTATTTCTGCATTTTTACAGCCACTCAGCTCAAGCTATGGGACTCAGGCTTATAACAGACAATAAATCCATAAATATTTAAATATTAAAGCATACTAACTAATAAAATGATGAACAGAACTGAAAATATTTCTTATCAATTTGAGAGTCAATTCAACCTGAGCCCAAAAACATTGGGATGTGCCAGTTCTGAAGCACCTTCCTAAAGTTATGGAGCAACTCTAGATCTAGGGGAAGATCTTTCCAAATGGCAGAATCTGCCACAGAAGAGTCATGCCTTCTGGGTACCATAAAAGAGCATCATTTCAGTGAAGGAGCCCATAATTTGTATTTCCTGTCAGAACATGTGGGATGGGGAGGTACCCTCAGAAGCAGAGTTGGTAAACTTATTAATGATATAATGAAGAGCAACATGTTAGAGGCAAATGTGTCTCAAAACGCATATTTTAAGAAAAGTTGCATGTAAATGCCATGCCATATATTTTGTTGTAAACAAAATTGTACATTAAAGTAAGTTAATATAATGATATTATATGAAATACAAATTAATATCTTTATAAGTGTAACAGACCTGGAATTGCACTGGTCATATTAATCATGATTACCAATATTAAAAACACTTTACAGCATGCATATGAATGCATATACATAGGGATTAATTTTGCAGATGTAATTAGAGCCTGCATTTCATCCAGGTGGTAGATGACCTCTATATATCTCAATTTAATAACATATTCAGCACATCATGGAAAGAGTAGCAAGGGCTGAGGAATGTCCTGGCATGCCTCCAGGCCCCAGCCCTGGCTCCATGCCCAGACAGGCTAAAGAGGAGGAAATATCTCCAGCCCCCAGCTCTGGCTCCATGCCCAGGCAAACGGAGCAACTAGACCCCTCCCCCTCCTCCACAGTATGTGAGCCTGAGGGAGGTCTATTGCCAACAGCTGCCGACTGGAGTGACCCTCGCGTCAGAAGACTTGATAGGCGGAGGCAACAGAAGGAAGGGAGGGGCAGGCCTGGATAAGTGCTGAGTCATGGAGCCACACCCCATGGCCTATATAAAGGATCTGCTTTCTGGCATTCTCTGAGTCAGGCAAAGTCTAAACATATCTTGCTGAAGTCACTTTCTGGTCTCCTGTCTGCCCTGAGGACTTTGCTAGGACTTTGGCAGAGCTGCAGAGGCACGCCTGATTCGGATTTCCCTGACCCGGCCGTCAGCGGAGGAGTGGGACATGACACTATCTAGATATCTGTATCAGATATTTCTGTACAGGAAAATATTACTTGATACCTAAACGCTTTTTCGGAAAATACTATCTAACATAATAGTGGACTAGAAATATTTTGAGTCACATATTGAGACTCGGGAGGTGGGGAGGGAAGAAAACTTTGATAGGGTTTCATCCACAGGTTTTTAAGAAAGGAAAGAATGACTAGAAAGATAGCAGTGTTTTGTTTAAGGCTGTTGTGGGAAAGTGCACACATGCAGAAAATGATTCACTTGCTGCAACTATAACAACAGTATTCCCTGTAGAAGAAATGATCTATTTATTTAATCCAATACCCAGAGGATTGCAGTTGCTGTTTTAAAGATTTTTTTGAACTAAGAGATGCAATTACATACATGCAACTAAACTCTTAGAGCTAAGTCATTGGCATAACATTTTTTATAGATCTCAGCTGACCCCTTTCTCTTACTTTGCCTTTCTGGAAAACATTCATTTTTAAGATATCTGCACTTATGTTTTTAAGTGCTATTTTACATGTGTCTTATTGGGCCTCAAATGCTGGAATGTTATTGGAAGCTAGAGGCTAGAGTACATTTACAATACAATACATAACATAACATAACATAACATAACATAACATAACATAACATAACATCAGAGTTGGAAGGGACCTTGGAGGCCTTCTAGTCCAACTCCCTGCCCAGGCAGGAAACCCTATACCATCTCAGTCAGATGGTTATCCAACATTTTCTTAAAAATTTCCAGTGTTGGAGCATTCACAACTTCTGAAGGCAAGTCGTTCCACTTATTAATTGTTCTAACTGTCAGGAAATTTCTCCTTAGTTCTAAGTTGCTTCTTTCTTTGACCAGTTTCCACCCATTGCTTCTTGTTCTACCCTCAGGTGCTTTGGTGAACAGCCTGACTCCCTCTTCTTTGTGGCAGCCCCTAAGATATTGGAACACAGCTATCATGTCTCCCCTAGTCCTTCTTTTGTTAAACTAGACATACCCAGTTCCTGCAACCGTTCTTCATATGTTTTATCCTCCAGTCCCCTAATCATCTTTGTTGCTCTTCTCTGCACTCTTTCTAGAGTCTCAACATCTTTTTTACATCGTGGCGACCAAAACTGGATGCAATATTCTAAGTGTGGCCTTACCAAGGCATTATAAAGTGGCACTAACACTTCACGTGATCTTGATTCTATCCCTCTGTTTATGCAGCCCAGAACTGTGTTGGCTTTTTTAACAGCTGCTGCACACTGCTGGCTCATATCTAAATGGTTATCCACTAGGACTCCAAGATCCCTCTCACAGGTACTACTATTGAGCAAGGTACCACATATACGGTACTGGTGCATTTTGTTTTTTTGGCCTAAATGTAGAACCTTACTTTTTTCACTGTTGAATTTCATTTTGTTAGATAGCGCCCAATGTTCAAGTCTGTCAAGATCTTTCTGTAACTTGAGCCTATCTTACAATACAATACAATTCTTTATTGGCCAAGTGTGATTGGACACACAAGGAATTTGTCTTTGGTGAATATGCTTTCAGTGTAAATAAAAAGAAAATATACATTCGGTAAGAATCATAAGTTACAACACTTAATTACTGTCACAGGGTACAAATAAGCAATCAAATCATACTAGGAAACAATCTTGTTCTTGATTAAGATTTCTTCTTTCAAATAGGACTAATCCCTTCAACTCTAATGGATAACCATCTTTACAGAGATGAACCCTACAACTTTCAATTCTTGGAAGTTTCTTTGCTACTTAACATTCAATGTTTTGCAACAATCAAGAATTGTCCAGACTGCCATATAATGAATGTAGCACAACAATTTGACCTTATCCAATTTCCACAACTTCCCATTAGTGAAAATTGAATTCATTCAGTGTACTGTACATATATAGAATATCTAAGTACAACTTTAACTCACCATAGCAGTATCTCCTCAACTAACCTAAAGGCTACAGAAAGATTTCTTTAAGGAAATACTTGCACCCTTTTCTTGATAGTCAAATTGGTCATCAAACAAGTTGTTCTTCACTGTATCTCCTATAGTAATATTGATACCATCCTTCTTCACTCACTGCTTGTATGAGGCTGTACGTACAAGCTACCTATTCTAGATACCAATTTGTAAGGTAGACAAATTCTGGACAACAGCTTGTACAATCCAGTAATATTTTATTACATTTAATTCAATAAAAGAAAAATTGTTATTTAAATGCTATTAACTTTAAAAATTTACTTATTTATTTTGTCAAATACATATTAAATAATATATATAAGTATAAGCATGAATTGAATACATAAAATGAATACAACTAAAGGGAACATTAGGACAGGGACGGTAGGGATGCTGGTGCTCTTATACACGCCTTATATAAATTATATACTTCCTGCTTTACTATTCTCCCTTATGTACTATATATACTGAGGTCTTAAATAGTTTAAAACTATTTAAAACTATTCAGGCCTCCCTCCCTCCTTCCTTCCCTCCCTCCTTCCCTTCCTTGCCTATCTAGCTTCTCCCCCGTCAGCATAGATCTTGGTGATTTAAAAGCAATTGCTTTATCCATCAAGTTAGAGCTTTAGATGAAAGCAGGAAATGGATAATATTCTGGTACAAAAGAATTCCATATTCCATTTTTACAGGAACTTACTTTTACTCATATGGATCTTCATATACTTTAAGATCACTCCTGGAAACAGAATTCATGAAATCCACTAGTAACATCAGTTGTAGTGCAGAAGTGCAAACACCTGTTTGCATGTCAAAGGCATGCTTCAAATTGGATAGAGTTGAAGACGCTTCTTTTATTTTGTATTGTTACCCTACGATTTTCCTACCCAATGGAGTACCAAATTGAGCAATATACTGTACTCCTAAATGTATAAACAACAATGCATTTACAGCCAATATAAGATCATATTTGTCCTTTTCAATGTACTGTATATGTCAAAAGAATAAGATTTTATTCTTCCTGGATCATGTCAAAATCTTTTTGGAATTCACAATTTTACAAGCATCACTAAGATACATAGATGCTCATAGCAATAAACCTTCATTACCACCCCCTATTTCCTTAAATAAGCTCTTCCATATTTTTCTATCTTGCTCGTTCATTTCTGAGATTGTAACAGGAATTCATAAACAGTATATGCACCAAAATTCATATTATGCTTAAACAACTTTCCAATGGAAGAAACACCACCATAATAATAGCTGTAAGAGTCCAGTGAGAAATGTAAGCAATTCCTTGTATCTTTTACACAACTCATTACATACAACATGCCACCTATCGACCATAGTGTAAGAGTTCCAAATATGTGTATGCCATTTATGTTCAGATGAATAAAAAGTGAACAGTGCTGATTTCAAATAAAATAAACAAAATGTAAAACATTATGTCCAGACCCGCATAAACATGTGTTACATATTGAAGAACAGCCGATTTGCCAATTAAATTTCTAAATGTCTGGGATATTATGACAGAGCTGAAGAATTCCTTTGATATTGATAATCTTGACATATGTCTATTACCTGGCCTGGGCTTTCTTCCAAGATGCTGAAGTGATGATTTAGTTTATGGAAAAATAACCCAGTTCTGAAATGAAGGTTGGCAGAAATGCTAAACATGGAATATTTACTCAGAATTAAATGGAATGAATTATTTTAACAAAGGAACCTATGGCTATGATGTCACATTCAGTAAGGACTTGTGCCTGCCAAATACATCCCATACTTCTGATACCCCTTTTTCCTTTTTATATCTGCTATGTAAGATTGTAAAACACTGCATTACTGACAACAATTCTGTCACATTGCAATACTTATTGGCTAATAGACAATGAAATAAAAGTGTTCCAACATACTATGCTAGCTATGTAATTCTTCCTATATTTTATTTTATTTTATTTTATTTTATTTTATTTTAGATAGATACTGTAGATAGATAGATAGATAGATAGATAGATAGATAGATAGATAGATAGATAGATAGATAGATGGATGGATGGATGGATGGATGGATGGATGGATGGATGGATGGATGGATGGATGGATGGATGGATGGATGGATGGATGGATGGATGATAGGGAGGGAGAGAGGGAGGGAGAGGGAGAGAGAGGGAGAGGGAGAGGGAGAGGGAGAAAGAGAGAAAAAAATTATTGGCTGTCCATCTTACCATAAGGTAACTCTGGGCAGTAATAAATATATATCTACATTAAAACATAAATAAATTAAAACCAAAGATTAAACTCTAAGGACATATGGGGAAGGCAGAGGTGGAATTGGGGAGGTGTGATCTGTTTTTAGTCAACCACCTCCACTGTGCTGTTCCTCCTTTGGGATCCCAGGGCAACTGGCAGAACCAGGTCTGTAGGCCATTACAAAAAGATAGGAGGGTTGGGGCCAACTCACATCAGAAGGCAAGATGTTCCAGAGGGCAGGAGTTGGATTACCGGGCTGATGTGACTGACAGCATGCCTCTTTTGCTGGCAGAAGTAGGACAGGACAATCCAAGTGGGGTAAGAAAGTCCCTCAAGTAACCTGGATCCATGCCAGGTTATTCAACCACCTTAATGTTTTTAGAGAAATGAAGGAGGGCAAACAACAACAACCCGTTTTAATAATACCAATATTTGTTCATCTAAAAAAGAAAATTGTAGATGGTAATACTCAATAAAATGATTGCCAATTGTTTCTTATATAACATCAAATTATGTCATTCAAGCAAACAAGATGAATTGAGAGTGAGGTCTTGTTATTCTGTGATTTGATTGCAAGAGTTTCTTTTTAATTTTTAATTTAAAAACAATCATGCTGGCAATCAGATGTTTCCATTATTCAAAGAAGACATTTACATTCCTAAAATTAATTTCTCTTTGTATTACTGCAGAGTAAATTTTATTAGTACGTATATAGCATTTTTAATAAAAAGAGAAATTTCATAAATCATGATATAGAAAAGAAAAAATATTGTTAAGAATCAGATCTTAATTCCAAACAATCAATTTATTTATTATGTGGGTAAAAGTCAATAACTGTGATTTCTAATCTATCAGGCACATATCATGCTGTCACTCAACACAAAACTTATTGACAGTGTATATTATAAAGATAGCTAAGCCATCTGTTACATGCAATAAAGTATTCTGAATACTTTATTGATTGCAATACAATAAAGAACACTTTATTGCATGTAAAAGATTAAGGACATTATTTGACTTCTTAGAAATAACATCTGCAGAGTTCAGATATGTTTACCGTATTTTTCGGTGTACAAGACGCACCTTTTTACCCCCCAAAAGAGGGCGAAAATCTGGGTGTGTCTTATACACCGAATGTTGCATCAGCCATACCTGGGGGGAGGGGGAGTGAGTTGGTGTGATGGTGGAAATGGCGGGAATGGCAGGAATGGTGGCAACAGCGACAACTGTGGCAACAGACAGCTGATTGGCTGTATTCTGGGATCAACCGCCAATCAGAAAAGTGAAAAGCAAACAGTTCTGAGAACCATTTGCTATAAATTGAGGCGCTGCCCCGCAGCTGTCTGAGCCACTGCCACCGCTGCTGCTGCCACCGCCACCATCACCACCTCCGCCACTCACCTTTAGGAGCCGAAGCCAAAACCGGGCCCTACCACCGCCACTTGTCCGCCGGAGCCATCGCTGCCTCCATTCACCTTTAGGAGCCAGAGCCAAAGCCAGGGGCCCCCACCGCCGCTGCTTGTCCGCTGGAGCCGAAGCCGCACCCCCCACCATCACTGCTTGTAAGTTGGAGCTGAAACAGTCAACCTGTAGACTTTAACTCTCAGGATTCTGGGAGTTGAAATCCACAAGTCTTAAAGCAGTCAACTTGTGGACTTTAACTCTCAGGATTCTGGGAGTTGAAGTCCACAAGTCTTAAAGCTGTCAGCTTGTGGACTTTAAATCTCAGGATTCTGGGAGTTGAAGTCCACAAGTCTTAAAGCTGTCAGCTTGTGGACTTTAAGTCTCAGGATTCTGGGACTTGAAGTCCACAAGTCTTTTTTTTTTTTTTTGAATTTTTTTTTTTAGACAAACAAACATAAAAACATCTTCAGTACAAATACAGTGTGTCAGTTGGTTGATTACAAATCTTTTGTGCAATTTCAACGTATGCAGAAGTCCACAGGTCTTAAAGGTGTCAGCTTGTGGACTTGAAGTCTCAGGATTATGGGTCTCAAAGTCCACAAGCCTTAAAGTTGTCAGTTTGTGGATTTTAAGTCTCAGGATTATGGGACTTGAAAACCACAAATCTTAAAGCTGTCAGCTTGTGGACTCAGGATTATGAGACTTGAAGTCCACAAGTCTTAAAGCAATTACGTTTGAAGACCCCCGGGTTAGGGGTTAAGGTTAGTATCTGTTTATAACGGTTAGGGTTAGCACTTGTTTATATAGGGTTAGGGCAGGGGTTTGCAAACTTGGCTCTTCTAAGACTTGTGGACTTCAACTCCCAGAGTTCCTCAGCCAGCTTTGTTGGCTGAGGAACTCTGGGAGTTGAAGTCCACAAGTCTTAAAAGAGCCAAGTTTGCAGACCCCTGGGTTAGGGTTAGGGTTAGGGTTAGGGAGGAAACAAATCATCAATGTCCTAAAATTCTCAGCTTGCTATTGTTACCATAGTTTAGGGTGGGGGCATAATGAGCTACCCCAGTGTGTGCGTATGAATGAACATGGTTTCAGCTACAGTACTCTGCATTGTTATAAAGGACACAATATTGTTCTTTCTTGCAGAAAAATGTCAAAGCCAAGAAGGCAAGCATACAAAATATCTTTCAAGCTGGAAGTCATGAAATATGTTAAGGAGCATGGAAACAGAGCAGTGGAGAAACATTTTGGGCCACCTCCAACTGAAAAAATGATAAGAGAGTGGAGGAAACAGGTGGAACAGCTGCAAAAGGTAAAGGATAAAAGCAAGCACAACTTCCATGGAGTTCCTGCAAAGTGGCCCCAGTTAGAGGAGGACATGAGAGACTGGATCACAGGTCACTGGAACAGGATTCTAAACTCTGATACCAGCGACGATGATGAGTTCTTGGGGTTTCCAGAAAATTAGAGGCGTGTTTGAACCTTAAAGTCTCTCCTCATTTGTTAATGACAGTGATGATGTTTCTTAATACCGCTGTTGACTTTACATGATTGTAAAAAGTGTACATGGTTATAAAAAGTATACATGGTTGTAAAAATTGTTCTGCTATGCTGGTATTTTATTAAATAATATATTACTACACCATTTGGTTCAGAATATTTTTTTCCTTGTTTTCCTCCCCCAAAATTAAGGTGCGTCTTATACTCTGGTGCGTCTTATACACCAAAAAATACGGTAATAAGTGTTCAGCATTGTAATTAAATACATGTCTACTGAGGTCAATCAGAATAAATACTGGATAAGTTGTGCATTTATTCTTCTTATGTAATCAGCTTCAAAGAACAATGAATGAATGAATGAATGAATGAATGAATGAATGAATGAATGAATGAATGAATGAATGAATCTATTTCTACAGATTTTTGGTGCTGCAAATAAGACTCAAACATCAACTAATGGTAATTGCAAGTGCAAAATCACTGACCCTTTTCAAGTGATTTGCAATTAATTAGTATTCCTAAATACACCATGTTGTGTCTTGAAACAGTACCTGTAAAGGGCATTTGAATACCTGGCCAAACTGTTTCTTAATTACATATGTATAAGAACATATAGTTAGTTAGAATTTAATATTTGAACAATTATAATATTTTCACTTATAATAATAGTAACAACATCTGAATCTAAAACCATGATCTATTTTTCTTTCTGATGTTTAGAATTTTGTAAAGGACACAGTATTTTTTTTTATTTTATTAAAAAGTTTTGCAGAAAATTTCCACAAATGACTCCCCTCCCCTCCCCTCCCCTCCCCCAATCCCCAGACTTCCCAGAGCAAATACAGGGTATAACATCTAACAATCATAAGCTAGAATACTCTAACTAGCCATAAACTCCCACCCCTCCCCTAGAGCCTTAACTCCCCTTTTACATAAAGAAAAATATACAAATACAATTTTTACTTTCTATTCATTCATAAGCTACTTGATACTTCTTGGTCTGATATTTGTTTTGAATATAATCAATCCATCTTCTCCATTCCAATATATATCTTTCTTGTGAATAGTCTTTCAGATACGCTGAGAATTTTGCCATCTCCGCTAAATTCGCTACTTTTAATATCCACTCTTCAATGGTAGGCAGATATTCCTTCTTCCAATATTGCGCTACCAATAGTCGAGCTGTTAATATTAAATTTAAGATCAATTTAGTCTCTAAGGACACAGTGTTATAGTTACTATATAGTTAAGGTTTATTTTTTTTTCACCTTAATTCTACTGCCTGTTCCAGAAACTTTGATGCCATGGGGAAAATGGAAGAGATAATATTAGGTTGTAGAGAAGGTAAACAAAGTACAGTATATAAACAGAAAAGATGTAGAGAATATAAACAAAGCATAATGGAAAGGATAATATATACCTGTTGTAGTAAGATATCTTTATTAGATTGTAAGCAAAACTCTTTGGAAACAATCCCAATGATTGGCAAGTTGGATTGCATTTATTAGGGTTAATCCTTAAAGACAACTCAAATCAGAAAAATCAATCCAAACCTGGGGGAAAACGGCCTCTGGAGAGAAGCCTAGATTTTTGTGAAGAAACAAAGCAGGAGAGAAAGAAGCATGATTATATATATATATATGATTTGGTATCCCTTACCTCTTTTTATACTTATGTCTGAGATAATTTTTATGACCTTGATCATTCTGCATGAAAGACAGTTGAACAGTGGCTTTGGATTTGTAAGGTATCATTATTTTGTATGTGTGACTTATACATGCAAGTAAATGAAAAATAACTATTATAAAGAATTTCACCTGTTATACTTGAGGAAAGCAATGCATAAGTAAGGATTGTGCCTTGGTGCTGTAAGTGCTCTAGGTTATGCATGAGTAAGTTCAGGAATAGGGAAGGGAAATGATGACCCCAAAGAGGTTTACAACTAGAGATATCCATATCCATAAATTTACCATAATAAGCTGGAGGCAAGCAAAATCATATGAATAAATGAAGGCAGACTGAACGATTCTGTTACCTTGACTTAACTGCTTTTCTGTTCTCTATTAATCTACACTTATTTGAACATGTAATCTCATCAGAACAGTAGAATATTAAGACACATCTCTAACAGTTCCCCCTGATTAAAATACAAACCTCTCTCTAGTTACCCCATTAAGAAAGCAAGGTGATATCCTTGGGCAGTTTATATTAGAAAAGAGGGATGCACAAAAAGGGCCAATAAGTTATAATTTGTAATCACCATCTGTGCAACTGTTGAAGATCATGTCCTCCTGACACTTTAGAGTGACTGTGTTCTCTGTAGACACAATTCTGAACTTAGCACACCAAAAGCTAACTGATTCAATGCAGTTGTGCCATATATTGTCCAATATAATAGTACAAACAATGCAGTTGATTTCTTTACAGAACGGTGTTAACTTATTAGAACAATAGGTTTTTTTTTAGAAAAGTAGCACTAACAAATGGCTCCCAAGGTACAATTGTTCTTTATTCATTTGATAAAACACCACAATGACACTTTGTAGTTTGGAAATAAATGACCAATAGACTTGATCTATAGGTAGAAATAAAATGTGGCTAAAATAAAGTAATACTTTAAATAATATAAATTAATGAATATACAACTGAGCAGATAACTTCAAAATGTCCATTCTATGATATCATTGGTAAAAAGTTCAAATATCCCAGGGTGATCCAATCTGAGTGTTATGTTCCCTTTGTTTTCAGTACTACCTTCCATAATATGCCATAATAGTTTAAAGGTAGCTTGGTTTCCTGGATAATAGAATTTGACTTTCTTTAATTAATACTTTACAATAATCTTATTTACCTCCTAGCAATCCATTAATTTAAATTTACTTTTGCTAAATGTAATGTAAAAAATAGAAATATGGCTGGAATATATTTGAGGCAATTGCAAAGAATGTATCAAAAAACACAACTACTTCTAAAAGATAACAACTAAAGGACGGAGAAAAACCAAATACTTTGAGCTCATCTACATAGCACTTTTGCAATGCTTTTTTCCTGTGTTGGAACATCTCTTGTCAACTGGCAACTGGCAACTGGCAACTTTCAGAGTGTTGGCTTTGATTCTTAGCTGAAATTCAGACATCAACAACAATAAGTAAAGCTACTACCAATCACTGTAGATAATGTGTGCTAGGCAGGTTGTTTTATGGTCCAGGCACTTCAATTATTATTTTTTTCTTTTGTCCAAAAAAGTTCTTCTAACAGCACAAGATTGCAGAGAAGAGTTCATTTCCATACATAAGTACTAGTGTTGCTCAAATATAGCTACTACAGAAGTATACTTGTGGTTTTGGTCTATATGGTATACCCATTAATAGATACAGACTGTTAGAAACTTTTTTGGAAAATGGTTGTCTGTCAGAGCTTTAATCAGCAGAATAATTCTCCAAAAACAAAATGGAACAGGACCCAAATTTATGAGAAAAACAAATATACTTTTTTTAAAAAACATGGATCTATAGAGAAAAATATTCTCAAATAACATTTCAATTAATAAAGAATAAAATCTTCTTTTGTATAGGAGAGACAGATGGATATGAATTCAATTTTTTATTAATTTATCAAAATATAAAATACAGAAATACAAAGAAAAATGGAGATGGCAGGAAAAGAGGAGGAAGGGAAGGAAAAAGAAAAAAACTGTAGGGTAAAGAGAAAAAGAAAAGGATTACTCCTTTTGGCACAGTAGATTAAGGTAATAACATAAACCTTCAATTTTTACTTTTATATGATAATATAAAAGTATAACCGCCCGGCCGCCCTGTTTCGGGTGACCCGCTCTCTCCTACATCAGGAGGTGCGGGATGACCCTTTGCAGGGACGTGCCGAGGAGTTTAGTGGTTATCTATACGATAAAATCGCTCAGCTGAGGGACGGTCTGGACCGAATTTGGGATGATCCAAGCGAGGGAGAGGAGGCACGTCTTGTTGAGCACATTTGGGATGAGTTTGACCCTGTGGCTCCCGAGGACGTGGACAGGTTGTTGGGGAGGCTTCACGGCACGACATGTTTACTGGCCCCGTGCCCTTCCTGGCTGGTACTGGCCACTCAGGCGGTGACACGAGGCTGGCTCCAGAGGATTATCAACGCTTCTTTGTTGGATGGGGTTTTCCCTGCCGCCTTGAAAGAGGCGGTGGTGAGACCCCTCCTTAAGAAGCCCTCTTTGGACCCAGCTATTTTGGGTAATTATCGTCCAGTCTCAAATCTTCGCTTTGTTGTGGAGGTTGTAGAAAATGCCGTGGCGTGACAGCTGCCCCAACACCTGGATGAAGATGTCTATCTAGACCCGTTCCAGTCCGGCTTCCGACCCGGATACAGCACGGAGACAGCTTTGGTCGCATTGGTGGATGATCTCTGGAGGGCCAGGGACAGGGGATATTCCTCTGCCCTGGTCCTATTAGACCTCTCAGCGGCGTTCGATACCATCGATCATGGTATCCTGCTGCGCGGTTGGGGATTGGGAGTGGGAGGCACCGTATATCGGTGGTTCTCCTCCTATCTCTCCGACGGTCGCAGACGGTGTTGACAGGGGCAGAGGTCGACCGCGAGGGGCCTCACTTGTGGGGTCCCACAGGGTCGATTCTCTCGCCCTGCTGTTCAACATCTACATGAAGCCGTTGGGTGAGATCATCAGTGGTTTGGGGTGAGATACCAGCAATGCGCTGATGACACCCAGCTGTACTTTTCCACCCGGACCACCCCAATGAAGTTGTTGAAGTGCTGTCCCGGTGTTTGGAAGCTGTACGGGTCTGGATGGGGAGAAACAGGCTCAAGCTTAATCCCTCCAAGGCGGAGTGGCTGTGGATGCGGCACCCGATCCACTCAGCTGCAGCCGCGGCTGGCTGTTGGAGGCGAGTTACTGGCCCCAAAGGATAGGGTGCGCAACTTGGGTGTCCTCCTGGATGATCGGCTGTCGTTTGAAGACCATTTGACGGCCGTCTCCAGGAGGGCCTTCCACCAGGTTCGCCTGGTTCGGCAGATGCGCCCCTTCCTTGATCGGGATGCCTTATGCACAGTCACTCATGCGCTCGTTACCTCTCGCTTGGGTTACTGTAGTGCTCTCTACATGGGGCTCCCCTTGAAGTGCGCTCGGAGGCTTCAGTTAGTCAGAATGCAGCTGCGCGGGTTATAGAGGGAGCTACGCGTAGCTCCCATGTAACACCGCTCTTGCGCAGACTGCACTGGCTGCCTGTGGCCTTCCGGGTGCACTTTAAGGTGTTGGTTATGACCTTTAAAGCGCTCCATGGCTTAGGACCCGGGTACTTATGGGACCGCCTGCTGTTACCACACGCCTCCCACCGACCCGTACGCTCCCACAGAGAGGGACTTCTCAGGGTGCCGTCCGCCAAACAATGTCGGCTGGGGGCCCCAGGAAGGGCCTTCTCTGTGGGGCTCCCACTCTGGAGCAGGCTTCCCCGGGTTTCGCCAAATACCTGACCTTGGACATTTATCGTGAACTCAAGACTTATCTTTTTATCCGCGCGGGGCTGGCTTAAATTGGGATTTTAATGTTATATTTATTAATTTTAAATGGGGTTTTAGTATGGTAAATTTTAATCACTGGGCTAATTTAAATAAGTTTTTTAAATCATATTTTAAACTTGTATATTGTATTGTCGGTTTTATTATGCCTGTACACCACCCTGAGTCCTTCGGGAGAAGGGCGGTATAAAAATCAAATCAAATCAAATAAATAAATAAATAAATAAATATATATTAGCCATTTCTATAACACCAAACCTATCTAATTAGCAAAACCTAGATCAAAGTTTCATTTTTCTCTCTCAAGCCCCAAGTCCAAAAGCCATTTCTAAGTAGAATCAAAATTAATTGTGTTCTTTTCTTTAATCAAAGCAATGGATTTAGCCATCTCTGCTAACTTCATCAACTTCTTCAGCCATTTGTCCATTGTGGGAATTAAAGTATCCTTCCAATTTTGTGAACAGATTATTCTGCTGTCAGCATATATAACATCAAAGTTTCATTTTTTGCAAGTTCTTTTCCATTAAGCCTAAAAGAAAAGTCTCTAGTTTTATCTTTTTATTCACCTTTTTCATCTTTTTATTTTATTTTAGTAGGATGTGAATCCTACTCCAATAGTTCTTTGCTTTGTCACATGTCCACCAAAAATGGTAAAAGGTTCCTTCTTTACAGTTACATTTCCAACATTCATTTGAGGTCTCTATATATTCTTAACAATTTTTCCACTGTACATGCCCAAAAGCAAAAAAATATTGGACAAAAATACATACATGGTTGGAAAAAATGGTAAAGCAACATACTGATTTAAAACCAGAAATATTTTTGTTGGGCATTTTACCAGATAAGTATAACAAGGGGTATACATATTTGATTTTACATGTATTGACTGTAGCCAGAATTGTATTTGCACAACAATGGAAAAGTGAAGAGATCCCTACAGATGAAAATGTATTTTAAAAAAAATATTAGAATGTGCAGAAATTGATAGTTTAACACTTACAATTAAGGAAAAGAAAGAAACTGAATACTTTTTGACTTGGGACTTATTTTATCAATGGTTAGCTGACAAAAACAGAAGTTAGAAACATGGTAATATAAGAAAAGGACCAATGAAAAAAGGGAGGTTTGTTAAAATGGATAAGCAAGTATCAGTATTATTATTATGATTATGATAGAATGAATATCAATGTAATAAACATTGTTTTAAACACTTTGGTGATTATTTCCTAAAACCATTTGTACCCAGACAACACACTGTTTAACCAAAAATGGAATTTTTATGTTATAAAATAAAAAAAGTATGCAAAAAAAAACCCAATTCATCCACAGCTCAATACCAATGGTACCTCATTTTATAAAACTTTTCTTTTAAATTATAATTTAATGTAAACATTAAATCTTTTGTCCACATGTCTTCCCACTGTTCAAGATATGATATCCAAAATTCTTTGCCCACTGAATCATGCAATATTTTACATACTCATTCTCCAAGTTCAATTTCAGTAGCAATTTATAAACCTTAGCAATAATATGTTCATCAGTACCATACAATAGGATTTCCTATTCATTTTTTACAAAATCAAATCCATAGCTTTTTTAAAATTTAAATCTTTCTTTCCATTGTAAATATGTAAACCAATGGCAAATACATCCTGCTAATTCCAATTCCTCTTTAGTTTTGATGATAGGGTCTTCATAATTAAAAGATATTATTTGACCGTAAATCCGCCAATCTGGCCTCACCATTATTTCTTTTCTTAAAAATCTTCCTGGAGTGAAACTCAAAGGGGCATCTTCACAGAAAACCTTACTTTATATTTATTCCAAACTCTTAGAATGGCATGTCTAACAAAGTGATTGTTGAAATCAACATTTACTTTAACCTTATCATACCATAAATAGCTGTGCCATCCAAATCTGAATTCATGGCTGTCCAAGATGGACATAACTTCAAAATGTTGCCAATCAATTCATTGTAAGCCTTTTCTCATCCTTCCTCATCACAAAGAACTGAACAGAATGTATGCAGCCCACTCTGTGTTTCCCAGTGTGTATCAATTCAAAGCACTTCAGAATAAAATGAATGGATAATAGAAACATTTAAATATGCACCAAAACAATATATTCATCCAAGTGATTGTACCCGCCAAATACAGAGGTATTCATATAAGCAACACATATGCATCTATCTGTACTAGTTCACGTGAAGAAAATAAAAGTAATTATTATTTAGCAAGTTAATATGGCTGCCCAACTCACACATAGTGACTCTGAACGGGTTACAAAATTAAAAATACAAAGATACATAAGCCTTCCACCCACCCACCTCCACCCAACAGCCACATGGCTGCAACAAACAATCAAACTAACCATTTGATAAGTTCCATATCAACCTATGGTTCCAAAGCCTGCTGATAGAACCATGTTTTGTAGGGCCTATTGTAAAACGATTTTTATCCCAAGGAAAACGATATTTTATAGAAAGGAATTCACCACAAAGAAGACATTTTTCCTTGGTCCCACTAGATGTACTACAGTGATAGATGGGACCAACAACATATTCTGTCTTGCTGCTCTATTGGACCAGGTAGATGTAATGATTTGGTGATTTCTTAATTCTATTTATATCTGTACCCCACAATTGATGAAAGAACCAGATATTTATTTTATTTGTGTGTGTGTGTGTATTTGTGTTTATGAGAGTATAAAAAAGTGACCCTCTGACATCATTTTAAGGTATTAATTGAAAGCTGTAATATGCTGCCAATTGTCTCCATTTTCATGCATATACATGGTGTAAATATAGAATATTTATACTGAAGCTATTGGCAGGCTCAAAATAAGTTCAATCCAAGCTTTATTCTGAATGTTTGTATAACTGAATGAAATAAAGCAGCCACCTTGCATCAATGGTGGGATTCAGCCAGTTCGCACCACTTCGGGAGAACCGGTTGTTAACTTTCTGAGCAGTTTGGCAAACTGGTTGTTGGAAGAAATCATTAGGGCATAGAACCGGTTGTTAAATTACTTGAATCCCACCACTGCCTTGCATTAATACGTCTTGGTTCGGCTTGCCAAGTACAATTAACAAAATAAGTTGCCTGCTTTTGAGGTTTAGAGCAAGAAACTTTATTTTGTATTTAGCATCAAGTTATTTATGAGTGATTTCTGCTCTTTCATTACCATTTAGAGCTCATTTATACTCTTTATAGTCTTTGATAAACATAAAACATGAAACTTTCTTAAATTCATAAATAAGCTATTCATAGAACAATACTCCAAATATGTAGATATATAGTAATGATAAATAGAATAGAATAACAGACTTGGAAGGGACCTTGGAGATTTTCTAGTCCAATCTCCCTACACCATTTCAGACAAATGGTTACCCAACATCTGCTTAAAAATTTCCAGTGTTGGAACATTCACAACTTCTGGAGGCAAGTGTTCCACTGATTAATTGTTCTGTCAGGAAATTTCTCCTTAGTTCTAAGTTGCTTCGCTCCTTGATTAGTTTCCACCCATTGCTTCTTGTCCTGCCCTCAGGTGCTTTGGAGAATAGTTTGACTTCCTCTTCTTTGTGGCAGCCCCTGAGATATTGGGACACTGCTATCATGTCTCCCGTAGTCCTTCTTTTCATTAAACTAGACATACCCAGTTCCTGCAACCATTCTTCATATGTTTTAGCCTCCAGTCCCCATATCATCTTTCTTGCTCTTCTCTACACTCTTTCTAGAGATTCAACATCTTTTTTTACATCGTGGCAACCAAAACTAGAGCAGTATTCCAAGTGCGGCCTTACCAAGGCATTATAAAGTGGTATTAATACTTCACGTGATCTTGATTCTGTCCCTCTCTTTTTGGAGCCTAGAACTATGTTGGTTTTTTTGGCAGCTGAAGCACACTTCTGGCTTATATTTAAATGGTTGTCCACTAGGACTCCAAAATCCCTCTGACAATTACTACTATTGAGCAAGGTACCACACATGCTGTACCTGTTCATTTTGTTTTTCTTGCCTAAATGTAGAACCATACTTTTTTCACCATTAAATTTCATTCTGTTAGATAGCGCCCAATGTTCAAGTCTGTCAAGATCCTTCTGTATCTTAAGCCTATCTTCTGGAGTGTTGGCTATTCCTGCCTGCTTGGTGTCATCTGCAAATTTGATGAGTTCCGCATTTACTCCCTCATCAATCATTGATGAAAGTTTTGAAGAGTACTGGGCCTAAAAAAGAGCCTTGGGGTACTCCACTGTATACTTCCCTCCATGTGGATGTAGTTCCATTGAACTCAACTACACGTTGAGTGCGGTTGACAGAATTCCTCTGGTCCACTAATTTTGTCACTTTGTCAAAGAATGCAATGAGATTAGTCTGGCATGATCTGTTTTTGACAAATCCATGTTGGCTTTTGGTTATTACTTTGTTTGCTTCTAGGTGTTCACTGATTCATTGCTTGATTATCTTTTCCAGAATTTTCCCTGATATTGAGGTCAAGCTGATAGGTCTGTAGTTTTCTGGATTTCCCCCCCCCCCTTTTTTTTTGAAGATGGGAATTACATCAGCTCTTTTCCAGTCCTCTGGCAATTCCCTGGTACTCCAGGATCTTTGAAAGATATAGTTCAATGGTTTTGAGATCTTATCTGTTAGTTCCTTCAGAACCTTGGGGTGTAATCCATCCAGTCCTGGTGATTTGAACTCATTTAGGGTAGACAGGTACTCATTTACCATTTTATTTCCTATTTTAACTTGTGCTCCTAATCTGTTTTTTGTGGTACTGTTTTTGATAGGTTGGACTGTAGCTTTCTTCACTTCATCTTTGCAGGCTTGGGCTATTTGCTGATATTCTGCCTTAGTTATGTGCCCCTCTTTCCACTTTTTATACTTCTCCTTTTTGTCTTTCAGTTTGTCAGATAGTTCTTTATGCATCCATGCTGGTTTCTTTTGAGAGCTGTTATTTTTCTTCTTCATTGATATTGTGCTAGACTGGGTTTTTATAATCTCACTTTTCAAAATTTCCCAAGCTTCTTGAGTTGTTTTCCCCTTGAGGATTCTCATCCATGGAATCCTTCCCAAACTCTCTTTAAGTTTATTGAAATTAGCTCTCTTAAAGTCTAGTTTGATTTTGTTCTGCTACTTGTGCTTGCATAATGTTGAATTACAATATTGCATAATCACTTGCCCCCAAGGTTCCTGTAGTTACAACACCTTCTATCATTTCATGTCTATTAGTGAGAATTAAGTCCAATATAGCCAATCCCCTTGTTTACTCTCATGTATGTCTACTCTTAAGTATCAAAATAGTATCAGCAGCAACAGACTGTAATAAAGGAGGTTATTTTGAAGACAGTTTCAGGAAGGACAGAAAACAAGTTACTGGGCACAAAAACAGAAGGTAAGTCACTGGGAAACCAATTGAAAGAAAAACAACTAAAATATTTTAATTTGACATTCAATAGATCAAAGAAAGCACAATGGATAACTGTCACCCAAATGATTGCATTCCCTCTTCCTTCTATCTGCAAAATCACTGAGAAAGGGTAGACTGACTTTATTAGCCCAATCTTACAGTTTCTGGGTTTGAATCTAGAGAAAGCTATCCAACAGAAAATGACCTACAGTATTTCTCAACACACCAAATAAGAAACTACCTACAGTGAGGTCACTGTAGCAACAGAGGTACTGGGCTTCAGACCACATGGAGGAAGGAAGTAATGCATCTCTTTTCTAAAAAGAATGATGTATGTTTAGTATTAGAGGTGTGCTGCATTATATTGTTGATGTTTTGTTTAAAATCACCTCACTATAGCTCATAATTTGTTCCAAAACTTTCATACTATAATCTGAAAATATCTACTTTTCACTGATTGGTTATGGTCTCTGGATAAATGATAGATTTTCCAAGCCCTATGCTAATAACCTCAGAATGTTTGCTTATAAAATACTATCATTAAGCTATGGCTTTCTGAAAACCAGATTGTAAGACATGCTTTAGCCAACCATTTCTTTCTTGGTTCCTAAATATTGCTAGCCAATGATTGCTTTTCATAATATTAAGCACATATGACAGGAGATCACTTGGAGTAGTTTAACATGCAATTTATCTCTGATTTGCTAAAAGGAAGCATTAGTAAAATAATACATTTTTAGGAAGTAAAACTAAGAAAATCCTCTATGGCTAAGGGTCCTTAATTAAAAGTTTTATTTCCTAAATCAGACTAATTATATTTCCCCAAGTTAAAATGCACCAAAGTCATTTAGCACATAATTAAATTACTATGATTCAAACTTCAACATTTACCTATGTTTCTACAAAGATCTACCATAAAAGAATATATTTTCCCATGAATGGCAAATTACTTAATAAAAAAACCATGAATAGAATAAATATCCACATATTGAGAAACTTCAATAACATATGCTGGTCTGACTTTTGTTCAACTTTTATTAGAAACTTATTATGCAATGTTTCTCTCTCATCACATTTCCTTCTTTCTGTTTAAAATGGCTACTGTGTTCTTATCTGAATGAGTAGAACAGTTTTGTTCATTTAGGTGATCACTAGATGAGGGAAAATAGTATGGAAAATCATTACTTTTACATTGCTTTCTGGACATCTTTCAGAATTGCAGATCAGATACATCTATTTTTGCTAATGTGAAAAAATGATAGTTTTTCCTTTCTTGTCTCCTATCAATTTTTCTAAGTGAATGTGATTACTGTCCAAAGTAAATCACTCCATTCCAATTGGACAATAGTTTTATTATCAATTTAACTGAGCCACAGAATGAAATGTTTTCATAATGCAAAGGCAGATACAAGGAGAATGGGGGGAGGTTGTCCCAACCCTTTAAGGTTGTTCACAAGGTGGTCATGTTGAAGCTGCAGAGGATCATGGAAGAAATGGATTATCCAGATCCTGGATATGGGATGGAAATGGCATTGGTCACACTTCTGATGTTAACTGGTAGGAAGAGGAAAGGGTAGTGAATCCAGCCTGGCTCTACTTGACCTCTCAATGGCTTTCAATATCATTGACCATAGTATTTTTCTGGAACAGCTTTGGGACTGGAAATGAGAGGCAGAATGTTATCCTGGTTTATCTACTTTCTTGAAGGTCAATTCCAGTTGGTGCTGATTGGGAATGAGAGGTCTGACCCCTGGCCCCTTCTTTTTGGGGTAACTCAAAGATCAATGCTTTTCCACTCCTGTTAACATCTACAGGAAACTGTTGAATGAAATCAACTGTCACCATGGACTGAGATATCATTAATATATTGATGATACTCAGTTGTATATCTCTGCTGTGGTGAGTTAAGCTATGCTGGAACTGCTGTTTTGCAGTGCCTGGAAGCTGTTGAGGTCTATAACAGGAGCAACAGGTTAAAACTGAGGGGCTTTGGGTTCATGGAGAATTACCATCCTTGCTCATGTATGGGGTTTCACTGTCCCAGATAGACTGTGTACATTTGGAGAGTTCTCCAGAACTTACAACGCCTGCTCAAGGAACAGGTGGCAATCACAGCCAGGAGGGCCAGGCATCACAACTGTGTGATGTGTGCTAGTTATGTTCATTACTGGACCAATGGGCATATGCCTGGTCATCTTTCATTTTGACTATTCTCTACCTGGCGTTGCTCTCAAAAAGCATCTGGATGCTTCAGTTGGCTCAAAATGCAGTGGTCCACATGGTTTTTATGCAACTCCAATTTTACACATGTGTCACCGCTTTTGTGAGTTCTGCATTGGTTGCCAATTTATTTCTGGGTGCAATTCAAGGTGTTGGTTTTAAAGATTTAAAGATTTACATGGCTTAGGGTACAGGTTATTTGATGGATTGCCTCTCCAAAATTACACCTACCCAGCCCACTAGAGCAGGAAAGAGGGGCCATGTTGCAGGACCCAACTATCAAGGAAGCACAACTGGTGAGACCTAGAAAATGGATCTTCTCTATGGTGGTGCCTCCCTTTGGAACATCATTCCCCTGGAAGTAAAATTGGCCCCCACCTTATTGCTTTTCTACAGAAGACATGGTTTTGGCAGCCATTTTGGGAATCCCATTTGGAACTATCAAATGACTTTTAATTTTTTCATTGCCACAATGGGGTAGAGTGGGGGTTAAATTGCGGATTTTTAACTGTGAGTTTTTAATATTGTACGCCACCGAGAGTCATGGTGTGGGAACTGGACAACTGTATAAATTTATTTAATAAATACAAACATGCATACAAGTAATGCTTGAGTAATGTTTATTTAGCCAACACACTTTAAATGTTAAAATATTTGTTCTTTAGTTTTTTAATGGCAACATCCACTTATATCAGAAGCATGCACTATTCTCCACTGTATCCTTGAATACGCTACCTGAGGAAATTATAAGAAATTAATTTGGCAGCTCTTTTAGAGCAGTGTTTCTCAAACTGGACTTCCAGAATTATTCTGTCAACAAAGAGTTGAAGTCCACACACCTTAAACCTGCCAAGTTTGAAAAACACTGCTTTAGAACATTGTGTAGTAATTACTATAATCAGATAGACTACTGTGCTGGGAGAGACAGAGAGAATTTTTATTTCAGGTTATGAAATAATAATAGATTTATTTGGGGCTACAAATCTGGGCTACTACAAACATCTGTAGCAGTAAAGAGAAACTACTGACTACAAAATTTTTGAGGTCAGATTCTTATTTATTCAAGGATTCTCTGGAACTGATGTTTTGACTTTTAAAATCTGTAGTCATCCTTATAGACTTTAGGCCTCTAGATTTAAAAAGTGTTAATAAAAATCAATATTCGTTTTGTCTGGGTGGCCCAAAGGCAATGTACACCAAATGCTTTGAAATATTTTCAAAAGAAAAAAACAAAATCCAGATTATTTTAACATCCACAATGTATCCTTGGTAACCAAACGTTTAGAAAGTAGATGAAAAGAAATTATTCTTAGCTCTGACCTAAATTAGAGCAAGCAGGCTCTTTTCATTTTTTATTAAGGAAAAGATTAGCCTCTTCATGCTTCTACAAAGCTTTCTGAGGGACATTGTAAAAGAAATGTTGTCACTTTAATATAAGTAGTCTTGTAAACATTGGTTGTGTTTAAATCAAAATTACCAATAAAAGGAAACAGAGGGAATGAATACTTCCAAAGAATACCCAGCTATAACAACTATTATAGCTCTTATCACATATAGGTGATACATATTATCACATATGATAGCTATTATCACGTATAGGTAGTCCTCAATTTACAACCTTCACTTACCAATGATTCAAAGTTATGATGGCTTCAGAAAAAGTTACTTATGACCCATCCTTGAAGTTACAACCATTGCATCACTTCCATGATCACAGTAACAATGTATGTTAATTTGAACACTTGGCAATCAGCTCGCATTTATGACAGTTGCAGCATTTTGCAGTCATGTGATCATAATTTGTTACTTTCCCAGCTGCCTTCTGACAAGCAAAGTCATTTGGGAAAGCTGGATTCACTTAACAGCCACATGTTTCACTTAAGGACCACATGATTTTCTTAGCAACCATGGTAAAATGGATGTAAAAATTGGGTCTAGTTACCTGATGACTTGCTTAATTATCGCATTATTTAGCAACCAAAATTCCCATCCCGGTTGTGCTTGTAATTTGAGGAATACCTATAGATCAAAATGTAACTACAAAACTTCAGGAGCTATGACACAAAAGGGGTTGCCATTCCACCAAGAAACATAATCTTAAAATATATTTCATATATTTCCCCTCTGTACCCAAGTAATGTTGCTTCAAAAGGATTTAAGTATAATTTCAATTTGTACAGAAAAATATAATACTTTCTAGTCAACCCAATTTGAGTATCCAATTTGAGTCTTTGAAATGTGGATTTACATGCAGCTGTTACGTATAAGCTTGGTTGACAAAATCAGAAATGAGGAGGTGATAAGATGCCTGGGAAAGCAAAGGGAAATCATCAAAACCATTAAAAAGTGGAAGTTAGAATATTTTGTACATGTGATATGACAGCCGGAAAAATACGCCATACTTCACTCCAGGAAAAGATTGAAGGCAAACAAGGTCCAGGCAGAAGAAGAACATCATGGCTTCAAAATCTAAGGGACTGGTTTGGACAAAACTCAGCAACACTTTTTTGTGCAGCTGTTGATAAAAATAGGATCACCAACATGATCGCCAGCATCCAATGATGGATATGGCATAGGAAAGATAAGTCTGTGAACTGGAGGAAAGGACAAAGAGAAAAAGAAATAAGACAGTATTTACCTTTTTGATAGTTTGGAATGAAATTCCAAAGTATAAATGCTGTTGAATTTAGTGAACTTAGTTCCACTTTTGGAATACAATTATGACAATCTAACAATTATTTTCCTTTTTTTGTGTGTATTTCCAGTGTTCTACTGAGACTTCAACTACTAAGAAAACTTACTGTACTTTTTATGAATTTTTATTTATTCCTTTGTTTAAATAATTTATATGGCTGCTCATCTCAACAATGCTTCTGAATGGTGTACAAAATGTTAAAAATTAAACATAAAACAAATAATGAACAGGATCTAGGGTCAAAAAAAAATATTCTTAATTTTTCAAAGTAACAATAAATCAGTCGGCAAACCAACCAATTAGCAGACTCATTAATCTTTCAGCCCAAATTCCTGTGGGACTAGCCAGTTTTTAAGTGCCTTATGGAAGGCTATTAGTGTAGAGGTCATCCAAATCTCTGTGGGGATATCTATATCTAGCTATCATTATTTTAGAAAACATTATGAAGTCATGGGTTTATTGTTAACTAGCATATTCAAACACACTGAAAAATTGATTGTACAACATTGGATATAATACCTTTAAAAGCATTAAATTATGACTAGTATATTATGAGCCTTTTGAGATTAAGCCTTAATAATCCACTAAATAAGTATGATAAAAATATCAAATACTGTTCCAGTATATGCAATTCTGCTGTTGTATTGTAGAAGACAATTACAACAGAAAGCAGACTTAGACAATGTACTCTTTTTTTCCCTCTGTGTTATATAAAATGCCTTATTTTGCTTATTTTGGGGTATAGCACAGCTTGGTAAAACTTTAAACATAAAAAGGATACGTCTTTGAATTTCTAACCTCGAGATGCTTCTGATGCAGCCTAGATCAAGAGTATTATCATCTTAAGTCTAAGGCCAATCCCTGCTCAGGAATGAACTCACAAAAGGAAGAAGTATTAATGATTGCAATAGGATATTAGCTAAACCCTGACATTTTAGGGATGAGCATCAGGGTAGGTCATTCTAAGAGCACCAATATTGCCAGAATAATTTAGGGCAATATGACTGTTGCTTTTAAAAAGAATGAGTTTCCCAACGGCTGAGGGTTATGAAATTCTGTTTTGTATCTGCACTCTGGTGTTCAATTTCCTCTCTTGAACAGTAAGAGTTGCCTATGCGCATTTCCCTTCTGTGTTATGTTTGCAATCACATATTCTTTTGTTTTCCTTTGTTCAGTAAAGCATTTTGGCTTCTGCCTTATATATGTGAATATACCAAGCCTAATATATACGGTTCGCTATAATAAAACAAAAAGTAGTCATTTCTTAAGATTACTTTCAGATGTATTCAATAACCCATTCATATAGACAAGAGATCAGGAGCATCATCTGTACCCACACATATACAGTAGTTATTTTTATTATGTGTCTCTGTATGTATGATAAATACCTACAAATGTCAAAGAAGTCAAGAAGGTGGCAATCACGATGTTCAAGATTCCTCTTCCCAGTTGGGTCCATGGTTGTCCAAAAGTCATCTTGGGTCATTCCTAAGTGCTCCCATTCAGATCCTGGGAGAAGCACTACCAAAGAACCATCTTCGGCAGCAAAATCAGCAGTGTCAACTCCCGAATGTTTCCTGACCAGCTGTCAAGTTGCCATAGGCAGGGGGATGGGAATCGTGCCTCACAGCTGTACCAAGGAATTCACATCTCAGTCAAAACAAGACACAGCCTAGCCGGCCAAAGTCAAGGCCATCTCCATAGAGACCTGCAACTGCTGAGGGAGTGACTTCTATGACCCACAAAATTGCTTTGTTGGGGAATGTGACTGGTGACACACTCTGGGGTGGAGGGGAAAATAGGGTCAGAGGCAAAGCGTGAATTGGATGAAGCCAGAGCTGACTTCACCTAGGTAGTGCCAACATGCCGCTCCTAATAAACAACTGGATTTTTCTTGCTAAATGGCTTGAGACTCTCAATTTTATTAGGACATTGGTCAGAACCCCGACAAGGAAATCATTGGCAGGAGAAAAAAATTATCCTAGCTCTCAGCAGCCATCTTGGGGGAGGAGTCAGGAAAATTACATTTTATTTGCAATAAGTATAATTATGTAAAATATTTAAATTTTTAAAAAATTCTTTTGACAAATGTAATGAATAATAAGCGATGGCAAATCTAGACAGCATACTAAAAAGCAGAGACATCACCCTGCCAACAAAAGTGTGTATATTCAAGGCTATGGTTTTCCCAGTTGCAATGTATGGCTGTGAAAGTTGGACCATAAGAAAGGCTGAGTGCCAAAGAATTGAGGCCTTTGAACTCTGGTGCTGGAGAAGACTCCTGCGACTCCCTTGGACTGCAAGGCGAACAAACAAGTCAGTCCTAGAGGAGATCAACCCTGACTGCTCTTGAGAAGGCCAGATCCTGAAGATGAAACTGAAATACTTTGGCCACCTAATGAGAAGGAAGGACTCACTGGAGAGGAGACGAATGCTGGGAAAGATTGAGGGCAAAAGAAGAAGGGGAAGGCAGAGAATGAGGTGGCTGGATGGAGTCACTGAAGCAGTCGGAGGGAGCTTAAATGGACTCCAAAGGATGGTAGAGGACAGGAAGACCTGGAGGAACATTGTCCATGGGGTCGCAATGGGTCAGACACGACTTCGCAACTAACAACAACAACAGTATATCTGCCTATTTGCTTATAACATAGTTCTATTTGGTTCTTATATTTTTAGTCATTGCGAGCCATCCAGAATCACTTGGGTGAGATGGATGGTTATAGAAATAAGAAGTTCTGTCACTCATGAGCTGATTATATTGTTTCATTCTCTATTTTGCCTCTTTCATTTATAAAGCGAGAACAACAGAGATGAAAGCCACTAAAATGTAGTGATATTTGGTAGTTTTCTGCCTGACATTTTCAGAAGTGGTGTCGTGTCCCACTCCTCCACTGACAGCCGGGTCAGGGAAATCCGAATCAGGCTTGCCTCTGCAGCTCTGCCCAAAGTCCTAGCAAAGTCCTCAGAGCAGGCAGGAGACCAGTAAGTGACTTCAGCAAGATAAGTTCGACTTTGCCTGACTCAGAGACTGCCAGAAAGCAGATCCTTTATATAGGCCATGGGGTGGGCTCCATGACTCAGCACTCATTAAGGCCTGCCCCTCCCTTCCTTCTGTTGCCTCCGCCTATCCAGTCTTCTGATGCGAGGGTCACTCCAATCAGCAGCTGTTGGAAGTAAACTTTCCTCAGGCTCACATGCTGTGGAGGAGGGGGAGGGGTCTAGCTGCTCCGTTTGCCTGGGCATGGAGCCAGGGCTGGGGCCGGGGGATGCTCCCCCCTCTGCAGCCTGCTTGGGCATGGAGCCAGGGCTGGGACCGGGAGGCATACATTCCTCCGTGTTCGGGAGCAGATAAGAAGGCCCCGGCTGCTGTGAGAGCGGACAAGACACAACAAGTGGTTTATCATGGCCTTCCTCCTTCCATGCTGTACTAGGCAAACTAGGTTTAAACAAACCATTGTTTTAGATGTTGATTTTATGTCATCACCTCTGAATACATAAATATGATGTAATAGGAAGAAGCAAATTAATTGGTATAATTAAAGATAAAAAGGTAAAGAATCATAAATTTGGAATTTAATTCATTCTGTCTAAGTCCCTGTTTGGGAAAGTCCACAACAAATTGGGGCACAAATAACCCATAAAGAAGAGTCCAAAAATTTCCTGAATAATTAAAAACTGCTCTTAACATAGGAAGACTTTTTATATATATTTCAGTTAGAATCTTTATGTAATTTAAATATTTTATTCCATGACTTGCACTGTAGCATGACCATTTTAATATGATAACTTAAGAGTACATATGAAAATTTAATATGATGCTTCACTGTTCCATTTGTGAAAGTAAAAGTTATGATTAATGGGATTTTAACTGTCTGGAAAAGAAATAACTCATGCCAGAGAATTAAGGCAAATTAAAGCTTTATATTGCAAGCCTTGGTGGTGCCTCCTATTGGGGTGGATGAGGAGTCCACAAGATTTAAAGCTGCCTTGCTTATATTACGCATCTCACTCTAAAATACAACGTGTGGGGAATATCACTGCAGAAATAGCACAATCAATAGTTATACATACAGCATTTTCTATGGCAGCTAGAAATTCAATTGTGCAGCAGCCATTTTTTTTATTCCCTGGTGGAAAGACTCCTGTATCTCTACTTAACCTCACTCAGAAAAGGTTAAGATAATGCTGAATGCGGCATCATATAATCACATACCTGAGAATAAATCTTCCTGAACACAACTGTGTTTACAGGATAATACTGTAAAAGGTAAAGAAAGGACATTAGAAAGTAAAGTTTAATGAAGCATGAAATGCCCAAAAAATAAATCAGCATTTTCAAAGTAGGAAAAAAAGAACATAAAATATTAAAAGAATGAAGACTGCATGGTTGGGCAAACTAATCAATCTTGGGTGGGGGGGTAGTCAAAGATAATATCAAAATATTTTAGCATACTGCAGAGAACAGCAATTGTCTAGATTTTTTTCTTTCATTATTGGATGCCAGTAAAATGTAGAAGTGCCTTATTGGAAAGAGAGCAATCCACCCAACTCCAAATATAATTACTTCCTTTCAAAACTCTTTTGGACCCAATGATAATTGCCTCCTCTAATGCTAATGGAACAGATAATCTTTTTATTGTATTTGTCTCTAGAAAACTATTTTTGTGCATGTGAACTAAATGGAACAATTTTTAGTAAAACATTTCTACAAGCTTTTAAACTGGCAATTTCCACACAACCTAAGGGATATTAGTCTATTAAAAAGCAGGCAGATTGGACTATGTACATTAATGATAGATGAAATGTATTAGCATTTACCAATTTATTTCATGCAACTAGCAAACATATTTAACAATAAAAATGTCCTTAATGAATTCTGTTGAGTGTTTTAGTGCCATCCTAGAATATTAATGTAGAAAGATTCCTGAACGTTCCAATTTCTATCATGTTTCTCTTCTTAAATATTCTACCACAAAAATTAACCTAATGTATTATGTGCAGTTTATGAAGCATTTCTCTTAAAGAGACATCATTCTCAAATGTACATGGAGATGTAGATTATTGTGCAGATTATTGTGGGCATTTAATGTACTATTCCAAATATATTCTTAGTATCTTTGTAATATTCAATATCAAAATGAGATGTATAACCCACTAAACAAATTAAAACATTTTTTAAGAAGCAGGTTAGTCTTTTCATAGCACATAGCATCTTGACCAATTTCTCCCCAATTTTTCCCCTTCCCCTCACAAAAAAGAAAAAGTTAAGTAAAGTCACACCTAGTTAATGCTTGAATTCTGAAGGCCATGCAAAAATCCCCAGGACTACAATGGGATTTTAAAAATAAATGAATACAACTGAGCATCCAGGATAATGGAATGGCAAAGCAATTGTGTACTGTCACTAAGAATATCTTATGGACTAATCTTAAAACAAGCTCAGCTAAAGCACTTTATTTTAGATTGACAAGATAAAAAGAAAAGATTTACATTTGCCTAAAATTTAACCTTTTACAGAAATCTGTTCATATAACATAGACATGAATAGGAATCAGTGGTGGGTTTCTCCCGGTTCGCACAGGTTTGGGAGAACCAGTAGTAAAAATTTTCTGTCAGTCACAGAACTAGTAGTAATGGCTGGCTGGCCACATCCCCGAACCGGTCCCCTGGTCACTGCTCGCTCGCCCCGGCCACCATGTTTGTCACTGCCATGTTCTTCATGCACATGCATCCCATTGCCTTGCAAGTCCAATGGGATGTGCATGTGTGAAGAACATGGTGGCAATGGCAGCAGCTTTTTTCATGGCTGTGAAGCTTGCCGGGCTGGCCCCCTTCTGCCCGTCAGCAGCTTCTGAATCCGCTGCTGAGGCTGCTGGCTTCACCCTCCCTGCCACCACTGCCCTCTCCTGTCGAGGCCACTGCTGTTGTGGTCCGTCAGCAGCCTACAGTGCTGGTGTTGGAATCAGACAGTGATGAGGCAGAAGTGAGGCCAGGGCCATCGAGAAATGGGGTGTGGACTCCAGAGCCTCCAGGGCCTGAGGGTAGTGAAAGTGAGGTGTGGACTCCAGAGCCTCCAGAGGCCGAGAGTAGAGAGGAGGAGAAGGAACTGGGAGAGCCTGTCCCTAATGCCCAAATGAGAAGAGCTGCCAAGAGGCAGGAGCAGCTCAAGCAGAGAGGTCACCTCGGGGGTAGGGCCAAGAGATAATTGGCCCCTCCCATAAGGTTTAAAAGGAGACCGGCATTGGTGTCTCAGTTTGCCAGAAAACAATGTTGGAGCTGCGCTCATCCCATTCTTTGCTCTGGATGTTTCTCTGAGAAGACCTTGGCAGCTCTCCATTCTCTGCTCGAGACGCTTAGCTGCAAAGGACTTTGGCAATTATCTAAATTGGACCAGGTTGGAAATAATGACAGACTGTTTTGTGTAAGAAGCCTTTGCTTTCTTTTGAGTTTCACGATCCTGGGAATGGGTCAATTCCCAGCTGCTTGAATAAAGTTTATTTTCATTAAGGACTGCATTTGTTGCTACCTGCTCGAGTCTGGGTCACAACAACTGCTACCATCTCCTGCCACTGCTGTTGTCTTTTCTTCGGAGGCACATGGAAGATCTAGAAGGTAAGGCCGACGCTGGCAACAGGGGAGGGAGACCTGCTGCACTCAGCTGAAAAGCCGTCTTGAGCGGGGGGACATGGTGAGGCTCACAGCTGAGCCACATGATCATCAGAGCCTTTTTTTAACTTTTAAAAGCATTTTTTACAACCTATTTGACTGAGTATGTTGTAAAAAATGCTTTTAAAAGGTAAAAAATGGCTCTGACGATCACAGCTGAGCCACATGATGGTCAGAGCTTTTTTTTTTTACTTTTAAAAGCATTTTTTTACCAACCCTATTCGCCCGAATAGGTTGTAAAAAAAATGTCCCTGTTCCCACCCTCAAGGTGATGGCAAGCATTTAATACTACTTGTAATATGTATAATGTAAAATCCTAACCATTAACAATAAGATTATTCAAAGCCAAAGTATTAAAACTTTTGCTGAATAGCACATAATATACTGCAATAGGGAAGGGGAGGGGAGGGGAGGGAGGGAGGGAGGGAGGGAGGGAGGGAGGAAGGAACTAGGAATAAGATGGAAGAATGGAGATGGGAATGGGAATGGGAGGGGAGGGGAGGAGGGAAGGAAGGAAGGAAGAATTGTATGTGGCCCCAAATAACTTTTAGGAAGGAAGGGAGGGAGAGAAAGGGACAAAGGAAATATTCTAATACATTATTGCTAGTATGTTTATTAAGAAGGTACATTCAAATATTAAGAACTGAACACCTTTCTTTCTTTCTTTCTTTCTTTCTTTCTTTCTTTCTTTCTTTCTTTCTTTCTTTCTTTCTCTACTATATTGTTTTGCTCATTTCCACATTTTTTTTTAAAAAAAACTAAATTCTCTAAATGGGATCATTTATAGTCAAGTTAACGAATCTGAGCTAAAGCTTTTGTCATGGAGTACAATCAATTTTGAACAGAGGTCCTCTAGAGGTCCTTTAGATGTGATTCCTAAAATGTGTGTGTGAGAGAGAGAGAAAAGAAAGAGAGAGAGAGAGAGAGAGAAGAAGAAGAAGAAGAAGAAGAAGAAGAAGAAGAAGAAGAAGAAGAAGAAGAAGAAGAGGAGGAGGAGGAGGAGGAGGAGGAGGAGGAGGAGGAGGAGGGGGGGAGGAGGGGGAGGGGGAGGAGGAGGAGGGGGAGGAGGAAGGGAAGGGAGGGAAGGGAGGGAGGGAGGGAGGGAGGAAGAGAGAAAAGGAAGGAAGGACCACAAACCCTGGCATTAGTCATGGCTTCAGAACAGCTTTGAAACAGGACAGCAATCTAGGGCTGGAAGGCCATCTAGTCCAACCCCCTGCTCCAGCAGGAAATCTTATATTGTCTGGATTATTTTGGTGCCTCTAACAGAGAGGACAATTTCCAGAAACGAGAAAGAGTTTACTAGGACAAGGCTGCCATGCAGAGGAAGGCAGAGATAGTCCTTGACTTATGACCACAATTGAGCCCAAAGTTTTGGTTGCTAAGCAAGAGCATTTTTGTGAGTTTCACCACATTTTACTCAATCCATGACCTTTCCTGGCTCTAAGAGTCATGTGCAAGCTAGAGAAGAACATCTGAAGGTGTGTAATGTTCTAAATGTACAGAAGTTACAGTTAAATGTGTGGCAGAAAGTGGACTCTGAGTGTGTTTTTCCAAATTTAGTAAGTGAGGTTGAATGTGTATAGTTTTAGAAGAGCTGTGTGTGTGTGTGTGTACATACACATACAGTATGTAGATTATGTATCTTTTTGTGTACTTTTACACACTATGCCATGTAATATGTATGTACACATATGGCAAATATACATATGATTAAATAGTATATTTTGGATGTTCAGTAGTAGTAAGTAAACAGACAGGGAAATTATATCTCGTTGAGACCTTTGAGACAAGGAGAGGCCAGGCACCCTAACCCAAACCTTTGACATGAGTAACGTCAAGTTGGCCATGCCCATCCAGTCACATGATCACCCAGCTACACCCACCCAGTCACATGATCACCAAGCCATACCCACCCTCACATGACCACCAAGCCAGTCCCACCAAACAAGCTACACCCACAGAACCGGTAGTAAAAAAAAATTGGAACCCACCCCTGATAGGAATGCTTAGTTTCCACCCTTATTATTATAGTCATATATGACATATGAGAAGGCTAATATTGTTGTGAAGATTTAATACCAACTGTTACGTGCAAATTAGTTAACACTTGAATTTATGCATTGTGTTTGTATGTGTTCATATTTTAAATTTAAATAGGCAAGCAATGCTTTAACTATACAAAACATGAACAATCTTGCTGAAGAACGAGGAGAGGAAAAACATCTACTAACTATATATACTACACACACACACACACACACACACACACACACAATTATATATATATATATAATTCCCTTGTGTGCTATACTATAGTATAAATATGTGACGCACTATAGAATACAATATAAATATATCTATATACTTTGTCTAGAAATTGTTCTAGATAGTTTGTTCAAGCAAGGATCAAATGTGGTTGGGTTAAGAATGTGTATTATTTTGCACTACACTCTTTTAAAATTGTACAAAGGCTCACTTGGTTGAAAAATCAGTTTAATTCTCATTTATGACATAGGTATTATATATAAAGCCCAAGAAACTTCCTAACAGCCAATTATTTTAAATGAAGCAATTCCCCAGTACAATAACCCAG